>NC_056430.1:52520026-53150026 GCF_018296145.1 Oncorhynchus tshawytscha
CCAAAGTCGAGGATTGGTAGGATGGTCAGTTTTACAAGGGTATGTTTGGCAGCATGAGTGAAGGATGCTTTGTTGCGAAATAGGAAGCCAATTCTAGATTTAACTTTGGATTGGAGATGTTTGATATGGGTCTGGAAGGAGAGTTTACAGTCTAACCAGACACCTAAGTATTTGTAGTTGTCCACGTATTCTAAGTCAGAGCCGCCCAGAGTAGTGATGTTGGACAGGCGGGTAGGTGCAGGTAGCAATCGGTTGAAGAGCATGCATTTAGTTTTACTTGTATTTAAGAGCAATTGGAGGCCACGGAAGGAGAGTTGTATGGCATTGAAGCTTGCCTGGAGGGTTGTTAATACAGTGTCCAAAGAAGGGCCGGAAGTATACAGAATGGTGTCGTCTGCGTAGAGGTGGATCAGAGACTCACCAGCAGCAAGAGCGACCTCATTGATGTATACAGAGAAGAGAGTCGGTCCAAGAATTTAACCCTGTGGCACCCTCATAGAGACTGCCAGAGGTCCGGACAGCAGACCCTTCGATTTGACACACTGAACTCTATCAGAGAAGTAGTTGGTGAACCAGGCGAGGCAATCATTTGAGAAACCAAGGCTGTCGAGTCTGCCGATGAGGATGTGGTGATTGACAGAGTCGAAAGCCTTGGCCAGATCAATGAATACGGCTGCACAGTAATGTTTCTTATCGATGGCGGTTAAGATATCGTTTAGGACCTTGAGCGTGCCTGAGGTGCACCCATGACCAGCTCTGAAACCAGATTGCATAGCAGAGAAGGTATGTTGAGATTCGAAATGGTCGGTAATCTGTTTGTTGACTTGCCTTTCGAAGACCTTAGAAAGGCACGGTAGGATAGATATAGGTCTGTAGCAGTTTGGGTCAGGAGTGTCCCCCCCTTTGAAGAGGGGGATGACTGCAGCTGCTTTCCAATCTTTGGGAATCTCAGACGATACGAAAGAGAGGTTGAACAGGCTAGTAATAGGGGTGGCAACAATTTCGGCAGATCATTTTAGAAAGAAAGGGTCCAGATTGTCTAGCCCGTCTGATTTGTAGGGGTCCAGATTTTGCAGCTCTTTCAGAACATCAGCTGAATGGATTTGGGAGAAGGAGAAATGGGGAAGGCTTGGGCGAGTTGCTGTTGGGGGTGCAGTGCTGTTGACCGGGGTAGGAGTAGCCAGGTGGAAAGCATGGCCAGCCGTAGAAAAATGCTTATTGAAATTCTCAATTATGGTGGATTTATCAGTGGTGACAGTGTTTCCTATCTTCAGTGCAGTGGGCAGCTGGGAGGAGGTGTTCTTATTCTCCATGGACTTTACAGTGTCCCAGAACTTTTTTGAGTTAGTGTTGCAGGAAGCAAATTTCTGCTTGAAAAAGCTAGCCTTGGCTTTTCTAACTGCCTGTGTATAATGGATTCTAGCTTCCCTGAACAGCTGCATATCACGGGGGCTGTTCGATGCTAATGCAGAACGCCATAGGATGATTTTGTGTTGGTTAAGGGCAGTCAGGTCTGGGGAGAACCAAGGGCTATATCTGTTCCTGGTTCTAAATTTCTTGAATGGGGCATGTTTATTTAAGATGGTTAGGAAGGCATTTAAAAAATATATCCAGGCATCCTCTACTGACTGGATGAGATCAATATCCTTCCAGGATACCCCGGCCAGGTCGATTAGAAAGGCCTGCTCGTAGAAGTGTTTCAGGGAGCGTTTTACAGTGATGAGTGGAGGTCGTTTGACCGCTGACCCATTACAGATGCAGGCAATGAGGCAGTGATCGCTGAGATCTTGGTTGAAGACAGCAGAGGTGTATTTAGAGGGGAAGTTGGTTAGGATGATATCTATGAGGGTGCCCGTGTTTAAGGCTTTGGGAAGGTACCTGGTAGGTTCATTGATAATTTGTGTGAGATTGAGGGCATCAAGTTTAGATTGTAGGATGGCTGGGGTGTTAAGCATGTTCCAGTGTAGGTCGCCTAGCAGCACGAACTCTGAAGATAGATGGGGGGCAATCAGTTCACATATGGTGTCCAAAGCACAGCTGGGGGCAGAGGGTGGTCTATAGTAGGCGGCAATGGTGAGAGACTTGTTTTTAGAGAGGTGGATTTTTAAAAGTAGAAGTTCAAATTGTTTGGGTACAGACCTGGATAGTAGGACATAACTCTGCAGGCTATCTTTGCAGTAGATTGCAACACCGCCCCCTTTGGCAGTTCTATCTTGTCTGAAAATGTTGTAGTTTGGAATTCAAATTTCTGAATTTTTGGTGGTCTTCCTAAGCCAGGATTCAGACACAGCTAGAACATCCGGGTTGGCAGAGTGTGCTAAAGCAGTGAATAGAACAAACTTAGGGAGGAGGCTTCTAATGTTAACATGCATGAAACCAAGGCTATTACGGTTACAGAAGTCGTCAAAAGAGAGCTCCTGGGGAGTAGGAGTGGAGCTAGGCACTGCAGGGCCTGGATTCACCTCTACATCGCCAGAGGAACATAGGAGGAGTAGAATAAGGGTACAGCTAAAAGCTATGAGAATTGGTCGTCTAGAACGTCTGAAACAGAGAGTAAAAGGAGGTTTCTGGGGGCGGTAAAATAGCATCAAGGTATAATGTACAGACAAAGGTATGGTAGTATGTGAATACAGTGGGGATAAACCTAGGTATTGAGTGATGAAGAGAGATATTGTCTCTAGAAACATCATTGAAACCAGGAGATGTCATTGCATGTGTGGGTGGTGGAACTAATAGGTTGGATAAGGTATAGTGAGCAGGACTAAAGGCTCTACAGTGAAATAAGCCAATAAACACTAACCAGAACAGCAATGGACAAGACATATTGACATTAAGGAGAGGCATGCTTAGTGGAGTGATCAAAAGGGTCCAGTGAGTGGAGAGGTTGGTTGGGGGTCACGGCGATTTAGACAGCTAGCCAGGCCATCGGTAGCAAGCTAGCATAGGATGGAGGTCTGTTGTTAGCCACCTCTTGCGTTCCGTCAGTAGATTAGTGGGGTTCCGTGTGGTAGAGGGGATTAATCCAAATCACACAACAACAACAAAAATAAAAACAATAGATATTGTTATAGAGGCCCAAGAAGAAAACATAATAATAATAAAAACAAAAAAATTGTCCGATTTGTCTATTCAGATAGCAGCCGGTAAGACAGCTAACGGTTAGCAGGCCGCAGATGGGCGTTCAGGTAACGTCGCGACGGAGGAGCCAGCCGGATCTCCTTCGGGTAGATAACGTCGGCAGTCCAGTTGTGAAGGCCCGGTGGGGCTCCGCGTAGGCAGTAAAACGGGTCTGGATAGGTGACTGCAGCCCAGGAGTGATTGACGGAGCTGGCTAGCTCCGGAATAATTGATGTTTGCTCCGGAATCGACGAAGGCCGATAGTCACACGGATAGCAGCTAGCTAGCTGTGAGATCCGGGTATGAATGTCCAGAGAGCAGTCGAAATCCAGGGACATGGAGAGAAAAATTGGTCCGGTATGTTCCGTTCCGAGCCGCGCTGCGCCGTACAGAACTGCCGATAGATTTTCGAGCTAAAGGATAGCTGATGACCACAAACTGTGGTTAGCTGAATACTAACGATTTGCCAGTAAAGAAGCTAACTAGCTTCTGAACTAGCTTCTGATTAGCTTCTGGATTAGCTTCTGGCTAGTTTCAGGCTAGCTTCTTGGAGTTTCTGGCTAGCTTCTTGGAGGATTACAGATTTGAGGTAAATAATACTTTTTTATAAATTGGTGAGGCGGGTTGCAGGAGAGTGTTTTGAAGATGAGTTGATGGAAAATAAAAAATAAAATGTATGTGAAAAAAAGTTGTAAATATATATATATATATATATTATTATTATTATTATATATATATATATATATATATATATATATATATATATATATATATATATATATATATATATATATATATACAGGACACGACAAGAGGAGGACAAAGACGTCTGAACTGCTATGCCACCTTGGAGAGAAAGCTCTGAGGGGTGGCCAGACCTCTTCTGACTGTGCCGGGTGGAGATTGTAACAGAACATGTTCAAGCGTTCATAGATGACCAGCAGGGACGGATAATAATCACAGTGGTTGTAGAGGATGCAACACCTCAGGAGTAAATGTCAGTTGGCTTTTCATAGCCGATCATTCAGAGTTGAGAGAGAGTCCAGAACATGGGACAAGGTAGCATGTCTAGTGAACAGCTCAGGCCGCATAGCCGCAGCCAGTTGAAACTGAAGCAGCAGCATAGCCAGGTGAACTGGGGACAGCAAGGAGTCATCAGGCCAAGTACCACTGAGGCATGGTCCTAGGGCTCAGGTCCTCCGAAAGAAGAGAGAGAGAGAGAATAAGCGGGAGCATACTTAAATTCACACATGATACCCATTAAGACATGAGAAGTACTCCAGATATAACAGACTGACCCTAGCCCCCGACACACAAACTATTGCAGCATAAATACTGGAGGCTGAGACAGGAGGGGTTGGTAGACACTGTGGCCCTGTCTGACGATAGCCCTGGACAGTGCAGGATATAACCCCACCCACTTTGCCAAGGCACAGCCCCCACACCACTGGTGATATCTTCAGCCACCAACCTACTATCCTGAGACAAGGCCGAGTATATCACAAGAAGATGTCCCCCACGGCACGAACGCGAGGGGGGCACCAGCCCGGACAGTGATTCAACCCACTCAAGTGACTCATCCCTCCTAGAGACGGCATGGATGAGCACCAGCAAGCCAGTGACTCAGCCCACGTAATAGGGTTAGAGGCAGAGGATCCCAGTGGAGAGGGGAATAGGCTGGGCAGAGACAGCAAGGGTGGTTCGTCGCTCCAGTGCCTTTCCGTTCACCTTCACACCCCTGGGCAAGACTACACTCAATCATAGGACCTACTGAAGAGATGAGTATTCAATAAAGGCTTAAAGGTCAAGACCGAGTCTGTGTCTCTCATATGGATAGGCAGACCAATTAGGCTTCTCCAAGCGCTGATGCTGCTGATGGTCATTAGTAGCCTTCCAAACTTGCTAGCTGCCTGGTACTCAGCACTCTATTGTCCCTCTAATCACTCTGACATCAATGCAAATTTAATCAAAAATCTAATGAAACACTTAATTAGAGCCCATGAGTTCATGTTGTGCAACATGTAGGCTATGCAATTGCGTGAGAAAAACATGTTTTGATGGCCTCTATTAAAAAGAGGAGGATCCCATCAGCTTTACACTAGGCCTACTATATTTATTTCTCAACTATTTCTTATATTAAGCACAGTATTTTTCTTTACAACAGGAGTATTGCCTACCTGGCTGGCATGAAATTCAACCACAGAAAAAGTGTCCTCCATTCGCTATTTAAGTGCATGATAATGGTCCATTCTAAATTACAACAAATGTCACATGTATTATTTAGTATATGTGAAGACAAGATTAAATCAAGAATTGTCTGAATTGTGACAAAATTAGCCTATCACTTGTGAATGATGCCCAGCATTAGACCTGCCTTTTTTTGCGACTTTTATGAGTCCTAGTCACACACCTCATGTAGCCTGGCCTATATGTTTTAATAAGGTTTGTATCACAACTAAAGTAGCCAAATAACTTCTTAAAATTATGCGCATTAATCCGCTTTACAAGGGGTTTAGAGCCTAACTGGCATACATAAGCAGTGCGTGAGTGTCACCATAAAAATAATTCTCACCATAAAAATAATTGACACCATAAAAATGTACCTTTTATAATAAAAGCATTATATGCATAATCACATTTGCGTTCACTTGTGATCACGGTGTTTTCCCACTAATGGAACATTCTGAGCTTTTATCCTATTGCATTGTTGTGCTTATAATGTGAAGAAATAGCCTAATAGTTTATCAACATTTTAAGCTAAATGTTCTGATCTGATGTGTCAGCCACATTGCATTAAAAAAATATATTTTTATGCTAGTGGTTGTATTCATTTGAGATCTATTGCATCCCACAACTGTTCTGGCACAGAATATAATCAGTTGACTTTTGTACTATGGGGGATATTAGATTGACATAGGCTAGTGCTTTTGCTGTTCATTAGGCCTACTCATTGCTGACTGACGAAAAGTAAATATGGACAGTTCTTCCAATATCTTCAATATGCACCTCGGAATTGTATAAGGACGCACACAGTTGCATCCCTGATGTGTCTGTCTTTACTTGTAGCCTGTGAGAAAGACCTAATCATGTGATGGAGCACTCAGGGAGAAGGGCACAATGGCCACTGGCCGCAAACAGCATGGATGTTTTTAGGGTGCATTACGGTCAAACAAAGGGGATGCTGTTGTGAAATTCTAGGCATTGTCAAGTGCTTGTCAAATTGTGAATGAGTGAGTGACTGTAGTGTGCACAACCTGCGCAAAAACAACAAAGCAGAGCTCATGCTTTTCAAGTGACTTTTATGAAATCATCATTAGTCACATCATGCAGCCTTACAATGTATTACAGATCTAAACATATAGCCCAACAGTTGTAGAATAGTCTGATACTCACCTTTTGAATTACATCACATTCCTCTATATTGATTTATAGCTCATAATTTAGCCTATTGTTCACTAGATGAAGGTAGTTTACAAATGGGCATGACCAACAAATGAGTCCTTTGACAAGTATTATATGGACAGTAATGCTGTTGTACTGCCCAACCCTTTCACAACATTAGCATATGCTAGCTAGCAAGTCTGAGAAAAGAAAGTATCCTCTTCAAAAGGCACAAGGGACTGTCAGAATTTGTCATTTCAGTTCCTCTTTCTCTCTCTACACAATAATTGTTTATAGGAGTAAACATTTGATCTGTTCCTAGTGCCTCTCTAAGTGTGGTTTACAAAGCAGTTTGAATTCAAGGGAAAGAGGATGTGCTGTGTGTTTTGGTTTTACATGAACCTTTCACCTGTACTGTACATGCAACATGTATGTATGTGTGTGTGTGTTTGTGTGTGAGAGAGAGGCGTGAGAGAGAGACGTGTAGTTCGTTGTATTCCCACATGGTCTCACCTGTAATTTTCCTGTGAAATGAAGTTATCCTGCTTCATAACTTTGTATACTAATAACAAAGTAAGTCAAATTGAACCTGTTTTAACCAAATTTTCCACCTCAACCATGCAACTTTGATGGTCTTAGTAGTACAGTAGAATGGATGGGAGAAAGCATAGTGTGGGAGTTTAGTAGAAAAATAAAAGCAGCTAATTTCCACCACCAATACAGTCCTTGTTAAAACTAGTGTGTGTTTGTGTGCATGTCAATCAATTTGATTTCCCACAAACTTCGTAAACAACAGGAGTAGACTAACAGTGAACTGATTACTTAGGGGTCCTTCCCAACAATGCAGAGAGAGAAAAAGTTAAATAATAGAAAAATAATAACACAGGAAATAAATACACATTGAGTAATGAAAACTTGGCTATATACACAGGGTACAGGAACCAAGTCGATGTGCAGGGTATGAGGTAATTGAGGTAGATGTGTACATATAGGTGGTGATAAAGTGACTAGACAACAGATGCTTGTGTGACGTCAGGGTAGTTCCTTGAACACTGTCTGACCAATAATTTTCCTGTGAAATTAACCTATTCCACTTCAGGGCTTGTATGCTGAGTCGACCGAATTGTCCACCCCATGCCACTTTGACGACAAGGTGTTAGTAGTCCAGGAGAAAGGATGAGAGACAGCATCGTGGAAGAATAGTAGACATGATTGTGTAGATCTCTGCTTGAAAACATTACTAAATAAAAACCGCTAAATTCAAGGCCAGGTACTGATAAGATCCCAATTAAACCTGTGTGTGTGTGTGTGTGTGTGTGTGTGTGTGTACTTGAGTGAGTGCATGCGTTTGTGTCTCCCCACACCCACATGGCCACACCTGTTTTCCTGTGAATTTCATGTTTTATACAGAACTGGTTTCCGGTCTAGGTTTCATCAATACCTGGAAACAAGCCCATAATCTAATGTTTGGTAGATCTGTACTTAATCCACCTTAACCTCATGCCCGTGTCATCTCAAAACCAAAGTACTAGGTCTACTGTAGATATGGTTCATTTTTACATTATATGGTTAGAAAAACATTATTTCAGGAGGAGTAATAGATGATATGGCTTAAAGCTGCAACATAACTGTTCGTATTTGTGTTCAATAAGTCACTAGTGGTCATCCAATGTGATGCAACATTAACAACAGTGTGTCCCTAGCCTGCCGGAGAACCTCTGTATTCAGTGGCATTCATGTTCCTGGTCGGGTCGGATTTTGTGGAGCACACAATGAATTATGTGTTTTCTGTTACTGAGGACAAGGTGCCACAGGGGATATTCTAGTGGTATGATTAGGGCTGTTGCGGTGACTCTTTCCGCCACACCGGCGGTCACGAGTCATGAGGGCAGTCAACTTCCACGTGACCGGTTAGTCACGGTAATTAATCAATCAAATCAAATGTAAAAAGGGCTTCATAAATACATCAGCCGATGTCACAAAGTGCTGTACAAAAACCCAGCCTAAAACCCCAAACAGCAAGCAATGTAGATGTAGAAGCATTGTAGCTAGGAAAACCTCCCTAGAAAGGCCAGAACCTAGAAGGAAACCTAGAGAGGAACTAAGCTCTGAGGGGTGGCCAGACCTCTTCTGACTGTGCCGGGTGGAGATTATAACAGAACGTGGCCAAGATGTTCAAACGTTCATAGATGACCAGCATGGTCAGATAATAATAATCACAGTGGTTGTAGAGGGTGCAACAGGTCAGCACCTGAGGAGTAAATGTCAGTTGGCTTTTCATAGCCGATCATTCAGAGTTAGAGACAGCAGGTTCGGGACAAGGTAGCATGTCCAGTGAACAGGTCAGGGTTCCATAGCCGCAGCCAGAACAGTTGAAACTGGAGCAGCAGCATGACCAGGTGGACTGGGGACAGCAAGGAGTCATCAGGCCAGGTAGCCCTGAGACATTGTTCTTGGGCTCAGGTCCTCCGAGAGAAGAGAGAGAATAAGAGAGAGCATACTGAAATTCACACAGGATACTGGATAAGACATAAGAAGTACTCCAGATATGCAGTGGGGCAAAAAAGTATTTAGTCAACCACCAATTGTGCAACTTCTCCCACTTAAAAATATGAGAGAGGCCTGTAATTCTCATCATAGGTACACTTCAACTATGACAGACAAAATGAGAAAAAAAATCAGGATTTTATAATGAATTTATTTGCAAATTATGGTGGAAAATAAGTATTTTGTACGTTTGCTTTGTTAAATTGTATTCTTCATACTATAAAATAATGCCACGGAATTCTAAGCAAATCTTGTTTGTTAAATGAACTGTTGTAGCCAACAGCCATATGGCATAGCCAAATCAGGACCTTACATAAGAATGACTCAGAGTATGCAATTCTGTTCTCCTGAAATAGACTACATTTTCTTCATATCATACCTCTTTAGACCTGTCTAAAATAAATAATGGATTAGGTGCCTAGGTGTAGGCTATATTACATATGGATTTATTTAGACTTGTTTAAATGTAGATGTTCCAAATGTCTGCGTCAGTAGCTTGTAGGCTATGTGTGGACGCCAGGAGATGCTAAATGTGTTTGTTAATTAACTGTCAATTACTGTGAGACCGACAATTATTTGCTTGACAATCACCGGCTGACAATTTTGTGACCGCCACAGCCCTTGGTATGATAGCTAGCTAGCTGAGCCCATGGCCAACACATAGCTAGCATAGATATGGCAGACGTGATGGGCAAACGACCTGACCCAGCAGAAACTACTCCTCCTTCTAAGCCATAGAAACAGAGAAATTTGGAGAGCAGACAGGCAAAAATGGAAAGTGATAGAGCCACAATCAGAGTAAACCTCAGATTTCCATTTTTACAGTAGAGAGAACTAACAAGTTTAAGGACTTCAATAGCGACCCAGAATTAGCATTTTTTTCTGTTGGAAAAGACAATGCTAGGTACAGTGAGGGGGAAAAAGTATTTGATCCCCTGCTGATTTTGTACGTTTGCCCACTGACAAAGAAATGATTGGTCTATAATTTTAATGGTAGGTTTATTTGAACAGTGAGAGACAGAATAACAACAACAAAAATCTGAAAAACGCATGTCAAACATGTTATAAATTGATTCGCATTTTGAGGGGAAATAAATATTTGACCCCTCTGCAAAACAGTACTTGTTGGCAAAACCCTTGTTGGCAATCACAGAGGTCAGAAGTTTCTTGTAGTTGGCCACCAGGTTTGCACACATATCGGGAGGGATTTTATCCCACTCCTCTTTGCCGATCTTCTCTAAGTCATTAAGGTTTCGAGGCTGACGTTTGACAACTCGAACCTTCAGCTCCCTCCACAGATTTTCTATGGGATTAAGGTCTGGAGACTGGTTAGGCCACTCCAGGACCTTAATGTGCTTCTTCTTGAGCCACTCCTTTGTTGCCTTGGCTGTGTGTTTTGGGTCATTGTCATGCTGGAATGCCCATCCACGACCCATTTTCAATGCCCTGGCTGAGGGAAGGAGGTTCTCACCCAAGATTTGACAGTACATGGCCCCGGCCATCGTCCATTTGATGCAGTGATGTTGTCCTGTCGCCTTAGCAGAAAAACACCCCCAAAGCATAATGTTTCCACCTCCATGTTTGACGGTGGGGATGGTATTCTTGGGGTCATAGGCGGCATTCCTCCTCCTCCAAACACGGCGAGTTGAGTTGATGCCAAAGAGCTCCATTTTGGTCTCATCTGACCACAACACTTTCACCCAGTTGTGCTCAGAATCATTCAGATGTTCATTGGCAGACTTCAGATGGGCATGTAAATGTGCTTTCTTGAGCAGGGGGACCTTGCAGGCGCTGCAGGATTTCAGTCCTTCACGGAGTAGTGTGTTACCAATTGTTTTCTTGGTGACTATGGTCCCAACTGCCTTGAGATCATTGACAAGATCCTCCCCTGTAGTTCTGGGCTGATTCCTCACCGTTCTCATGATCATTGCAACTCCACAAGGTGAGATCTTGAATGGAGCACCAGGCCGAGGGAGATTTACAGTTCATTTGTGTTTCTTCCATTTGCGAATAATCGCACCAACTGTTGTCACCTTCTCACCAAACTGCTTGGCGATGGTCTTGTAGCCCATTCCAGCCTTGTGTAGGTCTACAATCTTGTCCCTGACATCCTCGAAGAGCTCTTTCATTTTGGCCATGGTGGAGAGTTTGGAATCTGATTGATTGATTGCTTCTGTGGACAGGTGTCTTTTATACAGGTAACCAGCTGAGATTAGTAGCACTCCCTTTAGGAGTGTAATATTTTCTTTGTCAGTGGGCAAACATCAGCAGGCGATCAAATACTTTTTTCCCTCACTGTATGTAATATATCTTGCTAGATATAAAGTGAAATGTTGCTATTTCGTTGTAAATATATATGCAAGTAATACTTTCGAGTACTTGTTTTGATTGTTTTCAAGCCATTCATTAGCTGGCTAGCTAACATTAGCTAGTAGCTTGTTAGCAGACTGTTGGCACCGTGTGGGTGTGAGGTTTGCTGATGTCAACTTTGTGAACAGTGTCCCGTGGTGGCGGTGTGGTTATGGTATGGGCAGGCATAAGCTACAGACAGCAAACACAATTTCATTTTATCAATGGCAATTTGAATGCACAGAGAGACCGTGACTTGATCCTGAGGCCCATTGTTGTGCCATTCATCCACCGCCATTCCCTCATGTTTCGACATGATAATGCACAGCCCCATGTCGTAAGGGTCTGTACACAATTCCTTGAAGCTGAAAATGTCCCAGTTCTTCCATGGCCTGCAAACTCACCAGACATGTCACTAATTGACCATGTTTGGGATGCTCTGGATCGAGGTGTACGACAGCTTGTTCCAGTTCCCGCCAATATCCTGCAACTTCGCACAGCCATTGAAGAGGAGTGGGATAACAATCCACAGTCAACAGCCCGATCAACTTTATGTGAAGATGTGTCAAGCTACATGAGGCAAAAGGTGTTCACACCAGATATTGATTCTTTTTCTGATCCACGCCCCTACATTTTTTTTTATGTGTCTGTGACCAACAGATGCATGTCTGTATTCCCAGTCATGTGAAATCCATAGATTAGGACCTAATGATTTTATTTCAATTGGCTGATTTCCTTATGTGAACTGTAACACTGTAAAATCTTAGAAATTGTTATATGTTGGTTTATATTTTTGTTCAGTATAGTTTGTAGAAATAGGTGGGGTTTTTGACTTTGTGGGTGTGGTAACTAGTGATGACCATGTAGGATGGTAGCTATTTCTTCTGTGGGTTTAAGAAGGGCTGCCACATTGTGATTAACATTTTTCTTCAAGTGGGTGAGGCAGTTTAGGAAGTGGAGGAATATTTGTGCCTCAAATATATAGTAGCCTATATTAAATCAATGGTAAAAATGTAGGCTATTATTGGACATAATAATTTTATCATTAATTTAAACTGTAAATGTTTAGATGTAGGCCTATCACTTTTTGTGTAATCTGTAATGGATTATGTCCCCATGTGTGGTTGTATTGTGTTTTTAAATTGGCAAATAAATTAAATCTAAATAAAATCACAACAAATACAAGGTATTTATGGAAACAACAAAACAGCTTGCAGCCTCTGGCTGGCTATAGTAGGCAGAGGGTGGCAGGCCGAATTTGAGATGAGAGAAATTCCTTGCTATTATCTTTCAAATTAATTCATGGCTAAATGGCTAAATAGCTGTTCTCTGAGTGGAGGCTTAATACCAGAGATGCAAAAGCGGTCTGCCAAGGGCTTATAGTGGTCCTCTGAATGGGGGCTACCAGCCAGAAATGCAAATCATGTCTTGAGTGGCTAACTCGAATGTATAGCCTTGGGCGTTGTGCCAGCGGAAAATAGCATGCAGGGGTCATATCTTGCTACCTGGGATGTACTGTACATTTTGAGTGGGTTGGTCCTGTTAGTCACTCACATTCTAAACATGCACGTTGGTAAGACATCTGCGCACGAACACACCTATGTCCTTGACTATTGTACAACTCTTTCCCTAGGCGATCACATAAAGATGATAAGTCAGATTAAAAACCTGTCAGTGATCATAGGTGAAACCAGTTAATCCGCTTGCAAACACCCAGTACAGTAATTCTTCAGACACTCCAGTGGGTGGGGCAGAGGAGACTGTTTAAATAGGTAGAGATGGAAAGTGTTCCCCATATCACTAAAACAGTGAGCCTTTCGAACAGGAGCACACACAGATGGAAGGTGAGATACTGCTTTTGTTATGCTTATCGTTAGGCTATGTCTTATGACTATTTTTAGACTACTCAATTTGTTGTCCTGTGACATTACAAGTTTAGTGGTATGATTCTTTGGTGGGTTATATCACAACTCAGATTTACTCAGCTGTCAAACTGTAGTTTTGTGGTCATATGGTCAATCCGCAATAACACTTTCGAGGTAATTCAACACTGCACACCCGTGAGCTCTTGACACCACAATTGAATCAGTATGCTTTTATAATGCTTGAAATTATGCTAGTGTAAATCTGAATGATTTTATTATCACAACTGAATGATTTTATTATCTGTAAAAAAAAAAAAAAAGAAGAAAAATCCTTATTTTTCTAGATGGAATTGTTAAATGTGTTATTAGCACTGCTAAGCAAAATTGACTTCAGATTAGATATCTTATTGAATAGCAAAAAGGAACATCTTGGTATTCCCACATTTTGATGTCGTTTCCGATCTCTGTTTTTGACTCGCATTAAAGTCTTCAGTATTCCAAATCAAATCAAATCAAATTTAATTTGTCACATACACATGGTTAGCAGATGTTAATGCGAGTGTAGCGAAATGCTTGTGCTTCTAGTTCCGACAATGCAGTAATAACGAGCAAGTAATCTAACTAACAATTCCAAAAAAAACTACTGTCTTATACACAGTGTAAGGGGATAAAGAATATGTACATAAGGATATATGAATGAGTGATGGTACAGAGCAGCATAGGCAAGATACAGTAGATGATATCGAGTACAGTATATACATATGAGATAGTATGTAAACCAAGTGGCATAGTTAAAGTGGCTAGTGATACATGTATTACATAAGGATGCAGTCGATGATATAGAGTACAGTATCAACGTATGCATATGAGATGAACAATGTAGGGTAAGTAACATTATATAAGGTAGCATTGTTTAAAGTGGCTAGTGATATATTTACATCATTTCCCATCAATTCCCATGATTACAGTGGCTGGAGTAGAGTCAGTGTCATTGACAGTGTGTTCGCAGTAGCCACTCAATGTTAGTGGTGGCTGTTTAACAGTCTGATGGCCTTGAGATAGAAGCTGTTTTTCAGTCTCTCGGTCCCAGCTTTGATGCACCTGTACTGACCTCGCCTTCTGGATGACAGCGGGGTGAACAGGCAGTGGCTCGGGTGGTTGATGTCCTTGATGATCTTTATGGCCTTCCTGTAGCATCGGGTGGTGTAGGTGTCCTGGAGGGCAGGTAGTTTGCCCCCGGTGATGCGTTGCGCAGACCTCACTACCCTCTGGAGAGCCTTACGGTTGAGGGCGGTGCAGTTGCCATACCAGGCGGTGATACAGCCCGCCAGGATGCTCTCGATTGTGCATCTGTAGAAGTTTGTGAGTGCTTTTGGTGACAAGCCGAATTTCTTCAGCCTCCTGAGGTTGAAGAGGCGCTGCTGCGCCTTCCTCACGATGCTGTCTGTGTGAGTGGACCAATTCAGTTTGTCTGTGATGTGTATGCCGAGGAACTTAAAACTTGCTACCCTCTCCACTACTGTTCCATCGATGTGGATGGGGGTGTTCCCTCTGCTGTTTCCTGAAGTCCACAATCATCTCCTTAGTTTTGTTGACGTTGAGTGTGAGGTTATTTTCCTGACACCACACTCCGAGGGCCCTCACCTCCTCCCTGTAGGCCGTCTCGTCGTTGTTGGTAATCAAGCCTACCACTGTTGTGTCGTCCGCAAACTTGATGATTGAGTTGGAGGCGTGCGTGGCCACGCAGTCGTGGGTGAACAGGGAGTACAGGAGAGGGCTCAGAACGCACCCTTGTGGGGCCCCAGTGTTGAGGATCAGCGGGGAGGAGATGTTGTTGCCTACCCTCACCACCTGGGGGCGGCCCGTCAGGAAGTCCAGTACCCAGTTGCACAGGGCGGGGTCGAGACCCAGGGTCTCGAGCTTGATGACGAGCTTGGAGGGTACTATGGTGTTGAATGCCGAGCTGTAGTCGATGAACAGCATTCTCACATAGGTATTCCTCTTGTCCAGATGGGTTAGGGCAGTGTGCAGTGTGGTTGAGATTGCATCGTCTGTGGACCTATTTGGGCGGTAAGCAAATTGGAGTGGGTCAAGGGTGTCAGGTAGGGTGGAGGTGATATGGTCCTTGACTAGTCTCTCAAAGCACTTCCATTGACAAACGCCCAGTGTGTTTCTTTCCCTCCAGAATTGAGAATCCAATATGTCAACCTGGAACTTCAGGGCAACCATGAGAGCCACTATACCCAGGGGTTCAGCTCTAAAACCCTGGTGGTGCGGAGAGGAGCACCCTTCAAAATCACCCTGCTCCTGAAGGGACGAGCCTTCAACCCACACACCGACACCCTGATGTTCAGAATCCTCCTAGGTACACTGTGATACATACTGTTCAAGTCATATTTGTTTTGTCAATAATTGGTTAGGACATTCAGAGCATGGATGATGTATTTAACTCTGTAGAAAGCTTAAGTATACCCATTCATGAGGATTAAGGAGACAATAGTGGTGGTGAGCATTGCGTTATCTGACCCATATTCATTCCTTCTTCCCAACAGGTCGGCTGTACGCAGAGTTCCCCGTCACCTTCTCCAAGCAGGGATCCCCCTCCCGATGGAGTGCCTACTTCAACCCCAAAGGCCTGAACCCCAACTCTCCCTCTCTGTACATATCCAGCCCTGCCTCTTCCTCCATAGGGCGCTACAGTGTTCAGCTCCACGTGCTCACACAGCATGGTCAGAAGGGCTACGTGGTGGGAGACTTCGTTCTCCTTTGCAACCCCTGGTGCAGCGGTGAGTTAATCTACAGAACGACTTAAACCCGCTCCTATGATTAAATGTATTGATTGTAGCCGGGTTTGGGGTCAAGTCCATTTTGCTTCATAGCAATATAGAAGTGAATAGGAATTCTGATTCAAGACACAAAATGAAATGGAATGTATCCCAACACAGATTGTCCTTGAGTCTAATGCAAACTTTAATCTTGGTTAGATAGGATAATAAGATTTCTGGACATGATAATGGTACACTGCATTAATGCAGTGCCTTTCATCAAAAGTGCTTTACTAAGTGTGATAACGTTGGTGATGCATGGCAGCTATTTTGAATCCTCAAAATCCGCAAAACCTCCGTTTTTGCGGTGGAGAGGTAAGGGTTCATATTGGCACATTTCTACATCGATCCATTCTCAAAGTAAGTACGAATTATATAAGATACAAACATGTTTGATGTTAAAGTAATCAAAGTGTTCTCCCTCCAGAGGACGCAGTGTACATTCCCTTTGAAGACCAGAGAGAGGAATATGTAAATAATGACTCTGGTTTATTGTACATGGGGACCCCTAAAAACCTTGAATCAAGACCTTGGTCGTTCGATCAGGTGAGCATCTCCTGACCAGCTTCAAAACATTTTACGATATCATTTACTGCATTTTCCAGAGACGTCTACAAAAAGGCTGGACATGACAACATACATGACTAAAGATAAATAAAGGAATAAATGAAAAATCTATTCCATAAATGAATAAATAATGACATAAGTTGACAAAATAATTACAGAAATGAAAAATGTATAATATAACATAGATGAAAAAAGTAAATAAATAAATATTCAATTTTGTTTCTCTCTATGCAGTACGAGCCAGAGATTTTGGATATTTGTCTGAAGCTGCTCCAGGTCAGCCCGCAGCACGGCAGGAACTTGCAGAAGGACTACCTAGGCCACTCCGATCCTATCTACCTCAGTAGGGTGGTGTCTGCCATGGTGAGTGACAATGCCTCAGATCCCTCAGATAGTAAATTAATCTCTCATGCTTTATGTGTGGAAATTAGAATAAGACCTCTGGAGCTCACAAAACAGGTCCTGGCTTGAAATGTCTGGCAGTCTATAATACTGATAATACACTCACACAATGTGTTTATATTTCAGTTCAAGCAATGAGGGGTGAAATGAGGTTACGTGATGAGGCCATTAAAAAAATATTGTTTCATCTTACTATGTTAACCTTTCTTAAATGATTTCACTCTGAATTGAATAAATGGTACTTTGTACTTAATTTTTGGACTAGAAAAAAATCCCATGAAAGTACCTTGTTACAAGGTATTTAAGAAATGTCAAATAAATGGTTACAGAATAAACATGGTTGATCCCTAGAGGGAACATTGGGTAGATAATTGTGTCATTCTCTGTCAGATCAACTGCGAGGACGACCGAGGAGTCCTGAGAGGGAACTGGTTGGGCGATTTCAAGAACGGGGTGAACCCCTCCAAGTGGACAGGAAGTGCGGATATTTTGAGACAGTGGGCCAAGTCCAAGTTCAGCCCAGTGATGTACGGCCAGTGCTGGGTGTTTGCTGCTGTGATGTGCACAGGTAATGAATATGTTGGAAATGTATGTATTGTAAAAATGTTTTATCAATGCATATGGAATAATATCACTCCCAGCTGAATTTCTGTACAAGTTCATCATGGCACCATCGTAATGGAATATTTGAACAAGAGTGTCTAATTTATGTTTGGAATATAAAGAGTTAGAAAATCATTGGTCAAATCATTGACAAATTCTTCATCCTTGTATTTCTATCTCTTCCTAGTCATGAGAGCTCTTGGTATTCCATCCCGTGTCATCACCAACTTCAACTCAGCCCATGACACCAACGGCAACCTGGTCATCGAGGAGTTTTACTCTGAGACGGGCAAGAAACTACCTCACAGTAAAGACAGCATATGGTAAGCAGATATCTAGTCTACAGCATTACCACACCGTGAATATGAAGTATTATTTGTCGATGAAATAATATGAAAGTAGATTATATGATAGCAAGAAGTATTTTAAGTAACATGTAAGTAATTGCATGTAAAAATCAATCAGTCTTTGGTATTAAAATGTGCTTTTTTGTCCTCCATTTCAGGAATTTCCATGTATGGGTGGAGTGTTGGATGACCCGGCCAGACCTGGGTGCAGGATTTGACGGATGGCAGGTTTTGGATCCAACCCCGCAGGAGAGGAGCGGAGGTCAGGCACTTGTCACAGTCACAAGCCACCGACACTGATAACCAGACAGTTTTTTTTTATATATGTCTATTACCTGTTTATATTATTTTTATGACACATTCTATGTCATCCAGACTGGAATCAATCAAAGAGTATGGCTACTATTGCTTCTAGGTCTAAAGCTCCACCATATATTTCCCCCTCCTAGGAATCTTCTGCTGTGGCCCAGCCCCAGTGAAGGCTATCAGAGACCGGCGTGTGGACCTGGTCTACGACATCCCCTTTGTGTATGCTGAGGTGAATGCTGACGTCCACACGGTCATTGTGAAGCGGGGCCAGGTGCTGAGTTCCAGCATAGACACAGAGAGAGTTGGTTCCCTCATCGTCACCCAGACCATAGGCTCACCAAGGCCCCAGAACATCACAGGGAACTACAAACCCACCAAAGGTGAGTCGAACAAGAAATGATGCCATGAATCAAATGCTAATATCAAATCGGTAAGACTTTGTAGTAACTATCGTGAATAAGCGTTAATAAACTATTTGTAGACTATGAAGACACACCATACACACACACACACGTATATACATATATAAATACAGTGCATTCGGAAAGTATTCAGACCACTTCACTTTTTCCACATTTAAAAATATATATATATATATTTTTACCCCCTTTTCTCCATAATTTCGTGGTATCCAATTGTTAGTAGTTACTATCTTGTCTCATCGCTACAACTCCCGTACGGGCTCGGGAGAGACAAAGGTCGAAAGCCATGCGTCCTCCGAAACACAACCCAACCAAGCCGCACAGCTTCTTTAACAGAGCGCATCCAAACCCGAAGGAGTCGCTAGTGCGCGATGAGACAAGGATATCCCTACCGGCCAAACCCTCCCTAATCCAGACGACGCTAGGCCAATTGTGCGTCGCCCCACGGACCTCCTGGTCGCGGCCGGCTGCGACAGAGCCTGGACGCGAACCCAGAGTCTCTGGTAGCACACCTTAGACCACTGCACCACCCGGGAGGCTCTTTTTCCACATTTTGTTGCGATACAGCCTTTAAAATGTATTAAATCATTTTTTTCCCTCATCAATCTACACACAATACCCCATAATGACAAAGCAAAAACAGGTATCTAGAAAAATTGAATTATTACATTTACATAAGTATTCAGACCCTTTACTCAGTACTGTGTTGAAGCACCTTTGGCAGTGATTACAGCAGCGAGTCTTCTTGGGTATGACGCTACAAGCTTGGCACACCTCTATTTGGGGAGTTTCTCCCATTCTTCTATGCAGATCCTCTCAAGCTCTTCAGGTTGGATCGGGAGCATTGCTGCACAGCTATTTTCAGGTCTCTCCAGAAATGTTAGATCGAGTTCAAGTCCAGGCTCTTTGCATGGCCACTCAAGGACATTCAGAGTCTTGTCCCGAAACCACTCCTGTGTTGTCTTGGCTGTGTGCTTAGGGTTGTTGTCCTGTTAGACTGGGGCGAAGGTTCACCTTCCGAGGTCCTGAGTGCTCTGGAGCAGGTTTTCATAAAGGATCTCCCTGTACTTTGCTCCATTAATCTTTCACTCGATCCTGACTGGTCTGCCAGTCCCTGCAGCTGAAAAACATGCTTCACCGTCGGGATGGTATTGGCCAGGTGATGAGCAGTGCCTGGTTTCCTCCAGACCTGATGCTTGGCATTCAGGCCAAATAGTTCCAACTTGGTTTCATCAGACCAGAAAATCCTGTTTCTCATGGTCTGACAGTCCTTTAGGTGCCTTTTTGCAAATTCCAAGTGGCTGTCATGTGCCTTTCACTGAGCAGTGGCTTCCATCTGGCCTCTCTACCATAAAGGCCTGATTGGTGGAGTGCTGCAGAAATGGTTGTCCTTCTGGAAGGTTCTCCCATCTCTACAGAGGAACTCTGGAGCTCTGTCAGAGTGACCATTAGGTTCTTGGTCACCTCCTTGACCAAGATTGCTCAGTTTGACCGGGAATCCAGCTCTAGGAAGAGCCTTTGTGGTTCCAAAATGCTTCCATTTAAGAATGATGGAGGCTACTGTGTTCTTGGGGACCTTCAATACTGCAGAAATGTTTTGGTACCTTTCCCCAGATCTGTACCTTGACACAATACTGTCTCGGAGCTCTACGGACAATTCCTTTGACCTCGTGACTTGGTTTTTGCTCTGACATGCACTGTCTACTGTGGGACCTTATATAGACAGGTGTGTGCCTTTCCAAAGCATGTCCAATCAATTGAATTTACCACAGGTGGACTCCAATGAAGTTGAAGAAACATCTCAAGGATGATCAATGGAAACAGAATGTACCTGAGCTAAATTTTGAGTATCATATCAAAGTGTCTGAATACGTATGATAATAAAATATTTAGGTTTTTTATTTTAAATAAATCTTCAAACATTTTTATTTTTATTTTTTTGTTGTCATTATGGGGTATTGTGTGTAGATTAATGAGGGGGAAAAATATTTAATCCATTTTAGATTAAGGCTGTAAGGTAACAAAATGTGGAAAAAGTGAAGTGGTCTGAATACTTTCCGAATACACTGTCTGTCTGTATGTGTATATATATATATATATATATATATGTATGTATATTTACTGTATATATATGTGGTATATAAAGGGATTCACCATAACCCTACACTACCTCTCTATACTATGAGTAAAGTGGCCTTTGATTGGTTGTCATGAATCCATAAAATGATTGTGAATGTTGGTTCAAGAATAGTGATCTCTTTTGAGTCTCAATGTCACAGCATTGTGTTCATACTGTAACGATCGTCTTAATGTCTAAATCCATTTTTGTTTCATATGCAGCAGCCATGTCCTTACACAGATCAAAGTGTGCAAGTAAGTGCTAACTTACTAGCTACATTATTCATTCAGTGTATGAAAAAATATCACTATTCAACAGTATTTATTACAAGCAAATTCCTATTCCTATTTCCAAATGTCTAACAATGTTTGTTTTTTTCTCTAGCATTTTCAGGAGAATCAACACATAAGCGAGGTGAGTGTTGATTACTTGATCTTCTATATGGTTCTGTCTGTATTCCATCTGTCCACAAATTTCATTGACATCATACATTTAATTGAGTAATTGACATCTTACACTTCTTTGAGTCATTGACATAATACGCTTCATTTAATGTGCCATTCATATGTGTCTCATTAGGGTCAACCCGGGGCCTCTCAGTGTCTCTGAGCCTCCTTAAAGTGCCTGTGGCTGGGGAAAACATAACCTTCACAGTCATGGTCACCAACACGGACAGCATCCCCAAGGTGCTGAGGGAGCATGTCAACGCTCAGACCAAGAAGTACAACCGTAGTCCCTCGGGCACCTTCTGGGAGGTCCACAACTTCGTCCGGATAGCGCCGCATGAAGGTAGGAACCTTAACGCATCGCTAACGTTAATATTAGCGCATAATGTCATATGGTTAGCACCCTAAAGATACTGTACTCCCTCCATACAGGTATATGAAATGTGTTGTATTTCTTGACATACCTTCTATACCACTTAAAAGTAGTACTTTCCCTTCAAATTCTGTCTTTGGTCATATGGAACATTTCAGGGACACCATACCATTTTGTTGAACCTACCTCATGTATTCACTAATTTGTTCCCCCCCTCACTCTTTCTCCCTCTCCCTCGCCCTCCCTCCAGCTAAGGTCATTCATCACCTGATCGACCATGCCCAGTATGAGTCTCTGATGGGAGATGACTTGGTCAACCTGGCTGTGGTCATGGAGGACGAGTTCACTCAGGAGAGAGTCTTGGCCTCAGAGGAGTTCAACATCACCAGCCCTCAACTCTCCATACAGGTACAGGCATCTCTTCAGAACGTCTCTACACACCAAATGAACTTCACACGGGGTCTTTGAACGTTCGTTACACATCTTGCGTCAACACTCAATGCAATTAAGTCCTAGACTAAACAATATAGCTATGTTTAGACAGTGATGTGCTATGTGAAATAGGTCCATTACTTGTTTTATACCTAAACAAATGGGTTGATAACATCCTGTGTACTATGTGTGCAGACGAAGGACATAGCTTTAACCTTTTTATTCTTTAGATTGCAGATGAAGACTCCGTCATGCTACACAAGGAGCACACTGCCCTCGTAGTCTTCTGCAACACCTTCTCTGTACCTGTGAGCGGCCTACTAACCGTGACTGGCTCTGGTTTGATCGAGGGGGGAATGCACTCAAGGTAAGGACATGTTCTTTTCGGGTTGAATGTGTTTCCTTCTTTGGCGTCTCATTTCTTACATAAGGAGTGACGGAAGGCAGTGTTGGCAACTGCTAACAACAACAAAAATGTGGATTCCATTGAGTATTGGCAAAAGCATGTGTAAACACAAGGAGTGGCATTGTCGTACGGTATAAGTCCTTAAATATTTGTATGGTTAGTCAAGGACAGAACGTAACACTGTATAAACTTCCATGGCACTATACGCCAGTATAAGATCATTTGGAGAAACAATTGAAACTCTTATATAAAGGCTGTAACTATGCTGTACATGGTTACTTGGTGCCATGGCAATATGAGCCATGGCAATGTGAGTGATATCCACAGGGGAACTTTACAAGATTTAGAGGCAAAACCACATTCTGTAAACTCTTTGCACTTCAACATGTTCATTATGAGATGTTACGCAGTAGATGAACTTCACTAGATTCAAAGGGACAGTTCACTCAAATTACAAAAAGACATATTGATTTCCTTATCCTGTAAGCGGTCTATTGACATGGAAAGATAGGTAAACAAAACCAAAGCCTGGATTGCTGCCAGTGTCTTATCTTGTCCATAGACTGCTTACAGGGTGAACTACCCCTTTAATCCCCATTCCCCTAACCTTCACATGAATAACCAGTCTTGTCAGTTCGTATGTTGCGTCATTCAGACAAATGCCTTCCTATCTTGCAGGATTCAACTGTTCAAGCCAGGGTGCACTATGGAGAGGAGCTTCAGTTTCATTCCGAGAATGGTGGGGAAAAAAATGTTGCAGGCTACTCTAGTCCTCAAAAACAACTCTGCAAAAATTGTAGGCTACAGAATGATCTCTGTGAAGTCAGCTTAGTCATTTTGCAATGATTCAGGTGGTGCTAATAAATATAATTTTATTTAAGGTAGGAATTTCATGTACAACTTAAGTATTATATATATTATTTATATTTATGTATTTTTTAACTAAAACATGTATTTCTTTTGTTCTCATAATAACTTTCTTTGTTGTTTGATGTTTATGATATAGATTTTTTTATTTATTTATTTTAATGTATGATTGGTAATCACTACTTGAATAGTCACTTATGACTTTACATAAAATTAGGTTTAATTAGTCAATTGACATTGGCCTGTGAACAAGTTAAGGTTTCTGGAGTTTGTTTCATTTAGTTTGTTTTCAGTTTGTTTCAAGTCTATTGAATTTAGTTTTTATCAAATGAAACCACTTTTTATACAAATCTGTATACAAATCAGATAAATGAATTCTGAGTGACAAAGCTTACAAGTTGAAGTCTTCATCTTTGTCCTGTATTGTAGATCACTTAAAGACAGATTTATTTTCAATAATTGAAACCACATCCTCATTCTCTCAATATCTTCTTAGTATTTCTACAACACAGGTATGTACACTGTACTCTATATCATCGACTGCATCCTTATGTAATACATGTATCACTAGCCACTTTAACTATGCCCCTTTGTTTACATACTCATCTCATATGTATATACTGTACTTGATATCAGCTACTGTATCTTGCCTATGCTGCTCTGTACCATCACTCATTCATATATCCTTATGTACATATTCTTTATCCCCTTACACTGTGTATAAGACAGTAGTTTTGGAATTGTTAGTTAGATTACTTGTTGGTTATTACTGCATTGTCGGAACTAGAAGCACAAGCATTTCGCTACACTCGCATTAACATCTGCTAACCATGTGTATGTGACAAATAAAATTTGATTTTGATTTGATTTTAATACAGTCATATGTAATAAATATTTTTTAAACACTTTTTTTTTACCATAACCACATCAGCTAGTCAGTATTTGGATACTTCCTGTGTACTCTCCTGGCTAAATAACCCCAAAACTATAGTGCATAGCTAGGCCTTCTGTAGATGGTTGAAAAACATTATTTGTTATTTGTTTCTAACTCAAATACCCTCACAGTAGCTTGCCATCAATTTACTGGAGAAAATGTGGTGAAATTATAATATTTTATCACACGTGCAGCAGTAGAAAAATACTGGGAAAATCAAAAACCCTAATCAAAAAATAAACCCATACTACAACGCAACCTTGTTGGGGACGGGGGAATATGATCTGTCCCCCCCAATATATCATTGTAAACATAACTATACAAGTTCAATAATATTAAGAATACGCAATGAAAGCACTTGTGCTGATTACAGACACTTAATAGCGCGTTTTTAAGTTTCAAAAGTTTGCATTCCCCCGCCCCTTTGCCTCACAATGGTTTGATCCACTTGCTTGATGAAAATTGTTAGTTCGGTGCGGCATGTAGCAAGACAGGGACAAGCCTTTAGAGGCCACACGGATGACAGTGGGAATTTATACCAGCTTTTGAAACACAGGGCAGAAGAGGATGATCCCATTTTACTGAAGTGGTTAACAGACCGTACCACAATGTACCCTGCCCCATAGCACAGAATGAAATTATGAACATCATGGCCAATACAGTCATTCGAGGCATCACAGCTGAGATTAGGTCTCTTCCGATTGTACAATTTTCAGTAATTGTTGATGGTACTCAATATGTCTCTGGTGCTGAACAGAAGAGTGTCTGCCTGCGTTATGTTGACCATAACCTTGTCCCTCACGAGGAGGTTATTGGGCTATACAGGGTGTCAGAGACAACAGGCGAGGGCATTGCGAAAGTGGCAACTGGTGGGTTGTTGAGGCTCAATTTGCCCATGTCTGGCTTACGTGGGAAGAGTTACGATGGTGCCTCAAACATGGCAGGAAAATACACAGGAGCACAGGCAATTGTGAGGAGGCGGCAGCCATTAGCCCTCTATGTGCATTGTGGAGCACACTGTGTAAATCTGATTACACAGACTGGCTGCTCAGCCTCTCCACTGATCCGGGATTCCCTTTCTTGGGTCCATCAGTTAGGTGTCCTCTATGTCCAGTCAGGAAAGTTGAAGAGCATGTTTGAATCAATTGCCATGTCCGAAGATACACATCTGACCACCCTGAAACCCCTATGTCCACCTAGGTGGACTGTGCGGAATACTGCTATTAGAGCTGTGCTAGGGCAGTATGAGCAGGTACTAAACAGCCAGCCTAGAGGAGATGGCAAAAACTGCATCCAAGACAGCTTCAACTGCCAGTGGCTTATTTGAGCACTTCAGCAAAGGCAAGACTGTGTTGGGCCTCACACTTGCCTCTTGCAGGCTGCAGTCGACTGTGTGCGGTCATCTCGTAGGGGCAAGAGAAATGACGAAAGCTACCTTGCACTGTATGAGAAAGCAAAAACATTGATTGACTCCATTGAATCTATTGAGGCACACTTAAGACGATTTGCTGACAAAGCAGTGGATCACAATAGGGCAGGATTTTTTTAAGTGTTGGATGGTGTGGAGGTTCAGTTTGGCGACCATTTTGACCAGGACAGTCTAAACGTCCTGCAAAAGTTGGAAAGAGCGCTTCTCACGGGGGAGTTGGATGAGTCTCTCGATCAGTACCCTGAGCTGAACATATATTCTCTTTCAGTGCAGTTGCCTCTCTTTCGTACCAAATACCCCTGTAGCAGCAGTGGAGACGCAGCAGAGGTCGTCAGGAGTCTTCCAGTGGAGGTGCTGGGGTTGTTTCACCAAGTTGAGTTTCTGATCAGAATTTTGTTCGTGGTGCAGGTGTCTTCATGTGAGGCTGAGAGGAGTTTCAGTGCACTCCGCAGGTTGAAGACTTGGCTACGCGCTAGCATGAGCCAAGAGAGAATGAACGGCGTAGTTGTCTGTAATGTACATAAAGACAGGCTGGACAGTCTCAAGAGGGAAAATATCTGCCAGCAATTTGTTGGATCTATTGAAACCCACAAACATATGTTCAGTTATTTTGTTCATTAGTTCAGTAGTGTGTATAACAGTGGTTCTCAACCTTTTTTGGGTACTGGAACCCCTGCATATTTTGGGGCAAGGTTTTGAGCAGTCCTCAGGGACCCCCACCCCATCTATATTATATGTAAAGTTACTGGAAACCTTGTGTTATTGAATATGTTCATTACCCTTTTTTATTTCACAGACTCCTTGCAATTACACCAGGGACCCCTGTTTGAGAACCCCTGGTGTATAATATTATATTTGTTATTTTGTTTCATAGTTTTCAGTTTTTAGTACATGACAGTACACTTACTAATGATTTATTTAATGTTTTTTAAATTTCAAATGGCATACTTTGTGTGACATACTTGTCCATAGCTGTTGTTTGAAGAGTTGAGACACTGACTGAACAATAAATAAATATTTTTTTAAGGATATTTGAGTTGATTTATTTGGGTTATTCATTTAATTTAAGTATTTTTTCACTTTTTGTTCTTGTAAAGATATTGTAGTAGACTCAGGCCAGTGGCACATATTTAATGACTATATAAATGTATCAGAAAAAGTCCAATAAAAAGATCAATTCAATACTGAGACCAACTTTGTGATGGTTCTCAACAGAGATTATTTTAGATGAGATCGCACGTCCCCCTCAGGAATTGCTCTTGAGAAAATTTCATGTAATTGTCCTCTCCAAAGTTGATATCAGATTTTTGACCCTGGACAGGAGTAATTATAGAATTATAAAACATGAATTTACTTTAGGGCAATCCAGCATCCTAACAGTGCCAACTTTCCTTTCCAATTCGCAAGAGGTGGAAACTAGAGGTCCGTATGTAATGACGAGATGCTCATGTCTCCGCCCTGACAATGGGAGTCTTTGTCCCAGAGGCGGAAAGGCAGGAGACAAGCTTAGGTCTGTATATTATACCTATAGAAACGCATTGGGTTTATACTGGACAGATTTTGGCGAGTGTAAGCCCTCTCGCTTTGCCTCTTCCTCTCTACTGAAACTATATCGCAGGAGAAAGTATCTGAGTGAGCGAAGCAGCGCCCCTCTATACTGCCCTACCAAGCAAAAAGGAAGTAATTGCTCATAGCGTGGAACTGAGAAAAATTGCTTTTATTTACCTTGGTTTCACAAGTAGCAGTAACTGCTAACATGACCCCCATTTTCTCCAAAACACAATACAATAGAGGCAAGATACTTGTCCACATGATTAAGCATGTATTTAATGTAGCAAATATGACATTAACTCATTTTCTACCAAATGAGCAGTTACTGCCTTTTTGCTTGGTAGGGCAGTATATGTAGCCCATGTATCTGACGCTGTCTGGACAGAAATAGTATGACATGCCATACTCTTTTGGTCCAGACAGTATCAGATACATGGTCTACATGTAGTGAGACAGAGGGGCGCTATTTCGCTCACTCGGATGCTTTAAATGAGATTGATGTGTCTTTCTGTCGGCGAGCGACTCGTCAAATAAATTATCAATATATAAATATTTTATTTGGGCGGGCTATGGTATGGTTGCCCGTCCACCCATAACACCGGCCCTAAATTACAGCAATAAATAATTTTGAATAAGATACTATCAACTCTGTCCAAATCTTAGGGCAACATACACTACATGACCAAAAGTACTGTATGTGGACAACTGCTCATTGAACATCTCATTCCAAAATCATGAGCATTAATATGGAGTTGGTCCCCCCCATTTGCTGCCATAATAGCTTCCACTCTTCTGGGAAGGCTTTCCACTAGATGCTGGAATATTGCTGTGGGAACTTGCTTTCATTCAGCCACAAGACCATTATGGAGGTTGGGCACTGATGTTGGGCGATTAGGCCTGGCTCGCAGTCGGCGTTACAATTCATCCCTAAGGTTTTCGACGGGGTTGAGGTCAGGGATCTGTGCAGGCCAGTCAAGTTCTTTCACACCGATCATTTATGTCTGACCCTCGCTTTGTGCACGATTTTTACGAGCTACTTGCTTCAGCACTCAACCTTCCCGTTCTGTGAGCTTTTGTGGCCTACCACCTTGCAGCTGGGCCATTGTTGCTTCTAGATGTTTCCAATTCACAATAACAGTACTTACAGTTGACCGAGGCAGTTCCAGCAGTGCAGAAATGTAACTAACTGACTTGTTGGAAAGGTGGCATGCTATGACGATGTCAAGTTGAAAATCACTGAGCGCTTCAGTAAGGCAAAGTTTTTCTATGGAGATTGCATGGCTGTGTGCTCGATTTTATACACCTGTCAGCAACGGTGGAGGCTGGAATAGACGAATCAACTCATTTGAAGGGGTGTCCACATACTTTTGTCCATTGTTTTTATCAAAATTGCTTAAGCTCAGTAAATGTGGTTAGGAATCATTGCCGGACAGCCATATCCATACCTTGTCTCACACTTTCAAGCCAATTTAAAACAGGACAGACTAGTCTCATCAGGAACACTCAACACCTCTTGGAAAAACATTCTGTTGAGTCTTTGGCATTAAAATGAGTGTAATTGTCCCACTGAAAAATACAACTCTATCCCAGGGTTAGGTATTTAGAAGCCTGAGGCACTGTGGCCGGAGGTGCTGTCTGACAAACATAGGTGTGATCTTGTCAAAAAGGGACCAAAACAGATCAGAGATATTGTATTTCCTCAAAGTGGGGACCCACTTTTTTCGCACAGACATGGTTTCTGTGTTCAAGTAGAGCTGATGCAGCTTTTTGTTTTTGTTGTTGCATTTTTGGGGGAAAAAGTGACTTATTTGAGCAGTGATGTTTTTTGTTACTGGAAGAATATCGGGACCAATTTAAAAAAACATGAGCGTTATACTGAGCATTTACAAAACATGGAGAGTTGGCGACACCTTGCGGAAAGATTGAAAACATGCACAACCATTGACGCAATCAACCAAGAGTTAATGGCACTTGAGGTAAATCACTGGCAAGTGGAGTTAATGGCACAATTTGACCCTGTAACGAGTGAACATTTGAGAAAGTTTGAAAATCAGGAAATAAGTGACTGTTATCATAGCAAGAGTACCAAAAATAAAACCATAGAGGGAATTCAGAAGATTAATTTAGTAAAATCATTTGCTGTCGTCATGGACTGCACGCCAGATATAAACCATACTGAACAGCTGTCAGTGGTATTATGTATCATACACTGTGTGTGCAATACAATGGTGTTGCCATTGAAGAGCAATTTATGGGGTTCATCAATGTTCCCACGAAATCTGCCTCCAGAAATAAAGCTTCTCCCAAGTGGGTGTGACACCTGCTTCCGCTGCACTGCTGCTTGGATTTCACCTGGCGATCTGTTCACCGTCTGCCCTGTCTGGTACAAGTACCCCCACCACACTCCCCCCTCTCTACCGAGCTTTCACTCGCCTCGAGCACACAGGCACTGTTGGGGTGAGTGACTCAACTTACAATGGCTAGTCACAAGTCATTCTTTTTTTCTTTTTTTTCTTGTGCATTTTGCTATTTGTCTTTATGACTCCTGCATGCTTTGTTGACTTGAACTTTCTTGTTTCCCCTACTGTGGGACAGACTATGTTTGTTCCCACACTCGGGACTTTAGTGTAACTGACTTTTAAATGATATAGCTGAATGGTTTTTGAATTGTGTTCTAAATGTGTGCTCCATAATTCTTTGTCCTAGCCAGGAGAGGTCAGCTCCAGGTTTGGTACCAGACTCCCAGCCCAGCGCCAACGATGTTCGTCATCAGAGTGGTTGCCATGGCAGGTGACATGAAGGATGTCCGTAGTAACATATTTTTAAAAATCCACCAGGGGCCCAACAACCTATCACCCCATCTATTATTATGTGCCTATGTGTGTATATAATAAGCCATGTTTGTGTGCTCCATAATCCTGTGGCTGTGGAAAACGTCAACGCTCAGACCAAGGAGTACCAACACAGTCCCTCAGATGCCTTCTGGGAGGCCCGCAATATCATACGTATAGCGCCGCACGAACGCTAACGTTAATATTGTCGCATCATTTCAAATGTCTAGCACCCTGAAGATACTGTATCTCCCTCTGCACTGATGGAATTATATGTGCTAAATTTCTTGACCTATAATCTGTACCACCTACTGTAAAAGTTTTAATTTTCCTTGTTGATATAGAACATGTCAGGGACACCATACCATTCTGTTGAACCTACCTCATGTATTCATGCATTTGTTCCCCCCTCTCTTTCTCCCTATCTCTCTCCCTCCCTCCAGCTAAGGCCATTCATAACCAGTGTAAGTCTCTGATGGGAGATGACCTGGTTAACCTGGCTGTGGTCATGGAGGATGAGTCCACTCAGGAGAAATTCCTGGCCTCAGAGGAGTTCAATATCACCATACTGGTATAGGCATCTCTTCAGAAAGTCTTTAACTTCACTTAGAGTATTTCAATTATGTTATACAGTACCACATTGGAGAATAATAGTGAAGACAAAAAATATGAAATAACACATGTGGAATCATGTAGTAACCAAAAAAGTGTTAAACGATTCAAAATATATTTATATTTTAGATTCTTCAAAGTAGCCACAGTTTGCCTTGATGACAGCTGTATTTATGGCCATAAGCCAACAAGAAAATGCTCATCCAGAAGCGACTGCTCCTAGTGGTCTGGGACTTTAATGCAGGCAAACTTAAATCTGTTTTACCTCATTTCTACCAGCATGTCACATGTGCAACCAGAGGAAAAAAACCTCTAGACCACCTTTACTCCACACATGAAGACGCATACAAAGCTCTCCCTCGCTCTCCATTTGACAAATCTCACCATAATTCTATCCTCCTGATTCCTGCGTACAAGTAAAACTTAAAGCAGGAAGTTATCAGTGACTCGCTCAATACGGAAGTGGTAAGATGGCGCAGATGCTACGCTACAGGACTGTTTTGCTAGCACAGACTGGAATATGTTCCAGGATTCATCCAATGGCATTGAGGAGTATTACACCTCGATAAGTGCATCGACGACATCGTCCCCATAGTGACAGTACGTACATTTCCCAACCAGAAACCATGGATTACAGGCAACATCGGCACTGAGCTAAAGGCTGGAGCTGCCTCTTTCTAGGAGCGGGACACTAATCCAGATGCTTCTAAGAAATCCCGCTATGCCCTCAGACGAACCATTAAACAGGCAAAGTGTCAATACAGGACTAAGATTGAATCCTACTATACCAGCTCTGACGCTCATCGGATGTGGCAGGGCTTGAAAACTATTACAGACTACAAAGGGAAACCCAACCGCAAGCTGCCCAGTGACGAGAGCCTACCAGACGGGCTAAATGCCTTTTATGCTCGCTCCCAGGCAAGCAACACTGAAGAATGCATGAGAGCACCAGCTGTTCCGGACGACTGTGTGATCACGCTCTCTGTTGCTGCTGTGAGCAAGACCTTTAAACAGGTAAACATTCACAAAGTACCGGGGCCATACCGATTACCAGGACGGGTACTCAAAGCATGCGCAGACCAACTGGCAAGTGCCTTCACTGACATTTTCAACCTCTCCCTGACTGAGTCTGTATAACCTACATGTTTCAAACAGGCCACCATAGTCTCTGTGCCCAAGAATGCGAAGGTAACCTGCACTCACATTGGTATCCATGAAGTGCTTTGAAAAGTTGATCATTGCTCACATCAACACCATCATGCCAGAAACCCTAGACCCACTCCAATTCTCATACCCCCCCAACAGATCCAAAGATGATGCAATCTCAATTGCACCACACACGGCTCTTTCCAACCTGGACAAAAGGAACACCTATGTGAGAGTGCTGTTCACTGACTAAAGCTCAGCATTCAACACCAAGGACCCTGGGACTAAACACCTCCCTCTGCAACTGGATCCTGGACTTCCTGACGGGCCGCCCCCAGTTGGTAAGGGTAGGTAACAACTCATCTGCCACGCTGATCCTCAACACTGGAGCCCTTAAGGGGTGCGTGCTTAATCTCCTCCTCTACTCCCTGTTCACCCATGACTGCGTGGCCAAGCACGACTCCAACGCCATCATTAAGTTTGCTGACAGAACAACAGTGGTAGGCCTGATCACCGACAACAATGAGACATTCTGTGGGGAGAAGGTCAGAGACTGCCAGGACAACAACCTCTCCTTCAATGTTAGCAAGACAAACAAGCTGATCGTGGACTATAGGAAAAGAAGGGCCAAACAGGCCCCCATTAACATCAACGGGGATGAAGTTTCCAGCTACAATAGTCATTTACAACATTAACAATGTCTACACTGTATTTCTGATCAATTTGATGTTATTTTAATGGATTAAAAAAATCTGCTTTTATGTAAAAAACAAGGACATTTCTAAGTGACCCCAAACTTTTGAACGGCAATGTAACTATAACAGTGGAGGCTGCTGAAGGGAGGACGGCTCATAATAATGACTGGAATGGAGTCAATGGAATGGTACCATCCATTGACTGTGAGCCGTCCTCCCCTCAGTAGCCTTCACTGAACTACTACACATATAGGTAGGGGTAAAGTGAATAGATAATAAACCGCAAGTAGCAGCAGCGTAAAAAAGGTGGTCAATACAAATAGTCCGGGTAGCCGTGCTGTTGTCGTGCCCTCTTCACAACTGCCTTGTTGTGTTCGGACCATGATAGTTTGTTAGCGTGGCAGATGTGTTGTTGCCAACCCTTACCTCCTGGGGGTGGCCCGTCAGGGTCCTTAGCTTAGTGATGAGCTTTGAGGGTACTATGGTGTTAAAAGCTGAGCTTGGGTTTCTATGAAGATTGTGTTGATGTGAGCCATGACCAGCCTTTCAAAGCACTTCATGGCTACAGACGCGAGATCTTCGGGGCGATAGTCATTAAGGAAGGTTACCTTGGCATTCTTGGGCACAGGGACTATGGTGGTCTGCTTGAAACATGTAGGTATTTCAGAGACGGTCAGGGAGAGCTTGAAAATGTCAGTTAAGACACTTGCCAGTTGGTCAGCGCATGCTCTGAGTACGCTTCCTGGTAATCCGTCTGACCCTGCGGCCTTGTGAATGTTGACCTGTTAAAAGGTCTTACTCACATCTGCTACAGAGAATGTGATAGAAGGCATTTAGCTCATCTGGTAGGCTCTTGTCACTGGGCAGCTCGCAGCTGGGTTTCCCTTTGTAATCCGTAATAGCTTGCAAGCCCTGCCACATCTGATGAGCGTCAGATCCGGTGTAGTGGGATTCATCCTTAGTCCTGTATTGATACTTTGCCTGTTTGATGGTTCTTTGGAGGTCATCACGGGATTAGTGTTCCTCTCCTTGAAAGCAACAGCTCTAGCTCAATTTGGATGTTGCCTGTAGTTCATTGCTTCCAGTTGGGATATGTACACTACCTTTCAAAAGTTTGGGGTCACTTAGAAATGTCCTTGTTTTTGAAAGAAAATATTTTTGGGGATTTTCTTTCAGAAATACAGTGTAAACATTGTTAATGTTGTAAATTACTATTGTAGCTGGAAATGGCAGATTTTTTATGGAATATCTACATAGGCGTACAGAGGCCCATTATCAGCAACCATCACTCCTAGTTGAGTATCTGGAGCATCAGCATTTTTGGGTTCGATTACAGGATCCAAATGGCCAGAAACAAAGTACTTTCTTCTGAAACTCATCAGCCTATTCTTGTTCTGAGAAATGAAGGCTATTCCATCTGAGAAATTGTCAAGAAACTGAAGATCTCGTACAACGCTGTGTACTACTCCCTTCACAGAACAGAGCAAACGGGCCCTAACCAGAATAGAAAGAGGAGTGGGAGGCCCCGGTGCACAACTGTAACCACAATGTCACAAATCATTTGTATCTATCTTTCCAATTACTTTTAGAGTTTGGGATTTACAAATGTGCGCTGTGAGAATATCTAATAATAATAATAATCGCTTTGTAAATAAGGATGCATTATGAAAGGAAAAGGACATGGCAAGAGACGATGGTAATAAAGGACATGGTAAGAGACGATGGTAATAAAGGACATGGTAAGAGACGATGGTAATAAAGGACATGGTAAGAGACGATGGTAATAAAGGACATGGTAAGAGACGATGGTAATAAAGGACATGGTAAGAGACGATGGTAATAAAGGACATGGTAAGAGACGATGGTAATAAAGGACATGGTAAGAGACGATGGTAATAAAGGACATGGTAAGAGACGATGGTAATAAAGGACATGGCAAGAGACGATGGTAATAAAGGACATGGTAAGAGACGATGGTAATATTTTTCCTTTTAGAGACTATAATAGGTAATTTTGATTTATCTTAGAATAAAAACCTTAGTATAACAACAGTTTTAGTAAGTCATATGCTACAGTCCAGTTACAGCTTGTTCTGATTATTCAGTGGCACCACAAATGTGAATGAATATTTACAAAACAATTTACCAAACAAAACACATAAAAAAATTGCAAAAGAAAATATGGATTTAACCTTTACTTAACTAGGCGAGTCAGTTAAGAACAAATTCTTATTTACAATGCCATAATTCTAAATATATATTGGGGGGGGGACATCCCCCCCAATATTCAAATATGCTCAAAATGACCCCCCCGCACCCAATTTAAATAAATAAATAAATTGCTATGCTACGACAGCCAACCATCACTAACAGTAGCTATCATAGCTAAGTTACCTGGAATGTTAATTAGCCACACATTGACCCAGCGACCAACAATCGTGCTTGTCAGAAAGCCCACGTTAAGTCTGAGTAAAGTGTCAATCATTTATGTTATGCTACATGTGTAATTTATGTAGACATTAGTATCGTTCATTTATTGCATATTCGTATAGTATACTGTGTTTGATTAAAGTGCAAGCACTTTCTTGATATAATAATCATTGCCATTCAGATCAGAAATGGTTAGTAATCCATTCCTGAACATCATTGCAAGAAACACCACTTGTTTACTGATAATATTTCTTTCATATTCATTCTGGTGCGTTCAGAGTAAAGATGAGAGAGAGAGCATGAGGATGCCGACAGGGCAGGGAGAGCCGGTGAGTGAGAAAAGAAGCCAATATTGATGGTTAAGACCGAATAATGACATCACAACAATCTAATCCTAATGTTAATTTAAGCTGAGATATTCCTCTAAGTATGACTTCTCATGTGTATTTCAGATACACAATCAAGCAGGGAGAGTGGGTTAGAGAGAGTGGGTTAGAGAGAGAGAGTGGGTTAGAGAGAGAGAGAGAGAGAGAGAGAGAGAGAGAGAGAGAGAGAGAGAGAGAGAGTGGGTTAGAGAGAGTGGGTTAGAGAGAGAGAGAGAGAGAGAGAGAGAGAGAGAGAGAGAGAGAGAGAGAGAGAGAGAGTGGGTTAGAGAGAGAGAGAGAGAGAGAGAGAGAGAGAGAGAAGACAGATGAAGGTGCAGGAGAGCGATGGAAGGAGCTTGGACCTTGTCCAAATCAGCCATATTTGAATGTCATAACTAGTCAAACCCTTTTAAATGGGACACTACTTTTAGGAGAAAATGTTTTAAAGATTATACTTGGCTCCATTACAGCTCCGCCTTAAAAGTGGGTTCTCTGTTTCTATTGTGCTAAATACTTAGCAACACAAAAGTCTAAGCTTCCATCAAAAGCAGATTCAGCTTTTGTCCAGATTGGCTTTTAAAATTGTAAGAAGGCACTGGAGAAATTTAGTGAGCATGAAGACAGCCAGTGTCACAAATGACCTGTGAGCCAAAGCCTGTTAATGTGCAACTTTCACATGAGCTTGAAAGACAGCAGCAACAAGCGAGGAGAAATCTTATGAAGATTGTTGGGGTTGTTGAAGTACTTTTCGTGGCAAGGTCAGGCTTTTCGGGGCGTTGATAAGGAGAGTGGGAATTTCAGCCAGCTTCTAAAGTACAAGGCAGAGGGCGATGCAGAGCTGACCACCTGCCTGAAAGGTCACTTTGATTTCACCAGTCCCCAAATGTAAAACTAAATGTTGAAGCTGGTGGGCAATACAATCGTCAAAGAAATTGTGTCGGAAATAACATCAATGCCAGCGGTCCAGTTCACACTTATCATTGATGGTACCCAGGAAATATCAGGAGTTGAGCAGGAGTCAACATGTTTGCGCTTTGTAGATGCAGATCTACAACCAAAGAAAGAATTCCTGGGACTCTACGAAGTGTCTTCAACGACAGGGAAAAATATAGCCAAGATGGCATTGTGATGTGATGATGCGTCTAGGCCTTCCTCTGTTCCAACTTCAAGGACAAACATGACGATGCCGCAAACATGGCTGGACGATTGCAGGGGGTGCAAGCCATTTTAAGGAAAGAACAACCGCTGGCTATGTATTGTCACTGTGGTCCACACTGTGTCTACTGTATTTCTGATAAATTTGGAAAAAAATTAATGGACAAAAAATGGACATTTTTTAAGTGACCCCAAACTTTTGAACAGTAGTGTACATATTTTGTACACACTGGCCCGTTGTCCAACTCTTTGTCCACTGATCTCCACAGATGGTTGTCGGCATGGTTGTATGCTCTGCAAAAACACATTCACGTTTTTAGTACACAATTATCAATTTTATTACACAGTATGCCTACACATTGATAGGCTATATACTTTTTCTTTTAAAGAAAGGGCACTGAAACCAAAATACCTTTTAGTTTTGGTGATCCTCTCAGCTCCGGCTCATAATGGCTTATTTTGTAATCCAATGCATTGAACAAATGTATTAATTACAGTCATTTATTATTCTCATTCTCGGACTGGAAATATTGTTTGCAGAGTTCACGATCTCATTTTCAAATCCTTGTTTAATTAAAAAATAACGATATTTTGGGAGATGATTTGGTTTTCAAATAACCGAAAGTCAGCAGTTGTAATCTGAATAAAGGCCAAAATAATATTAATGACGGACAAAATATTTATTTCTGTTTTTAGAGGGAGAGACACCAAAAGCCCACCATGCCTATTTTTTGGGACTAGGACATCCCGGCAGGCCAAACCCTCCCCTAACCCTGACGATGCTTGGCCAATTGTGCGCCGCCCTATTGGACTCCCCATCAGGGTCAGATGTTATACAGCCTGGGACTGTAGTGATGCTTCTTGCCTTGAGATGCAGTTCCTTAGACCACTGTGCCACTCAGGAGCCATGATCAACATGACCATTGTATATTGTCCTGCTAATAGCCCATCCTAGAAACGTTTACAGAATTCACAGCCTGCTTCGCTTGTGAAAAACAGGGTTAATAATAATAGTAATACCTTTTCCCCCCTTCCACTTGTTAAAGGTTCCAATTGATAATGTTTTTTTTAATCAATTAGTATATTTGAGTTTAACGCAGGTAGGCTATTGCTTCAAATCCTATTGCTTTTATATAATTCTATATTAATTAATAATTAACTAATAATAATTGTTTTGTTTAAAAAATAATGGGTCTCCCGGTCATGGCCAGCACGGGTATCGAACCAGCATCTTTAGCAACACAGTTGACACTGTAATGCAGTGTCTTAGACCGCTGCGCCACTCTGCTGTATTATGAATAAGTGAGTCACTCAACTTTATGTAGGTGCCGAGGCTATATGACTGCGCTGCCAACTTGATTATTTAGCAGAATTCACTTCCTTATATTCAGTCAACACATATATTTTAAGAATATCATGGAATATAATTGAACATTTCTCTTAGAATAAAAACCTTAGTGTAATTAATGTCTCGTTGGTAGGATAGTCTCAAATGAAGCTCATCCAGTTTATTTTCCAGTGATTGTACGTTCGCCAGTAGGATGTATGGTAAAAGGCACATTATCCACTCGCCGACTAATTCTCTCCAAGCACCCATATGTCGGCTTAATCAGAAATTACCTTTAAATGTTTACAACATTTTTATGTTTTGCTCTTCTCTTTTACTCCTTGTACTTTTAAATGGGTTTATATCTTGTTAGACAATTGGTGGTTGGCATTATTTGAAAAATATTCCTAACATTATTGAGTTCACACCTGCATTGCTTGCTGTTTGGTGTTTTAGGCTGGGTTTCTGTACAGCACTTTGTGACATCAGCTGATGTAAGAAGGGCTTTATAAATACATTTGATTGATTGAGATCAGTGCAGTAAGCATCCACTTGAGGGTGCTATTGGCCCACATTTTTTATTTGTATTCCTGACAATCTAAAAATCTAAGTTAGTTAAATACATGACCTAATCATTTTATTTGCTTGAGGTATCTGTATGCTAACCTCTCCAAAATTATTATTTGGTTTGAATGCGTTCTGGTTGAATATGAGTACATAATTTTTTTCTATTTGTCCAATCATGGCATCTTGAAATAAAAGTTCTCATGGGATCGTGCAATGTCAGAAAAATGTACATTCAGTTAAGGTCTGAAATGTTACATATTGTGCGATAGAAACTTAACCATTGTGTAGTAGAAATTTACCCCGCCTTCACTAAACCCCTAAAATAAAGCAGCTTAATTGACTTTTAAACCCCAAATCTATTTTGCATGAAGAAACAACCTGTCATTCATCTCAAACTTTATGAATATCTGGGTTTTCCCTCTTCCCAATGCAGAAAGACTGCATTTAATCAGTGAACACCACTCGTTTTTATTACAACACACCTGTCATAATTGTTTTCTTTACTAAAGTAGAGGTTTATTATTATTGTTATTATTATTGCTAAAGGTACTTCATAGGTGTAAACATACATTTTATAGCAAGAGATAGCACTTGTATAGCCTAAGAAAGTAGCAGAAATGTGCAGGAAGTAGTTTTGAATGCATTTTATTGAAGGGAAACGATAACAGTCTTGAACTTTTTGGCAACATGGTGATATATTCTTATTTACTGTACAATGAGGAATTCAACTACAAAATACGAGTCTTCTCCCCCCATTTTTTTAAACCATTGCTCACACCACAAGGTGTATAAACAACAACAATAAATAAGAACAAGATAATAGATACTAAACAAAAATGTGTGGAACATAAATCTATCATCTCTAATAAGCACATGTTGGACAGTATGCACGTGTGGGTGCACGGACTTTGCAGATGTATTTCTCACATGTGCAGCACATAGTATTTGTTTTACAGTCCTTCTTTGGGGGACAGAATTGGCATCTCCTCTTCTTGCCTGCCCCAGCTGCAGTCTCAGGTGGATCAGGACAAGATTCAGCCCACTGAACAGTTTTCACAAGCGCTGCAGACGCTGCTGTGTGGGGGAAGCGCTCCCTTCTTTGAATGTGTGGGGTTACAAGTGCCTTTCCCAGCTGCTCCAGGAACACCCTACACTTGTTCCGTTGATCAGGCATCCAGGTAGGGTTGATCTTGTTCCAGATCACGAAGGTATTGTATGAGGACACATCAATGATATTATGGAAGATGACCAGGGGCCAGCGGGCAGTCATCCTCCTGCAGCTGTAAATTCCCATCACCTTGTACAGGTTGTCCACGCCTCCTGTATTGTGGTTGTAGTCCAGGATGATTGCTGGCTTCCTGTCCTCATGATCACTGATCTCAGCTGTTTTGTGCAGTGTGCCCAGGAGGACCACATTATTGTTCCTCTTTGGGAGGTAAGAAACTAGAGTGGTGGTGGGGGTGAAGGCAAACTTTGATAAGGCCTCTCTCCCCTTTGTTGCGAGGAGTGCAAGGGGGAGCTCAGGCTTGTTCTTTCTAACTGTGCCAAACATGGTGATCTTCCTCTTCAGGAGCTGCTGGCTGAGTTCAATCAGTAGCACACAATCTCAATTTCTTATTGTATGTGTGTGTGTTTCTTTGTGTTTTTTTGTGGTGTGTAAATTATTTTATAACTGCCGGGTCAAAAATGACCCTAAGACAATTTTGGTAGCCTGGTGGTGTACAGATTTCATGGAAATATGTGACCCGATTCGGGAAACTAGGCGTATGTCGCAAGTCACGACTTCACAGGAGAGCATTTCTTTTAGCAAAATGCGTTTTTTTGGCAGAAATGTCTCCTAGTGAACTTTCATGTGCCTTAACATCAAACTTATATGCCATCTGTAAATGTGAATAAAATTGTTAAATTACGAGCCTAGTTGGTTTAGTCTGTCTATTGGAGCTGGTCAGTATGTTTAGGTAATCGTGTCGAACGCGGCTTAAAAAAAAAACGCTTAGTAAAACTGCATAACCCTAATGTCAAGCTAGCTAACGTTATGTGTATGCTCTCCACTTTCTGGAGGACCGTGCTTTGAAATCATTGGAATTTGAGTGTGATAGCTAGGAGAAAACACCAGTCTGGATTACTTTGTCAAACTAAAGCAACCATGCATTGCATCAGACAGGAGATGTGTCCAACCATTATATTTTCAGATATTACACATATCTAATTTATTTTTATTTATTTATTTTTTAAATATATTTTTTTTATTTTTTTTACCCCTTTTTCTTCCCAATTTCGTAGTATCCAATTGTTTTAGTAGCTACTATCTTGTCTCATCGCTACAACTCCCGTACGGGCTCGGGCGAGACGAGAGGTTGAAAGTCATGTGTCCTCCGATATACAACCCAACTGCTTCTTAACACAGCGTGCATCCAACCCGGAAGCCAGCCGCACCAATGTGTCGGAGGAAACACAGTGCACCTGGCAACCTTGGTTAGCGTGCACTGCGCCCGGCCCGCCACAGGAGTCGCTGGTGCGCGATGAGACAAGGATATCCCTACCGGCCAAGCCCTCCCTAACCCGGACGACGCTAGGCCAATTGTGCGTCGCCCCACGCTGTCTGGGTCGCTAGCTGATGTTATGTGTAGGATCTTATTGTAATGAAACAGCAGGGAGCAGGTCTCAAACCCTCAACCTTTGAGCCCGAGATGCAGCGCGCTATCGACTGTGCCGTGAAAGCATGCTCGTGTGGCAGGGTCGATTTCCGCGCTTATAAACCCAGGGTCGTTACACTACTCCCTCCTTTCAAAGAGCACGTCCTCGCGCTAGCTTGCAACTCTACGTCTTACAGGAACATGCTCACCGGCCAAGCACACGCACTGTCGTGGATGCAAAGTCCGATCACTTCCGATACCAATGTAATGAAACAGCAGGGAGCAGGTCTCAAACCCTCGACCTTCGAGCCCGAGGTCCGGCGCGCTATCGACGTGCCGTAACAGTTTATTAATCCAACAGGGGCAGGCAAAAGACAGGTCAATTGCAGGCAGTAAAGGTCAACACTGGGAAACCAGGAACAACCGAGAGACAGGAACAGAGGGAAAAACGCTGGTAGGCTTGACGAAACAAAACAAACTGGCAACAGACAAACAGAACACCGGTATAAGTACACAGGGGATAATGGGGAAGATGGGCAACACCTGGAGGGGGGTGGAGACAATCACAAAGACAGGTGAAACAGATCACGGTGTGACAGATGTAACATTAAATCCACTTCAATCAGTGTAGATGAATGGGAGGAGACAGGTTAAAGATGTATTTTTTAAGTCTTGAGATAATTGAGACATGTATTGTGTATGTGTGCCATTCAGAGGGTGAATGGGCAAGACTAAATATTTTAAGAGCCTTTGAATGGGATATGGTAGTAGGTGGGAGTCAAACCTGTTTGAGTGTCTTAAGAACACAACTGTGGGAAGCATTGGAGTCAACATGGGCCAGCATCCCTGTGGAACGCTTTTGACACGTTGTGGAGTCCATGCCCGACAAATTGAGGCTGTTCTGAAGGCAAAAGTAGACGTCAAATGACCTATTAGCTGAAAATTCTGGAATACAGTTCAAATGTGTAGTCAGTGAGCAATTCGATTTGAAATAAGATACACTTTTCTCAGAATGTAATTAATTTATCTTTATTAATCTATTATAATTGTCCGTCAAAACAAATCAACAATAAAACCTTATATACAAATCATAGCTAAGCTGACAGGCACTGTAATAGGCACATGCATGTCCAAAGACAATCATACCATTTTCATTACATACAGGCTATATAAACATTCACGGAGAAAGATAACAACAATTGTACACCGATCAATTCATGAAACAGAATAAGATTCAATCGCCAGACTGAGTGCTCTATTCAATCTGTAAACCCGAAGTGTGCCTGGGATAGAAATGTAAAGGTAATTTACGGTTGAGCCGACCCATTGTGAATGCAATCCCCGCTAAAGCAGGAACATTGCCTTTAAATTTCAGTCACGCTTTAAAGCTGAACTTCCGCGATGCGGATTGAATAGAGCCCTAAGTCCTCTCCATGACAAATGTATACGCTAAAAAGACGTTTCACAAGGAATTGATATTTCTTAAGTTAAGTATATGATTTCCTTGTGCTTTGACAGGTTGCTTTGGCTGTTTGTCTTTCTGTCTGTCTGTCTGAACCTCTTTGCTTAGTTGCAAATGAAGGATGCAGAGTTGGCTTTTACCAATTATTTTTCAAAGTATGGCATGGAATGGATAAGATATTTGAGTATTAATCTTTGGTATATTAGATAACAACATTAAACAGTCATCTCCGGTAGGGTTGGAAGTATTTTGTCCGGTTTAGATTGACTGCATAAGTGTGTTTTGTTGCAAATCAATAGAATATTCAATTAAATGATTTATGACATATCATCAATGTCAATGGACTATGAATCAAATGTTATGGTAAAATCCGAAAATGGTTGCTATCTCCATCTTCCTTTTTAGATAATTGTCGCTGGTAGGTTTTGCGAAAATCCTCTCCCATTTCTTTCTTTTAGGTCTCAGCTCATAATTTTGTGATTGGACATTTGACTGATTTGTATTTGCATCTACAATATCATTTTGATCAGGCATAACTGAACTGATCAATAAATACCGTAGGTCACAAATTATAGGTAGAAAAATATAAATATTCAGACTATGAATTAATCAATAACCTGCTGAATGAGACAGAGCTACTATTGGGGCAATAGTTATAATAGAAATGTACAATGTATCAAACAAGCCATGTGAAAAGATCAAGTCAAGGTAGGATTTATCCTTAATAACTTGCTGGTAGTGTCTACTAGAAGGTCTCTTATCTTAACAATTTCCTCTATCCCATTCCTAATAAGAAAAGTGAGCACACAACAAACAAATAAACTAAATTAAACTAATCATCCCCCACGTAAGGACTAAATGCACTTACAGTTGAAGTTGGAAGTTTACATACACTTAGGTTGGAGTCATTGAAACTCATTTTTCAACCACTCCACAAATTTCTTGTTAACAAACTATAGTTTTGGGAAGTCAGTTACTTTGTGCATGACACAAGTACTTTTTCCAACAATTGTTTACAGACAGAATATTTCACTTAAAATTCACTGTTTCACAATTCCAGTGGGTCAGAAGTTTACATACACTAAGTTGACTGTGCCTTTAACCTTTTTGGGATAGGGGGTAGCATTTTCACTTTTGGATGAAAAGCATGCACAGAGTGAACTGCCTCCTACTCTGTCCCAGATGCTAATATATGCATAGTATTGGATATTAGTATTGGATAGAAAACACTCTGAAGTTTCTAAAACTGTTTGAATGATGTCTGTGAGTATAACAGAACTCATATGGCAGGCGAAAACCTGAGAGAGATCCAACCAGGAAGTTGGACATCTGAGGTTTGTAGTTTTTCAAAACTTGGCCTACCGAATTCACATTGAGATATGGATGAGGTTGCACTTCCTATGGCTTCCACTAGATGTCAACCGTCTTTTGAAACTTGAATGAGGATTATACTGTAAAGGAGGGGCTCATGAGACCTCTGAGTCAGTGGTCTGGCAGAGAGCCTTGGTCTCATGACGCGCGCTCCCGACAGAGTTACCTCGCGTTCCAGTGCTTTTTCTGAAGACAAAGGAATTCTCCGGTTGGAACATTATTGATGTTTTATATTAAAAACATCCTAACGATTGATTCCATACATCGTTTGACATGTTTCTAAAGGACTGTAACGTAACTTTTCGAGTTTTTGTCTGGATGAAGTGCCTGCACCTCATGAAGATGGATTACTGGGCTGGACACGCTAACAAGTGGCTATTTGGACATAAATTATGGTACTTTATGGAACAAATCAGTCATTTATTGTCGAACTGGGATTCCTGAGAGTGCCTTCTGATGAAGATCATCAAAGGTATGTGAATATTTATGGTGTTGCTTCTAACTTTGTTGTTTCCAAAATGGCGGACATTCCTCTGGCTGTTTTGGGTTCTGAGCACGTTTTCAGATTATACTTTTTCCGTTAAAATTGAAAACTGACACAGCGGTTGCATTAAGGAGAAGTCTATCTTTAATTCTGTGAATAACACTAGTATCTTTTATCAATGTTTATTATGAGTATTTCTGCAAAATCACCAGATGTTTTGGAATAAAAACATTACTGCACGTAACGCGCCAATGTAAACTGAGATTTTTGGTTATAAATATGCACATTATCGAACAAAACATACATGTATTGTGTAACATGATGTCCTATGAGTGTCATCTGATGAAGATCATCAAAGGTTAGTGATTAATTTTATCTATATTTCTGTTTTTTGTGACTCCTATCTTTGGCTGGAAAAATGGCTGTGTTTTTTCGACTTGGCGGTGATCTAACACAATCATGTGTTGTGCTTTAGCTGTAAAGCATTTTTTAAATTGGACAGGATGGGTAGATTAACAAGATCTTTCCTTTGCTGTATTGGACTTGTTAATGTGTGAAAGTTACATATTTCCCCAAAATATTTTTGAATTTCACGCGCTGCCTTTTCAGCGGAATGTTGTTGAGGACCCTGCGCTAGAAAGGTTAAACAGCTTGGAAAATTCCAGAAAATTATGTCAATACTTTAGAAGCTTCTGATAGGCTAATATACATAATTTGTGTCAATAGGAAGTGTACTTGAGGATGTATTTCAAGGCCTACCTTCAAACTCAATGCCTCTTTGCTTTACATCATGGGGAAATCAAAAGAAAGAAAAAAATTGCAGACCTCCACAAGTCTGGTTCATCCTTGGGAGCAATTTCCAAACGCCTGAAGGTACCACGTTCATCTGTACAAACTATAGTACGCAAGTATAAACACCATGGAACCACGCAGCCATCATACCGCTCAAGAAGGAGACGTGTTCTGTCTCCTAGAGATGAACGTCCTCTTTTGCGAAAAGTGCAAGTCAATCCCAGAACAACAGCAAAGGACCTTGTGAAGAAGGTACAAAAGTATCTATTTCCACAGTAAAACGAGTCCTATATCGACATAACCTGAAAGGCCGCTCAGGAAGGAAGAAGCCACTGCTCCAAAACCGCCATAAAAAAGCCAGACTACGGGATGTAACTGCACATGGGGACAAAGATCATACTTTTTGGAGAAATGTCCTCTGGTCTGATGAAACAAAAAAATAACTGTTGGCCATAATGACCATCGTTATGTTTGGAGGAAAAAGGGGGAGAATTGCAAGCCCAAGAACACCATCCCAACCATGAAACACGGGGGTGGCAGCATCATGTTGCTGCAGGAGGGACTGGTGCACTTCACAAAATAGATGGCATCATGAGGTAGGAAAATTACGTGGATATATTGAAGTCACATCTCAGGACATCAGGAAGTTAAAGCTTGATCGAAAATGGGTCTTTCAAATGGACAATGACCCCAAGCATACTTCCAAAGTTGTGGCAAAATGGCTTAAGGACAACAAAGTCAAGGGATTGGAGTGGCCATCACAAAGCCTTGACCTCAATCCTATAGAACATTTGTGGGCAGAACTGAAAAAGCGTGTGCGAGCAAGGAGGCCTGCAAACCTGACTCCGTTACAGCAGCTCTGTCAGGAGGAATGGGCCAAAATTCACCCAACTTATTGTGGGAAGCTTGTGGAAGGCTACCCAAAACGTTTGACCCAAGTTAAACAATTTAAAGGCAATGCTACCAAATACTAATTGAGTGTATGCAAACTTCTGACCCACTGAGAATGTGATGAAAGAAATAAAACCTAAAAAAAATCATTCTCTCTACTATTATTCTGACATTTCACATTCTTAAAATAAAGTGATGATCCTAACTGACATAAGACATAGATTTTTTACGAGGATTGTCAGGAATTGTGACAAACTGAGTTAAATGTATTTTGCTAAGGTGTATGTAAACTTCCGACTTCAACTGTGGATCACCTAGGTCAGGGATGGGTAACTTTGATGGGTCTGGGGGCCACAAGAAACTGAACTCATTATGAGGGATGGTAGTTGCTTGCGGGTCACACCAACCACATTGAGAGCAAAGCATTTTAGCAGCCCTCCTCTTGACAGTGGAGAGACATTGTTTAAAAATGTTATAGTTCATTTGTGCAATTCTACACATTTTGCCATGGGGCGTAGAGAAAATGTGGAGCTTTAAAGAAAGTTTGCTACAATTCTACACATTTTGCCATGGAGCGGAAAGAAGATTTAGCAATTTTGTAACACATTTCCTGCAATTCTACTCATTTTGCCATGGGCGGTGAAGAACATTTGCTGTTTTACAGCGACATTTTTGTAATTCTACACATTTTGCCATAGGCTGGAGAGAAATGTTTGCAGTATTTAATAAGATATCTGAGTGAGACTGACTAACAAAATCAATGGTGGCCCCCGGCCGGTAATTCAACCATGATTGCTGGTTTAGATAGCTGACCGCTAGCCAAACTTACCAATCTAAAACATTTTAGCTGATATGGCCTAATTGACATAACAAGAGAAAAACTGCAGAGGCCACCAGTTGCCCATCCCTGACCTTGGTCATTATTTTCAGTGCAACGCTCTAAAGTTCCAAAGTGGGATAACTTTCACATGTAAAAGTCCCTGTGTGAACGGGTGAAAGCACATGTACAATTTCCAGTAACAATTGCGTTTCCCTGCTGATACAAAGATTGGTCCGTCATTCTTTGCTTTTTGTATGGTGGTGAATCGTCGCTGCCCTCAACCCAATTGGTCCATTGGACAGGAAGCGGCATCACCAGGCAGGAACTGGCTAAAGGCATGATGGGATTGTTATAGCGCCCACTAGAGGTAGTCCAGCTCCAGTGCATGACTTAGAGCCTCCAGGTCAGGCCGGCACGACACTCTCCAGAAAGGCATGTTCTTCTGCAAGACACAAACAGACATGTTTAGAACATTGACTAAACTAGCTAATGCAAGGTACAAAAGGACATGTTTAAAACGTGGAGCACTGGCTAAACTAGATACTGAAAGACACAAACAGAAATGTTTTAAATGCTGAACACTGGCTAAACTAGGTAGCTAATGTAACTAGCTGAACACTGACTAATGTGACTAGCTGGCTATTATTGTTCGGTTAACCACAGTCAAGTTGCCTAAGCTTGGCGAGCTAATACAATCTTAGACAGTGTTGGAGAGGGTTCAGTCAAACTAATACCGAACACAATTTCATCCTGCAGGATATAAACATTATTTTGTTTTTTCAAATAATAACAAGCAAACGCAGCAAATAATATGCGTGGGTGCATATTCAATTTAATCTGACTTCCTAGCATGAAACATAAGGCAGAGGGTAATATCTTGTGTACCCCCACATCCTTTTCCTGGTTACATGTGAGTCTCACCTTCTTGGCTACGGACTCTTCCTCCACTCCGTCCCCTATGACCACGTACACTGCTCGCCGGCCGAACCTCTGGGCCACACGCTCAAAGCAGCTCTCTTTCCCTGGAATATAAGTGTTGTGTTACTTCTAAAAATGTTAAGTGTTTAAAAGTGTTAAAAGTAACAGTTAACAAATAAGTGTTAGACATATGTAAGTGTTCAAATTCTTTACAAATTAAGTGTTAAAAATGTTAAACGTAAGTGTTAACAAATAAGTGTTTAAATAACACTTAATAAAAATTTCACAAACATAAACAAGGATCGCACAAAACCAAAGTCTGCTAGTACTAGATTGTTTTCGCAGCGTGGTTGGGAAACATTTTCTGTCGGGTACTACTATCTGTGCACAATCAGCCCAACTGTGAATATAATATTCCTTCCTTGACACGATGAGTTGGGCTTTTTAACCCTAACAAGTGTTCTACGCCATATCGAGTGCTGTGTGCTGCCTCACCTGTCTTGGTGGCACTGTAGATGTTCTCTATGGGGAACGCTGAGCCCAGACCATAGAGCAGGACCTTGGACAGGGCTGGGATCAGCTGGGTGGTGGTCACCAGCACATTCACACAGTTTGGTCTGGAAACAGAGAGATGTCAACACATGATGTCAATATGTGTGTCATGTTCAAACAAGTACGATCATTTCCTTGTGTCAGTTTGAATGGGACAAAAAAAGAGTGACAACAAGGAAAAAATACCAGCCAACGGATATTTCAGCTCCCGATCTTAGTCTTGTCAATATTTCCTGGTTGTGTATATACTGTAGCTCTATAGAGTTCCAGGTTCAATTTCAATACTTATTTATTATATTTATTAACCATGCAAAACATGAAAGGTCAATACATTTGGAGTACTGTCCATTTCATTTTTATGGATTACATACGCTAATATAACTTTACATAGTTTATTATTTTCTAAATAGTTCCACCATAGGGTAGCTAGGCAGTTGAGAAGGGGTGTGTCCTGACCTGGAGTTAATGAGGGCCAGGGCCTTGACAGCCTGGGTCAGCCACAGATCTGTCAGGACCTCCATCTCCCTCCGCAGCTGCAGCCATTCCTCCCGCTTGGGACTGCCCACCAAACCTGACACAATCACAATCGCACACTAACACATTATTCATCATAGATTGGTATACAAAAACAAAACACACATTGATAGCTGAGCAGTATATGAAGATGCAATGTTCATTATTTATTATGATCATACAGAATGAACCAATTTAAATTGACATTGTGATTTGTATATCAGTTAACCGCTAGAGAATATTTTACACACACACACACACACACACACACACACACACACACACACACACACACACACACACACACACACACACACACACACACACCTCTTCTAGCTCCTGTCAGAACCCACCTCCCACGTTGTTCTTGTAGGTGTTGTAGATTTCCTTTACTCTCCGGTAGCGGAAGGCTAGTTTCCTCATCCAGTCCACCCCACCATGGACACCTGAGCCCAGGCACAGAGTACCGGCACCCGCAGGGCTCTGGAACCCGTCTGTGCCAAAGTTATACATGCTGCAAGACAACAACCATGTCTAATCAATGTACACATTTAGTTGACGTTTGGTGGGATTTGACCAGTGCCTAAGACCAGAACCTTTAGTTACATGGAGTAGGCCTCGTATAATATAATAACTGAAGTAAGGTAATGAAATAATGGTTTAATACATTATGCCTAAAAAAAAAATCCTATAAAAAGAGCAAGGCTGAGACCAATAATAAAAAGAAAGATGCCAACCATGAGAGAGAGAGGCCTTTGGATTTAAGACCAATAGCTGACAGTATAAATAACACAATAAATCAAACAAATTGAATATAGAATACATCAATATTATAAGTGCGTTATATTTAAGTGGGAGAACATGCAGTTTGCAAATCCAATGTAATGAGGTTCATAAATATTTTTGTGTGGAAAAGGGTAACATGCTCAAAAGCACTTAAATGGTAAGGAACGCACATAGGCATTTGAGCAACATCTTGCACTTTTCAACTATTTCTTGGAAATCTATCCTAAAATTCTTCATCAATTTACGTAGTAAAATGTCTGGAATAAGCCAGACATAGAGAATGACAGTACTGTTCTGATGAGACGTTTAAGAATGATGATACTGTTATTACACGCACGCACACAGAAAAACACACAAACAGAAAGGGACAGAGAGAGAGAGAGAGACAGCCCACTGGGCACAGATGTCAAGTCAACGTCTATTCCACGTTGGTTCAACGTAATTTCACTGAAATGACGAGGAAACAATGTTTTTTTCAACCAGTGTCTGCCCAGTGGGAGATGTTTTCAAGAAAGAGAGCAGGACATATTTTCAATATACCCCCCCCACCCCACCCCCCCCACCCCCTCCTTTACTAAACCCACTCAGTTGGTTTAAGTGTGGGGCCGAGTTGAGTTCAAGAGGAAAAGCTGTACAGTACCTCAAGTCCTGCCCATTGTCGTCTGATGCCACGTCATCAATATGAACTTGGTCACATTCCTGGGAAAGGAGAGGGAAAGAAAGCGGATATATTAGAGAGGGAGATCCGTTTCAGAGCTGTGCACGGGCAGGTTTCTTAAGGGAGCCTAGGGGAGTGATAGAACAAAATAAAAAATGTTAAACAAAAGACAACAGGGAGGCGGAAATAGGCTGCTGGGACATCCAGGCGCCAGAAGACAAAAATGTACTTGGAATATGGGAGCGTACCGGCTCTACTTGACACCACCACACTCCACTAATAAACCCCACTAAGATTTATACCACATCAACACCTTTTGCCAACTGCCAAAGAACCTTCAGATATATGCCCACTAAAAACAAGATCCAATGAACAGTATTTTGTGTAGTATTAATGTATTATTATTAAATTATTAAGATTTCTGGACTTTTGATATATTGGAAGTAAGGTCTATAGTAGATATAAGGCAGGGTAGTGAACTACTGTGCAAAAAGTTGCTTCCTCAAACAAATCCTAAAAACGAATTTCCCATGACGCTACTATATAATACATGCACTATCCTCCCACCTCCTCTCCACCAAATCCCTTTGAATCTCCACTTCTGATCTGCTATTCTCATTTCTTCCCTTCTTTTATCCCCTGAAACCTACTTCAGTAAGTACTGACTTCAATCTCTTCTCTCACACAGCTACACCGGACTGAGACACAGGAAGACGCTAACTCATCACACTCTTAAATATCAGCATCCCTCATTCCCCCAATGCTCCCCTGACACTCTCCCAATGCTGCGACCCAGCTCCCACAGACACAGAGGGAATCGATAACACGACCCACAGAACCCAATAGGCTAAGCTAGTTTTTTTTATAGGCAGCTCTAGACCCCGCAGCAGTCATTTCAACACCTCTCCAACTAAAGTGATTTAATGACATGAATTGGCATGTAAGGACAAGTACATATCTGACGTGCAAAATGAACAGTGACATATGGAAGATTTTAGGCTATTCTCAAAGCACAAGACCACCACATTGTTGGAGCTAGTTAAATTAGCCTCCATTTCTTCTAAAAGCATGTTTCTCTATAACCTGGTTATCATAGAGCTTTTCCTAGCTCGTATCTCTTCATCGCGTACAGGTTACTCAGCCTGTGGCATCTATTGGTGCTCTATTAGCTGCTGACAAACCTGAAGGAAAATGACTTCATAAATCAACCACAGCATATGACTAACAAAGATGGCCGCCACTAGTCTACTGTTTGAATGGGGAACTAACAACAGAGGATGACAAATAGAAGGAACTTAAAAAGCGGGTTTGAAAACGACTTTTTCTGCCTTCTTCCCTTCAGCTGTTCCTCCTCCCCACAACTAATCTCCCTTTAAGAGACAGACACACACCTATAATTAACAACTCAGTGTTCCTTCTCACCACAAACCAAATTTAAGCCTGGTCTTTGTTAGAACAAGGCCGTGGAATGCACAGAGAAAAACCTACCTGTTGTTCATGATGTTAAAAATACTCCAGTTTAACCCTAGCCCACTTAAACAGTTAGGCTTTAAACTCAAATCTTTTGAGAATATGACAGAGTAACCCTAACAATATGAAAGGGAATCTTTTTTAAACGTGATGTAGTATTGTCATGAGGGCTGTCACATAAATCCTGGGAAAACTCCTGGCCCTACTGATAGTATCAATTGAGGATGATGGATATAAGCAACGTTATGGATGATGCATAATAAAGAGGATGGATGATGTATGTGATTCCTAATAACAACAGTATGGACGCTCAATGATGGATAATAAGCACAAATATGGATGATAGATTATAAACAGAAGTGTGAATGTTAGATGATGGATGAGCAACAGTATGGATAACGGAGGATGGATAAGAGATGATCGAATCCATCAGGTAAATGAGTCTCACCTCCAGGTCGTTGAAAAATAGCCGCGAGTCGGCCAAGTTGAAGATCATCTCCTCCATCCACAGCCCCAGCGACACTGCCTTGGACGAGTCCTGAAAAGGAGACAAAGACATTACAAAAGGTCAATACAGCTGTTTTATACAAGGATGGACTTAGTTGTCATCTACTCTCCCATTGACACCGATGCGAACATTTGTCTAATGTTTGTCTTAACTCTGTGAACATTTGACTAAAGTGGAAGTTAGGTTTCGCCCCTTCACGAACCACTTGTTCACATGTGTTTAAGAGGACTTACTCTCATAACATTACTTTGCATAGGTCATTGTTCATCTCAGGAAAGAAAAGGTTGTCTCTCTTGATGTTATTGGCTATAGAAACAGGTAGGACGCACAGTGGTAAAGGATTTATGAATATATAATGAATGTTGATCTTCTGCACGATACACCGTCGAATCAGCAGGACACAACCAAGCTTCAAATGGCAAATGAACTTGACTCTTTATCCACACAGATAGAATTGAAGTTCAGTTGAATAGACCTGACTGAGATGTCATAAGAGGTTTGGTATGTAATTATGACAAAGTGTTTAGTCTGATTATCTAACACTGGGTTTCCCTACCACCGGGCCCCGACAGAGAGTTTGCTACCAGGCTGCCTTGGCATAATTATATTTCTTTCCCTAGCCCACAGGATGGGTACTCAATTCACTCGGTTCTGCCCAGTCTGTGAGCCAGTAGTGCATGTCTTACTCCCTACAGCATCTTTGTGAAAATAGTGACACTCACAACACATGCTAATTGGATGGACTGGACCCCCATCACGTCTCTGACACAGAGCGAAAGCGCCTTGGTAGTTACAGTAGCAAGCATTTCTCTAGCCAGCTAGCATCAGGGATATATCTCAGGGATCCAAGAATGGTGAATTGAAATGGATTTAGTATTCTCCCAAGTGAAGTTTGCTTGCTAGACAGGAATTAGATTAAAATAATTGCAGATGAAAAGAAGTAGCAATATACAGTTGAAGTTGGAAGTTTACATACACCTTAGCCAAATACATTTAAAATCAGTTTTTCACAATTCCTGACATTTAATCCTACTAAAAATTCCCTGTTTTAGGTCAGTTAGGATCACCACTTTAAGAATGTGAAATGTCAGAATAATAGTAGAGAGAATTATTTATTTCAGATTTTATTTCTTTCATCACATTCCCAGTGGGTCAGAAGTTTACATACACTCAATTAGTATTTGGTAGCTTTGCCTTTTAATTGTTTAACTTGGGTCAAACGTTTCGGGTAGCCTTCCACAAGCTTCCCACAATAAGTTGGTTGAATTTTGGCCCATTCCTCCTGACAGAGCTGGTGTAACTGAGTCAGGTTTGTAGGCCTCCTTGCTCGCACACGCTTTTTCAGTTCTGCCCACAAATATTCTATAGGATTGAGGTCAAGGCTTTGTGATGGCCACTCCAATACCTTGACTTTGTTGTCCTTAAGCCATTTTGCCACAACTTTGGAAGTATACGTGTGGTCATTGTCCATTTGCAAGACCCATTTGCGATCAAGCTTTAACTTCCTGACTGATGTCTTCATGATGCCATCTATTTTGTGAAGTGCACCAGTCCCTCCTGCAGCAAAGCACCCCCACAACATGATGTTGCCACTCCTGTGCTTCACGGTTGGGATGGTGTTCTTCGGCTTGCAAGCATCCCTCTTTTCCCTCCAAACATAATGATGGTCTTCTGGCCAAACAGTTCTATTTTTGTTTCATCAGACCAGAGGACATTTCTCCAAAAAGTATAACCTTTGTTCCCATGTGCAGTTGCAAACCGTAGTCTAGATTTTTTTTGTAGCGGTTTTAGAGCAGTGGCTTTCTTCCTTGCTGAGCGGCCTTTCAGGTTGTCGATATAGGCCTTATTTTACTGTGTATATTGATACTTTTATACCTGTTTCCTCCAGCATCTTCACAAGGTCCTTTGCTGTTGTTCTGGGATTGATTCACACTTTTCGCACTAACGTACGCGTCTCCTTCTTGAGCGGTATGACGGCTGCGTGGTCCCATGGATACTTTATACTTGCGTACTATTGTTTGTACAGATGTACGTGGTACCTTCAGGCATTTGGAAATTGCTCCCAAGGATGAACCAGACTTGTGGAGGTCTACAATTTTTTGGGCTGATTTCTTTAGATTTTCCCATGTTGTCAAGCAAAGAGGCACTGAGTTTGAAGGTAGGCCTTGAAATACATCCACAGGTACACCTCCAATTGACTCAAATTAGGTCAATTAGCCTATCAGAAGCTCCTAAAGTCATGACATAATTTTCTGGAATTTTCCAAGCTGTTTAAAGACACAGTCAACTTAATATATGTAAACTTCTGACCCACTGGAATTGTGAAACAGTGAATTATACGTTTTAATGACTCCAACCTAAGTGTTTGTAAACTTCCAACTTCAACTGTATACTGCTATGGTATATAGACTGTAATCAGAAGAAATACTTGTAGATGCGCTTGTTTTGGGTTGCGTGCGCACCAGGTGCCATTCCAAACTCCAACCCCCCTAACAGTCATTATTTTCTCCCTGTTCAAACAGCCTTCTAAAGACACTGGCAGCCCTTCTCTCAGATTGACAGGACAGGTTCTATCACCTGAGCAGGAAGTCTGATTACCTTTCTGTCAATCATTCTTTCCACCAAACTGCAACCTACCTCTTTCTGTCTCTTTCTCTCTACCTCTCCTTCTGTTACACACACACTCACACATGTACAAACGCACGCACACACACAAGCACACACATACACACAGTTATTGAAGAATTCAGGAATGAAGAAGATACGCTTTTCTAAATGATGGGAGAGTTACAAATCTTCCGCAGACAACAGAGAAATCACAGTTTGTCAGAAAACAGTCCAGTACATTGTTGTTGTGGGGAGTGGCTAGGCACCAGCAGGGCAGGTGGCTGTGTGCTATACTGTACTGGCGCTGTGGCTGTAGTGGTGGTTCTACATCTTGGCAGTGTGACAAAATTGGAGGAGTGAGGCGTCAGCCAAAGGGGAGTGTTAGAATTTGAAAAATGACAGCCTTCCTCCCACCTCCAATTGATCCACAGCAAAGTGGATTTGGTGAATGAGGGGGCGAGGGAAGAAGGGGGGCAGAAAGAGAGTGTTGGGATGATGAGAATGAGGGGAGGTGGAGGAGAGGGAGGGAGTGTTTAGTTTAAATAGAGATAATTATCCATAATCACACTCCCTGCTAAGTCTTCTTCAATGCGGAGTGAGGTAGAAATAAAAATTAAAGAGGTCCAACTTACTCTTCCTGCTAATCACAGGCAGGAATTCACAGAGAACAAGAAAATATCAGAAAGCACAAAAAAATCCAGACAATTTCACTGATGCCTTCAGTGGTGGACTTTTCAAATCGTTCATGCAGAGTGGAAATTCACACTCTAAGAAAGAGAGAGAGCGAGAGCAACAGAGAGAGATGGCACGGGCACTGTAAGCCTACGTGTGATAAATAAAATGCCATTGGACCAATAATGTAGGGAATAAAATCCTCATGTGCTCTAGAGTTTACCTTGGTTTTTCAAAGGCAGTGAAAACAACAGTTTTTCATCACAACCATTTTTTTCTGCCCCTTCCTGGGTCCAGGCTTCCCTTGCTTGCCTCAACAGAGGCCAAACACTTGTTTACCTCAATGAGTTTGGTCATAATACAATGACTGTCATAAGGAAGGAGTTACAATATAGTCTGTCTGGTCTAGACACAGCATCATGTTTTTTTTAAAGAAAAGTTGGGATCCTGTTTCTTTAATATAGGGAAACCTAAGCTAACATAAACATTGGTCATTGCCTGACAGTGAGCATTATTGTGAGAAGACATATCAAACTCACTCCTACCTAATTGAAAACCAATTCCTGGCTCGTAAATAATCCCACTAGGCCTTTGGTCGGAATCTTTTTGGGGGATTTGAGGATTCTACCTCCCCCCACCCAAAACCTTTTTTTTTCTGGCATGTCTCAGTTTTGATGTCAGAGCATGTCGGATTGAAGTTTGCCGTTTCAGCGGGGAAGCTGGGTGGGTGGAATCAGGAATTTGGCACACCAGTCAAATGTCAACACTTCCATCCTCTCCTTTCTCCCCGACAATATGTTGAAAAAGAAACAACAGAGTGCCAAAATGGTGGAGCGCTTAGGCCTAATACTTGTTACTCTCTCCCGCTCTGGCTCTCTCTCTCCAACTCCACGTTTACATCGCGTCAAACCGCAGCGGGACCGTGAGAATTCAAAACACTGTTGTGGCCAAAAAAAAGAAACATGACTATTGTTGCCCTCATCAGCTGCCTGTCTATTATGTAAAGGTTAATCAGCTGTCAATCAAACAGTGGGACGTGGGTTGGCCAAACAAGTCCCCTGGATTATATAAAGAGACAAGAGGGCACAGAAGGAAAACACCAAGCGTGTGAAAAGTCAAGGAGAGAGCAAAGGACAAAAACACATCTTAAAAAGTTAGGCTTTAAGGAGTGAATCCTAACTTCCAGTAGAATATTAATTTAGTCCCATTGACATCAACGCACACAATTCCACTGGAAGTTAGGATTCACCCTTAACTGATATTGCATAGTTTATATCATCAAGTATTAGGTTTGCAAAGGGAGAGAATATTACTGGAAACATTTTCAGTTTACTAGTAAACCACCAGAATTTTGGTAACTTTCAAGTATTTATTTTTATTTTATCAAATTACATCTAGTGGCCTTTTTGGGTACTTCAGATTATCACAGGTGTCTGTAATTATCTCTGGCCCTCTGTGTGGCCGTATCAAATGTAAAATATATACGAATAGGTCTCCTGAGTGGTGCAGATGTCTAAGGCACTGCATCGTAGTGTTGTGGCATCACTACAGCCTGGGGTTCGATACCAGGCTGTGTCACAACCGGCCGTGACCAGGGGTCCCATAGGGTGGTGCACAATTGGTCCAGCGTCGTCCGGGTTAGGGGAGGGTTTGGCCTGAGGGGGGCTTTACTTGGCTCATCGTGCTCTAGCGACTCCATGTGGTGGACTGGGTGCCTGCAGCCTAACGTCAGTCGTCAAATGAACAGTGTTTCTTCCGGCACATTGGTGCAGCTGGCTTCTGGGTTAAGCGGGCAGGTGTTAAGAAGCGTGGTTTGGCCGGTCATGTTTTGGAGGACGCATGACTCGACCTTCACCTCTCCCGAGCCCTTTGGAGAGTTGCAATGAGACATGATCGCAATTGGATATCACAGAAAAGGGGGTTAAATGACACAAAAAAACAAAAAAAAACATACTGTATATACAAATGACAAAATAAGAATATGTTATGCTAATGTTATTGTAAATGTAAATACATTTTTATCAAGTCTAAATGACCAAATGACCATAAATGACCTGTTATTCACCAAAATGACTGATGATTCCGCTTACTTTGTTAAATTACCAGTAGCTTTGCAACTATCAAGGATTAGTTTAAATAAGCCGTCAAATACTTTCAGGGTTATTTAATTTGAAAAGTGATAATGGAGAGAGTGTTTTTAAGTCATAGAAGTCCATTTTTTCTACCTTGCCAAATCGTGTGGAGAAGCTCCCTGTGAGCAAAGAGTGGAAAATGATGATGGTCTCGTCAAGGTCCCACACAAACACACGCTGGAAAATAAGACAAAGACATATTTAGCCAAATTGTTATTTTTCTATCTCTACGTTGAAGAGAAAATGACAGTGCGGGCTACACATTCAAACTGATCAATCAGTAGAAAAATGACTTGGAAAATCATAAAAGACCACCAAGAGCTACTAAACTATTTGTAAATGTTGTGAACTCTTTTATGACATTTACTGAGTGAGGTCTATAAATGACACTTCTGATGATTTCTTTACAGTTATGGAAGTGCAACTTCACTTTAAACCATCTGTCTAACTGTCAGTAACCTGTGTTCTTACATTTTAATAACAGTATGTCTGTGGTCTGTTGTGTGTCTATAGTGTCTGTGGTCATATTGTAGCTCAGTGTGTCAATGGCTACCATTGACGGGATGTGTGTATATGTGTGTGTGCACGTGTGTGTGTGTGTTTGTGACTTCCATGGACTGTAACATTACCTCTATATCTGAGTCCAGGGGAGGCTGTGGGTCACTGACTCTTTTCCTGCCCCTCAGTTTCCCGTCTGAGCTCCGTCTGGCTGGCACCCCCTCTGGCTCTTTCCCTGGGGTGGGGGGGCTAGGGGGCGGATGGTACTCTCCTGGAACACACACACACACATCCTGTCAATGAAAATGTCTAAAACACCAAAGAACATGACAGAAAGATAAATAGAATGCTAAGAGGATAATAAATCATTCTCCAATAAAGAGAAGAGGCGGGCCAACCATCTGTACCTGGGTGGGACTCAGGGCTGTGATTGGGCACCACGGCAGGGTGTTCTGGATGCTGATAGGGTATGGGCGTGGTGATGGTACTAGGGCTGATGTTGCTGCTTGCGAGGTACGGGCTGTTGTAGTGTGTGTTGTAGTATGGCGAGTACTGGCTTTGGCTGTAGCTAGAGTATGCTGAGAAGTCCTGACAGAGGGAATGGGAAGAATATTAAAGACTTCCTAAGATGTATGAAAGAAAAATACACAGAATATTACAAATGATGACATATTGGGCTTCACCCTTTCTTCACAGATTTATAAAAAAATATATATCTACCATGTCGTGAAAGAGGCTATCACTGAAGCCAGATGAGTGGCACATTCAATTGTAAGTTGCAGTATTCCAAACCCATTTAATGCCATCCCAGCCATTTGGAAACTTTTTGTACTGCGAGAGCTGTTTTTATTTGTATAAAAGATTGTTGTCCATAATGGTGTGCATATTACATCCTGTGCTGACCTGTTGTGTGGGGTTGAATGGAGTTGAGCCTGTGATGGGGTTGGCTCCCTGGAAAATCCCAGAAGGAATACTACTACCTGGAAAACAACATTAAACCAACTTCAAAAACAGACTCACATTGACTGACATTTACAGAAGTTGGACTTGCATTGAACGCTCCATTGAAAATATATTTTTATTGGTATTGTAAAACCAATACATTTAACAAATGGAACTAAAAACAGGCAAATTTAAGAATGCAAGGCAGTTAAACGTAACTCAACAGAAATTGCACACCTATCGTACAAGTATATAAGTCAATTACCCCTCATTAATGGGCATAACTATGCATTTGTAACAATGTGTACAAAGTGGATCGTGAGACAGCATTAGCCCTAGAGTTGCAAAATGATGGTAACCTTCTGGTAGAATTTCACAGATTTTCCAAAAATCCTGGTTGGAAGATTTCCAGAATAAGAAGGGAATAAGCAGGAAACAACACCTACTGTAATGCAATCAACTCAACATTAATCACAGAAGTAGCTTCACAACATGGCCTCAAAACACTGACTTGCCTCAACCCCTCCAGGGAGTATGGCACTTGATTTATGAGTCCCAACAAGAACAATGCAGTTGGGGGGGAGCCTGGTGTGCTAGCTAGCTACTCCATCAGTGTTATCAACTCTGCTGAAGGAATGCCTTCCTCTGGGCTCTTTTCCCCCAGCCACACTCGTGTGTTACCCCTCAACATCCCTCATTCCCTCCATCCCACCACCCAAAACCTAACCTTAGATGAATGACTACCCAGAACCACCCGGGAGTCTCCCAGGACAACACAACATAGTCTTCAAAGCAACAACACAAAGAAATCAGAAGGTCTCCAAATAAACAGTGGAGTTTCTGGTTTTGATTTGGTCTGTCCTTTGTAGTGTAGTGTGTGGTGTGTGTGCGTGTGTGTGCGTGTGTGTGCGTGTGTATGTGGGAGGAAAGGTCTGGTGGTCTTGTACATGGAGTTGCCATGGGAGTTTGTTTCAAGCCACTCTAGGTTTTTGTTTACCTGTACTGAAACACATGAAAGAAAGCAGAGTCGTCACATGTATTCCATTGTTAGAATACCAGTGTTTCAGTCTTACTTTCTGACAACAACGGTAGCGGGCTGAAGCTGGAACAGACTGACATTTCGTCCAAGCTTAGATGAATGATTCTGCTACAAAATACAGAGCAAGAAAGTATAAATATAACAAATATACAAAACTCTCTTTGAAGATCAATGTGGATTCTATAAACCTGCTTTGCTATAGGGCCATATTCTCATCTCTCAAGTTTGATCTTGAGTCTCCTCTTTTGGGTCGTATTCATTAGGATCAAACAGAATAAAACTGGACTTGTCCAATAAGAAACGCTCATTTCAGTTTTCCATTGCTACAATGCGTACTCATGAATATGACTCTTAAGAGTGGCCCTGCATTCCCCTGTCAGTAAGTCCATGCAGTTCCTTCATTAGCCTCCCCTCCCAGCACCACAACATGCACCTTAACCTCTAACCTCTGACAGAGCAAGGTCAATTTCACGCTGCTTTGAAAGCCATCAAGTCCTACTGAGCCAAGCATACTTTGGGTGCTGAAGAACTGGGGAATGTGTGGAGCACAGACGCACACACATGGAACACATGGACACACACGTGCAGACACACACAAACACACACGAGAGCGTGCTGGTTCGGGCCGTGGTGTGGGTGTGTGGGGAGGAAGGGGCCTGACCTCCAGAGAGGAGAGAGAGAGGAGGAGAGAGAGATTGCTGACGCCAGGCACCCAGACCGCAGCTAATGGAGAACAGGCGTGGAGGAGGACAGACGGGCACTGCTACGGACACCCACCTGGAAATGACAGGACCCTACTCACTGGGCTCCAAGTCAGAGGGCCATCATGATGGAGAGATCAGAGAGAAAAAGAAAGCGAGAGGGAGGGAGGTACAGTGGCTTGCGAAAGTATTTACCACCCGTGGCATTTTTCCTATTTTGTTGCCTTACAACATGGAATTAAAATGGGTTTTTTTGGTGGGTTTGTATCATTTGATTTACACAACATGCCTACCACTTTGAAGGTGCAAAATATTTTTATTGTGAAACAAACAATAAATAAGACAAAAAAAACTGAAAACTTGAGCGTGCATAACTATTCACCCCCCAAAGTCAATACTTTGTAGAGCCACCTTTTTCAGCAATTACAGCTGCAAGTCTCTTGGAGTATGTCTCTATAAGCTTGGCACATCTAGCCACTGGGATTTTTGCCCATTCTTCAAGGCAAAACTGCCCCAGCTCCTTCAAGTTGGATGGGTTCCGCTGGTGTACAATTCATACCACAGATTCTCAATTGGATTGAGGTCTGGGCTTTGACTAGGCCATTCCAAGACATTTAAATGTTTCCCCTTAAACCACTCGAGTGTTGCATTAGCAGCATGCTTAGGGTCATTGTCCTGCTGGAAGGTGAACCTCCGTCCCAGTCTCAAATCTCTTGAAGACTGAAACAGGTTTCCCTCAAGAATTTCCCTGCATTTAGAGCCATCCATCATTCCTTCAATTCTGACCAGTTTACCAGTCCCTGCTGATGAAAAACATCCCCACAGCATGATGCTGCCACCACCATGCTTCACTGTGGGGATGTTGTTCTCAGAGTGATGAGAGGTGTTGGGTGTGCGTGCGCCAGACATAGCGTTTTCCTTGATGGCCAAAAAGCGAATTTTTTTATTTTACCCCTTTTTCTCCCCAATTTCATGGTATCCAATTGTTTTAGTAGCTACTATCTTGTCTCATCGCTCGGGAGAGACGAAGGTTGAAAGTTATGCGTCCTCCGATACACAACCCAACCAAGCCGTACTGCTTCTTAACACAGCGCGCATCCAACCCGGAAGCTAGCCGCACCAATGTGTCGGAGGAAACACCGTGCACAGGGCAACCTTGGTTAGCGCACACTGCGCCCGGTCCGCCACAGGAGTCGCTGGTGTGCGATGAGACAAGGATATCCCTACCGGCCAAGCCCTCCCTAACCCGGACGACGCTAGGCCAATTGTGCGTCGCCCCACGGACCTCCAGGTCGCGGCCGGTTACGACAGAGCCTGGGCGCTGCAGTACAGCGCGCTTAACCACTGCGCCACCCGGGAGCCCAAAAAGTGCAATTTTAGTCTCATCTGACTCATCTGACTCATCTGAGTACCTTCTATATGTTTGGGGGATTCTCCCACATGCCTTTTTCGAACACCAAACGTGTTTGCTTATTTTTTTCTGGACATTCTTCTGTAAAGCCCAGCTCTGTGGAGTATATGGCTTAAAGTGGTCCTATGGACAGATACTCCAATCTCCGCTGTGGAGCTTTGCAGCTCCTTCAGGGTTATCTTTGGTCTCTTTGTTGCCTCTCTGATTAATGCCCTCCTTGCCTGGTCCGTGAGTTTTGGTGGGCGACCCTCTCTTGGCAGGTTTGTTGTGGTGCCATATTCTTTCCATTTTTTAAATAATGGATTTAATGGTGCTCCGTGGGATGTTCAAAGTTTATAACCCAACCCTAATCTGTACTTGTCCACAACTTTGTCCCTGACCTGTTTGGAGAGCTCCTTAGGCCTTATAGTGCTGCTTGCTTGGTGGTGCCCCTTGCTTAGTGGTGTTGCAGACTCCGGGGCCTTTCAGAACAGGTGTATATATACTAAGATCATGTGACAGATCATGTGACACTTAGATTGCACGTAGGTGGACTGTATTTAACTAATTATGTGACTTTTGAAGGTAATTGGTTGCACCAGATCTTATTTAGGGGCTTCATAGCAAAGGGGGTGAATACATATGCACGCACCACTTTAACGGTTAACATTTTTTGAAAACATTTTTTGAAACAAGTTATCGTTTTCATTTCACTTCACCAATTTGGACTATTTTGTGTATGTCCATTACATGAAATCCAAATAAAAATCCATTTAAATTACAGGTCGTAATGCAACAAAAACAAAATAGGAATAACACCCAGAGGGGTGAATACTTTTGTAAGGCACTCTAGGAGAAAGGACTGGCCATAGAAAAAAGGATAGATCTCAGCAAAAGAGAGAGGTAAAGTGAGTGTGTATGTGTGAGAGAGAGAAATAGAGGGAGGGAGACAGTCAGTAGGAATGAAAGAGGGTAGGATGGCCAGCCATTTGTAAAGTAGAGAAGAGATCAGAGCGAAAGGCAGAAAGAGAGGTGGAGTACTGACCTTGTATGTGTGTGTATTTGGGTGTTTGTGTGCCAGTATGTGTGCATGCAATCGTCTGTGTCCGTCTGTATTCATCAAGATCTCATTGTTTTTCATTTGAAACTCGAAGTATGCACATCTATTTTTTACCCATTCGTTCTGCTTGGTTAGATGGTTAAAACAGAAACAATTCAAAGGTTAACAGTTTAGGCATTATTTCAGAGTGGTTAAGGCAAGGGCTATGGTTTGGGGAAGGCTCTGCAAAACTACCGACCTCATACCATCAAGTATCATCAAGTATTCTCACGGCTTGCTAGAGTATTCTGAACTGCCGCAGCGCAGTGGTCTGAGCAGCGCACTTTGGCTCCGAGCATCACCAGTTCCTGTTTCACCAATTTTTTGTGTGTGTGTGTGTGCAAGCTTTCATGTGTTTGTGTGTTAGGGTTTAATATTTTCCAGATAATCAACACATTCTTCCTCCCGAGAAAATTTTGAGAAATTACCAGACATCCTGGTATTACCGTGAAAACCAGCAGTGCTATTTGAAAGCATTCACTGACTGTACAAAACATCTTCCTTATATTGAGTTGCACCCGCTTTTGCCCTCGGAACAGTTTAAATTTGTTGGGGTATGGACTCTACAATGTGTTAAAAGCAGTCCACAGGGATGCTGACCCATGTTGAGTCCAACACTTCCCATAGTTGTGTCATGTTGGCTGGATGTCCTTTTGGCGGTGAACCATTCTTGATACACATGGGAACCTGTGAAAAACCCAGCAGCATTGCAGATCTTGACACACTCAAACCGGGGCGCCTGGCACCTACTACAAACCCCGTTCAAAGGTACTGAAAACTTTTGTCTTGCCCATTCACCCTCTGAAAAGCACACATACACAATCCATGTCTCAATTGTCTCAAGGCTTAAAAATCCTTCTTTAACTTGTCTCCTTCCCTTCATCTCAGCTGATTGAAGTGGATTTACAGTAACAAGTGACATCAATAAGGGATCATACTGTAGCTTTCACCTGGTCGTCAGTCTATGTCATGGAAAGAGCAGGTGCTCCTAATGTTTTATACACTCAGTGTCTGGAGAGACATGAAAATAGCTGTGCAGCTCCCCATACAACCTGGCAGAGCTTGAGAGGATCTGCAGAGATGAATGGGAGAAACTCCCAAAATACAGGTGTGCCAAGCTTGTAGCGTCATACCCAGGAATACTCGAGGCTGTTATCGCTGCTTCAACAAAGTACTGAGTAAAGGGTCTAAAAGACTTATGTAAATGTGATACTTCAGTTTTTTGTTTTTTAAATTAATTTAAAAAACTTCTAAAAACCTGTTTTTGCTCTGTCATTATGGGGAATTGTGTGTAGATTGATGAGGGAAAAAACACAATTTAATACATTTTAGAATAAGGCTGTAATGTAACAAAATGTGGAAAACGTCAAGGGGTCTGGATACTTTCTGAATGCACTGTACACTGCTCATTCCCCTCCCTATATCGCAATTCAACCTCAGTCCAACCTACTTAAAGGTTATGGAAAATTTGCTCTTTCAGTATTTCTCCAGTAGGTTTCCTGAAGGGGAAAGCCTCTACTTCAATGTCAAATATAATAAAACAAAAACACTATAGTAAATACTACAGTAAAGTCTGCAAAAACACTACAGTGAATACTACAGTAAAGTCCGCAAAAACACTATAGTATTTTTTTTATGTGGGCATATAGTAAGCATAAACATTTATAGAAGCCATGCAAGTAGCCTAAAGGATGTTTTCTATTGGGGACTTTATGTTGAGTAAACATGGTAGGCTGCTAGCGTTGTGATGACTGGTCTAATGTGACCTATGAATGAAGCCAGAGAGTTTATGTCACACATGCATATTTTGTATTTTTACATCAGCTAATTTTGCTCCTCTCTTTCTCGGCATATCCTCTCACCAGTTGTGATGTGTTCAAGGGATTCTTGGGGAGGGTAGGCTATGGCCATCCTTTTTTTTTAGCTCTGATCTGATGTTTCCTGTACGCCTACATCTGTTTGCAATGGCATGGTAGGAGAACCTGTAGGACGCACCGACCTTGTGCAAGTAAAAACGGTAGGCTACAACAGCACACACACTCACACTGAGCGTTATAATTATGCAGATAGCAAAGAAGAGAAGTCAGATTTAGACATTGTATATAATTTAACAGTTCCATTTCCCCGGCTGTTCATAGAAATAATATATTATAATTGACTAGTTTCTCAACATTATTTATCTTGGGAAACGAGAATGGGTTTGGGGAGGATATCCCAGTAAAACTTGGTAATCCGGTTACCGATATTAAACCCTAGTGTGTGTGTGTGTGTGTGTGCGTGTGTGTGTGTGTGTGTGTGTGTGACTGACCGGGTGTGGAGTAGCTGTAGAGGCCCTGGCTGGGGGGAGTGCTGCTGAAGTTGGAGTAGCTCAGCAGACTGTTCTGTCCTGGAGAGTGGCTGAGGCCATCTTCTGTCTTAATGTCTGCAGAGGAAAGGACATAAGGAGATAAATGATCTACACTGGATTCAGTTACTGCAACTGGTTACACTGTATTTCACAGAGGGACATGCTGTAAAACTGGGTGTGTTGTAAAATGCGGGCAGCATTAAATCAGTTTGCGAGCCACATTTGGCCTGCGGGCCTGTAGTTGGAGACCCTGGTGTAAATGGATGTGGAGTTGTGGTTCCTAATCACGGTGCCTTAGATGCCATACTTTCAAGACAACTTTTAAACAGTCATATCCCCACCTCTTCACCCCCCGTATTGAATGATATGACAGTACTTACTGTATGAGGGCATGCTGTAGCCCTGGGTGTGGTATGTATACGGTGTGTAGGGTCCCGCAGACTGGAGGGCAGGGCTGTACTGGGTCTGTCCGTACGCCGCCATGACAGCTCTTAGGTCAGCTGATCTAGAAGGAGGAATTAAAGACTGGTAAGTTGCTAACAACTTGGGGACTATATGTATTGTCCAAATTGCCATGTTGGCTGCTTAGCCTATGCTATGCTAGGCTATGACTAAGAATTGTCACACAACAGATGGCATCACTCCTCCAGGACGCTCGTCCCTCAACAGATCTGTCTTGTAGGACCTGGAATTCATATTGAATATTGACAATTCAAAAAAGTTAAACTTAGTTCCAAATTTCACAATCTCACTGCACTCTCGTATGACTCTCCATGAAATAGACAAAATAACTAGCAAGCTAAATTATTACAAACGCTGTGGCAGTGATTTTGCATGTGAATATTTTTAAAAAGCAGACAAATTCTGGTCACCAGTGCAGTGACTTGATCCGCTGTGTTGCTAACTGTTGTAGTTAGCTACTTTACTGACACAGTTAGCTAGCTAGTTAGCTAGCACTTCTTTCACTTACATAAAAAGCTTGCTTAGCCTGTTTAAATTACCCTGAAGTTGTAGACATGTAGCCCCACAATTAAAAGGGACTGACTGTTATCAGAAATCAGCCCGTAGATCAGCATGTTTCTCTGCGATCGTATCATTTGGTCAGCTGAGCACAGTCAGCAGCTGATTCGGGGGGCTACTGCAATGACTCATGGCAAAAGAACAGCTGCTTCATGAAAACTCATAATATTGTAAGCATTGGCACTACTAGCTACAGTAGCTTGCTAGCTAGCTTTTGTTGGAAGATTCAACATTGTGTGTGCAGCATTGTGAGTGCAGTAGGTATCTGGTTGGTTAGCAGCATCGTTGCAGTCAAAGATGATTTCAGTGACTTGCTCAGCTAAAGTTATCAAGCTAACGTTAATTTTGGACATATTATGCTAGCTTTTGTGCCATAGTCAAACTTCAGAAATACTGCTCATTGAAGCACTATAGCTCTTAGCTATATGTAAAATGGAGCGACTAAGACTTCCTCACCAGAAAAGCATCAACCTTATTGGCATAGTAATTGTTTTAGCTTCAGCAGAAGATGTCCCCTTGGTAATATTTTCAAATGGTAGACAGCACATTGTAGCATAACTACTTTTGAGCTATCCTATTACCATTTGCAAGATACAAGACAGATCAGTGCAGGCAAAATCAACGTGCTATCTAACGTAAGACAATGATGACTAAAATCTCAACAACACTCACTTGCAGATGAAGGAAGAGTCTGATATGGAGTCTTAGTGTCCCTAGAGGAGAAAACAAATAAAAGAAACAGAGAAACATGTATAAATACCAATAAAAAATAATATTCACTGAGAAATGAAAAGGGTAATAAATAACTTGAGATATGATTTCAGTGTTAAAAGGCTTTATACGATTCCAATTTCAACACTTAACCATAATGCCATAGTATGACATTTGATAAAACCAGTCTAATCCCACAGTGACTGTACGTACATACCCCAACCAGAAGCCATGGATTACAGGCAACATTCGCACTGAGCTAAAGGGTAGAGCTGCCGCTTTCAAGGAGTGGAACTCAACCCAGAAGCTTATAAGAAGCTCTTACTTTTTTTAGGTATTTTCTTAAAACTGCATTGTTGAATGATAAGGGCATGTAAAGTAAGTATTTCACTAAGGCGCATGTGACAAATACAATTTGATTTGTTTTGATTCCACTGTTTAAGTTACGTTAAATACCTGCTGTTTCTTTAAAGGAAAATACAGTGTGTTACAGCCTTAATTTAAAAAAATTACATTCAGGTTTTGTGTCACTGGCCTACACACAATACCCCATAATGTCAACATGGAATTATGTTTTTAGAATTTTTTACTAATGAATATAAAATAAAAAGTTGAAATGTCTTGTCAATAAGTATTCAACCCCTTTGTTATGGCAAGCCTAAATAAGTTCAAGAGTAAATTAAATAGTGCTTAACAAGTCACACCCCTGAGTGAACAGAATCACCTTTGCCAGCAGTTACTGCTTTGAGTCTTTCTAGGTTAATCTTTAAGAGCTTTGCACACCTGGATTGTACAATATTTGCACATTATTCTTTGAAAAATTCCTAAAACTCTGTCAAGTTGATTGTGATTTTGAGATATTTCTGTATTTCATTTTCAATAAATGTCCACATTTTTTAAAAAGCATGTCATTATGGGGTATAGTGTGTAGACAGGTGAGATTTTATTTTATTTTATCCATGTTGAATTCTGGCTGTAACACAACAAAATGTGGAATAAGTCAACTGGTATGAATACTTTCTGAAGGCACTGTATATTTTGCAAATGTCTACTTACTTGACTCTGTAAAGAGAGGGTTTTCTTCCCTGGCAAGGGTGTCACTCAAGGTCCTCGCCGTCAGCTTTCCTGTGGAAACAATAGTGAATAAGCATTAGAAGTATGCGGCTGACTGACACAAAGCAACATGCCTCGGGCACTGACTTACTCAAAAGTTGGAACAGAACTCAAATTTGGGCCAAAAGAGCAGGGGGATAATTATCGTACTTGGAGAGTTCACAGAGTGATTTAGGTTTAGGAAAGAATGGAGTTTTTGACAGGGGAAAAGAGACTGACAGCCGGACAGACAGGCAGACAGGCTGACAGACAGGCATGCTACAAGTCGGAGAGAGCTGACGAGGTTGATACAGTATAAGAATGCACCATAAGGGATGCCACTGACAGACAACAGTCAAATTACACCCGTTTCTTCTTCCTCGTCAGTCAAAATGGCTGTTTGTTAGTAAGAGCTTGACGGATGACATAGTTTCCTGGGAAAGCACAGAAGAATTCCCCACTTCTTTGCTTCTCTCTCTGTCTCAACACCGTGGCACCTGTACAGAGGTGTCACATCACAATGACTGCGGAGAGGTAAACTAGGTCAAGTTAACTGCATAATCGGACAGAGCAGAGTTGTATGAAAAGCACTTACTTAGAATGACCTAGAAGCACATGTTAACTCGGGCATACTGTCACATTTATGTTGTACAGAAGTGTGAAATGCTAATATACACAAAGTACCAATATACAGTAACTGTCAAAAGTTACGTTCCTGTGGGCGGTCCTCATGAGAGCCAGTTTCATCATAGCGCTTGATGGTTTTTACAACTGCACTTGAAGAAACTTTCAAAGTTCTTGAAATTTTCTGGATTAACTGACCTTCATGTCTTTCTCTTTGCTTATGTGAGGTGTTCTTGCCATAATATGGACTTGGTATTTTACCAAATAGGCCGAATTTCTCTATACCCCCCTACCTTGTCACAACATAACTAATTGGCTCAACGCATTAAGAAGGAAAGACATTCCACAAATTAACTTTTAACAATGCACACCTGTTATTTGAAATGTATTCCAGGAGTCTACATCATGAAGCTGGTTGAGATAATGCCAAGAGTGTGCAAAGCTGTCATGGGGGTAAAGGGTGGCTACTTTGAAGAATCTAAAATTTAACATATATTTAGATTTGTTTAACACTTTTTTTGGTTACTGCATGATTTCATATGTGTTATTCCATAGTTTTGATGTCTTCACTATTATTCTACAATGTAGGAAATAATGAAAAACCCTGGAATGAGTAGGTGTGCCCAAACTTTTGCCTGGTAATATATCCCAATTCAGTTTAGCATAATAACACCTTTACCTTAATATATAGCTATCCTAATATATTTAATAAACAAATAACAATAAACAAGCAGTAAAATGGACTACAATAGATAAGGATGGGAGTGTGTGTGCGTGTGAGAGTGAGTATTCTGACCTTGAACTTAAGCATGGACCAGCCAGCTATACATTTGGGGTGGAGATCACATAAATGGAGGTGTGACAGAGGTGTGTCTTCAGATACACATATTCTGACCTTGTCTTAATTCCCTCATAATTCCACAACCTTTACACGCGAGGAAACCATGAATAAGGTCGAGCACCTGTCGGTTCCAAGTGGAAAAACATTTTTTTCCCCCCCTGATAGAAATAACTCCATTCTCCATGCACTGTAATTTAAAAACTAATAAGAGCTAGGCAAATGAGTAATCAGTTTGGAGAAGCAGATTGTAAATACAAATAGAAATAGTTGTAGATGATTTTTCCTTATGATCGTTGGATAAAAATGTGAAACCAGTCATATGGAAGCAAACTGAAAATCATATCAACATGTATTTTGGCCTTTTTTCCAAACTGAATTTTTTTTCCATTCCTCCTTGCAAAACAGCTCGAGCTCAGTGAGGTTGGATGGAGAGCATTTGTGAACAGCAGTTTTCAGTTCTTTCCACAGATTCTCGATTTGATTCAGGTCTGGACTTTGACTTGGCCATTCTAACACCTGGATATGTTTATTTTTGAACCATTCCATTGTAGATTTTGCTTTATGTTTTGGATCATTGTCTTGTTGGAAGACAAATCTCCATCCCAGTCTCAGGTCTTTTGCAGACTCCATCAGGTTTTCTTCCAGAATGGTCCTGTATTTGGATCCACCCATCTTCCCATCAATTTTAACCATCTTCTCTGTCCCTGCTGAAGAAAAGCAGGCCCAAACCATGATGCTGCCACCACCATGTTTGACAGTGGGGATGGTGTGTTCAGGGTGATGAGCTGTGTTGCTTTTACGCCAAACATAACGTTTTGCATTGTTGCCAAAAAGTTCAATTTTGGTTTCATCTGACCAGAGCACGTTCTTCCACATGTTTGGTGTGTCTCCCAGGTGGCTTGTGGCAAACTTTAAACGACACTTTTTATGGATATCTTTAAGAAATGGCTTTCTTCTTGCCACGCTTCCATAAAGGCCAGATTTGTGCAATATACGACTGATTGTTGTCCTATGGACAGAGTCTCCCACCTCAGCTGTAGATCTCTGCAGTTCATCCAGAGTGATCATGGGCCTCTTGGCTGCATCTCTGATCAGTCTTCTCCTTGTATGAGCTGAAAGTTTAGAGGGACGGTAGGTCTTGGTAGATTTGCAGTGGTCTGATACTCCTTCCATTTCAATATTATCGCTTGCACAGTGCTCCTTGGGATGTTTAAAGCTTGGGAAATCTTTTTGTATCCAAATCCGGCTTTAAACTTCTTCACAACAGTATCTCGGACCTGCCTGGTGTGTTCCTTGTTCTTCATGATGCTCTCTGCGCTGTTAACGGACCTCTGAGACTATCACAGTGCAGGTGCATTTATACGGAGACTTGATTACACACAGGTGGATTGTATTTATCATCATTAGTCATTTAGGTCAACATTGGATCATTCAGAGATCCTCACTGAACTTCTGGAGAGAGTTTGCTGCACTGAAAGTAAAGGGGCTGAATAATTTTGCACGCCCAATTTTTCAGTTTTTGATTTGTTAAAAAAGTTTGAAATATCCAATAAATGTCGTTCCACTTCATGATTGTGTCCCACTTGTTGTTGATTCTTCACAAAAAAATACAGTTTTATATCTTTATGTTTGAAGCCTGAAATGTGGCAAAAGGTCGCAAAGTTCAAGGGGGCCGAATACTTTCGCAAGGCACTGTAGCTGTGCTTCACTTTTCTTATTTATTTATTTTTACAATTTGTATCATGTTAAATAGTATCCATTATTGGTAGCCACCGTCAGTAATACTCACATACATTCATAACTGTCATTTTAGTGTTCATTTTCTTCAATTTCTAGCCTGTATATTTTGCATCATTCGATTCCGTTTACCTTTCTTTCCTCTATCAATAATTTGAGACATACAGTACATGTATGTAGCCTCTTTGAATCATTATGGAATGCAGATAGCCGTTTAAACCTGGAGCCTAGCGCATGGTTCAAGACGACTGGGCTGTTGTCATTCCATTCCATGATTAGTGAGGATTATTAGGGTAGATTTATAGGACTATTGTTCATCCCCTATGGTACACTTTTCTCACGTTCCAATATTTCATGGATTGAACAATTGAATATGGTAACATTCAGGATGAATCAAATCACTGTATTTTTGTTTCATCAATATATTTTGTGCATAAAGACTCCAAACCTGTTTTTTTTTAATTATTCATAAATATTTTCTAAACCTAAATAATCTCCAAGATCAGAGTATTTTTAAGTCTACCAATTGCTGCTGAAACGGAGACGAATATGCATATATGGATTTCTTTCATTGAGCCATAATATTCTCAACCCATTCTTTTGATACTATATACCGTATTAAAGGGACACCGTATTTGAAGGGATGGCTTTAGACACATTTACTGAAAACCCTAGCAAATTAAATTCCACAAGAAAATCTGATGGCCAGCAACTGGGAGGGTTTCAGTGGTTGAATTAAATGTATTCAGTGTGCGCAAGGGAACCATACCTGCAGAGCACATCACAGGCCTGCATAAGGTAAGTCTGAATACCAACCAGCACTTAGGGTTGCAAAGGGTTGGCAACTTTCTGGGTAAATTTCCAGAATTTTTGGGAAATCTTCCATGGGACGTTAAGCCTGGGAATTTGGGGAATTGTGCTTAAATTCATCAAAAAAGTTAAACTTTTCTGTGGGCTACACATAAGGCAATTCTAGGTCTTGTGGCATATTTTGGTTAAACTATTCCCAATTCAATGGAATTGCAACCCACTGCATGCACAGTGCATTCTTCCATCACATGTGCAGTGCACTCTTCCATCACATGTACAGCTGATTCTCAAGATCTTGCACAGTAATGAGACGCTGTTGAGCCCACACTACTATACTGTCTGAGCCAGAGGCTATACATGCTTTCTGGCAAGTTTTGATTACAATACTGGGTTGAGTGAATATATTTTATGACATTCATTATTTTTTGTTAACTAGTAAATAGTAGCCTACAGCAAAGTGTGTTTAAATAATTTCTAACTTGTTAATTTCTGCAAGAAAATATATCCAATGCAAAAAACATATACATTTAAATGGTATTAATATTAATTTGCATATATTTCTGTTAATTCCCATATATTCCCATTAATTCCCATATATTCCTGTTAATTCCCACGGAAAGTTTCCACCTCTGATTATTCCCTCAAATGTGTAACCCTACAAGCGCTTAAATCAAAACGATTAAAAAAGGAATAGATTTAGAAGAAGTCTGAATCGGACCCTATGTGTTTCTAAGCACTGTTTTCAATCAAAACCTGTGTCCAGGTTTCCTTGGTAAGAAAAAAATAAATTAACAAACATAGTGAAAAAGGGTTTGGATTCATGTAATTACTGTCTGAAAGAAATAGAGGCTGCGGTTCACTTACCCTCACCTTATGACCTTGGGGGAATCCCCGTCACCATCTTGAAGGGCCGTCCAAATGAATAGCCAAGCAAGGGAAGTTTGCAACGTAAGCCCCTCAGCCCCCGTTTTTAGTCGAGTTTGCGAGTGTACATTTATGTTCAATCCGTGGCCTGAAACTACCCATAATTCAATTTGCGACGATTGTATTCCCGCGAAGAAAAGTCAGCCAAAACTTAAAAACAACATCAATGGAGAAGTCAACATACAAGTGTAAGAAAAAACGAATGCAAATAAGTTAGAAATTGTGCTACTAATGCACATGACGGCACAAACACGTCTCGTAAATATGTTTTTGTTTGGTTATCTTTTGGAAATTGTATGAAATAAACATTTTTCTTTTTCAGAAGATCCAGGTAGGCAGGCTAACATTAGTTAGCTAATTCATTTGCAAGCTATTATACAGTAGGCATATATTAATAATTATGTAGTTAATATAAGTAGACATGCAATCATAATTGACTATAGCGCATATAAAGCATCCACAAGCTACCGGTGGGGATGAGTAAGTGCTGCATTTCCGGCCCATTTAAAAAATCATTCCTTCCTCCCTTGCCCCTTGTCCTGCAAGTGTATACTCATCAGACATCATGATACATCATCAAAAGTGTCCACTTAATTTGAGGGCTGAGGGGATAGGGTGTGTCTTTTAAGTGTTTGGACTGTAGCCAGAACCTCACTGCGTAACAACTTGAACATGCTCTCATCTTGCAGCTCAAGAAGATTTAATGACCTAACGTAAAAATGTGATGTAGTGCTATCCTCCCGACAGAGTACCTCCAATGTGTTTTCAGTCATGAGTTTTCCTGCCTTGATTTGGCATATTATGTAACTGTAAATATAATATAACAATTGTCATATTATATTATAAGGTTCAGACCCACTTTTCAATAAGTGGCTTGAAAACGGTTTTATTTACAAAGCAATTACATACGTGGATACAGTGGAATTTCAATGTAGACATATCCGTGTTGGTACATAGCAATTACAACTGTTCAACCTGTGTGTGGCAATTAAGTTAAGATATTAACTGAGAATAACTGACGGTGAGAGAGAGAAAGGTTGAAAGTAAGAACGACAAAAATTAAGATTAAGAGAGAGTGAGATGTATATATAGGAAGAGAGTAAGAGAGAGTAAGGTTGAGAGTGAAAGAAAGGTTGAAAGTAATGGGGTTCGCCTGATTTTGACAGTGGTCTATTTAAGCAATAAGGCCCAAGGAGGTGTGGTATACAGCCAATATACCACAGCTAAGGGCTGTTCTTAGGCACGACGCAGCGCGGACATGACACAACGCCTCGACACAGCCCTCAGCCCAAACCTGTGAGGTGCCTTATTGCTATTATTAACTGATTACCAATGTAATTAGAACAGTAAAAATACATGTTTTGTCATACCTATGGTATACGGCCTGATATACCATGCCTATCAGTCAATCAGCATTCAGGGCTCGAACCACCCGGTTTATAAGTGCCTTTAGGGCACCTCAATCTGGCCATGCAGAACACTTCTGCTCACTGTGGCCTCATCACCGACATAAGACTGACAGAGACAGAGGAGAGGCAAGACAGATAGGGACAAGAGGGATATTAGCAACTGCACAGCAGAACGAGATAGGGCCCCAGGGGATGAGAGAAAGAGGAGGGAGGGAAAGAGAGATAGAGGTCACGAGCATGAGAAAGAGAGAGAGAGAGAATAGAAAAAAGCTCAATTAAGACATCTCATCACGTAGAAAGAGAAAGCTAAAATTCTTATAACTGGAACATTTGAAAGAGGATTGGAGTTACATAGGTTATGACGCACAATATTGAACAGCAGACTTGACAAAAAAAGTCTGTGTAGGGTCTACTTTATATCTACAGAGGCTAAAGCTTTTCACATTAGCACATTAGCCCAAAAAATACATTGCACATAATGATGAAACATATGTTTTGGCAACTCCTGCTGACGCAGCCGACCTCCCAGCTTCTCCAAACACGGTGTCGTGAGTCATTGCAGTACAGGCTGTTTTCATAGTAAATCATAGTATTCCTACTGTGGAGAGGGCAAAGGACTCTAGAAAACCACTTATGTGCCTGTGTTAATGACCGAAAGGAAAACATAAACACGGTCAGACCGTAAATGTGTCAGGGAGCCAGGGTGATGTATGGTCAATAGTAGCTCTCGTAGTCGATAAACTGTATATTACCAAATGTTCCTGGACACCAAAACTGCTGTTTTAAATAATAGAACGTTCCCATAAAACGAATGAATAAAGTAACACCCTTCACTATCCATGTCTAAGGATTGTCTTTAAAAATGAGAAAATTAAATTATATAATACAACATCTGATGAAGATATAAACAAAAATATGCTATACTGTTCAAGTCTGGGAATGTTTTAAAATAATTTGTTTTTGCATTACAGTTGAAATCAGAAGTTTACATACACTTAGGTTGGAGTCATTAAAACCACTCCACAAATGTCTGGCTAACAAACTATAGTTTTGGCAAGTCGGTTTGGACATCTACTTTGTGCATGACACAAGTCTTTTTTCCAACAATTGTTTACAGACAGATTATTTCACTTTAAATTCACTGAATTACAATTCCAGTGGGTCAGAAGTTTACATACACTAAGTTGTCTTTGCCTTTAAACAGCTTGTAAAATTCCAGAAAATTACCCTTGGAAGCAATTTCCAAATGCCTGAAGGTACCACGTTCAAACAATAGCACGCAAGTATAAACACCATGGGACCACGCAGCCGTCATACCGCTTAGGAAGGAGAAGCGTTCTGTCTCTTAGAGATGAACGTACTTTGGTGCGAAAAGTGCAAATCAATCCCAGAACAACAGAAAAGGACCTTGTTAAGATGCTGGAAGAAACAGGTGCAACAGAATCTATATCCACAGTAAAACGAGTCCTATATCGACATAACCTGAAAGGCCGCTCAGCAAGGAAGAAGCCACTGCTCCAAAACCGCCATAAAAAAGCCAGACTATGGTTTGTAACTGCACATTGGTACAAAGATCGTACTTTTGGAGAAATGTCCTCTGGTCTGATGAAACCAAAAAATAACTGTTTGGCCTTAATGACCATCGTTATGTTTGGAGGAAAAAGGGGGATGCTTGCAAGCCGAAGAACACCATCCCAACCATGAAGCACGGGGGTGGCAGCATCATGTTGTGGGGGTGACTGGCGGCTCTGGCAGCTCATGACAGACTGGCGGCTCTGGCAGCTCATGACAGACTGGCGGCTCTGGCGGCTCATGGCAGACTGGCGGCTCTGGCGGATCATGACAGACAGGCGGCTCTGGCGGATCATGATAGACTGGCGGCTCTGGCTGCTCAGGACAGACGGGAGACTAGCAGCGCTGGAGAGGAGGAAGGCTCTAGCAGCTCTGGACAGACGGGAGACTCTAGCAGCTCTGGACAGACGGGAGTCTCTAGCAGCTCTGGACAGACGGGAGACTCTAGCAGCTCTGGACAGACGGGAGACTCTAGTAGCTCTGGACAGACGGGAGACTCTAGTAGCTCTGGACAGACGGGAGACTCTAGCAGCTCTGGACAGACGGGAGACTCTAGTAGCTCTGGACAGACGGGAGACTCTAGCAGCTCTGGACAGACGGGAGCACCTGTAGGGAGGAGACAGAGAGACAGCCTGGTGCGTGGGGCTGCCACAGGACCCACCAGGCTGGGGAGACCTCTAGGAGGCTTGGTGTTAGGAGGAGGCACCTGAAGGACTGGGCTGTGGGGGAGCACTGGAGCTCTGGTGCGCAGTCTTGGCACCACTCCCCCAGGCTGGATAACTATTCTAGCCCGGACCCTCCAGAGTGCAGGCACAGGTTGAACCGGGCTGTGGGTAAGCACTGGAGATCTAGTGCCTACTACGCGCACCTCTCCCTTAGGCTCCACTCCCACATTTGCCCGGCACGAGCGGAGCGCAGGCATAGGACGCACTGCACCCTCCCAGCGCCCCGGGAGACACAGCACGCAGAGCCGGCGCAGGATACCCTGGACCGAAACGGCGTACCGGCGACCAGACACGCTGAGCAGGCACCTTGCGCCCTGGCTGGATGCTCACACTCGCTTGACACTTTTGGGGAGCTGCCACGTGCTGGCGACACCGTGCACTTAACTGCATAACACGGTGCCTGACCAGTAACGCGCTGCTTATAATAAGCACGAGGAGTGAGCTCAGGTCTGCTACCTGGCTTAGCCACACTCCTCGTGTGCCCCCCCCCAATAAAATATTTGGGGGGCTGTCTCTCGTACCTGTTGCGCTGCCTTGCTGCCTCCTCATATCGCCGCCGCTCAGCTCTGCTTTGGAGCGGCGATATTCCCCAGCCTGTGCCCAGGGTCCTTCTCCGTTCAAAATCTCCTCCCATGTCCAGGTGTCTTGTGATGCTGGCCTCTGCTGCTGCTGCTGTCTGTTACCATGCCGATTGGTCCTTGGTTGGTGGGTGTTTCTGTAACAGCTGATTTCTTACTCTTCCTCTGAAGAGGTGTAGCAAGGATCGGACCAAGATGCGGCGTGGTAAGTGTCCATGGTTGTTTATTTAAAAAACATAAACTGAACACTATGAATACAAAAACAATAACCGTGAACAAACAGAAACAGTACCGTGTGGCGACAAACACAGACACGGAAACAAACACCCACAAACAAACAGTGAAACCCAGGCTACCTAAGTATGATTCTCAATCAGAGACAACTAACGACACCTGCCTCTGATTGAGAACCATACTAGGCCGAAACATAGAAATCCCAAAATCATAGAAAAACAAACATAGACTGCCCACCCCAACTCACGCCCTGACCATACTAAATAACGACAAAACAAAGGAATTAAAGGTCAGAACGTGACAACACTCTTGGCATTCTCTCAATTAGCTTCATGAGGTAGTCACCTGGAATGCATTTTAATGAATAGATGTGCCTTGTTAAAAGTTCAAATTGTGGAATTTCTTTCCTTCTTAATGCATTTGAGCCAATCAGTTGTGTTGTGATGTTGTGACAAGGTAGGGGTGGTATATAGAAGATAGCCCTATTTGGTAAAATACCAAGTCCATATTATGTCAGGAACAGCTCAAATAAGCAAAGCGAAACGACAGTACATCATTACTGTAAGACATGAAGGTCAGTCAATGCGGAAAATTTCAACAACTTTGAAAGTTTCTTCAAGTGCAGTCACAAAAACCATCAAGAGCCATGATGAAACTGGCAGAGTTACTTCTGCTGCAGAGGATAAGTTCATTAGAGTTACCAGCCTCAGAAATTGCAGCCCAAATAAATGTAACAGAGTTCAAGTAACAGACACATCTCAACATCAACTGTTCAGAGGAGACTGTGTTAATCAGGCCTTCATGGCTGAATTGCTGCAAAGAAACCACTACTAAAGGACACCAATAGGAAGAAGAGAGTTGCTTGAGCCAAAAAAAGATGAGCAATGGACATGAGTCCAAAATGGATATTGTTGGTTCCAAACACCGTGTCTTTGTGAGATGCATTGTAGGTGAATGGATTATCTATGCATGTGTGGTTCCCACAGTGAAGCCGCCTGGATGGGTAGGCGTGATGGTGTGGTGGTGCTTTGCTGGTGACACTGTCAGTGGTTTATTTAGAATTCAAGGCACCCTTAAGCAGCATGGCTACAACAGCGTTCTGCAGCGATACGCCATCCCACTTGGTTTGGGCTTAGCGGAACAATCATTTGTTTTTCAATGGGACAATGACCCAACACACCTCCAGGCTGTATAAGGGCTATTTGACCAAGAAGGAGAGTGATGGAGTGCTGCATCAGATGACCTGGCCTCCACAATCACCCGACCTCAACCCAATTGAGATGGTTTGGGATGAGTTGGACCGCAGCGTGAAGGAAAAGCATCCAACAAGTGCTCAGCATATGTGGGAACTCCTTCAAGACTGTTGGAAAATCATTCCAGGTGAAGCTGGTTCAGAGAATGCCAAGAGTGTGCAAAGCTTTCATCAAGGCAAAGGGTGACTATGAAGAATCTCAAATATAAAATATATTTAGATTTGTTTAACACTTTTTTTGGTTACTACATGATTCCATATGTGTTATTTCATAGTTTTGATGTCGTCAAAATTATTCTACAATGTAGAAAATGATCAAAAAAATAAAGAAAAACCCTTGAATGAGTAGGTGTGTCCAAACTTTTGCCTAGTACTGTATACAGAGTGCCTTCGGTGAAGTATTTAGACCTCATTGACTTTTTCCACATTTTGTTAGCTTACAGCCTTAATTTAAAACATATTGAATCACTTTTTTCTCATCAATCTACACACAATATCCCATAATGACAAAGCAAAAACAGTTTTTTAGAAATGTTTGTAAATTTATTAAAAAGAGAAAAAAAGAAAATAATAATAATAAAAATATTATATATTATATATTTTATATATTATATATATTATTATTTTTTAATAAAAAAAATACATTTACATAAATATTCAGACCCTTTACTCAGTACTGTGTTGAAGAACCTTTACCGCCTCAATTCTTCTTGGGTATGATCCTACAAGATTGGCTCAATTGTATTCGGGAAGTTTCTCACATTCCTCTCTGCAGATCCTCTCAAGCTCTGTCAGGTTGGATGGGGAGCGTTGAAGCACAGCTATTTTCAGGTCTCTCCAGTGATGTTCGATCAGGTTTAAGTCCGGGCTCTGGCAGGGACACTCAAAGACACACATAGACTTGTCCCGAAGCCACCCTTGCGTTGTCTTGGCTGTGTGCTTAGGGTAGTTGCTGTGTTGTAAGGTGGACCTTCGCCCCAGTCTGAAGTCCTGAGAGCTCTGGAGCAGGTTTTCATGAATGATCTCTCGATGCCTCCATCCTGACTAGTCTCTCAATCCCGGCAGCTGAAAAACACCCCAGCGTGATAATGGCATGATTCTGCCACCACCATGCTTCACCTTCGGGATGGTGCCAGGTTTCCTCCAGACGTGACGCTTGGCATTCAGGCCAAAGAGTTCAATTTTGGGTTCATCAGACCAGAGAATCTTGTTTATCATGGTCTGACAGTCTTTAGGTGCATTTTGGCAAACACCAAGCGGGCTGTCATGTGCCTTTTACTGAGGAGTGGCTTCTGTCTGGCCCCTCTACCATAAAGTCCTGATTGGTGGAGTGCCACTGAGATAGTTGTCCTGAAAGGTTCTCCCATCTCCACAGAGGAACTCTGGAGCTCTGTCAGAGTGATCATCGGGTTCTTGGTCACCTCCCTGACCTTCTCCCCCGATTGCTCAGATCGGCCGGGCGGCAAGCTCTTGGAAAAGTCTTGGTGGTTCCAAACGTCTTCCATTTAAGAATTATGGAGGACACTGTGTTCCATAATGAAGAAGCAAAAACAGGTTTTTAAAAATGTTTGCAAATGTATAAACAAATTCAAACTTAAATATCACATTTACAAAAATATTCAGACCCTTTACTCAGTACTCTGTTGAAGCACCTATGGCAGCGATTACTGTCTTGAGTCTTCTTGGGTACAAGCTCAGAACAACAGTATTTGGGGAGTCGGGTTCAAGTCCGGGATCTGGCTGGGCCACTCAACACATTCAGAGACTTGTCTCGAAGCCACTTCTGTGTTGTCTTGGCTGTGTGCTTCAGGGTCATTGTCCTGTTCGAAGGTGAACCTTCGCCCCAGTTTGAGGTCCTGAGCAGGTTTTCAAGAATGTAGATATCTGAGAGAGCCATGTGAGTGAGTGGTGCTTCGGCGCACACAGCCCGACGAGGGGAATCATAATTATTACTTTCAGTCCAAGGGCACAACAGCCACTGGCCACAAAAGGCATGTCGTTTTTAAGGGGGCATTACGGCCACACAAGGGGGATGCTGCCGGGAAATTCAAGCCATTACCAAGTGCTTGTCAAATTGTGAATGGGAGACTGATGAAGGGTGTGCAGCCTGTGCAAAAAAACTAAGCAGAGCACATGCCTTTCATGTGACTTCAAATCATCATTAGAGTTGCAGCCTTAGAATGTGCTAAAAATGAAAACATATAGCCCATAGTTTGTATCACAACAAAAGTTATTAAGCATATAGGAGGACCTGTTTTTTTGTTAACCGCTCAACACAGATGAGCTACATGTGCGCACTCCCTCAGAAATCATTTGGAGAAAATATCCTTTCAAATTTATTTCGATATGTTAAATTGTTTTCTTCATACTATAAAATAATATAAAATAATGCCACATAATTCTAAGCAATTCTTGTCTGCTAAAGGAACTAGATGTAGCCCACAGCCATATGGTATAGCCAGATCAGGGCCTAACATAAGAACTACTTAGAGTATGCTATTCTGTTCTTCTGAAATATACGAAATACATATTTCTTTAGATCTGTCTTTGCATGGAAGCAGACATGCTGTCAGAGTGTAAAATGTCCATTCTAATAAACCTATTCACCCAACATTGGAATCATATTCTAATATTATATATTTCCATACCTAAATAAATACACCCACACCCACCCACTACTGAGACATCTTTACCCGTTTGATAGGCTTACTGCAAGTAGCCTACATAGCCAAGAAAGAAAGATGAATCCAGTCAGAGACCCACTAAAGCAGCACCGCCCCCTCATGACTCTGAGCCTGCATGACAGGGTTGGTCCAATCTAAACCAAAGCCCCCGTATGGGTTAGCATAATATACAAGGAAATTCTTAAAGCTGTTAAGAGAACCTTGATGACCTCATACCTAGCCGGTGGGAATTCTGGTGGAGTACCCCCACCCAGGTCATGGCAGTGCTGGCAACACTGGCTGCAGCAACCCATTGGGGGAGGGTTGCACTTGGACAATCAGAGAGGTGGCAGAATACTGTGGCCCTGGTGGCACAGCATAATAATAATGGTCTGATTGCACAGAGGTGCACAGAGGTGCCGGGGAAGAAGTGTCTCTATGGGGGACCAGTGTGTGTGTTGGGGAGGGGGAGGGGGGGGTCCAAGTTCCATCAGCCAGGACTAGACAAATCTTCCCATCCCTGCAAAATGCTGGTACACTTCTCAAAACAGCCACAACGGTAAAAGCATTCACAAATAAAATCTATTCTGTAGCTGGGCTAGGGGATGGGACAACTGTTGAACAACTGACCTGTGTGTGTGTGTGTGTGTGTGTGTGTGTGTGTGTGTGTGTGTGTGTGTGTGTGTGTGTGTGTGTGTGTGTGTGTGTGTGTGAGTGCGTGCGTATGGTACACGGGAAGAGGTGTAGATGTATATGTGTGGGTGGGTTGTGTATGTGTATGCATCCTACAATTGTTGTTGCTAGAGTAGGGTAATGAACCAAACAGGATGGATTCACAAGCTGTAATATAAAATAAATAATATCTGTGTGCCTAAATGTGGATTGTGGAAAGGAATTAATGTATGTGGATAAAAAAAATTATAATTATATTCGACAACATAAGCAAAACACTAGTGGCTGCTAACCTGGTTTTGTTCTGTAAATGCCACTTTGTGCTCTTTTCATGGGATGGGTCCCAAACTCTTAAAAACATCCTAAAGATTGATTCTATACTTCGTTTGACATGTTTCTACGGACTGTAACAGAACTTTTAGACTTTTCGTCTGCTCCTAGTGAACACGCTTTGTGAGTTTGGATTTGTTTACCAAACGCACTAACAAAAGGTGCTATTTGGACATAAATGATGGACATTATCGAACAAAACAAACATTTTTATTGTGGAACTGGGATTCCTGGGAGTGCATTCTGATGAAGATCATCAAAGGTAAGTGAATATTTATAATGTTATTTCTGACTTCTGTTGACTGCACAATATGGCGGGTATCTTTTTGGCTTGTTTGGACTCTGAGCGCCGTACTCAGATTATTGCATGGTTTGCTTTTTCCATAAAACCCTTTTGAAATCTGACAGCAGTTGCATTTTTTTATTTTTTTTATTTATCCTTTATTTTACCAGGTAAGTTGACTGAGAACACGTTCTCATTTGCAGCAACGACCTGGGGAATAGTTACAGGGGAGAGGAGGGGGATGAATGAGCCAATTGTAAACTTAACTTTAACTTCTTGATGCACCCATCCCATTAGCAGGATAATTTTCGTCAACATCCGCTGAATTGCAGAGCGCCAAATTCAAATTAAATTACTAAAAATATTTAATTTTCATGAAATCACAAGTGCAATATAGCAAAACACAGCTTAGCTTGTTGTTAATCTTCCTGGCGTGTCAGATTTCAAAAAAGCTTTTCGGCGAAAGCATACCAAGCGTTTATGTAAGGAAATCTAACTCTCTCAGCAGACAAAACATTACAAACAGCTAGCAGCCAAGTAGATTGGTCACGAAAGTCAGAAAAGCAATAAAATGAATCGCTTACCTTTGATGATCTTCGGATGTTTGCACTCACAAGACTCCCAGTTACACAATAATTGTTCCTTTTGTTCCATAAAGATCATTTTTTTATCCAAAATACCTCCATTTGGTTGGCATGTTATGTTCAGAAATCCACAGGCTCGAGCGGTCACGACCGGGCAGACGGAAATTCCAAATAGTATCCGTAAAGTTCGTAGAAACATGTCAAACGTTTTTTTATAATCAATCCTCAGGTTGTTTTTACAATATATAATCGATAATATTTCAACCGGACTTTCTTCAATAGGAGAGAGAAAATGTCTGCTCCAAGCTGTTGCGCATGCAAAACGCTGCTGGCACCAGCCATACAATGACGCAATGTGATCTTTCTTGCTCATTTTTCAAAATAAAAGCCTGAAACTATGTCGAAAGACTGTTCACAACATGTGGAAGCCATAGGAAAATGAATCTGGTTGATATCCCTTTAAATGGAGCGACGGCAGGCAATGGAACAGAGCTTTCAGGAAAAATAGCACTTCCGGGTTGGATTTTCCTCAGGGGTTCGCCTGCAATATCAGTTCTGTTATACTCATAGACAATATTTTGACAGTTTTGGAAACATTAGAGTGTTATCTATCCTAATCTGACAATTATATGCATATTCTAGATTCTGGGCCTGAGAAATAGGCAGTTTCATTTAGGTACGTTTTTCATCCAACATCAAAATACTGCCCCCTTACACTCAACAGGTTAAAGGAGAAGTGTATCTAAAGTTCCATGTATAACAGTTGTATTTTCATCAACATTTTAATGAGTATTTCTGTAAATTGATGTGGCTCTCTTCAAAATCACCGGATGTTTATTTATATAAATATGAACCTTATCGAACAAAACATACATCTATTGTGTAACATGAAGTCCTATGAGTGTTATCTGATAAAGATCATCAAAGGTTAGTGATTAATTCTATCTCTATTTCTGATTTTTGTGACTCCTCTCTTTGGCTGGAAAAATGGCTGTGTTTTTCTGTGACTTAGCTCTGACCTAACATAATCGTTTGTGGTGCTTTCGCCGTAAAGCCTATTTGAAATCGGACACTAACACCACTCCCTAGCATACTTCTCGCCAATGTCCAGTCTCTTGACAACAAGGTTGATGAAATCTGAGCAAGGGTAGCATTCCAGAGGGACATAAGAGACTGTAACGTTCTTTGCTTCACGGAAACATGGCTCACTCAAGAGACGCTAATGGAATCGGTGCAGCCAGCTGGTTTCTCCACACATCGCGCCGACAGAAACAAACATCTTTCTGGTAAGAAGAGGAGCGGGGGCGTATGCCTTATGGTTAACGAGACGTGGTGTGGTCACAACAACATACAGGAAATCAAGTCCTTCTGTTCACCTGATTTAGAATTTCTCACAATCAAATGTCGACCGCATTATCTACCAAGGGAATTCTCTTCGATTATAATCACAGCCGTATATATTCCCCCAAGCAGACACATCGATGGCTCTGAACAAACTTTATTTGACTCTTTGCAAACTGGAAACCACATATCCTGAGGCTGCATTCATTGTAGCTGGGGATTTTAACAAGGCTAATCTGAAAACAAGACTCCCTAAATTGTATCATATCGATTGCGCAACCAGGGCTGGTAAAACCTTGGATCATTGCTATTCTAACTTCCGCGATGCATATAAGGCCCTCCCTCGCACTCCTTTCGGAAAAGCTGACCACGACTCCATTTTGTTGCTCCCTGACTACAGACAGAAGCTAAAACAAGAAGCCAAGACTGCTTCCATCACATGGACTGGGATATGTTCTGCATTGCGGCGAACAACAACATTGACGAATACGCTGATTCGGTGTGCGAGTTCATTAGAACGTGCATTGAGGATGTCGTTCCCATAGCAACGATTAAAACATTCCCAAACCAGAAACCGTGGATTGATGGCAGCATTCGCGTGAAACTGAAAAGCGCGAACCACTGCTTTTAATCAGGGCAAGGTGACCGGAAACATGACCGAATATAAACGGTGTAACTATTCCCTCCGCAAGGCAATCAAACAAGCTAAGCGTCAGTATAGAGACAAAGTAGAGTCGCAATTCAACGGCTCAGAAACAAGAGGTATGTGGCAGGATCTACAGTCAATCACGGATTACAAAAAGAAAACCAGCCCCGTCACGGACCAGGATGTCTTGGTCCCAGGCAGACTAAATCACTTTTTTGCCCGCTTTGAAGACAATACAGTGCCACTGACACGGCCCGCAACCAAAACATGCGGACTCTCCTTCACTGCAGCCGACGTGAGTAAAGCATTTAAACGTGTTAATCCTCGCAAAGCTGCAGGCCCAGACGGCATCCCCAGCCGCGCCCTCAGAGCATACGCAGACCAGCTGGCTGGTGTGTTTACGGACATATTCAATACATCCTTATCCCAGTCTGCTGTTCCCACATGCTTCAAGAGGGCCACCATTGTTCCTGTTCCCAAGAAAGCTAAGGTAACTGAGCTAAACGACTACCGCCCCGTAGCACTCACTTCCGTCATCATGAAGTGCTTTGAGAGACTAGTCAAGGACCATATCACCTCCACCCTACCTGACACCCTAGACCCACTCCAATTTGCTTACTGTCCAAATAGGTCCACAGACGATGCAATCTCAACCACACTGCACACTGCACACTGCCCTAACCCATCTGGACAAGACACTACAGTGGTAGGCTTGATTACCAACAACGACGAGACGGCCTACATGGAGGAGGTGAGGGCCCATGGAGTGTGGTGTCAGGAAAATAACCTCACACTCAACGTCAACAAAACTAAGGAGATGATTGTGGACTTCAGGAAACAGCAGAGGGAGCACCCCCCTATCCACATCGATGGGACAGTAGTGGAGAGGGTAGTAAGTATTAAGTTCCTCGGCATACACATCACAGACAAACTGAATTGGTCCACCCACACAGACAGCATCGTGAAGAAGGCGCAGCAGCGCCTCTTCAACCTCAGGAGGCTGAAGAAATTTGGCTTGTCTCCAAAAATACTCACAAACTTCTACAGATGCACAATCGAGAGCATCCTGTCGGGCTGTATCACCGCCTGGTACGGCAACTGCTCCGCCCACAACCGTAAGGCTCTCCAGAGGGTAGTGAAGTCTGCACAACGCATCACCGGGGGCAAACTACCTGCCCTCCAGGACACCTACACCACCCGATGTCACAGGAAGGCCATAAAGATCATCAAGGACAACAACCACCCGAGCCACTGCCTGTTCACCCCGGATTCATCCAGAAGGCGAGGTCAGTACAGGTGCATCAAAGCTGGGACCGAGAGACTGAAAAACAGCTTCTATCTCAAGGCCATCAGACTGTTAAACAGCCACCACTAACATTGAGTGGCTGCTGCCAACACACTGACTCAACTCCAGCCACTTTAATAATGGGAATTGATGGAAATTGATGTAAAATATATCACTAGCCACTTTAAACAATGCTACTTAATATAATGTTCACATACCCTACATTATTTATCTCATATGTATATGTGTATACTGTACTCTATCATCTACTGCATCTTTATGTAATACATGTACAGTGCCTTGCGAAAGTATTCGGCCCCCTTGAACTTTGCGACCTTTTGCCACATTTCAGGCTTCAAACATAAAGATATAAAACTATTTTTTTGTGAAGAATCAACAACAAGTGGGACACAATCATGAAGTGGAACGACATTTATTGGATATTTCAAACTTTTTTAACAAATCAAAAACTGAAAAATTGGGCGTGCAAAATTATTCAGCCCCCTTAAGTTAATACTTTGTAGCGCCACCTTTTGCTGCGATTACATCTGTAAGTCGCTTGGGGTATGTCTCTATCAGTTTTGCACATCGAGAGACTGAACTTTTTTCCCATTCCTCCTTGCAAAACAGCTCGAGCTCAGTGAGGTTGGATGTAGAGCATTTGTGAACAGCAGTTTTCAGTTCTTTCCACAGATTCTCGATTGGATTCAAGTCTGGACTTTGACTTGGCCATTCTAACACCTGGATATGTTTATTTTTGAACCATTCCATTGTAGATTTTGCTTTATGTTTTGGATCATTGTCTTGTTGGAAGACAAATCTCCGTCCCAGTCTCAGGTCTTTTGCAGACTCCATCAGGTTTTCTTCCAGAATGGTCCTGTATTTGGCTCCATCCATCTTCCCATCAATTTTAACCATCTTCCCTGTCCCTGCTGAAGAAAAGCAGGCCCAAACCATGATGCTGCCACCACCATGTTTGACAGTGGGGATGGTGTGTTCAGGGTGATGAGCTGTGTTGCTTTTACGCCAAACATAACGTTTTGCATTGTTGCCAAATTTCAATTTTGGTTTCATCTGACCAGAGCACCTTCTTCCACATGTTTGGTGTGTCTCCCAGGTGGCTTGTGGCAAACTTTAAACAACACTTTTTATGGATAACTTTAGAAATGTCTTTCTTCTTGCCACTCTTCCATAAAGGCCAGATTTGTGCAATATACGACTGATTGTTGTCCTATGGACAGAGTCTCCCACCTCAGCTGTAGATCTCTGCAGTTCATCCAGAGTGATCATGGGCCTCTTGGCTGCATCTCTGATCAGTCTTCTCCTTGTATGAGCTGAAAGTTTAGAGGGACGGCCAGGTCTTGGTAGATTTGCAGTGGTCTGATACTCCTTCCATTTCAATATTATCGCTTGCACAGTGCTCCTTCGGATGTTTAAAGCTTGGGAAATCTTTTTGTATCCAAATCCGGCTTTAAACTTCTTCACAACAGTATCTCGGACCTACCTGGTGTGTTCCTTGTTCTTCATGATGCTCTCTGCGCTTTTAACGGATCTGAGACTATCACAGTGCAGGTGCATTTATACGGAGACTTGATTACACACAGGTGGATTGTATTTATCATCATTAGTCATTTAGGTCAACATTGGATCATTCAGAGATCCTCACTGAACTTCTAGAGTTTGCTGCACTGAAAGTAAAGGGGCTGAATAATTTTGCACGCCCAATTTTTCAGTTTTTGATTTGTTAAAAAAGTTTGAAATATCCAATAAATGTCGTTCCACTTCATGATTGTGTCCCACTTGTTGTTGATTCTTCACAAAAAAATACAGTTTTATATCTTTATGTTTGAAGCCTGAAATGTGGCAAAAGGTCGCAAAGTTCAAGGGGGCCGAATACTTTCGCAAGGCACTGTATCACTAGCCACTTTAAACTATGCCACTTTGTTTACATACCCTACATTACTCATCTCATATGTGTATACTGTACTCGATACCATCTACTGCATCTTGCCTATGCTGTTCTGTACCATCACTCATTCATATATCTTTATGTACATATTCTTTATCCCTTTACACTTGTGTGTATAAGGTAGTAGTTTTGGAATTGTTAGCTTAGATTACTCGTTGGTTATTACTGCATTGTCGGAACTAGAAGCACAAGTATTTCGCTACACTCGCATTAACATCTGCTAACCATGTGTATGTGACAAATACATTTGATTTGATTTGATTAACAAGAAGTGTATCTTTAAAATTTTGTCAAATACTTGTATGTTTGAGGAATTTTAATTATGGGACTTCTGTTGTTTTGAATTTGGTGCCCTGCACTTTCACTGGCTGTTGTCATATCGATCCCGTTAGTGGATTCATGTGTATGGTGAGAGGTGGATGTTTCTGTGGGAGGAAAATTGGAGGACAACTGGAGGTTTACTTAGAGCCAGTTGGAGCTAGGGTTGGGTGGTATTCAGATTTTCATCCCGTCATACCATTTCTGTACCATATTGGGGTATACAGTATTACCAGAAGTGCACACAAGGGGCGCACAAAACAATTTAGAAAACAGGGATCTTGATTCAGGTTGGGATTGAAAAAATCCCAAAATCCAAAAGGTTTTTGGGTTGGAATTGCAGTATGTATTTAGTTTGAGCATTTAGATGTGAGCTAGCAACTTTTGACAGACTAGTTTCGTCTGGACAAACAAAAACAGTTGCTTAGTGATAGAGTTCCAATATTTGGATTATTATTGTAATTGGAGGATAGCTGTGAGGGTTATCGAATCAGGATCAACTCCTCTGTCCTTCCCCAACCTCTTAATGATAGAATGTTGATATTTGAAGATGGCAGAAAAGTCAGTCTATTTGACAATGAAATGGGCAGGACATTAAGGCAGCTGCCCATGCTTTAAATGTGCCACCCAAAACTGAGACAAGCAACCCAAAACCCCAGGCCACAGCCATTTGGGTGGGTTACCAGTCTCCAATGTCTCTTTCAAATGTGATCTGGTGTGTCATATCGCAAAATGGACGAGCCCTTTTCGGACTACATCTTGGGATGTCCGAAAACATACCTTTGAATGTGTTGTTTGGAATCTACAACACATTCAATAAAGAAAGGCGGTTGGCAGGCATAGCCTGGTTTTACAGTTTTATGAAGCGGCACCCAGAAGTATCCATCCGTATCCCACAAGCAACCAGTCTGGCTCGAGCTGTTGGCTTCACCCCCACCATGACCTCTACCCCCTGCCACAACCTCCGCCACAACCTCTGCCAATAACATCAACCTCCGCCACAACTTCCATCCCACAGCCTGCCCAGTACCCACAGGTCTCCAGTGACCTTGCTCCGAATGTTGGTAAGAAAAAACATCAGCATTTATTTTAGGAAATATATAGTAGCATATAGAGTGATTACGAATACTTGTTTATTAAACCAATATGCATGAGTTCTTGTTGTTGTTTATTTGTTAGTTTGTTTGTTTGATTTTGTTTAAAGTACCAGTTCTACAACAACAAACTGCGGCAGAGGTCATCTTGGAGTTGTCCCCTAGGCCAAGGATACAGGACGTGAGACCTAGGAAAAGAAAGGCTGTCGGCTACAGTCCTAATAGCCTCACCCCACAAGAGGTTTCTGGAGAACAAGGCAAACAAATAAGAGAGAAGGAAGAAAGCAAAGGGAGAAAGAAACCTGTGATACTGAAGAAACCTGTGACGCCACTGAAAAAGGTTGTTCCAGGTTCCAAAACCACAACAAACACCCTAAAAGAAGGGGATACAGAATGCTTGTTCTGTTACAAGCTCTTCTCTGTTACTGGCGGGGACTGGAAACGGTGCGAGCAGTGTCAGAGGTGGGCTCACGAGCTATGCTCAAATTTAACTGGGGTGGGATTAACCTTACCCCGGTAATCTGGGCAAAATGCCCCTTTCCTAAAAAAATACATTTTATTAAATAACTATAAATTTGTTAACTGTAGCCATTTATTTTCCTTTATAGTTTGTTACCCTAAGCATGGCCATCGTCCAGCTACAATTGGAATTTCCAAACTAAGCTTTTTTATGTCAGCAATTGGACATTGATCTTAGGGAGGGTTGTCTTACCCCATGTTACCCTACTACCAACTATCAACCTCTGGTGCTCAAAGAGATTACAAATATTATGGACACGTTAGAATTGAAGGATATTTGGAGGCTTAAAAACCCGGATCTCATAAGATATACTTGGTAGAGTCATAATCAAGCAGGTCGGATTGATTATTTTCTGGGATCTTTTTCTATGGTGCCGAAAGTGAAAATGGTATTGCTTGACGATCAAATGTGATCAATGATCAACGTATATCCCTCCATATAGCTATGACAGACTTTCCACAAGGATGGGTATATTGGACATTTTACTAGGGTTTATTGACTGACTCTACTTTCTTAACAAAAACTAAATTCATAAGACTTTTTCTTGCATAATACAGGTTCAGCGGACCCGCATCAGCCTTTAGAAGCCATTCAATTCAATTTTCATCATAGAAACAAAAACGGTATCGGTCAACAGAGAAAATAATTACAACAGAAAAAGAAAATCTAACATGAAACATGAATGGTGTAGATACATGTAATACAGAAGCACTGAATCATCTAGACACAAAACAAAAGGAGTTTGAGGAACTTATTCAGGAATGATCGAGTTTCATTTATCTAAAAAAAAAACAGAGCAAATTGGCAAAAAAAATCCTAAACCTTCACTATAGAAATGCTACCAAAATGAATCCTTATCTCATAAACAAAGTTCCTCAATTGACGATGGGTTTTGTGATATCCTTCTCCCCAAAAAACATATGAAACTATCTGCGACACACACAAAATCTTGTGAAGGCCTAATTACACATGAAGAACTATGGTCCGATTGATTCCTTTCAGACGGGTCTGGTCTCGATGGCATTCCAATAGAAATATATCAAACTTTTTATGAAATACTGATAGAGCCATTACTATCATGTTTTAATTACTCATATATAAATTGCAAATTGTTGGACACACAAAAAGAGGGGCTAATTTCTCTCCTACTGAAGCAGGAGCCAGGGGGGCAATACAAAGAAAATAAATATTGGAAAAATATATTGCTCAAATAATAAAAAAGATCGTACCGGACATTACTCATCACGATCAGATGGGATTCTTAAAAGGAAGATGTATTGGAGACAACTTTAGACAACTACTACAAAATTTGAGAATGCAGGGAAACCAGGTATAATATTTATAGCAGATTTTGAGAAAGCCTTTGATACAGTACATCTAGAATCTGTTTATAAGTGCCTGGATTTTTTTTCTTTGGAGAATCTCTGATTAGATGGGTATACCTCATGTACAACAATCCTTTACGTATAATAATAAATAACAGTTCATTCTCTGAGAACTTTGAATTGTCAAGAGGAGTAAAACAAGATTGCCCTCTGTCACCATACCTATGCATTATGGCCATTGAACTGTTAGCTTTAAAAATGCAATGATAACATAAGGGGCTAAACATTTATTTATCAATGTACGCCGATGATTCAAGTTCTCTCTTAATCTTCAACCTTGAAGGGCCTCATTGAGGACCTGGATCATTTATCCAGTTTCTCTGGACTAAAACCCAACTATGATAAATATACTATATTATGGATAGGGTCTCTAAAAGAAAACACTTTAAACTTTAAAACTTTCAATCAAACTTTCAATTGCCTTGTGGTCCCCTGATTAAATGGGCGGATGATGAAATCAATGTGCTTGGTGTATATATATATATATATATAGGGATGTGTTGAGCGATCTTGCAAATTTGAACTTTGACAGAAAACTTAGCAATTCAACTCAGCAAAAAAAGAAACGTCCTCTCTCTGTCAACAGCGTTTATTTTCAGCAAACTTAAAATGTGTAAATATTTGTATGAACATAACAAGATTCAACAACTGAGACATAAACTGAACAAGTTCCACAGACATGTGACTAACAGAAATTGAATAATGTGTCCCTGAACAAAGGGGGGTCAAAATCAAAAGTAACAGTCAGTATCTGTTGTGGCCACCAGCTGCATTAAGTACTGCAGTGCATCTCCTCCTCATGGACTGCACCAGATTTGCCAGTTCTTGCTGTGTGATGTTACCCCACTCTTCCACCAAGACACCTGCAAGTTCTGGGGTGAATGGTCCTAGCCCTCACCCTCCGATACAACAGGTCCCAGACGTGCTCAATGGGATTGAGATCCGGGCTCTTCGCTGGCCATGGCAGAACACTGACATTCCTGTCTTGCAGGAAATCACGCACAGAATGTGCAGTATAAATGGTGGCATTGTCATGCTGGAGAGTCATGTCAGGATGGGCCTGCAGGAAGGGTACCACATGAGGGAGGAGGATGTCTTCCCTGTAATGCACAGCGTTGAGATTGCCTGCAATGACAACAAGCTCAGTCCGATGATGCTGTGACACACAGCCCCATGACGGACACTACACCTCCAAATCGATCCCGCTCCAGAACACAGGCCTCGGTGTAACGCTCATTCCTTTGACAATAAACGCAAATCCGGCCATCACCACCGACCAGTCCTGTCTGGTCCAGCAACGGTGGGTTTGTGCCCATAGGCGACAGTGTTGCCGGTGATGTCTGGTGAGGACCTGCCTTACAACAGGCCTACAAGCACTCAGTCCAGCCTCTCTCAGCCTATTGCGGACTGTCTGAGCACTGATGGAGGGATTGTGCATTCCTGGTGTAACTCGGGCAGTTGTTGTTGCCATCCTGTACCTATCCCGCAGGTGTGATGTTGGGATGTACCGATCCTGTGCAGGTGTTGTTACATGTGGTCTGCCACTGCGAGGACGATCAGCTGTTTGTCCTGTCTCCCTTTAGCACTGTCTTAGGCATCTCACAGTACGGACATTGCAATTTATTGCCCTGGCCACGTCTGCAGTCCTCGTGCCTCCTTGCAGCATGCCTAAGGCACGTTCACGCAGATGAGCAGGGACCCTGGGCATCTTTCTTTTGGTGTTTTTCAGAGTCAGTAGAAAGGCCTCTTTAGTATCCTAAGTTCGCATAACTGTGACCTTAATTGCCTACCGTCTGTAAGCTGTTAGTGTCTTAACGACCGTTCCATAGGTGCATGTTCATTAATTGTTTATGGTTCATTGAACAAGCATGGGAAACAGAGTTTAAACCCTTTACAATGAAGATCTGTGAAGCTATGGGATTTGCTACAAAAATAATTGTTTACAGGAAACAGCCTTGTGCAGCCTTTGCCACAAGGAAAAATAATCAACAGAGCATCTTTTCTGGTACTGTCCATCGGTATCTCGCTTTTGGAGTCAGGTCCAGGAATGGTTGTTATGTCATAATATCAGGGTTCAGACCTGTATACTGTATTGATAAGGGATCTGAAAAACCATGATCAGTCAATGGGAAATGTCATTATAGTCTTCGGTAAAGTATTTATTTTTAGGAGAATATCGGTAGAAATGTTACAAATAGGGAGCTTCAGGACCCTCGTAAGACTTCGCAGCAAAATTTAGGGATGCATTGCAGAAGGAAATAACAAAATGCCACATTTTGCCACATTTCAGGCTTCAAACATAAAGATATAAAACTGTATTTTTTTGTGAAGAATCAACAACAAGTGGGACACAATCATGAAGTGGAACAACATTTATTGGATATTTCAAACTTTTTTTAACAAATCAAAAACTGAAAAATTGGGCGTGCAAAATTATTCAGCCCCCTTAAGTTAATACTTTGTAGCGCCACCTTTTGCTGCGATTACAGCTGTAAGTCGCTTGGGGTATGTCTCTATCAGTTTTGTACATCGAGAGACTGAAATTTTTTCCCATTCCTCCTTGCAAAACAGCTCGAGCTCAGTGAGGTTGGATGGAGAGCATTTGTGAACAGCAGTTTTCAGTTCTTTCCACAGATTCTCAATTGATGTTGAAACATCTTTGGCATCAATTACGAGCCTTGAGTCTTCTTGGGTTTGACGCTACAAGCTTGGCACACCTTTATTTGGGGAGTTTCTCCCATTCTTATCTGCAGATCCACTCAAGCTCTGTCAGGTTGAATGGGGAGCGTCGCTCCACAGCTGTGTCTAGGTCTCTCCAGAGATGTTAGATTGGGTTCAGGTCCGGGCTATGGTTGGGCCACTCAAGGATATTCAGAGACTTGTCCCGAGGCCGCTCCTGTGTTGTTGGCTGTGTGCTTAGGGTCGTTGTCCTGTTAGAAGGTGAACCTTCACTCCAGTCTGAGGCACTAAGCGCTCTGGAGCAGGTTTTCATCAAGGATCTCTCTGTACTTTGCTCCGTTCATCTTTCCCTCGATCCTGACTAGACTCACAATCCCTGCCACTGAAAGACCCCACAGCGTGATGCTGCCACCACCATGCTTCACCGTAGAGATAGTGCCAGGTTTCCTCCAGACGTGACTCTTGGAATTCAGGCCAACCTAGGTTTCATCAGACCAGAGAATCTTGTTTCTCATGGTCTGACAGTCATTTAGGTGCCTTTTAGCAAACTCCAAGTGGGCTGTCGTGTGCCTTTAACTGAGGAGTGTCTTCCGTCTGGTCACTCTACCATAAAGACTTGGTTGGTGGAGTGCTGCAGAGTTGGATGCCCTTCTGGGAGGTTTTCCCATCTTCACAGAAGAACTCTAGAGCTCTGTTAGAGTGATCATCAGGTTCTTGGTCACCTCCTTGACAAAGGCCCTTTTCCCTCGATTGCTGAGTTTGGCCAGGCGGCAAGCCATAGGATGAGCCTTGGTGGTTCCAAACTTCTTCCATTTAAGAATAATGGAGGCCACTGTGTTCTTGGGGACCTTCAATGCTGCAGACATAGCATGGTTTTTGCTCTGACATGCACTGTTAACTTCCAAATCATGACCAATCAATTGAATTTACCACAGGTGGACTCCAATCAAGTTGTAGAAACATCTTAAGGATGATCAATGGAAACAGGGTGCACCTGAACTCAATTTCGCATCTCATAGCAAACGGTCTCAATACTTATGTAAATAAGGTATTTTTGTTTTTATATATATAAATTTGCAAACATAAAAAAAATGGATTTCACTTTGTCATTGTGGGGCATTGTGTTTAGATTGATGAAGACATTTCTGTGTCAATCCATTTTATAATAAGGCTGTAATGTAACAAAATGTGGAAAAGGTCATGGGGTCTGAATACTTTCCGAATGCACTGTATATAAACAATTTTAGCAGCTTATTAGGTACACCACCCCTTTTTCGAAAATCGATCGCTCTGTGGCTTGCTATATAAAGCAGGCAGACAGGCATCGAGGCATTAAGTTACAGTACAAGTGAACGTTAGAATGGGCCAAATGGGTGACCTAAGCGACTTTGAGCGTGGTATGATCGTCAGTGCCAGGTGTTCCGGATCCAGTATGTCAGAAACAGCCGCCCTCCTGGGCCTTTCACCCACAACAGTGTCTAGGGTTTACTGAGAATGGAGCATTGCAACATTTACCTGGAGCTAACTCTGCAGATAGCACTACTGGGTGATTTGAAAAGTCAAAGAAGTCAATTGATAAATGATTTAATAATACTTTTAGCAAAAAAAGTATCTTTAATTTACAATCTGTAGAAAATATGAGAATAGAAAGGTTCAGAACTTTTGTGAAACATCACTACACAGTTGAAAAATATATGGCAAATAGAAATCCAATATGGATGGTGTTAAATGAGAGATGGGAGGGGTTGAATGGAGCAGAAAGGTGGGACTAATAACGACAAGAGAACTCTTGTAAAATATACTGTGTCTGTAAAGTGTATATACTGTAGGTTCAGAACTTTTGTGAAACAGCACAGTTAAAAGTATATGGCAAATAGAAATCAAACTGGATGGAAATCAGAAATAGATGAGAAAGGTTTAGGGTAGAGGAAGGACAGGACTAAAAACAAACAAATATAACTATTGCAAAATACTGTAGATTGTGTCCATAAAATCTATATAGCATGTAAAAGCTGGAAGCAGAAGCACAATTGTTGTTGTTCATTACTTTACTCCAATTAGTGGAAGGGTGGTAGGGTTAGTGGAAAATGTATTTATATATATATATATACATATATATGTGTGACCCATTTCAGGAAACTAGGCATATGTCACCAGTCACTACTTCATACAAGATACATTTTGAACGTAAGGTTTTTTCAAATCAAAATGCGTTTTTTGGCAGAAATGCCTTCTGGAATATGCGAACTCTCATGTGCCTTAATAACAAACGTGTATGCCATCTGTAAATACTAATACAATTGTTAAATTACGAGCCTAGATGGTTTAGCCACAAAACAGTGAACAACTTTCCCGCTCGCCATGATTGGCTGAGAAAATGAGTGAAAACACCTGTCTCTGGATTACATCTTCAAACCAATGGCAACCATGGCATCTGTGACAGGGAGAGGCGCTCAACCATGATGTATACACGGGTTCCCAAGTGGCACAGCGGCCTAAGGCACTGCACCTCAGAGCAAGAGGCTTCACTATAGTCCCTGGTTTGAATCCAGACTGTATCACATCCGGATGTGATTGGGAGTCCCATAGGGCGGTGCACAATTGGCCCAGTGTCGTCCGTCAGGCTGTCATTGTAAATAAGAATTTGTTCTTAACTGACTTGCCTAGTTAACTAAAGGTTCAAAATAAAAAATAAAAAATACAGGTAAGATGCTATAGTTAGCTACATTTTCAGATATTACACTTTTTAAATTATGACAAAGTCATTGTCATTTCAAGTTAAAGTGTACTGTTAGCTAGCTAGCTAATGTTAGCTGTCTGGCTCGCTAGCTAATGTTGATATTGTAATGAAACAGCAGGGAGCAGGTCACAAACCCTCGACCTTCGAGCCCGAGGTCCAGCGAACTATCGACTGTGCCGCAAAAGCATGCTCATGCGGCAGAGTCGATTTCCACGCTTATAAACCCAGGGTGTTTACAATATTATTTGTATCTCAGCGCTATATACTTGGCTAGTTATACTCTAATGTTAGCTAGCTAACATCAAACCTGGTTGGTTAGCTACCTGCAGATTCATGCAGGGTAGTAACATCATGAGTTGGGATTATGGTTCATTGTTTAGCTAGCTAGTAACCATTTCGGGTGTGTTCGAAAATTCAGTTTGGCCATCTACTCCGATGAGCACTCTCATCTGAGTGTGCCAGAGCGCAGAATTACTGATGAATTACGACCGCTCAACATCCGTTGAATATGACCGGGTCAATAAACGTTGGGAAAAATCATAATTAAATTGTTGCCAGCAGCACAGTTACAGTCACCAACGCTCTGGATAACAGAAAAACAGCCTAACCAACTTTGCTAGGGCAAGTAAAATGGTCAGAGTGGGGTGTTCTCTCATTTGTGTCTGGAAGTAGCTAGCAAGCTAGCCAATGTTAGTCAGTTAGTTTGGGTGCTTGACTGCCGTTGTGAGGCGCAGAACACTCGGATCAACCCTACACATTGGCCAGAGTGTCCAGTGTGTGCTCTGAAAGCTCTGAGAGTGAAACGCTCTCGGACAATCTGACAGGACAGTTGCAGTCACCAGCTCTGCTAGGGAGAGTAATGTTCAGTCAGCTGTTCTCTCATTTGTGTCTGGAAGTAGCTAGCAAGTTAGTCAGTTAGCTTGGGTGCTTGACTGCTGTTGTTAGTACAGAACGCTCGGATCAACCCTTAAAGAGATGGGTCGGACTAAAGCTTAAGAGGGTGTGAACCAAAACCTTCAAAGGCCATTTTCTCAAAAGTGAGGTTACAAGTGTATCAACTTTCAAAGCAGAATTACTTTCCCATTGTTCCTCAAATGCAGTGTATGATATACCATTTTGACTCTGCTTTTATCCAAACACAATTTCAAATTTTTCTACATAAGACTGAATCAAGGCCGTCGGTCACATATGCTGTATATATATGTATCTGTATTTATATGTATGTGTATATGTATGTATATTTATATATAAGTGTGTATGTGTATGTATGTATGTATGTATGTATGTATGTATGTATGTATGTATGTATGTATGTATGTGTGTGTGTGTATTTATATATATATCAAATAGAAAACAGAAATATCTTCGTTACATAAGCATTCAGAACCTTTGCTATAAGACTCGAAATTGAGCTCAGGTATATCCTGTTTCCATTCATCATCTTTGAGATGTTTCTACAACTTAATTTTAGTCCACCTGTGGTAAATTCAATTGTTTGGACATGATTTGGAAAGGCACACACCTGTTTATACAAGGTCCCACAATTAACAGTGCATGTCAGAGCAAAACCCAAGCCATGAGGTTGAAGGAATTGTCTGTAGCATTGAATGTCCCCAAGTGGACTCCATCATTCTTAAATGGAAGAAGTTTGGAACCACCAAGACTTCCTAGGGCTGGCCGCCCGGTCAAACTGAGCAATTGGGGGAGAAGGGCATGGGTCAAGGAGGTGGACAAGAACCTGATGGTCACAGTCACCGGATCTCAACCCTATTGAGCTTTTGTGGGAGCAGCTTCACCCTCTGGTACGTAAGAAGTGCCCATCAAGCCAATCCAACTTTTGGGAGGTGCTTCAGGAAGCATGAGGTGAAATCTCTTCAGATTACTTCAACAAATTGACAACTAGAATGCCAAAGGTCTGCAAGGCTGTAATTGCTGCAAATGAAGGATTTTTGACGAAATTAAAGTTTGAAGGACACAATTATTGTTTAAATTAAAAATCATTATGTATAACCTTGTCAAAGTCTTTGCTATATTTCCTACTCATTTTGCAACTCATTTCATGTATGTTTTCACGGAAAACAAGGACAAGGACAAGTCACCCCAAACATTTGAACGGTAGTGTTTATATACAGTACCAGTCAAAAGTTTGGACACACCTACTAATTCAAAGGTTTTTCTTTATTTTTACTATTTTCCACATTGTAGAATAATAGTGAAGACATCAACACTATGAAACAACACATCCATATGTGTTGAAAAAGTGAAAAAGTGTTAAAAAAATCTAAATATATTTTAGATTTTAGATTCTTCAAAGCAGCCACCCTTTGCCTTGATGACAGAATTGCACACTTTTGTCTGTTCGTAAATTTAGAGCACACACTTGACGCTCTGGCCGATGAGTAGGGTTGATTCGATCGTTCTCATCTCCCAACGGCAGTCAAGCACCCAAGCTAACATTGGCTAGCTTGCTAGCTACTTTCTGACACAAATGAGAGAACACCCCACTCCGAACATTTTACTTGCCCTTTGCAGAGCTGTTTTCATGTTATCCAGAGCGTTGGAGACTGTAACTGTGCTGCTGGCAACAATTAATTACGTTTTTTTGCCAATGCTTACTGACACCGGCCATACTCAACGGATGTTGAGCATTCGCAATTCATCAGTTATTCTGCACTCTGGCACACTCAGATGAGAATGCTCATCGGAGTAGATCGCAAAACTGAATTTACGAGCGCACCCGAAATGGTTACTTGCATAGTGGAGTCCTTTGTTAAGACATGTACTGTTGACTAACTCCATTCCGTACAAATTTGCGCAACCACAGCTATCAAACGAGACTGCAATGAGAACTAATGGGACTGTAGCGAATGTGTTGGCATCAAAATCTGGAGCTTGAACTACGTTTCTATTCAAGCGTTGATTGACATGGTAATGGCCCGATAGTTTATGAGAAAAGTTGAAAAAACTGACCCCTCTGACGTTGTACGTTAAATTGTGAAGTGACGTAACGTACACCACGCATAATGCAACTCATTCTGTGTTGTACAGCCTCTCTCCACGAGGTGTAGCGCTTCTCACGCAGATTAAAAACAAGACAGGGACAGGGTAAGGGGGGATACCTAGTCAACTGTACAACTGAATGCATTCATTTTTTGTGTCATCACTGCAAGCCAACATGACTCTCAAAAGCCGCGACAGCTGCTGTTTACTTCTGAAGATAACTTTAGCACCGCCCTAAAAACCTGATTCAAATTCGACACAAACCTTCAAATACTGTAGGTGTGTAATGACACATTATATGAACTCTTTATAGTGTTTATTTTAATTTTAGAGGTGATAAGTTGGACAGATCGGGTGAAAAAAGTAATTTCCCCACACAGCTTATCTCCCCCTTTCTCTATCATGCAGCAGGTCTCGCTTCTCCACCCAACATCTTTAAAAAAGACCCGACGGAGCTGATTGCCTTCTTCAATCATACAGAGACGGGCAGCATAAAGGTTTCGTCAGTGATTTTGCTGGGAAGGGGAAAAACTGTGCTTTACAATGGGATTCATATTACAGTTGACCTGGAAGTATTACGTATGGGTCCTAAAATAAGGTAAATTGTACATTACAGCGCAATGTACATAAGTGCGTTAGCTAACTATAGCTAGCTAGCTAGGTAAACAATGAACCATAATCCCAACTCATGACGTTACTACCCTGCATGAATCTGCAGGTAGCTAACCAACCAGGTTCAATGTTAGCTAGCTAACATTAGTCTATAACTAGCCAAGCAATGTCTCTGAGATACAAATAATAAGATCATACATGTAACATTAGCTAGCTAATAGTACACTTTAACTTGAAATGAAACCACTTTCTGTCAAAATTAGAAATGTGTAATATCTGAAAATGTACCTAGCTAGACTATCTTACCCGTGGACTGAAAATGGGGTAGATAGCCAGGGCGAATTTACCAGCTAGTACGTCTATCAACAGTTGTTGCAGTGACATTCTATTGATTCTGTTAAGACATGTAGCTAGTTAACTAGCTCAACAATTAACCATAAGCCCAATTCATGACATTACTACCCTGCATGAATCTGCAGGTAGCTAACCAACCAGGTTCAATGTTAGTTAGCTAACACTACGCTATAACTAGCCAAGCAATGTCTCTGAGATACAAATAATAACATCATACACGTAACGTTAGCTAGCGAGCCAGCCAGCTAATGTTAGCTCGCTAACAGTACACTTTAACTGGAAATTAAACCACGTTCTGTCAAAATGTGAAATGTGTAATATCTGAAAATGTAGCTAGCTAGACTATCTTACCCGTATACATCATGGATGGCCGCGTCCAAATGGAGAGCAACGCTTATGCAGTTTTACTACGCAATACATTTTTTTAAAGCCGCATTAGACAGGATTACGTAGACACACTAACCAGCTCAAATAGGCAGACCAATCCAAACACATCTCTCGGCATGTCCAGCCCACTCATTATCTCAGCCAATCATGGTCAGCGGGAAGTTTGCTGACTTTTTCTGTGGCTAAACCAACTTGGCTCGTAATTTAACAATTTTATTCGTGTTTACAAATGGCATACAAGTTTGTTATTAAAGCACATGAAAGTTCACATGTTCAAGAAGGCATTTCTGCTATAAGTCAAGGGGTATAAATACCTTGTTAGGGCACTGTAGGCCTTTCTAATCGATCTGGCCGGGGTATCCTGGAATGACATTGACCTTATCCTGTCAGTAGATGATGCCTGGCTATTCTTTAAAAGTGCCTTCCTCACCATCTTAAATAAGCATGCCCCATTCAAAAAATGTAGACCTAGGAATAGATATAGGCCTTGGTTCACTCCAGACCTGTCTGTCCTTGACCAGCACAAAAACATCCTGTGGCGTTCTGCATTAGCATCGAATAGCCCCCGTGATATGCAACTTTTCAGGGAAGTTAGGAACAAATAAACACAGGCAGTTAGGAAAGCTAAGGCTAGCTTTTTCAAACAGAAATTTGCATCCTGTAGTACTAACTCAAAAAAGTTCTGGGACATTGTAAAGTCCATGGAGAATAAGAGCACCTACTCCCAGCTGCCTACTGCTCTGAGGCTAGGAAACACTGTCACCACCGATAAATCCACTATAATTGAGAATTTCAATAAGCATTTCTCTACGGCTGGACATGCTTTCCACCTGGCTACCCCTACCCCGGTCAACTGCCTGGCACCCTCCACAGCAACCCGCCAAAGCCCCCACCATTTCTCCTTCACCCAAATCCAGATAGCTGATGTTCTGAAAGAGCTGCAAAACCTAGACCCCTACAAATCAGCTGGGTTACACAATTTGTTGTAACCCCTATTACTAGCCTGTTCAACCTCTCAACCTCTCATATCGCCTGAGATTCCCAAAGATTGGAAAGCTGCCGAGGTCATCCACCTCTTCAAAGGGAGTGACACTCTAGACCCAAACTGCTACAGACCTATATCTATCATACCCTGTCTTTCTAAGGTCTTTGAAAGCCAAGTTAACAAACAGATTACCGACCATTTCGAATCGCACCGTACATTCTCCGCTATGCAATCTGGTTTCAGAGCTGGTCATGGGTGCACCTCAGCCACGCTCAAGGTCCTAAACGACATCATAACTGCCATAGATAAGAGACATTGCTGTGCAGCCGTCTTCATCGACCTGGCCAAGGCTTTCGACTCTGTCAATCACCACATTCTTATTGGCAGACTCGACAGCCTTAGTTTCTCAAATGATTGCCTCGCCTGGTTTACCAACTACTTCTCTGATAGTGTTCAGTGTGTCAAATTGGAGGGCCTGTTGTCCGGACCTCTGGCAGTCTCTATGGGGGTGCCACAGGGTTCAATCCTCGGGCTGACTCTCTTCTCTGTATACATCAATGATGTTGCTCTTGCTGCTGGTGATTCTCTGATACACCTCTACGCAGACGACACCATTCTGTATACTTCTGGCCCCTCTTTGGACACTGTATTAACTAACCTCCAGACAAGCTTCAATGCCATACAACTCTCCTTCCGTGACCTCCAACTGCTCTTAAACGCAAGTAAAACTAAATGCATGCTATTCAACCGATCACTGCCTGCACCTGCTCACCCGTCCAGCATCACTACTCTGGACGGCTCTGACTTAGAATACGTGGACAACTACAAATACCTAGGTGTCTGGTTAGACTGTAAACTCTCCTTCCAGACTCACATTAAGCATCTCCAATCCAAAATTAAATCTGGAATTGACTTCCTATATCACAACAAAGCATCCTTCATTCATGCTGCCAAACATACCCTCGTAAAACGGACCATTCTACTGATCCTCAACTTCGGTGATGTCATCTATAAAATAGCCTCCAACACTCTACTCAACAAACTGGATGGAGTCTATCACGGTGCCATCCGTTTTGTCACCAAAGCCCCATACACTACCCACCATTGCGACCTGTACTCTCTTGTTGGTTGGCCCTTGCTTCATACCCGTCACCAAACCCACTGGCTACAGGTTATCTACAAGTCTCTGCTAGGTAAAGCCCCACCTTATCTCAGCTTACTGGTCACCATAGCAGCACCCACTCGTAGCACTCGCTCCAGCAGGTATATCTCATTGGTCACCCCCAAAGCCAATTCCTCCTTTGGTCGTCTTTCCTTCCAGTTCTCTGCTGCCAATGACTGGAACGAACTGCAAAAATCTCAGAAGCTGGAGACTCATATCTCCCTCACTAGCTTTAAGCACCAGCTGTCAGAGCAGCTCACAGATCACTGCACCTGTACATAGCCCATCTGTAAACAGCCCATCTATCTACCTACCTCATCCCCATACTGTATTTATTAATTTATCTTGCTCCTTTGCACCACAGTATCTCTACTTGCACATTCATCTTCTGCACATCTACCATTCCAGTGTTTAATTGCTATATTGTAATTTCTTCGCCACCATGGCCTATTTATTGCCTTAACTCCCTTATCTTACCTCATTTGCACTCACTGTATATATACTTTTTGTTTTCTTTTGTTCTACTGTATTATTGACTATGTTTTATTTATTCCATGTGTAACTCTGTGTTGTTGTATGTGTCGAATTGCTATGCTTTATCTTGGCCAGGTTGCAGTTGCAAATGGGAACTTGTTCTCAACTAGCCTACCTGGATTAAATAAAGGTGAAATATATATATATTTTTAAATGTAGATATATATAGTAGACTGATGTCACTGGACAGGGAAGCCGCAAGGCTGGATAGACACAGCATATACTGTAAGAAAGGTGACACTTTAGTTTACAACTCCATTTCACCTGATATCTTCTCGGTATTTTCGGGAGAAAGTATTTGGTAACTATGAGTACTTTTTGGTGCTTACTTCAAAAAAAGTATACATTATTTGAGCAAAACTACTTGCACAAAATGATTCATATCATATCATAAAATGATTCGTGCTTGTTTGTATTTAATCCTAAAACAGAGTAACCTAAATCATCATTGAGTCATTACCATTCTATTTGATCATTTCTCAGTAAACACCAGATAAACATTAGGGATAAAATAATAACCAGAAACAATGACTAGAAGCCTTAGCAGTGAATCATCATGCCCAAATCTGACCTCTTCCAGTCAGCTGATTCGTAAGCGTAAAAAGTAATCCCGCCACACAGTACAAGGAAAACACACTTGTTGACTCACGGTTGTACAAAGAGGATATAATACTAAGCAGTACGCACTACATAACAGACTGACCATGCTAGTGGGGAATTGAACATGGGAAAGTAAACGGTGACAGCCCCGTCCAAGCCCCCTGACTTCCCCTCTCATCCCTGTGATGTGCAGGGTGCTTCCTGGTAGAGTCCAGAGGAGCCCAGCAGCGGAGCAAAAGGGCATGGGAACACGAGGAGATCTGGACAGTTCCAATTGAAACCGAAGATAAAACAAACCTCAACAGGGCCATGGCCCCATTGGCCTCGGTCGGCCTTGGCTCACCTTCCGACTTCATTTTTGCAAGAGCTGGCTTTTTTTCACGGATATCGGGTTCTGGTGCATTGTATGACGTTTTGCATCATACATATATATCTATCTCTCTCTGACGTTTGGAATGACAATGGATGATATTTGTAAATTGTCCTTCGGAATGGTTCATTGCCTGAATAAATGAAAGTGTGGTTACTTTTGTTTTAAAAATGTGTATGTACAGCATATCCTAAGGTACTATACTAAACTATGCATCCAGTCTAGTCTGAAAAAATGTGTGTGTGCGTGTCCTTTCGTGCATCCATGCATGGGTGGATTAGTGTGTGTGTACACGTGTGCGCGTGTGTCTGTACGTGTGCGCCAGTGTGATGGATGGCAGGCAAGTCGCACAATGGCAATGACCTCTAAATGAGCTGACCTCTCCCTGCAGCATAATGCCTCCATGTAACATGCATTACAAGGTAGAGAAGGTGACTGAATACCTCTTAATGACACCATATGGACCTCCACCTGGAACCCTAAATTCTGCCCCACTGACTGCCTGGGGGTACTGAATACACTGTCTCGCACAGACAGGCCCCCGCTCTCTCTTCAACAAAGGCCCCTGAACAAGACTTCAGTATTGTAGTCCTGCCATGGCTAAACAGACTCCATTCTGGACGTTAGTGCCATCTGCCAGTAATAACCTCTATGACCTTGTGTCTGCCCTTTGGCACAGAACTACAGAGCAATTAGATAGAAAAAACACTAAGAATAGTACAAAGAGATAAGCCTATCTGAAAATATGTACTGTAATAAGTGTGCATCCTCTAGGTAGTCTACAGTACATTAGGGAGTAATTGGGCATCAATACTTATTTTGACATTAACTAGAGAGGCGCGAACAAGCAATAAGGTAATGTTCAGCTGAGACAACATAATCACAGAGAGTTTACAAAGTGTACAGTCAAGTCACTGTATTGGGTATGCCATTGCTAAGGGAGTCATATAAACACAACACAAAACTGTCATACCCCAACAATCCTCTCAGGCTCTGCATAGCCAAACCACATACAGACTAGAGTAGAATAAGTAGAGTACAGTAGAACACGATAGAATAGAATAGAACACAATAAAATAGAACACAATAGAATAGAAAATTACCATTATTATTCACACAGGCAACTTTCCACATGGACACTCAAATGTAATTCTATATATTATACCCTAGGAACTGACACACACACACACACACACACACACACACACACACACACACACACACACATGCTCACTGGGCCTGTCCCCACTCAGAGCACACAGGGCCTGCGGCTTCACCCCGTCTGCAGCCTTTGAACCGCATGGCTAGTAAATAAGGCTGCCTGCCACTGTGTGTGTGTGTGTGTGTGTGTGTGTGTGTGTGTGTGTGTGTGTGTGTGTGTGTGTGTGTGTGAGTGTGTGTGTGTGTGTGTGTGTGTGTGTGTGTGTGTGTGTGTGTGTGTGTGTGTGTGTGTGTGTGTGTGTGTGTGTGTACTTGTGTGTGTGCATGCCGAGCATGTGTGTGTCTGAGGCTGTGAGCAGATGTGAGGGGCGATTAGAGTCCAGTAATGGGCTCCTGAGAGAAGACTCTTACACAGGGATGACCTCAGAGCCCAGGGATTTCATTAACACTAGAACACTGACCACACACAAACACACACACTAGAATAGTCCACCCCCATGTTGGCAGTAGGAGGAATTAGCCCCTACACACTGGTCTTGGGTCATTTTTGTGCATTCCCACTAATGGTTAATTTTATGATTTTGGGAGGGAAAGCTTATCCTAGATCTGTACCTAGATATGTACCCTAGTTTCCCCAGTCCTAATCCCTGCTCCTAAAATTCAATTCAAATAACTTGAATCATTGTGAATGCTGTACATTTATTTAAAAAAAAAATTGCCAGATAAGTCAACGACAAGTCATTGAAATTCTCTTTTAAGAGGTGAACAATCTTTTAAAAAGTTGATTCTGTCAAAAGTCAGATGGTCAGATAATCTTTGCTAGTGTAATTAGCAAGTCTGCTATGAGACAACCATCACTGTTGGTGTGGGGTAGGACATTCAGTGTTGATGACAATAATGTTAATGGGATGTGTTTATTGATTCATGTTTTCAGTGATTGAACCATATGATCAGGACAAGCAAATAAATACATATAGGCCACCTTTATGGCTCAAAATCATCTCCTGTTTTGGAAAACCTGCTCCATACGTCCACGGATACAGCTGAGTGGAGCAAGGCAAGCCAAGTCAGGCTATGTGTGAGGTGAGAGAGTTTTAAGTTAATTTCCGAGCTTGAATTTGCCCCAGTAATGTACTATCAAACTGACTAGGCCTATGCTGATACTTGCAGGAAAGATAAAGTTTCCTAAGTGGAAGAAAAATCTTTTAAAAAAGCATAACAAATCATATGAAATGGCCAATAACACAGAAAGTATTCACTGAAAAAATCTTTAAAAAAGTTTAAATAATGAACCCAGGGATAAATGTGACAAACGGACTCAACTCAAACAAGCTGCTACTACACTCCATTGTCCATCAAAAACAACAAATTAACCAATAAAATCCTATTTAAAATTCAAAAGAAAAGAGAAATTCCAATTAAGTGGCTTTGTGCTCATAAAAAGTCCCTCCCTCATACCTGTTGCCATTTGTGTGTGTGTGTGTGTTTCTGTGTGCGTGTGCACGTTTGTGTGTGTGTAACACTAGCTGAGAGACTTGGTGGCCTTTTCCTTTCCACATGGTGGACTCCAACCAACAAGCCTGCTTTTATGCCAGCTGCACGGGGGTCTGCGCCCCCCTATCCCACGTAATCGAGCCACCTTTCATTCAATCAAGCTACCATGGATCTCTCTCCCTCTTTTATCTCTGTCTCATTCCCTCTCTCTCTCTTTGTCTGTCCTTCTACCCCCCCCGCTCTCTTGCTATCTATCCACCCCTAATATACCCCGTCCTAATACAGCCCCTTCCACCTCCACCACTACCACCTCCTATCCCCCCCACCATCTCTTGCCCAGAATCAGTGCCCCGGAACAAGGGTCAGGGAGAGGGACAGCTGGCAGACCTACCGGACGCCCCCTTAAAAAGGAGGTGTGGGCCAGAGCGGTGGGTGACCCCAGTCAGATGGTGGTCTGCTCTCAGGTAAAACATCTGGTTTACTGATGGGAGGGGGGGGTGGGCACACACACACATGCACACGCGCAGGCACACACACACACACACACAGTCAGGCATACATGCATGCAAAAAGCAGGGAGGCAGGCAGGCACCTAGGAACACACACACAGACACACACACAGACTGAGCAGGCCTCTTTATTAGTCATTTGGACAAAAAGCGCTGCCCTCCACCCTTTCCCCTCTGTCTACACAGCCAATGACAACGCCCGCCCTAGTTGCCAGCAGCTGTCCAGAGCTCACCAGCACACACACAAACACACACACACTGGAGCAAAGCATACAGGCATTACCCAAAGACGTGGCAACATTAGCTAGTGCCTGGCTGAATTATTTACCTGTAGTTTACTTGACGTGACAGAACTTGCCATTCCACCACATTAGGAGTAACAGCTAAATTACTCTCTGTAGGGGAAACTCATCCGTTTAAACTTAAGATCTGAATGTGTTTTTCCCAGGGTAAACAGCCCAGCGCAACTGAATGTAATAACACAGGTGTCAATGATACAGCTACTCTATAAAAACAAATCATGTATGATGTCTGTTAGCTGGGTCAGAATTCCCGATACAGAGCAGAATATGTGAATATCCTCAAATCTGGAGCTAGACTCTAGTGGAAATTGTGAAAGAGTAAAGCAACAGGTGTGAACAGGTTGAACACAACAGCATGGTGTGTGTGTTTGTGTGTGCATGTGTGTGTGTCCTCTTTCCTGGTCTGTCAGAGTTAGAATGTGAAGGCCTCCCAAGGTGTATTTAGAGGAATTGTGTGTGTGTGTTCCTTATGTGTGTGGGTGTGATGCGTGCGTGTGTGTGCTTGTTGTGGGTGTGTGTGTGTGTGTGTGTGTGTTTCTGCACGCATATGTGTGTGTGTGGGGGGAGGGGGGGTAATATGGAAGCTTCTCCACAAACTGCTCAAGCAGAGCCAATGAGACCCACCCTCTCCTTCAAATCTCCCTTCCTCATTTCACCACATTCACTCAGTGTTCCCTCCTCACACTCACCATATTCATCCAACACAATAGCTCCATTGCTCGTGGTAATCAAGGATTACTGTGAACCTGTATTGCATTCGCCTCTCTCTCTAAAGCCTTAAATGAAATGGTCATTGTAGGGGTTATTGGGTAAATGGTCACAGCAAAGAGACAGTGAGACACGGAGGGATGAGGTTTTTATGAGACACTATATTATGAGATTATTATGAGACACTAAAAGGGTTGATTTGTGATAAGTGATATGATAAGTCTTATAATGCATTATTTCTGCATCATCAGGCAATATAATTGCAAGCTTTAAGTAAAGTGTTACTAAGGTTTTAACTCAACAGATGGAAGTTAGGTTCTGTTTTTTTAAAGGAGAACAATCATTTGATTGTACAATTACAATAGGAATAGTTCTATTTAAAACCCAAGAAACAATTTCCTTCAAATGTTTTATTTCAAACGCTGTTCTTGTTCTAATTATTCATTGTGAAATCTAAAATCATAGTTCCACAGACGGACATTGTGGTCCGAGTTCTTTGGTTGCAGCCTATGGACCGAAGGCTTAAATCCAGAGGCGTATTGTTGATGGAAAGTTTACATACAGTTCAGTTCAATGCTTTGATTGAGTTGCATTAAACCTGCCTCGTGATTTAAAATGTGTTTTTAGAGGAAATAAATTGATAAGTGAATGTGACCAAAACAGCTGTATGTTACATTTAGCTTGCTGCTTTTATGGCCATTAGCTGTCCCCCAGTGAACAGAATATAAATACATTATGAACTACTAAATAAATATTAAGACATCTGGGTTGAGGGTTAACAACCAAAACAGTGAGATGCTGCTGTAATTTCAATAATTTGATTATTGAGAACCCTATTGAAACAGTGTCAAATGCTTTGGATTTGATGAACAGTGAATAGAAGAGAATACTATATTCTAGTTGACAGATTGATTTTTGCAAATAAAGTGCAGTTCACGAGTCCCTTTGAAAACACAATTTTTTTGACTTATTCAGGATATCTGCATGTGCTGCTTTAGTGCACACACTTAGGACAGTCCCAAGCCATTGCTTTTATCCCGAGTGGAACGATTGCATTTATCCCGAGTGGCTCTATTGCACAGAGGATTGGTTGACCATACAGGCTGTTTCCCAGAATTCAATTCAAGCCCCCTGACTCCCAGTGAGAGACAAACGTGCTAGCTGTGAAATAATGAAATTAGTGGAGATAAAGTCAGGAAGAGCAGAGCTTCCTATGAAAATATGTATAATTCCACAAACTTTTGGCTCCAGAGGAGTTTTGAATTAATTTGTGTTTTCTTAAGAGGGGGTGCCTCGCGGTACAGGATGGGGAATTCTCCTCGATCCAGGTCTTTGGGCTCCTGCTTATTCACTATTTCTTAGACTCAAGTAATAGGAACCATGAAGGGAGAGGGTCCCGCGAAGCAGAAGGCCGTTCCAAAAATGGGGCCTAATATCATTAGGACACGAAACAGAGTGTTAAATCAAACACACCCCAGTACACACTGCCTTCGGTATGTGGTCCACTTTTTTTTTATTTTCCCAGATGTTGTTTGTGTGGGTAGAAATTCAGATATGGAGCAAGTACCTGATCATTTATATTCAGTTGTATTTATTATATTCAGCATTGATACAAAAAAATTTACTGGTTGAGCTGATATTTGCTCCACAAGTATATTTCAGATAACTAATTGACTTGGACGAGAGCTGATAAGTCAAAGATTTCTTTTATAAAATTGGGGAAAATAGTTGATATGAGGCATATTTTACTAGATTTAATACTTGGTTGTTTGCTGAAATACAAAATGGTGGGTTGTCGTCTTTCTGCCCATTCAGTTACATGAAAAATGTAAAATTCTGATGGATTTGCTCAAAACTTTGTAATCGGTTAGATACAAAACTAATACTCTTCCAGGATCTACACCACATGCATATATATGAATTAGGGCATAATTGAGTACAATTTCAGCCAAAGCAACTGAATAATTGTATCTTCCGTTAACTGATTAAGTTAAGTAGGCCTACTAGTGTGAAGCACTAGATTATATTCATTTTAATAAAATAAGGGTATTGTAATAGCGTTCTTATTTTTCCGATGGAAAGGTATGCACATTTGATCACCTCAACAAGTCAAGTAAATGTAATATCCATATGCAAGCAATGACTGAACATTTGCCACATGCACTATTATGTGTGGATCAAGACGTCAATGGAACCATTGTCTGCATTTCTCAGACACCGAATAATGGTTTTGTTATTTTTGTGCTGAGAGCAAGAAGGAGAGATCCAGACATGGCTACTTCTGACTGAAGCTCTCATGATCTAGGAGTGCTTAAAGGTATTTGGAATGGCTACCAAAACACAGGAGGCGATTTTAGATTGGAGCTATGAAGGGGTCCTTGAGAAATATGAATACCCGTCTTTGAAAAATGCTTAGCCTGGTTCCCTTAAATGACTTAATTAGGTTCCTGGCAAGGGAAGGGCCTCCGTTATTTAGGTGTAATCTTCAGTACTTAGGCCAAGAACAAGTGTTGAAAAGATTCAACTGCCACTAAGGAAAACAAAGAACTTTAACTAAAAGTAGGACAGAATGGTAAACTCCCCCAACATTCCCCGTAGTACACAGACAGACACTTTACTCAAACTCAAACACACACACACAGAAAAAAACACACACAAAAACTACGCGATTTAGAATAACTGTGAAATTAACTGTGAAATGTATATTTTTCTAAACTTACAAGGCAGTAACTGGACAACTCACACCAGGTTATGTTGCCTTAAACTGTAATTGCTGCCATAGAGTAAAAAGGCAATGTTAGGTAATAGATTATGGGTGCATGTAAAAGTTGGATTCCATGGAAACTTAACTGTAGCCTATAATATAATGTACAATGGCGAAATGGGTAATGTATGCATGGAAGTATATTGATCACAACTCATAGATCATAGCTATTGTTTTTTATTATAATATTTGGCTGTCAAGTAACGTTAGGCCTTAACCTGCAGTGCAATATATTTCAGTTTTAAATTAGGAAAATATAGATTACTGTACATAGGCTACTCATTGGAAATATGATTGAAATGTCTTTGAAATTGTCTGATGGGCTACTTCATTAAATGCATAGTAATTTGCTGTAATTCCATTCCAATTTAACTAGAGTAAATAAAAAATACAAACATGTAAGAGAAAGGAAAATGCTGATAAGAAAGAACAGTCACTGTCTCATATACTGTAGCCACATTTATAGGCCGTGAATTTGTTAGGTTTTCAAGCGGGTAAACTTGTAGGCTACTGGCGCTTGAGCTATAAAGTCAAATGGGTATTGGCGATAATTATTAAAGAATGATTCAAAACTGCTGTACATTTTTACCAATAATGTTCCAAATGAAATTTTGTGGCTACTGAAACAGGATACAGGTGGCTTACGTGGTCGTCAGTTGATGCGGCTAGGACATGAATTGTCATCAACTCAATTGCAAAGAATTGCTGATTGGAGTTGGTTTAAAAATACAATAGGCACAAGCGCAACCCATATTATCGTTACATTATGTAATATACTAATGTTGATATGGCATTGCCTCGCTCTAGTAAAGTATTGTTTGTATAGTTTATTATAGTGTACTGTGACAACAACAAAAACAATACAGGCCTACTTTAAGTTCAATTGAAACTTGTTCTGTAGCATTGTAGCCTGACCTATAGGCCTACAGATAATTCAAGCGCTCATTAAAATCGTTTAATTCCACACATAATGATCACATGCTATAACACTTTTTCTGAACAGGCAATAAGACTTTTGAAAAGCAGCATGACATGATACATTCAATCATATGCTATTAATCCACTTACCATGATTTGTGTCTAGGTCAGGAAAAATAAAATGCCGGTATTTTTTTTAACAGTGTCGTCTCTCCATATCACGTAGTATGTTCAACACTCTAGAGCAAAACGTCTTCCACAGATGAAACTGGAACGCTCAATGGTCAACCTGAAGTCACAGCACGTCCTTTCTCACTGTCTATGCATATATCTTCTTCAAAGTGATGACTGTAGATTTTAGAATTGTATGCGCACTTCGTTTGGACCTCTTGAATCGTTCGTGTATGGTCGAATAACCCGAAATGGCAGCTATCAACCAAATCTAAGGGTACGTTTTCATCCAAAACATTGCGACGTTTCTCGATTAGTGTCATATACACCTTCTGGAGCGTGTTTTCTTTGACGCTGGTAGGGAAGTGATGTTATGCAAATAGAAAAATCTTGGTTCCTCCTCCTGAGGGTGTTCTCAATACCCACGAGCCGAGTGCTGTACAATGTATTTGTGTGTGTGTGTGTGTGTGTGTGTGTGTGTGTTTGTGATCCCCGCGCGCGACCGTGCGTGTTCCATTACGCAGGAGTTGCTTTCAATTGGCTCTCTTTATTCTTCAGTTAACAAAATTGCTCAAGCAGAGTTGAGCTCTTCCTTTATCTCTTTATCTCACATTTACATCTTTGTTTGGTCAAGAGTGCCTCTCTCGACTGTTGTTTACACAAAGACAACTGTTGTTTACACAAAAAAAAGAGAAGAAGCGCTCACTAGCTAAGGGCTTCTCTCCGAAAGTCTGTGATGGTGTTGACAGGAGGCTACTTCAGATGTGTGGATGGATCATTCAATTCTAATGACCCTAGGCTATTGGCTGTTTTCTATAGGTCGTTAATGTGTGTACATTTTGAGATATTCTATGCTTCTACTTTTAAAGTAACACTTATAACCTGCTTATATAAAGGAACAATTTGATATATGAAGCAGGCTTTACAAAATGGTCAAAGAATCCAGCCACCCAAGTCATAGACTGTTCTCCCTGCTACCGCAAATCATTCGGTAATGATGAACCAAGTCTGGAACCAAAAGGATCCTGAACAGCTTCTACCCCCATGCCATAAGACTAACGAAATAGCTGCATTGACCCCTTTTGGTCTAATTTTCACATATGCTGGTGTTACTGTTTACTATCTGTCACTTTATACCTAGTTATATGTACATACAGTTGAAGTCGGAAGTTTACATACACTTAGGTTGGAGACTTTAAAACTTGTTTTTCAACCACTCCACAGATTTCTTGTTAACAAACTATAGTTTTGGCAAGTTGGTTAGGACATCTACTTTGTGCATGACACAAGTAATTTTTCCAACAATTGTTTACAGACAGATTATTTCACTTATTTAACTTTCACTGTATCACGATTCCAGTGGGTCAGAAGTTTACATACACTAAGTTGACTGTGAATTTAAACGGCTTGGAAAATACCAGAAAATGATGTCATGGCTTTAGAAGCTTCTGATAGGCTAACTGACATCATTTGAGTCAATTGGAGGTGTACCTGTGGATGTATTTCAAGGCCTACCTTCAAACTCAGTGCCTCTTTGCTTGACATCATGGGAAAATCAAAAGAAATCAGCCAAGACCTCAGAAAAGAAATTGTAGACTTCCACAAGTCTGGTTCATCCTTGGGAGCAATTTCCAAATGCCTGAAGGTACCACGCTCATCTGTACAAACAATAGTACGCAAGCATAAACACAATGGGACAACACAGCCGTCATACCGCTCAGGAAGGAGACGCGTTCTGTCTCCTAGAGATTAACATACTTTGGTGCGAAAAGTGTAAATCAATGCCAGAACAACAGCAAAGGACATTGTGAAGGACCTTGTGAAGATGCTGGAGGAAACAGGTACAAAGTATCTGTAGTCCCAGTAAAACAAGTCCTATATCGACATAACCTGAAAGGCCGGTTAGCAAGGAAGAAGCCACTGCTCTAAAGTCACCATAAAAAAGACAGACTACGGTTTGCAACTGCACTTGGAGACAAAGATCAAACTTTTTGGAGAAATGTTCTCTGGTCTGATGAAACAAAAATAGAACTGTTTGTCCATAATGACCATCGTTATGTTTGGAAGAAAAAGGGGGAGGCTTGCAAGCCTAAGAACACCATCCCAACCCTGAAGCACAGTGGTGGCAGCATCTTGTTGTGGGGGTGCTTTGCTGCAGGAGGGACTGGTGCACTTCACGAAATAGATGGCATCATGAGGTAGGAAAATGATGTGGATATATTAAAGCAACATCTCAAGACATCAGTCAGGAAGTTAAAGCTTGGTGGCAAATGGGTCTTCCAAATGGACAATGACCCCAAGCATGCTTCCAAAGTTGTGGCAAAATGGCTTAAGGACAACAAAGTATTGGAGTGGCCATCATAAAGCCCTGACCTCAACCCTATAGACATTTTTTTAGGCATAACTGAAAAAGCATGTGCGAGCAAGGAGGCATACAAACCTGACTCAGTTACACCATCTCTGTCAGGAGGAATAGGACAAAATTCACCCAACTTATTGTGGGAAGGTTGTTGGAAGGCTACCCGAAAAGTTTGACCAACGTTAAACAATTTAAAGGCAATGCTACCAAATACTAATTGAGTGTATGTAAACGTCTGACCCACTGCGAATGTGATGAAAGAAATAAAAGCTGAAATGAATCATTCTCTCTACTATTTTTCTACGACATTTCACATTCTTAAAATAAAGTGGTGATCCTAATTTACCCAAGACTAGGAATTTGTACATGGATTAAATGTCAGGAATTGTGAAAAACGGAGTTTAAATGTAGTTGGCTAAGGTGTATGTAAAGTTCCGACTTCAACTGTATCTACCTCCATTACTTCGTACTCCTGCACATCGACTCAGTACTGTAGTCCTTGTAAATAGCCAAGTTATCGTTACTAATTGTGTATCTATTATTACTTTTATTATTACGTGCTTTCCTTTTTCTATTATTTCTGTATTTTCTTTCTTTCTGCATTGTTGGGACGGGCCGTAAGTAACCATTTCACTGTTAGTCCACACGTGACAAAAACTATTTCATTTAATTTCATTTGATATAACCTGCTTATACACTCTAGGCAAAATAGTGTATTTCCATAATAATTGGCTTATATTATACATGCCCAGTGAACAAAAATATAAATGCAACATGCAACAATTTCAACTATTTTACTGAGTTACAGTTCATATAAAAGGAAATCACTTAATTAGGCCCTAATCAATGAATTTCACCTGAATGGGCAGGGGCGCAGCCATGGGCGGACCTGGGAGGTCGTAGGCCCACCCACAAGGTGCACGTGTGTAATGATCATGATGTTTAATCAGCTTCTTGATATGCCGCACTTGTCAGGTGGATGGATTGTCTTGGAAAAGGAGAAATGCTCAGTAACAGGGATGTAAACAAATTTGTGCACACAATTTGTGAGAAATACACTGGAAAATTTCTGGGATCTTTTATTTCAGCTCATGAAACATGGGACCAACTACTAGACCTTTTCAAGATATACTTAATTTAAAGTGTGACATATGCCGTTCAATAATGCTCTGTAAGGGCCCTTTCCTATGCACACCTTTCCTACACACTTCTCAGTAGTTGGTCATTCAGTCTTCCCTTATTTAGGTGCTTAATGGGATTTGCAGGCGTGATTCCCTTGTGTGTACTGAATACATTTAATTAAACCACTGAAAACCCCTCCCACTTGCTAGCCAACAGAATTTCTTGTGGAGTTTTCATTCAATAGGAGTTTCATTACATTTATCTTAGGCCATCCCTTTAAATACGGTGTAACTTTAATTCAAAAACACATAGAGAGAACAGGTGCAGAATATAGGGATCAATGAAAGAAAACCATCCAAATATATGTATATTTGTCACTGTTTCAGCACCAGCTGGTAGATTAAAAAATATATATATATTTATATTGCATGGCTAGGTGCCCAATCAGAATGCATTTTGGGATTCTAACTACTAAACATTACATTATTACATCTCCCTCACAGCTCCTCATATCATAAGCACACACCTGGCATATAACCTCTGTCCCAGTCTGCGCTACTGGCAGGCCCGGCAGCGATATATTGGCATGGTTAATCATATACCATTTGTTATGTTAATTGAGAAACATAATTGGGGGGGGCAAAAATTCTTTCTGGGGTTTCCATGCCTGGCTTTGCTACCCGGTAGAGGACCTGTATGGAAAGTATTTCGACCAAACATTTCCCCACCAATTGCAAATATATAAGGCTTATATCCCCCCAGAGTTGATTGACGCACTGGTTGTATAACAAAAAATCCCCATCAAAATCCATCCGTTTAAGGTAGAGATATATGTTTTTTTGCATTGGATGCGTCTCAATCCACCGCATCCACCAGTGTCGCTCGTCCACATCTGCGGTGAAAGGTGGCAGAGCTCCAGCGGTGTTTGTCAAATCACAAAAACGTCTGTAGCATCCGAACGGTTTGACCTACAAAGGGTTTGACCTACAAATGATGGTGTTCTCCTTTTTGCTCTATGACCCCCACAAGTATCAAGGGACTCATCTGAAGGTAACCAGTATCGGATTTTTAAAAACTAATGGACGTATGAAGGTAGTTTTGTGCCTACCCTCCAAAAAAGGTGTGTAAAAAAAAAAATGAATATAGACTACCGGCCAAAAGTTGTAGAACACCTACTCATTCAAGGGTTTTTCTTTATTTTGACTATTTTCTACATTATAGAATAATAGTGAAGACATCAAAACTGTGAAATAACACATTTGGAATCATGTAGTAACCAAAAAAGTGTTAAACAAATCAAAATATATTTTATATATGACGTTCTTCAAATAGCCACCCTTTGCCTTGATGACAGCTCTGCACACATTCTCTCAACCAGCTTCATGCTCAAATAAGCAAAGAGAAACGACAGTCCATCATTACTTTAAGACATGGTCAGTCGCAAAAACCATCAAGCGCTATGATGAATCTGGCTCTCATAAGGACCGCCACAGGAATGGAAGACCCAGAGTTACCTCTGCTGCAGAGGGTAAGTTCATTAGAGTTACCAGCCTCAGAAGTTGCAGCCCAAATAAATGCTTCACAGAGTTCAAGTAACAGACACACCTCAACATCAACTGTTCAGAAAAGACTGTGTGAATCAGGCCTTCATGGTCGAATTGCTGCAAAGAAACCACTACTAAAGGACACCAATAATAAGAAGAGACTTGCTTGGGCCAAGAAACACGAGCAATGGACATTAGACCGGAGTAAAATGTGTCCTTTGGTCTGGAGCCAAAGGACACATTGAAAAGCAGCCAACAAATGCTCAGCATATGTGGGAACTCCTTCAAGACTTTTGGAAAAGCATTCCAGGTGAAGCTGGTTGAGAGAATGCCAAGAGTGTGCAAAGTTGTGATCAAGTCAAAGGGTAGCTAATTTGAAGAATCTCAAATATAAAATATATTTAGATTTGTTTAACACTCTTTTGGTTATGTATAATTTCATATTTTTGATATCTTCACTATTATCCTACAATGTAGAAAATAGTAAAAATAAAGAAAAACCCTTGAATGAGTTGATGTTCTAAAACTTTTAACCAGTAGTGTATAGATATTTCCTGATTTAAGTTAGGAAACACACTTCAAAACTATGTTTCTCATCATTTAATTTTTGACTGTACTTTTTGCCATTTATGAATTTATTCAATGCGTTTCCATGGGATTTAAAATCTATGGGCCAAAATCAATATTTTATCAAATACTTTTTGAAATCAAATAGTATGACCATCTTTAAACAATTCCATATGTCAGCTTAGCCCCCCCCCCCAAGTCTTAGGCTCTAAAGATACAATAGACATTATGTCACATAAATGAATATGTCCCACCGCAGTTTCAGTATGCTTTGTGTGCATTAACATCAAGTGGCCTATGTGTAGCCTAACATTTGCTACAATAAGCGCCAGAAGCATGCCCAGGCACATACAGTGTCAGCAAATTTGCATAAGGAATATACCAACAGAACATTTTCCAACCAATTGCACCGATATTAGGCTACATAGTGCATATAATATCACATAAGCATATATTTTATATCACAGACACAAAACCTAAGCCACATAATGTAAACTAGAATAGGGGCAGGCGGTTGTCTGGGGAGTCGTGTCGGAGTCGTGTCCTTCCCCAGTCTGGATGTACATCCTGTAACATGAGCAAGTCCGTCGCTGTGAACCTGCGAACTGCAGGCCTAGCAAAAGAGGAAACAGGTCTCCTGGTGCGTTTCCAATAGAGAGATCACTCTGACACCCTTTTGACACCTCAAGAATGATAAAGTCAACCAGCAGGAATGCAGGCAGTAGTTTCTCATGCATGCTAACTCCTATTTAGAGACTGAAAACAAGGAATGTAGGGTTAAATTATCCCCAATTACTGCTATTTTTGGCACATGGAGTAGGAGTATAACCGTGTGTACATTTTCCCATTTCACCATCGCCTTTTATGCGTTGGTGATGAATTTCAATAGCCCTTTACAAATGTGTACATTTGCTATATTGATACTCTCTCACTTATTATGGAACTCAAAACAAAACAGAAGAGCAGAGGGAAGTGGTGGGGGGAGAAATATGGAAAAGTTCCGTAACATTACCTATGACTCTGGGATGTAATGTGACCCAGACATGGAGTTTGTCTGCTTCTGATTCATTTGCAAGGCGGGTGGGCAAGTTCCATTCTTCCATAGGAATGTGCGGCGGAGAAATAAAAGCAACCATTGTCTCGTCTTCCTCTAGAGAGATTGGTTGGCTCACTGCAATGGTCGCACTGTCACAAAGCTTAATGGCACTGATGATGGTCTTGCTCCCTCAGAAAACCTATTCTCCTTTTAAGTATCAAAATACGTTTCTACATCAAGTAAAACGTGCATAAAATACTCAATTGAGCCTTGAAACGCTTTTATAAGGCCTATGCTGAGAACGTAAACAGGGAAAGACGGATGTAATAGTACACCTCACAGGGTGTTTACACAGTGGAAGCTGTCCTGTAATAACTACCACATCTGTGTCCCCCCCTACCACTCCCCCATCACCCTCCAAACCCCCAAACTTGCTCTCCCCTCTCTCTTTAGGCCAAATCTCTCTCCTCCTACATCCATCCTTCCCTCTATCATTTTGCCTCCATGTTACCTAATAAACACCCAAGTGACTCCCAGTCCATCCCTCCTCCTCCCCCTCTTCCCCCATCATTGGACCCTCCCTCCCCCTCCCTCCCTCCCTCCCAGTGAACGGGAGCACTTTCTCTCAGGGTGGTTCTGGATGCGTGTGTTACCCAGCCGACCCCCACCTCTTACCCCGGTACCGAGTGGCCCCACCACCCCGACCGCCCCCACGCTGCGAATCTCCATACTGATCCCCTTGTCTGCGGAATGTGAGAATGATTGCCTTAATTTTATAATGCAGAGGGCTCCCTTTGGTTCAATTTTCACCAACACCATAAAAACACAGCAGTTGTAAGAGCAGCGGAGCCCATCTGGTTTTGTCATTGCCACGGCTTTAATGACCAGGTAATAAAAGTTCAATTTGACAAAAATTACAACAGATGTTTCAGGCTGTAAACCTCCAATAGAGCCAGTTTCTCGGGAGGAATTCTTAACCTGTGAGTGAGGCCACCCTTGCCACTTACCTAGACACAACAGGTTTCTGATGCATGTACTACAATTTACTTTACATGTGCAGTAATAAAAAAGAGTGAGAATAAATGTTAAATTATATAAAACGATGGACAGTATGTATGTGATACATTAAAAACTCTTGCCACTGGTTCAGTGCCTTTTCATCTCATATATTCTGAAAATATAATTATAGTGAATTATGCAATGTCATATTTTCAGTATTTACTGTTAGAATTATGTAGGTTAGACTTTTAGATTTTGGGGCTTTTCGAGAATGATCTATTATCTATAAATTATCCTATCTAATTCTACACTTAATTTGTTAAGATTAAGTTTAGTTTAAGTAAAACGTATTTGCACCAAAGAAACCAAGTGATAAAGAACCAATACAGAAAAAAACGAATACATTTTAAAAAAGGTGTGCAGGTGTGGTTGGAAGAACAAGGACTTATATGAAAACCACACCATCAAAAATAAAAAAAGGTTTGTTACACAGATAACAAAACCTTCTAATTATAAATGTATAAATTAATTGACCAGTAATCACAAAGAAAATATATATAATATAATAATACTTGTTCACCCTACTGTTCCTCTGAGCTAAGTACACCTTCCTTGCCAGCCATTGTTTCTTTGTTCAACCCTGTGAAAATGGGTGCTCCAAAGACAAGACACACGTCTCACCACGTACATGAACCATGATACATCATCATAAATGTACAGGAAGGTCTCTGCGGAAATGTAGAATTGAATGTCCTTGAGGCAGGTACTCATTTAATAAATGTGCTCGCTTTCGAATGCAAACACACATTACACCAGTTGTGTCAACTTGTGTTAAAATTGTTTACATACCTGTCATATGACATATAAATCAGCAAACAAGCAACAATTTGATGCTGTATGTTATATCAACAATAACAACTTGATACTACTCCCCAATATTTTATTCACAATAAAATATTCCAAAAACACTTACGGTATATACTAATATGTTTAAATTATTATCAACAATAACAATTAGATGGTACTTTCCATTATAAGCTATGTAAACAACAATGTAAGAGGTTATGAGCACCTTGGAAGTCATAAAACGCTGTTAGTACTTCATGGCAAAGTGTGAGGTCTGTTGCAATCTAGGGGCTTCTCTGGCCGATGGCCATGATTGACACTTGTTCTTGCCTCAAGAGATTTATAACCCCCGCATGAATGCTTATAAAGCCTAGCCATGTCCAGCCAGTCACCCAATCTAATGACCTCCTGCAAGAATTGCAACTTTTATTTCCCACGTCGGCGCAGAGGTGAGAAAGCTACGTTCCCACATAGATTTTCAGGTTCCCACGGCAGTCAAAAATGCATCAGGCTGCAGGGCCCATGCATATTTTAGAATGAGTGGGGATTTTTTTTTAATTCTTAAAGGGACAAGGCGTGTCAACGTATAACCTTTCTGAAGAACTCTCTATAGGCCAGAAAGACAGTGTGAAATAGTTTCACACACACAACACGGGCTCTGTTTACATTGACAATACGCAGTGTGTGTACTGACGGTGACATGGCTCAGACATACTTGGGTGACGACGTCTCTTTGAGCAAGCCACCTGAGATAATGGTTTGTTGGAACAGTGAGAATAATCCTGCTCCAGGCAAAGGCAGCAGTGTTGGTGGGATAATAGGGCTTTGTGAGGTAGCTTTTGACTTATGTTTATGGTTTCCACCCTAGTCAGGCTGCTTGTACTGCTGTTGTTGAGTAGCTATGGGAAAATATGATGGAGTTTCTAGTGGGAGAAGGTATTGTTCTGGAAATAATACAACAGCATAGGTTATATGAGCAAAGCAGTTGCCATCATAACAACTACAGTTTGTTTCCGTATTTATCTCCTGGCCAATGACATGGGTGAACTGAGATGAGGTTGACATATGTTTGGGGCAATATTCAAAAAATGTGTTAGAGATAATAGTTTATTGTGATAGTTCCATGAGCTTACACCTTTGTGGCATGACATTTATAGTTGCTTTCCTGTAAAATTAGGCAAACGTCAGTTTAGCACACATTCATTTTCTGCTAATATGTGACAAATGTGTATGTGACAAATAAAATTTGATTTGATTTGATTTGATTAATATGTAGCGCATTGTAAATTAGACTTAAATCAACTTGAATGGCCAGGGGCAGTTGCGTGACTAAGGATCTTCCAAGACCATCAAATGAAATAAAATGTTATTTGTCACATGCTTCGTAAACAACAGGTGTAGACTAACGGTGCAGAGTAAAAAAATAAAAATAAACAACCACAAAAATTGAAATAGTGACACGAGGAATAAATTAATATTGAATAACGAATAACAATAACGAGGAAAAATAACATGACTATATACAGGGAGTACCAGTACCGAGTCGATGGGCAGGGGTACGAGGTAATTGACTTAGCTATGTACATATACAGTGCCTTCAGAAAGTATTCATACCCCTTGACTTATTCCACATTCACTGTCTTCTTGTAAGCGACTCCAATGTACATTTGTCCTCGTGTTTATGTGTTGTCCTGCTGAAAGGTGAATTATTCTCCCAGTGTCTGTTGGAAAACAGACTTAACCAGGTTTTCCTCTCGGATTTTGCCTATGCTTAGTTCCATTCTAGTTATTTTTATCCTGAAAACCTCCCCAGTCCTTAATGATTACAAGCATACCCATATCATGATGCAGCCACCATTATGCTTGAAAATATGGAGAGTGGTACACCGTAATGTGTTATATTGGATTTGCCAGAAAAATAACACTTTGTATTCAGGTCAAAAAGTAAATTGCTTTACCACATTTTTTTCTGTATTACTTTAGTGCCTTGTTGCAAACAGGGTGCATTTTTTAAATATATATATATATTTCTGTACAGGCTTCCTTCTTTTCACTTTGTCAATGTTGGTTAGTGTTGTGGAGTAACTACAATGTCTTTTATCAGGTATGAAGGGAAGACCCAAATGCAGACCACGTCGAATAAGCAATAGCTTAATGTTCCAACAGGGACAGGCAAAAGACAGGTCAAGACAGGCAGGGGTCAGAAAACCAGAGGTCGGGCAACAGTACCGGACGGCAGGCAAGCTCAGGGTCTGGGTCGGTAATCCAGAGGGGGGCAGAGGTACAGGTCGGTAGGCAGGCTCAGGGTCAGGGACAGGCAGAGTGGCCAGGCAGGCAGGCTCAGAGTCAGGACAGGCAAGTGTCAAAACTGGGAGGGCAAATAAAGAGAGACTAGAAAAAGCAAGAGGTGAGACAAGACGCTGGTTGACTCAAACAAACAAGACGAACTGGCGACAGACCAACAGAGAACACAGGGGAATGGGGAAGATTGGCGACACCTGGGGGAGATAATCACGAAGATAGGTGAAACAGATCAGGGTGTGACAGTTTTTTTATCCATCCTCAGTTTTCTCCTATCACAGCCATGTAGCTCTTTTAAAGTCACCACTGGCCATTCAGTATGGTGAAATCCCTGACCGGTTTCCTTCCACTTCGACTTCTGAGTTAGGAAGGATTCCTGTATGTTTGTAGTGCATGGGTGTATTGATACACCATCCAAGTTAAATTACTAAGTGTAATTCATATTTTTACTCCAGAACTTATTTCGGCTTGCCATATCAAAGGGGTTGAATACTTGACTCAAGACATTTCAGCTTATCATTTTTTATTAATTTGTAAAAAATATCACATTGACATTATGCAGTATTGTGTATAGTCCAGTGACAAACATCTACATTTAATACATTTTATATTCAGGCTGTAACACAACAACATTTTGTTCAGTAGTCTTTTAGCTTGGGGGTAGAAGCTGCTCAGGGTCCTGTTGGTTCCACACTTGGTACACTAGTACCGCTTGCCGTTTGGTAGCAAAGAGAACAGTCTTTGGCTTGGGTGGCTGGAGTCTTTGACAATGTTTTAGGCCTTCCTCTAACACCACCTAGTATAGAGATCCTAGATGGTAGGGAGCTCAGCCACAGTGATATACATCACCCTCTGTAGCGCCTTGCGGGTCAGATGACTTGTAGTTGCCGTACCAAGCGGTGATGCAGCCAGTCAAGATGCTCTCAATGGTTCAGCAGAAGAACTTTTGAGGATCCAATGCCAAATCTTTTCAGCCTCCTTCACAATCTTTTCGTGCCCTCTTCACAACTGTGTAGGTGTATGTGTGGACCATGTTAATTCCTTAGTGATGTGGACACCGAGGAACTTGAAGCTCTGGACCACCACAGCCCCATCGTGCTCGCCCCTCCGTTTCATATAGTCCACGACCAGCTCTTTTGTCTTGCTGATGTTGTCCTGGTACCACACTAACCTCCCCATATAGACTGCTTCATTGTACTCTGTGATCAGTCCTATCACCGTCGTGTCGTCAGCAAACTTGATGTTTTGCAGTCATGCTAGTGTGAAAAGGGAGTATAGGAGAGGACTAAGCACAAACCCCTGAGGGGCCCCCGTGTTGATGGTCAGCATGGCGAATGTGTTGTTGCCTACCCTCACTGCCTGGGGGCGGCCATTCAGGAAGCCCAGGATCCAATTGCAAAGGGAGGTGTTCAGTCCCAGGATCCTGAGCTTGGTGATGAGCTTGGAGGGGAGTATGATGTAGAAAGCTGAGCTGTAGTCAATAAACAGCATTCTTACATAGGTATTCCTTTTGCATGGTGGGTGAGGGTAGTATGGAGTACAATAGAGATTGCGTCATCTGTAGATCTGTTGGGGTATGCAAATTGGAGTGAGTCTAGGGTTTCTGGGATGATGGTGTTGATGTGAGCCACGATCAGCCTTTCTAAGGATTTCATAACTTGATGTGAGTTCTACAGGGTGATAGTCATTAAAGCAGGTTACCTTGGCCTTCTTGGGCACGGAGACTATGGTGGTCTGCTTGAAACAAGTTGGTATTATAGACCAGGTCAGGGATTGGTTGAAAAGGTCAGTGAAGATACTTCACAGCTAGTCAGCGCATGTTCTGAGTACGCGTCCTGGTATTGCATCTGACCCCATGGTCTTGCAAATGTAAACCTGTTTAAAGGTCATGCATAGGTTAGTGTTGCTTGCCTTGAAGCGAGCATAGAAGTCATTTAGCTCATCTGTTAGGCTTGCAGAACTTGGCAGCTTGTGGCTTGTGTTCCCTTTGTAATCCTTAAAAGTTTTCAAGCCCTGCCACATCCGTTGAGCGTCAGAGCCAGTGTAGTAGGATTCGATCTTAGTCCTGTATTGACGCTTTGCCTGTTTGATGGCTCATCGGAGGTCATAGCGTGATTTCTTATAAGTGTCAGGATTAGTGTCCCACTCCTTGAAAGCAGCAGCTCTAGCCTTTAGCTCTGTGCGGATTATTGCCTATAATCCATGGGTTCTGGCTAGGGTATGAACGTACGGTCACTGTCGGGATGAGGACATCAATTCAATTATTAATGAAGCCGGTGACTGATGTGGTAAACTCCTCAACGTTATCGGATGAATCCCGGAATATATTCCAGTCTGTGGTAGCGAAACAGTCCTGTAATTTATCATCTGCTTCATCGGACCACTTCCGTATTGGGCACGCCACTGGTACTTCCTGTTTGAGTTCTTACTTGCAAGCAGGAGGATAGAGTTATGGTCTGATTTGCCAAAGGGAGGGCGAGGGGGGGCCTTGAATGCATTTATGTGTATAGAGTAAAGGTGATCTAGAGTTTTGTAGCCTCTAGTTGCACAGGTGACATGCTGATAAAATTGAGGTGCAACGTATTTCAGTTTCCGTGCATTAAAATCACCGGCAACGATATGAGCATGATCATAATAAACTTACCATACTTATTGCCAAATTTAATCATATGATTTTTTTGCCCACATGAATAACAAGCTCCCTCCCATGCAGTGTTGTGGCAACATACTGTAACAATGCAATCAAAAACAAGGAATTCCCCTTCTGGGGTTACAGCCAACCAACTTAATGAAAAATATTGCATCAACAATTAGAGGTTGTAGATGTACTATCTTTTTGACTATCAAACAACAAGATACTATTTTTCATGTATTGTTTTAACAGTGCATGACCAAAACACCAGACAGCCATACTATATATAGGTTGCATTGTTATCATAATGAATACTATATCTGAAAAGCTGGTATCTCATTCATTTGAGCTATTCTGTATTGTGATTTCTGTCTGTTGTGCTGAGTTCTTGTGTCTAGAGGTAGCAGAGGGCTATTGGCATTCTGCGTGTGCGTGTCTCTTAGTGTTATTCCTTTATCAGTCCTCAAAACAATGGGAACTAGAGAGCAACAAAATGGAAGGGAGACAGAGAAACGGAGAGACAGAAAGTGTGTGTGTGTGTGAGAGCGAGAGAGAGAGAGAGAGAGAGAGAGAGAGAGAGAGAGAGAGAGACAGAGCAAAATAGCTGATTTACAGCACCTCTCCTCTCTTTCTGGTTTCACCTGCTCTAGGCTTTCCTGTCAGAATGCACTCTTCACTGGAGACACATCTCTCCACCAGCCTCTGGCTATCTGGCCTGTCTATACTACTCCTGGGGCCTGCTTTGATTACACTTTAAATCTTAAATGCCCCAAAAAAGGGAGAGAGAGAAGTAGCCTTGTTTTTTATGAAAGAGAACAATGTTGGGTACTTCTGCTCGGCTTCCTGAGTTTCAGAAGCCCCGCAGACTCACAATCTGAAACAGATTTGCATCACAGAACGAGAGAGAGCGAAGGAGAGGCCATGGATCAGTCACTCAGAACCTCCCTTTGCTGTTCCAGCAGGTCACACTGTATAAAGGTATGCAACCTTGAGGTACACCAAAATGCACCTTTTTTTAATAATGATGTGCTGAAATGTTGACATGTTTCCTGTCTGTCCTGGCTCGATCGCTATTTTGGGCTATGTTTGCCGCCCAACGTTTGGTGTATGATGGAAACAATATTGTTTTCCTCTTAGTATCCAACAATGCTCCAAAAACACACAATGGATAACATTTGAGGGCTCTCTTCCAATTGCTTGTGGCTTTGAGGTCGTTCCACTGCATCCACATTCATATTTGAAATATACAATTAAAAACTTGTTTTAAGGCTACACTTACTCGGGGACATACTGTAATGTTGAATTGTATTGTTATGTCTGACTTCAAATATTAAAATAGACTTTATTTTATTGAGGACATTAAACAACCCTTTTAATGTAAGGCCAGAAGAAGGGCAAACCCTGAATGAGGTAATTCTTAATGAGACAGACTGGTTGACTGACCGACTGCAGTTGGACTGCACAGAATCTCTGATATATATATATATCACACTGTCCTAAATCACTACTCATTATGTGATCAAGAGTAGAGATTATTTGCCTCGCCTTGCTCAAACTGATCCCCTCAAACACGTTGATTGGCTGATCCTATTACTTCTTCAAGACAACACATTTGGGCCAGTGTAGTCAAATGGCAGGGTCTCATTCGATCAACTTCGTTTAGTTGAGTAAAAATATACCGTACCTGTTGTCTTCACAATATAAAAATAAGTATTATATTCATATGTAAAAAAACATGAACATTAAGAGATAAATGTTTCAAAACAAAAGATGAGCTATAACATTACCAGACATGAATGTCCCATAAATATGTCTTTGAAGATGACAAAAAAAATGTATTTGGCAATATGATACCTCCTTTGACGAGTTGCAGTTGTTAATGTGTTATTGATATTGAGAAGTTATTTGGAGATGATGGGAAAATGCTTAAGTGATTTTTTGGTCAATACGCAGCATGAAGTACATATGTTTTTATGGATTGGATATCGGACGGAGGTGGGGAGGACATTTTGGTGTCATCGGTTTACCAATCTACTTTGACTGCAGTGCCATTGATCGTTTTTGAACAAAATTGGGGGAGGGAGGCCTAGCCTTATGACTTTTACCCCTCTACCACCCCTGATGCTCACACATTAAGATGGTTCATTGCAAATCAATGAGAGAGAGAGAGAGAGAGAGAGAGAGAGAGAGAGAGAGAGAGAGAGAGAGAGAGGGACGGAGGAAGAAGAGAGAGCGAGACAGAGAGAGTTGGAAGGGTAACAGTGGGAGATGGGGGAGAGAGAGAGAGAGAGAGAGAGAGAGAGAGAGAGAGAGAGAGAGAGAGAGAGAGAGAGAGAGCCTGAGTCCAAGAGTAAAGGAGCCAATTGAACGTGGAAGTTAGGTAAAGAAAAAAGAAGAGCCAGGTAACAAAAAGACACCTGTTTGACTTCTCAGAGTCCCATGCCACTGGGTCAATCTGGAGCAGAACCCCAGCAGGTTGTTTTCTTTTTGTTGTCTGTCTTAGAAGAGTAAGGGATGGGCGGGGTCACAGAGGGAGTCTCCAGGTGAGCTTTGTATTAGCTCTTCTATGCCTGAGGTGGCTGGAGAGTTTAGAGAGCGTCAAAGGTGAGAAAACATTTTTTGCGATATGTTCATTTCCTCCTCTCCTGTTTGCCAAGTGGCTCCAGGCTCTACATTTTCACTGCCTCATCTTGTTCCTCATTGTCTTGTCACTCTGAACTATGAGAAATCTCCTTCCTTTTCAGGACGAGTCAAGTAACGTATAAAACCCTCAAACTAAAAACTCTGGACTGGTTCCACTGCTTTTCTTCATTGTTCCCCTGTAATCAAAGACGGATTTAGATCTGGGACACCAGGTGGGTGCAATTTAGTATCAGGTAGAACGTAAAACCAGCAGGCTCCAGACCTCATATAATAAGAATTCAACATCCCTGGTATAGAAGAACAGAGGACTTAGTAGACTTTGAACCATTAGGAAAATGTGTACCATTTCAAACGTTCAAGGTTGTTTAAAGTGACTCTAATGAAAGTGTTTTCTCTCACTCGTCAATGAGTGCAGACCTTACATAACGCATCATGTAGCTGTCGGTGCTCTGACACAGGCGTGACATGATGGATGTCGTAGGCAGTCATCATTGTATATAACTGTGATTTCTGACAAATGGTCTTGAATGGTCATAACTCATGCTTTGGTTTAGGATAGGTTTATCATGTTGTCAGACTAGAGCCCACATGAAAGTCTCACTGTTGCTTCATTGCCACAAACTCAACCAAAATGTCTATAGCAACTTCACTGTCATATTTATAACAGCCCAATCTACAACAGAGGGTTCAACTAAAGTGTTCCCACCATGGTCAACGTTTTCCTCTGACTCCCTTTCATGAAAACCCAAGTCTCCATCCAGCACTCTCTGTATCGTCTCTCTCACTCATTTGTTTTGCACTGACTTTCTTTTGTGTTTTTTGGCGAACACGCCAGAGCCTCAAAGCAGTATCAGGCCTTATTGGTTCCATCCCTGTCTTGTGGGCTGTTACACGGTGAACGTGTTTACGACCATGTCTGTGAGAGACCCGCAGACGCTGGAACACTGCAAAACCACACCTAATTAAAACAAGATTGTGGGACTTACTGCATTACCAGTGATTACTTCTGCTGTAGACTAGACCGAGTTCTTGAAAAGTCACTTTACTGAGAATACAGTACAACCCAGTGTGACCTAACTACTAATTAAGCTATTTCTGATATGCTCACCTTGTTGAGGTAGATGTAGCTAACTGGATGGATAGATGAGTTCATGGATGGATGGATGGATGGATGGATGGATGGATGGATGGATGGATGGATGGATGGATGGATGGATGGATGGATGGATGGATGGATATGGATATGGATATGGATATGGATATGGATATGGATATGGATGGATGGATATGGATATGGATATGGATGGATGGGTGGGTGAACGGATGGTCGGATACCCCACTATTTCAGAATACGAGTCGATGGCGGTTGAACCTACAGTATGGTGGATTCTCCTCCCTTAAGCAGATGGACTCTATCTATTATTGAAGACCCCCAAAGCCCCCATGGGTTCCAGTAGCCTATCAATAATTCATCTCCGATCAGTAACAGATTCCTCTATTGGCTAATTAAATTACCTGACAAGTAAAAAGGGTTTTAAGGGCCATGCCTTTCTATTAGGCTAATCCCTTTATTGATGAACCATAGGGGATGGTTACTGTAGGCCTATCGATGCTAGGCTAATCGCCAGGGGCCGGGATTCATTGACGGACACTGAGTGATTTAAAAAAAATAATGACATAGCAAACAGTGTCCATTACGACCCTCCCACTCCCTTTCTAGTCTTATCATGGCTATGTCCCAAATGGCACCCTATTCCCTGTATATTGCGTTACATTTGACCAGGGCTCATAGGCCTACTAGGGTGCCATTTGAGACACATCCCATGTTGTCTTCAAGGTGGCTTTGATTGGTAGCTACACAACACGACATGTCTGCCTTAAATGTTTCGATCTGTCATTGCTCTCCTTGATGAACTAGCTAGCCGACTTAGCTGTGCTAGTTTCATACAGCGGCATCACATTTTGTGGATTGTAAAAATATTGGTCATACTTTTTTTGTAGTTTCTAATGTAAGTTCCCAATAGAGGGTCATCAGCTTGAACTGCCATTGAGTTGCGTTGTCCTCATTTCTCTCATGCTTATCTTTCCTTTTCATCTCTCTGATCCATGCTGTTATTCCTCCTCTCCCCCTCTTCCAATCCCAGCCCGTCACCACACAATGAATACTCTATTCAATTCCAAGCGCTGCCTGTGTGGAATCTCTTCCATGTATATAACCACAAAGTGAATTTGACATATTGGAACATTTGGAGCTCGAGGAATACTAGCGTAGATATTTCGCGGCTGGGCTCGATGACAAAGCAGACAGAGAGAGTCTAAAGCCTATTCAGACTCCCGGATTGTGCTAATGGGACTTCGGGGAGTCATAAAGCCTTGCCGGACTGCACCGATGGTGTCTGAATGTCTCAATGTGTGAATCATGTTTTCGACTCCTTCTTGCACCAAACTTTGAGATATGAATGTAGTCTATATGGTTCTCATTTGAATCAGAATAATAGCAACTGCACCGATGGTGTCTGAATGTCTCAATGTGTGAATCATGTTTTCGACTCCTTCTTGCACCAAACTTTGAGATATGAATGTAGTCTATATGGTTCTCATTTGAATCAGAATAATAGCAACATAATGTTGCGCCTATACTTGCTGTGTTATTTAGATCACGTCAGAGAGTTTTGAATGTCTCAATGTGTGAATCATGTTTTCGATTCCTTCTCGCCCAGAAGATTGAGCTACGAGCGGAGGCTATGGTTTCGAATTTGGAGAAGAGTTCACATATCGATGTCAGAGTTTTTTTTTCTCCCCCAGAGCGTTCCATTTGAAGTGAATCCAGAGGGGCCCTCCCCCACTCCTCCGTCCACTATCATCACTTCCTTCGACCCAGATCACAGCACTCACCTCAAGTCTCCTTAAACACAGGCTGCTGCTCTGGCCCCCATCTGAGGCTGGGAAACCTGAGCAGCCTTATTGATTGGACCTAGGGTCATTAGCTCCATTCTACACTTGGTGTCCTGCCTAAGAGAGCTGGTGGTGGGTACTAGACAATGTTGAAAGGAGAGACTGACTTTACCTTCGAGAGGAGAGGAGAGAGAGGAGACAATGTGTGCCCTCTGAGAAAACATAGATTTTCTCGAAATGTACTTATTGAATCACCACTTGACCACTTGCTTTAAGTCTCTGACTTTCTGCATGGACAGTGTTTTTGTTTAACTTAATGTTTACTTGTTTACAAAATATTCCTGCCAGACTGATCATTGATACAATAAGCAGAAAGAAGATTAATATATATACAGTACCAGTCAAAATTTTGGACACACCTACCCATTGAAGGTTTTTCTTTATTTTGACTATTTTCTACATTGTAGAATAATGTAGTAACCAAAAAAAGTGTTAAACAAATCAAAATATATTTTATATTTGAGATTCTTCAAAGTAGCCACCATTTGCCTTGATGACAGCTTTGCACATGCTTGGCATTCTCTCAACCAGCTTCATGAGGTAGTCACCTGGAACGAATTTCAATTAACAAGTGTGCCTTGTTAAAAGTTAATCTGTGGAATTTCTTTCCTTCTTAATGCGTTTGAGACAATAAGTTGTGTTGTGACAAGGTAGGGGTGGTATACAGAATATAGCCCTATTTGGTAAAAGACCAAGTCCATATTATGGCAAGAACAGCTCAAATAAGCAAAGAGAAATGACAGTCCATCATTACTTTAAGACACGAAGGTCAGCCAATATGGAACATTTCAAGAACTTTGAAAGTTTCTTTAAGTGCAGTTGCAAAACCATCCCTCATGAGGACCGCCACAGGAAAGGAAGACCCAGATTTATCTCTGCTGCAGAGGATAAGTTCATTAGAGGTACCAGCCTGAGAAATTGCAGCCCAAATAAATGCTTAACAAAGTTCAAGTAAGAGACACATCTCAACATCAACTGTTCAGAGGAGACTGTGTGAATCAGGCCTTCATTGTTGAATTGCTGCAAAGAAGAAGAAGAGACTTGCTTGGGCCAAGAAACACCAGCGATGGATATTAGACCGGTGGAAATCTGTCCTTTGGTCTGATGAGTCCAAATGTGAGATTTTTGGTTCCAAACGCCGTGTCTTTGTGAGACGCGGAGTAGGTGAACGGATGATCTCCGCATGTGGGGTTCCCACCGTGAAGCATGGGGGAGGAGGTGTTATGGTGTGCGGGTGTTTGCTGGTGGCACTGTCAGTCATTTATTTAGAATTCAAGGCACACTTAACCAGCTTGGCTACCACAACATTTTGCAACGATATGCCATCCCATCTGGTTTTCACTTAGAGGGACTATCATTTGTTTTTCAACAGGACAATGACCCAACACACCTCCAGGCAGTGTAAGGGCTATTTGACCAAGAAGGAAAAATGGAGTGCTGCATCAGATGACCTGGCCTCCACAATCACCCGACATCAACCCAATTGAGATGGTTTGGGATGAGATGGACCGCGGAGTGAAGGAAAAGCAGCCAACAAGTGCTCAGCATATGTGGGAACTCCTTCAAAACTGTTGGAAAAGCATTCCAGGTGAAGCTGTTTGAGAGAATGCTAAGAGTTTGCAAAGCTGGGTGGCTAGTTTGAAAAATCTAAAATATATTTTGATTTGTTTAACACTTTTTTGGTCACTACATGATTCCATATGTGTAATTTCATAGTTTTGATATCTTCACTATTATTCTACAATGTAGAAAATAGCAAAAATAAAGAAAAACCCTAGAATAAGTAGGTGTGTCCAAACTTTCGACTGGTACTGTATATATATACTCACTTCACTTATCTCCGTAACTTTGGACTGAGACTAGATGTTGGCTCTTTGATATTAAATGTAATGATTATCGTGCTTTTGTATTAAGAACTAGTACTCCCCATTCTCTCCAGCAGTGAGACATGATTGTTAGACTTGGCGTAATCGCAAGAAGAAAAAGAATCAAACAAAAGAAAGTGAAGATAGACAGCGAGGAGGGGGGATGCCAAAGAAAAATATCGGAACGGCATTTTGCAAAGCACCTCTTAAGTTAAGAAAACATTGGGTCTGAGGAGAAACAGCTGTGTGCAATGAACGTTGGCATTTGGGATGAAAATACATGCCTTTAATAAAAAATAATAACTGGCAGAACTCATAATAAAAGGCCCCTGGTGAGATAATTCAGTGAGTGAAGGGCCTCCAGCATCCCAGATTCCCCTGTCACTGCTGCACCCCTCTCCACAGCATCCACCACAGAGGGGGAGCCTGGGATATCGTACCCTCACCGCCCTGTCCCTCTATGGTGCCACACGTGGAGGTAGGCTCTGCCATGTTGACATTGGCATGGCGTCAGCAGCAGCCGCCGAGCCCTGAACGATCCTGAATGCTTCAGCATCTGTACGCGTGTGTGCGGAGAAAAAGGAGGGGTTCCTTAACCCTGGTGTCAAGGCATCCAGGATGCCAGGGATAACCCTCGCTCTCTCCCTCCCTCTCTCTCTCTAGCACTCACACTAAGATGCACCCCTCTCTCTCTCTTTCTCTCTCTCTCTCACTCTCTCTGCCATCTGGCTCCAGTAAACAGACATCTGACAGAAGCGCTCAGACAACCCCAGTCATATGGGTCTATGTGGTGTTAAGAGGGCTTATTTTATTCCCCCCCAAAAAAAAAAAAAAATCTCAACGCCGAATCACTAGGGCCAATATCTCTCTGCCAAGAAATAAGGAGGCAATAAATAGTTGAAGATTTCATAATTTGTAGAGGAAAAAGTACACGATCATAGGGAAAGGAAAAACTACAAGTAACATCAGCCCATCGGCCATTGTCACAAAGACACTGAAATGAATAGCAAGGTATTTATTCAATTCACCCGTATACCTTGTGCTTTTGGCCTCTGTAATTCCCCCGAGGTATGTCTGTGGCATGAGTGGCATGAAGCCAAGCTCACTATTTCCCTGTGATTTATAGTATCCCAGGGAACAGGAATAAAAAAAAACAGAGGGGAGACTTTTAGAACATAAATCACCATCATCACAATAACGACGCTATAATAAAACACCAGCTCAACCTTTCATGCTGCAAAGAAGTGAGGGAGAGAGAGGAGAAAGGGGGGAAAACCGTGAAGTCGACAGAAAAGGGAGAAGTGTGAGAACAGAGAAGAGGACAGATATGTCCAGTAAACCAAACCCGGTAGAATTAGTCATGCCTTCGATGGCCTGGAAAATGGCCCTTTATTTCCCCAGCTTCAAATGATGGCATAGTCCGGTAGAACTGTGTGTACCTACTTACCTGTTTGCTTTGCTGAATTACAACCTTAACCCTTTCTAGTTGTGCGAATACCTTACTAAGTTTGCAAAACTATAAAATGGTTTACTGTATTAGCCATGTATTTCCTGGGTATAACATAATGGCAAGGGAGTACTGTATATGTTCTGTTAGCCGCTACAAAGAAAGACCACTCCGCCATTGAGACGGAATTGATATGGCAACTTTCGAGAATGGTTACCTCAGACTGCCCTGAAGGGTACTGTTGTTGTTGTTGTTGCGAAAGGAGTCGGTTGAGGAGGAAGTAAAAGCTACAATTTCACTGGGTTTACATTTAGCCCATAGCTGAGCTACGGTATACTCCCAATGATCCTTTAAAGTTTAAGTAGACGACTGATTTGTAAACACTTCAGGGGGAAGAGGAGGCATACTACTGTTCATCTGCAGGGTAACTGGCAAGGGCGGTGGTCGTTTATTCACTAGGAAACCCTGCACAACCTACACTGCTGTATTTAAAGTTGACGGTGCACTTACTGTAATATATTCAAATATGTCGAGCTTATTTGATCTCTATCATATAGAACAGCTCGTTTCAAGCTGTTGAAAAGAGTAAAACTATTTACAGTGTGAAAACATTTTGTATTGACAACTCGCAGGGAGCAGTTGATGAATTTGGGTGATATTAGTTTCGTGAAAATAAATACAAAGGTAAAAACCTAAGAGCAGATCATTTCTTAACTTAAGTTATATTTACTGTACTAATATTATGTTTAACGTTGTTGTTGCTATGTCTGTAATTTAGTGTAACAGGCCCTCCCACCCCTATTCAACATCCGTGTGTGCTCTGTGATGGCAGTGTTTACTGAGCTTTCGCCCAGAAAACCCCAAACGTCCTCACAATCATGTGTTGTTCATTACCTCCAAGTCTGTCCTGAGACTCCAGACCAAGGGCTTCCACCACCACCCCTTCTCCCTTAATATGGTTTGTAGCACAAGCCCATGCTGAAAATCTCCCTTGATCCCAACCATCTCCCCCTTCAAATCTCCCAACCCCCATACCCGCCACTCCCGTCCACCGGGCCTTCCCCATGAGGCAGTCTGATTGGCAGGGGTGGGTCCTCCGGGGGGATTATGGAGGACGAGGGGAGGATTAGGCGCACTGAGCTTCATTAACCTGAATGTTTACACAAGCTGATCTCTCGCAATGATATATTTTCCTTCCCACAAGTGTCCCCTTCAAGTCTCCCCCCGACCACCACCACTGCCACTACCACCACCATCACCACAACCTTCAGTCCTTTGCCTCAGTGGTGGGCTGTTGAACCCCACTGAGGGTGCATGGGGGTGCATTGGGTTGGGAGTGGGTAGGTTGGGAGTGCTGGTTGGTAAACAGAATGATAGACGTCATATTGACATCATGGAGAAGTGTTCCAGTGAATACACCAACGAGTCTGGAAAGTGATCTTTGTGAAATACCTCATGTGGAATGGTTGATGTTGTAGTTGAATATCAAATTTCTAAAGTTAGATACATAGTTAGAGATATAGATAACAGGTAGTTCACACATTTATCAAAGACAGAGAGGGAGAAAGAGAGAGATGAAATTAAATGAAAGGCGGCTGTTCTCTACAACACTTTATTGGTTCCATGCATATGATAGTAAAGCGCTTCAGAGTTCAACTCAACCATTGAATTTCCGTCAACAGTTGAAAAAGAAAGAGACATTCTGGCTGTACCATTCTAGTTGGCAACGTAGAGACAGACTCAATTATGGTTGAATGAGGAAAAATGGGGAAAGAAGCCGTAAAGGACTGCCCATCAAGAGCTAGACTTCAAATGCACTGACTCATGCTTTTTTGTTGCTACTCTCACAGGACCCATTCGGCAAGCCTGAGTTGTGCCTGAGCTCTTAAGACAACACTGGGAGCTATTTGCCTTGAGATTAAAGACTCCTTCCTAGATAGCTAGGTGAGGACCTGCTCTCCCTATAGAACCATTAGCGCACAAGGTATGCCCACATTGTTTAGTTACTCTAGGCCCAGTGTTTTTTCTCAGCACTGAGGTGGAAAAGTAAATTAGTTTTCCCCCTGGCTCTGGCAACAAATTGAATGGTCTGACAGCCACAGAGTTGCACTGATCTTAGATGGGGCTATGGTGAACATGGAAACACAACTCAGTCCACACCAAGACGGATGGTCCGTGGCACAAACTCAAAGAGGACTATCACATTTGGAGGTGCTTATTTAGTCAAACGTTGTATTTCTGTTTTTCTTGAGTGACTCGCCCATGCAGGCCTAATTTTTCACCCCAAATGATTGTGACTGTTCAGGGAGGTCGGTCGGAGGTTCGTGCTTCCTCGACAGGAAGCCAATTCTCGGGGAGAGAGAGAGAGAGAGCGCGGGCGTCCAAATCACGACCGCCGAGGACCAGTCCAGTCCACTTGACATGTGGAATCTCAGACAGGAAAAAGGGGGGAAAAAGAGAAGAGGAATGGAAAGGGGGAGTGTTTTAGGAAAGAGAGGTTAAATGGTTAAGAGGAGGACATCTGGATTTGATTTGGAGGGGTGCTGTGGACACGCTAGGCTGTGCTTGTTTTGACTGGGATTCCTGGGGAAGTTGCCGTTGTTTGTTTTTGAATAGCAAGTGGGTTGTTAATTGATGAACACGGGGCGCATACACAATGAGTACAGGAGACACAGGGTTCAAGGGTCAGGGGGGAGAGGGCGGAGGAAACAATACATGCAAATGGTAATTTCTCCTTTCAGAATCCAACCTGTCTGGGGCTGCAAGCTCATTAAAGGTGAGCGACAGCTTATCAGTTGTCTGCCGGTTTGTGACCCAGTTATGATCCAAACATCCAATAAGCAATAATATAAAACGGATAGTTCCGGGCCATGCAATCTGATTAGACGAGAGCATTTGAAGCTGTGCTATAGCTGTACAAATGTATAATGATCTTCTTGAAAAGTTGACAAGTTGCAGATTAAACTTTTGCACATTCTATAATCTTCCCAGTTATTTATTGTTAAACCAACGTTTCGGTACCCAATCTCTTCTTCTCCCTGAAACTACAAAACAATAAAATAGGAATGGAACAAACATATGAGACATTGAGGTACAGTGCTGAATGAGAAATGACTCTCTTCAGCCATTTTGCATGGTGTTCATGTCACAACAGGACAGCCCCATTTGTGACCCTTTTCAGGAAACTAGGCATATGTCATGGGTCACTACCATTTTAATGTAATCTTTTTTTTAATCCAAATGCGTTTTTTTTGGCAGAAATGCCTTCTGAAACATGTTAACTTTCATGTGCCTTAAGAACAAACTTGTATGCCATTTGTAAATACGAATAAAATTGTTAAATTACGAACCTAGTTGGTTTAGCCACAGAAAAAGTAAGCAACCTTCCCGCTAGCCAAGATTGGCTGAGATAATGAGTGGGCTGGACATGCCGAGAGATGAGTTTGGATTGGTCTGCCATATAGCACACTTCTGTCTATTTGAGCTGGTTAGTATGTGTAGGTAATCCTGTCCAAGGCAGCTTTTACATTTTTTATTGCTTAGTAGAACTGGTAAGTGTTGCTCTCCACTTTTTTGGGGACAGAGTTTTGAAATAAGTGGAATACGAGTATGATAGCTAAGGAGATGGAGAAAACGCTTGCCTCCGGAATACATCTTCAAACTTTCGGTAACCATGGCATCCGTGACAGGGAGAAGCATCCAGCCATGATGTATATGGGTAATAAGATAGTCTAGCTAGCTACATTTTCAGATATTACACTTTTCTAATTTTGACAACGTTTTTTTGACACATTTTCATTTCCAGTTTAAGTGTACTGTTAGCTAGCTAGCTAACATTAGCTGGCTGGCACTCTAGCTAACATATGATCTTATTATTCGTATCTCAGAGCCATTTGCTTGGCTAGTTATAGCCTAGTGTTAGCTAGCTAGCTAACATTGAACCTGGTTGGTTGGTTATTCATGCATGGTAGTAACATCATGAGTTGGGATTATTGTTCATTGCTTAGCTAGCTAGCTAGCTACATGTCTTAACAATAGACTATGCAAGTGTCCATTTTACTTCAATGTCACTGTGACAACTGTTAGCCTGTTAGCTTGGGTGCTTGACTGCTGTTGTTAGGACAGAACGCTTGCATTAACCCTTAAATAGATTGGTGGAGCTAATGCTTAAGAGGGTGTGAACGATGCTGAATGGGTGTAGACAAAGAAGAGCTCTCCAGTAGGTACCAAAACATTCAACAGCCATTATCTCAAAAGTGAGGTTACAAGTTTATCAACTTTCAAAGCAGAATTATTTAGCCATTGTTCCTCAAATGCAGTGTAGCATCTCCTGAGTGGCGCAATGGTCTAAGGCACTGCTAGCTGTGCACGCTGGAGACTCTGGGTTTGAGTCCAGGCTCTTTCACAGCCGGCCGCGACCGGGAGGCCCATGGGGCGGCGCACAATTGGCCCAGCGTCGTCAGGGTAAGGGGAGGGTTTAGCCGGCAGGAATGTCCTTGTCCCATCGTGCGCTAGCGACTCCTGTGGTGGGCCGGGTGCAGTGCATGCTGACACGGTCGACAGGTCACGTTGTTTCTTCTGACACATTGGTGTGGCTGGCTTCCGGGTTAAGTGGGCATTGTGTCAAGAAGCAGCTTGGTTGGGTTGTGTTTCGGAGGACGCACTGCTCTCGACCTTTGCCTCTCCCAAGTCCATACGGGAGTTGCAGCGATGAGACAAGACTGTAACTACCAATTTGATTGTGGAGAAAAACTGGTAAAAAAATAAATACAAATAATGCAGTGTATGATATACCATTTTGTAGCTCTGTGTCTCTGCTTTTATCCAACGTAAAAAACCACAATTTCAAATTTTGCAGAAGACCGAATCAAGGCAGTTGGTCACATTTACAAACCATCAGCGTCAGGAGTTGCCAAGCAAATCTCAGCCCAGTGCAAATTATAGCAGAGAATAGAGCTTGAGGCCTACTTGAGGCCTACCCCTCGTTGGCGAAACACCCAACAGACCACCAGAGTAAATAGGCCATCAAAAAAAGTTTGCAAATCATGCACGCACCTCCTTTTTATTATCCTGCCATGTTTTTCATATGTTTTCCAATTTTCTCACAATTTCCATCTCATTAGAGGGAAATGGCAAACATTCCAGGAGGTTCCAGGAGATGAGAGAGGGAGAGTTCGGAGGGAAAGCTGCTGGACTTTTGGGAAGCGTGGCTGCCGAGCTGAAACTCTAGATTTAGAGCAGGGCTTCTCTCTCAGCGCTCAGAGGCTCTGATGATAATTAGTAGTGATGTGTATTTGGTAGCAGCAGCTCCAACAGGAGTCTAGGCCCCAAGAGAGTATGGTAGCTGAATTGAAAGCATTGGGATTGGGTGAGGAGGTGAATATTGCACTATGATGATAGCGACTAGCATCATCATCATTGCCATTATTGAAGGCAGCGGTATTATCATCATCATCTTCCTCATCATCATCATCAACGGTATCATGATGATCATCTTCGTCATCATTTTCACTGTCATTTTTGTCAGTACATACCTTTCCAGATACGCACAAACCACTGGGCACACACTGGTTGAATCAACGTTGTTTCCATATCATTTCAATGAATTTACATTGAACCAACGTGGAATAGACATTGAATTGAAGTCTGTGCCCAGTGGGAAATTGGTACAAAGGTGAAAGTCTAGAGCTTGCATAACTTGGGTATGCTTTATTTAACAGTCAACTAACTTCTTGCCTGTGTAGGGATATTACATTGTAAAATTATAATTTCAGAATATTGATTTATAGCTGCAATATGTAACTTTTTGGGCGACGCGACCAAATTCACATATAAATGTGTGTTATAGATTTGTCATGGGAAGGAAGTCTAAGAAGCAGTATATATGTTCTATGTGCACTGTTTCTATACTTCCCCCCTCTTAAGTTTTATTTTTTGCATATTTTACTTTTGGTTTGGTGCGCCAGCGTCAAACAGCTGAAATATATATTTCACAGCGGTTTAGATGGTACCCTGTATATAGTCTGGCTATTATTATTTTACTGCTGCTCTTTAATTACTTGTTCATTTTATTTCTGCGTTGTGGGTTAGGGGCTTGTAAGTAAGCATTTCATTGTAAGGTGAATACAACACCTGTTGTATTCGGCGCATGTGACTAATACAATTTGATTTGATTTTGATACAATGACTCTCTACACTGTAATTGCTTGTTTTGTCACATAAACTGAAATTATTATAACTATTAGAATTATAGCAACCAGGAAATGGTAGTTGTTGTGAAATTGTTAGATTATTTGTTAGATATGCATTTGTAATAATATGAAATATAATTGCATTTATTTCTGTTATCAGTCAAGGTGAGACTTAATATTGACAAGTTGCAGGAGAAACAGGGGAGCTACCGGAGGAGAATCAAGAAGAGGACCAAGTGCTTCGACATCCGGGCGAACAACTTGGTTTGGAAGAAGGATGAAAGGAAGGCGAGACCTGGCCCAGGGGTTTGACCAGATAGTAAATCTAAAGGCTAACCACTGGGTCATGTTAAGTAACCTCCGCTGACAGGTAGGTGCTGTTAAGGTGTATGACTCCAGTGAAAATAAATGACTGACACACCTGAACCAATACAAATATCAAAGTTAAAATATTTAAATCTTAAATATTGCCAGGTTGGTTTTCACAGCTGTTTCACATGGTGTTAATTGTTATAAATGGTAAAGTATCCCTTGTTATTTCAACATTATTCATTGTTGTTTCCTAGGACCGACAATAGTTACATATATATTCAACAACAAATGTGTACAAATGAGCTATGACAGATTGAAAATGGGTGGTTGTTGATCTTTTTGGCCTTCCTGTGACATTGGGTGCTATAGGTGTCCTGGAGAGCAGGTAGTTTCCCTCCGGTGATGCGTTATGCAGACTGCACTACCCTCTGGAGAGCCTTGAGGTTGAGGGCCGTGCAGTTGCCGTACCAGGCAGTGATACAGCCCGACAGGATGCTCTTGATTGTGCATCTGTAAATTTTTGTGAGGGTATGCAGAGGAACTTAAAACTTTCCACCTTCTTCACTACTCCACAATGTGGATAGGGGGGTGCTCCCTCTGCTGTTTCCTGATGTCCACGATCATCTCCTGTGTTTTGTTGACGTTGAGTGAGAGGTTATTTTCCTGACACCACAATTCGAGGGCCTTCAGCTCCTCCCTTTAGGCTGTCTCGTCGTTGTTAGTAATCAAGTCTACTTCTGTAGTTCCGTCTGCAAACTTGATGATTGAGTTGGAGGCGTGCATGGCCATGGCAGTCATGGGTGAACAGGGAGTACAGGAGAGGGCTGAGAATGCACCCTTGTGGGGCCCCAGTGTTGAGGATCAGCGGGGTGGAGATGTTGTTTCCTACCTTCACCACCTGTGGGTGGCCCGTCAGAAAGTCCAGGACCCAGTTGCACAGGGCGGGGTCGAGACCCAGGGTCTCAAGCTTAATGATATGTTTGGGGGGTACTGTGGTGTTGAATGCTGAGCTGTAGTCAATGAACAGCATTCTTACATAGGTATTCCTCTTGTCCAGATGGGATATGGCAGTGTGCAGAGTGATGGCAATTGCATTGTCTTTGGACCTATTGGGGCAGTAAGCAAATTGGAGCGGGTCTAGGTTGTCAGGTTGGGTGGTGGTGATATGATCCTTAACCCATCCCTCAAAGCACTTCATGATGACAGAAGTGAGTGCTATGGGGCGATAGTCATTTAGTTCAGTTACCTTAGCTTTCTTGGGAACAGGAACAATGGTGGCTACCCTCCAAGCTCGTCATCAAGCTCGAGACCCTGGGTCTCGACCCCGCCCCTGTGCAACTGGGTACTGGACTTCCTGACGGGCCGCCCCCAGGTGGTGAGGGTAGGCAACAACATCTCCTCCCCGCTGATCCTCAACACTGGGGCCCCACAAGGGTGCGTTCTGAGCCCCCTCCTGTACTCCCTGTTCACCCACGACTGCGTGGCCATGCACGCCTCCAACTCAATCATCAAGTTTGCGGACGACACAACAGTGGTAGGCTTGATTACCAACAACGACGAGACGGCCTACAGGGAGGAGGTGAGGGCCCTCGGAGTGTGGTGTCAGGAAAATAACCTCACACTCAACGTCAACAAAACTAAGGAGATGATTGTGGACTTCAGGAAACAGCAGGGAACACCCCCATCCACATCGATGGAACAGTAGTGGAGAGGGTAGCAAGTTTTAAGTTCCTCGGCATACACATCACAGACAAACTGAATTGGTCCACTCACACAGACAGCATCGTGAGGAAGGCGCAGCAGCGCCTCTTCAACCTCAGGAGGCTGAAGAAATTCGGCTTGTCACCAAAAGCACTCACAAACTTCTACAGATGCACAATCGAGAGCATCCTGGCGGGCTGTATCACCGCCTGGTATGGCAACTGCACCGCCCTCAACCGTAAGGCTCTCCAGAGGGTAGTGAGGTCTGCACAACGCATCACCGGGGGCAAACTACCTGCCCTCCAGGACACCTACACCACCCGATGCTACAGGAAGGCCATAAAGATCATCAAGGACATCAACCACCCGAGCCACTGCCTGTTCACCCCGCTGTCATCCAGAAGGCGAGGTCAGTACAGGTGCATCAAAGCTGGGACCGAGAGACTGAAAAACAGCTTCTATCTCAAGGCCATCAGACTGTTAAACAGCCACCACTAACATTGAGTGGCTACTGCCAACACACTGTCAATGACACTGACTCTACTCCAGCCACTTTAATCATGGGAATTGATGGGAAATGATGTAAATATATCACTAGCCACTTTAAACAATGCTACCTTATATAATGTTACTTACCCTACATTGTTCATCTCATATGCATACGTTGATACTGTACTCTATATCATCGACTGCATCCTTATGTAATACATGTATCACTAGCCACTTTAACTATGCCACTTGGTTTACATACTTATCTCATATGTATATACTGTACTCGATATCATCTACTGTATCTTGCCTATGCTGCTCTGTACCATCACTCATTCATATATCCTTATTACACTGTGTATAAGACAGTAGTTTTTTTTTGGAATTGTTAGTTAGATTACTTGCTCGTTATTACTGCATTGTCGGAACTAGAAGCACAAGCATTTCGCTACACTCGCATTAACATCTGCTAACCATGTGTATGTGACAAATAAAATTTGATTTGATTTGATTTGATTTGATTTGATTTATCTTGAAGCATGTGGGGACAGCAGACTGGGATAGGGATTGATTGAATATGTCCGTAAACACACCAGCCAGCTGGTCTGCGCATGCTCTGAGGATGCGGCTAGGGATGCCGGCAGCCTTGCGAGGGTTAACACGTTAAAATATTTTACTCGTACTGGCCATGGAGAAGGAGAGCCCACAGTCTTTGGTAGCGGGCCATGTTGGTGGCACTGTATTGTCCTCAAAGCGTGCAAAGAAGTTGCTTAATTTGTCTGGGAGCAAGACCTCGATGTTGACGGGGCTGGTTTTCTTTTTTGCAATCCGTGATTGTCTGTAGACCCTGCCACATATGCCTCGTGTTTGAGCCGTTGAATTGCGACTCTACTTTGTCTCTATACTGACGCTTTGCTTGTTTGATTGTCTTGCGGAAGGAATAACTACACTGTTTGTGTTCGGTCATGTTTCCAGTCGCCTCCAGTCGCCATGATGAAATGGAATTGTTCGCACTTTCAGTTTTACGCAAATGCTACCATTAATCCATGGTTTCTGGTTAGGGAAGGTTTAAATATTCACAGTGGGTACAACATCTCCAATGCACTTCATAATAAACTCACTCACCAAGTCAGCGTATCATAAAGTCAGCGTATACGTCAATGTTATTGTCTGAGGCTACCCGGAACATATCCCAGTCCACGTGATCGAAGCTATCTTGAAGTGTGGAATCCGATTTTTCAGACCAGCATTGGATAGACCTAAGCATGGGCGCTTCCTGTTTTAGTTTCTGCCTATAGGAGGGGAGTAACAAGATGGAGTCATGGTCAAATTTGCAGAAGGGAGGGTGGGGGAGGGCCTAGGGTAGCAGTGGTCCAGTGTTTTGCTTGATTGGATGCTACAATCAATGTACTGGTGGAATTTAGGTAGCCTTGTTCTCAAATTAGCTTTGTTAAAACCCCTACATACACTTAATGCAGCCTCAGGAATAATGGTTTCCAGTTTACATAGAGTCCAGTGAAGTTCTTTCAGGGCCATCGAGGTATCTGTTTGGGAGGGATATACACGGCTGTGACTATAGTCGAAGAGAATTCTCGGTCGGCATCTGATTGTAAGGAATTCTGGGTTAGGTGTATTACACCATGAGTTGTTAATCATGAGGCATACACCACCGCCCTTCTTCTTGCCAGAGGTATGTTTTTTTCTGTCGGCGAGACTCATGAAGAAACTCGGTGGCTGTACCGACTCTGACAACATATCCCGAGTGAGCCATGTTTCCATGAAACAGAGAATGTTACAATATTCTCTGGGAGGCAACTCGTGCCCTAATTTCGTCCACCTTGTTGTCTAGAGACTGGACATTGGCGAGTAATATGCTCGGAAGTGGTGGATGTTGTGCTCGCCTTCTAAGTCTGACTAGGAGGCCGCTCCGTTTGCCTCTCCTGCCGCGCCAACGTTGTTTTGGGTTCGCCTCTGGGATTAGATCTAATGTCCAGGATGGAGGTCCGAACAAAGGATCTGCTTCAGGAAAGTTGTATTCCTGGTCGTAATGTTGGTAAGTTGACGTCGAAATAGTTATTCTCAGCTGTATGTAATAACACTTAAGATTTTCTGGGCTAACAATGTAAGAAACAATTCATAAAAATGTATTACTGCATAGGACTTGAAGCGAGGCGACCATCTCTGTCAGCACCATCTTGACAGAGAATAAGGGAAGGACAGCTTAAAATAAAAACAGGCTAGCCAGGCAAACCAGTGTATGAATCAAATTAATTTGCATATGAATGGAGTGGAAATTAGCTGACTTTGATCATTAAGGTAAGTAACATTAATGTGCCAAGCAGATTACACTTTTTCTTTGCTATTTCCAAAACATAGCAACTTTTAAGACATGGATTTCATGTTAGCAAGGTACCCAAAAGTAGTTTGAAGTAATGTTTTCATCTTATATGCTAAACAAAACTCGTAAATTGTTTCGGATAAGTTTCGGATAAATAAGCCTTGTTTGCATAACGAGGATGAAAATAATGTAATTTAGGCTGTAATATCTCCAAAATGTGACACATTAGGTCATCACACCGTTGATATAGCGACAGACGCTAATAGTTGATCGATTTCCCATTGTGGGGCAAGGGGGACACTTATTTGGCATAACAGGCCCCCGACAAAAAAATATAAATTTGAGGAACTCAGTCATGGTCTCAAGTTACTATTGACAATAAGAATAGTAGAATACAAGGTGCAATTAAAACATGTGGTTGTGCATCAGCAGTCACTGACAGTTAGTTACTCAATTAGCCATGTCAGAAAAAATGTTTTGACTAGTAGTTAGTTTAGCCAGCTATCTAAACGTGTAGTAATCATGGCAGAATACCACCCTGGCACGCAGGGGGCCCCATTGATTTTGTTAGTCATTCTCACTCAGATATCATATTAACATAACATAAGCAATTACAAAATGTGTAGAATTTCAGGAAATTTGTTTTAAAACTGCAAAAATGTATAGCACAGTCATTGTAAGTAAAACTTTCCTCAGTAAAGCAGCAATCAGCAACATCTGTGATATTCCGAAATGTGCAAGTTTTAGTGCAAGAAAGGCTAGACTAAGCGTAATCTAACTGCAAGTGCAAGAAAGGCCGGTACATCACTGAGATTACATCTCAAGCCTGGCTGATATTGATTGATTTGTATATTTGGTTGGATGGTACTGTACCTATGATAGTGATGCTGTTGGGGTCGCAGAAACAGTTCTCATGGACCTGCCAGGTCTTCTGCCAACCTCTTTTGTAGGTGATTTTTTTTCACTCTTTCCACGTTGACCATAACTCTGATGACGAGCCTCTGATGCTCAGGGAGATTCCGTAGGCATCTGCTAGCCTTCTCCAGGTCCCAGCTCAGGTAAACTTCACAGCCCAACACACTTATATCGCCACACAACGGATGGAAACCATTGGCCAGAAATTGCTGTGCAGCCATCCTAGAGGTGCCGTTGGTACATGATGTACAGTAGGTCCTGTGATCCTCTTTGATTCAAACATTCATACTGTCGCATAAGGAAGAGTGAAGTCATTCTCAGCCCACATGATAGTGTAAATGTTGCTGTAGAGAAGACACGACTGTCAGCTATGTGTGAGAGCAGCTTGGTATCAGTTTGTATTCGTCACATTTTTATATTTTTTTCTAAAAGATATACAAGAGAGACACAGCACCTTATAGTGATAAGCATACCCTACATTATTATGATGTCTCATCCCTTATAACCTTATAACCGGTAACTGCTGACCCTTGTAAAGTTAGGATCAGGTCCAGCTGATGCAAGTGAAGCTTTACCCAGAGTCACAGGCAGAGTTCAGAGCAGGAATGTTCACCAGAGACATGATCTTTGCTCTGATGCAACTCCAGGAGAAGTGCAGAGAGCAGAAGAAACCACTCTACATGGACTTCATTGACCTCACAAATGCTTTTGACCTCGTGAGCAGGAGCAGCCTTTTCAAGATGGTTGAATGAATAGGATGCACCTCAAAACGAATCAACATTCTTTAGTCTTTCCATAACACCATGCAAGGTACCATCCAGTTTGACGGGATCACTTCAGACCCTTTTACAATCTGTGACGGAGTTAACACCTCTACAGGAACGGTGAGTCCCCGCGGGACAGTTGAGCTAACGTATGCTAATGAGATTAGCATGAGGTTGTAAGTAACAAGAACATTTTCCAGGACATAGGCATACAGTATCTAGAATTGGCAGAAAGCTTCAATTCTTGTTAATCTAACTGCACTGTCCAATTTACAGTAGCTATTACAGTGAACAAATATCATGCTATTGTTTGAGGAGAGTGCACAGTTATGAACTTGAAAATGTATTAACTAACCAATTAGGCACATTTGGTCAGTCTTGATTCAAAATTTTTAACAGAAATGCAATGTCTAAAACTTTGCACATACAATGTAGTGGTCAAAATCTAAATTGCGCCTGGGCGGGAATAATACATTATGGCCTTTTTTTCTTGCATTTCAAAGGTGATGGTATAAAAAAAACGCTTGTTTTTTTACCATATTTGACCAGATCTAATGTGTTATATTCTCCTACATTCATTTCACAAACGTCAAAGTGTTTCCTTTCAAATGGTGTCAAAAACATGCATATCCTTGCTTCAGGTCCTGAGCTACAGGCAGTTAGATTTGGGTATGTCATTTAAGGCGAAAATTGAAAAAAAGGTGCGGATCCTTCAGTGGAGAATGTGTGCTCGTGCCCACCTTGTTCGTGATATTATTTTTACTCCTCCTACGGCAAGCCTTTGGGACATCCACTGAGGGAGTAGAGTGTACCTTCACAAATGATCAGATGGGAAATGATTTAACCTTGCTCGGTTAAAAGAAAAAACAATGGTGCGACCACTCCTCATACACGACTTCCTGTTTGCAAACAGCGCAGCAGACTCACAGGAGCACCTACAAACCCCCATGGACTGGTTCACGCAAGCATGTCAGGACTTCAGCCTGACCACCACCTGAAGAAAATTTTAATAATGGGACGGGGCACCGAACAGGCCTGTGGTCACTAGCACATTCCTTTATGGCAGCGAAGCTAAACAGCTTGCCCCACTGAAAGTAAAGGGGCTGAATAATTTTGCACGCCCAATTTTTCCGTTTTTGATTTGTTAAAAAAGTTTGAAATATCCAATAAATGTCGTTCCACTTCATGATTGTGTCCCACTTGTTGTTGATTCTTCACAAAAAAATACAGTTTTATATCTTTATGTTTGAAGCCTGAAATGTGGCAAAAGGTCGCAAAGTTCAAGGGGGCCGAATACTTTCGCAAGGCACTGTATATTGCAAAATATTCGGGAAGAGATTTTCAATGTACCAATTCCATGGCACATGGTTTATGAACCGAAACGTCAAAAGATACTGGATTCAAAACACAGACTTTTTCAATTGAAATTATCATACAAAATTCTTGCAACCAATAGAATGTTATATACACTGCTCAAAAAAATAAAGGGAACACTAAAATAACACATCCTAGATCTGAATGAATGAATATTCTAATTAAATACTTTTTTCTTTAAATACTTTTTTCTTTCAACATAGTTGATTTGTGCTGACAACCAAATCACACAAAAATTATCAATGGAAATCAAATTTATCAACCCATGGAGGTCTGGATTTGGAGTCACACTCAAAATTAAAGTGGAAAACCACACTACAGGCTGATCCAACTTTGATGTAATGTCCTTAAAACAAGTCAAAATGAGGCTCAGTAGTGTGTGTGGCCTCCATGTGCCTGTATGACCTCCCTACAACGCCAGGGCATGCTCCTGATGAGATGGCGGATGGTCTCCTGAGGGATCTCCTCCCAGACCTGGACTAAAGCATCCGCCAACTCCTGGACAGTCTGTGGTGCAACGTGGCGTTGGTGGATGGAGCGAGACATGATGTCCCAGATGTGCTCAATTGGATTCAGGTCTGGGGAATGGGCGGGCCAGTCCATAGCATCAATTCCTTCCTCTTGCAGGAACTGCTGACACACTCCAGCCACATGAGGTCTAGCATTGTCTTGCATTAGGAGGAACCCAGGGCCAACCGCACCAACATATGGTCTCACAAGGTGTCTGAGGATTTCATCTCGGTACCTAATGGCAGCCAGGCTACCTCTGGCGAGCACATGGAGGGCTGTGCGGCCCCCCAAAGAAATGCCACTCCACACCATGACTGACCCACCGCCAAACCGGTCATGCTGGAGGATGTTGCAAGCAGCAGAATGTTATCCACGGTGTCTCCAGACTCTGTCACGACTGTCACATGTGCTCAGTGTGAACCTGCTTTCATCTGTGAAGAGCACAGGGTGCCAGTGGTGAATTTGCCAATCTTGGTGTTCTCTGGCAAATGCCAAACGTCCTGCACGGTGTTGGGCTGTAAGCACAATGCCCACCTGTGGACGTCGGGCCCTCATACCACCCTCATTGAGTCTGTTTCTGACCGTTTGAGCAGACACATGCACATTTGTGGCCTGCTGGAGGTTATTTTGCAGGGCTCTGGCAGTGCTCCTCCTGCTCCTCCTTGCACAAAGGCGGAGGTAGCGGTCCTGCTGCTGGGTTGTTGCCCTCCTATGGCCTCCTCCGCGTCCACTGAAGTACTGGCCTGTCTCCTGGTAGCGCCTCCATGCTCTGGACACTACGCTGACAGACACAGCAAACCTTCTTGCCACAGCTCGCATTGATGTACCATCCTGGATGAGCTGCACTACCTGAGCCACTTGTGTGGGTTGTAGACTACCACCAGAGTGAAAGCACTGCCAGCATTCAAAAGTGACCAAAACATCAGCCAGGAAGCATAGGAACTGAGAAGTGGTCTGTGTTCACCACCTGCAGAACCACTCCTTTATTGGGGGTGTCTTGCTAATTGCCTATAATTTCCACCTGTTGTCAATCAGTGTTGCTTCCTAAGTGGACAGTTTGATTTCACAGAAGTGTGATTGACTTGGAGTTACATTGTGTTGTTTAAGTGTTCCCTTTTTTGAGCAGTGTGTGTATATATATATATATATATATTAGTGCATTCAGGAAGTATTCAGACCCCTTGACATTTTCCACATTTTGTTACATTACAGCCTTATTCTAAAGTGTATTAAATTGTATTCCCCCCTCATCAATCTACACACAATACCCCATAAAGACAAAGCAAAACGTTTAGAATTTTTTGCAAATGTATTAAAATATAAAACATTAAATATCACATTTACATAAGTATTCTGACTCTTTCAGTACTTTGTTGAAGCACCTTTGGCAACAATTACAGCCTTGAGTCTTCTTGGGTAGGATGCTTCAAACTGTATTTGAAAAGATTCTCGCATTATTTTCTGCAGATCCTCTCAAACTCTGTCAGGTTCGATGGGGAGCGTCGCTGCGCACCTATTTTCAGGTCTCCAGAGATTTTCGATCGGGTTCAAGTCCGGGCTCTGGCTGGGCCACTCAAGGACATTCAGAGATTTGTCCCAAAGCATTCCATCGTTGTCTTGGCTGTGTGCTTAGGGTCGTTGTCCGGTTGGAAGGTGAACCTATGCCCCAGTTTGAGGTCCTGAGCACTCTGGAGCAGGTTTTCATCAAGTATCTCTCTGTACTTTGCTCCATTCCTATTTCCCTCAACCATGACAAGTATCCCAGTCCCTGCCACTGAAAAACATCCCCAAAACATGATACTGCCACCACCATGCTTCACCGTAGATTGGTGCTAGGTTTCCAGATGGGATGCTTGGCATTCATGCCAAAGAGTTCAATCTTTGGTTCATCATTCCAGAGAATCCTTTTTCTCATGGTCTGAGAGTCTTTAGGTGCCTTTTGGCAAACTCCAAGCGGGCTGTCATGTGCCTTTTACTGAGGTGTGGCTTCCGTCTGGCCACTCTACCATAAAGGCCTGATTGGTGGAGTGCTGCAAAAATGGTTTTCCTTCTGGAATGTTCTACCATCTTCACAGAGGAACTCTGGATCTCTGTCTGAGTGACCATCAGGTTCTTGGTCTTCTCTGTGACCAAGTCCCTTCTCTCCTGATTACTCAGTTTGGCCGGGCGGCAAGGTCTAGGAAGAGTTTCGGTGGTTCAAAACGTATTCCATTTAAGAATGATGGAGGCCACTGTGTTCTTGAGGACCTTCAATGCTGCAGAAATGTGTTGTTGCCCTTTCCCAGATCGGTGCCTCGACACAATCCTGTCTCAGAGCTTTACATTCATTGCTTGAATGTTGCTCTGACATGCACTGTCAACTGTGGGACCTTATATAGACAGGTGTGTGCCTTTCCAAATCATGTGCAATCAATTGAATTTACCACAGGTGGACTCCAATCAAGTTGTAGAAACATCTCAAGGATGATCAGTGGGAAAAGGATGCAGCTGAGCTCAATTTCGAGTTCCATAGCAAAAGTTCTGAATTCTCATGTAAATAAGGGATTTGTTTTTATTATAATTTTTCATTTGAAAATATGTCTAGTAACCTGTTTTCGCTTTGTCACTATGGGGTATTGTGTGTAGATGGATGAGAATTAAAAATAAATACATTTTAGAATAAGGCTGTAACGTAACAATTTGGAAAAAAGTAAAGGGTCTGAATACTTCCCGAAAGCACTCTTTATACACTACCTGTCAAAAGTTTGGGGTCACTTAGAAATGTCCCTGTTTTTGAAAGAAAAGCAAACATTTTTGCCCATTAAAATAACATCAAATTGATCAGAAATACGGTGTAGACATTGTTAATGTTGTAAATGACTATTGTAGCTGGAAACGGCTGATTTCTTTATGGAATATCTACATAGGCGTACAGAGGCCCATTATCAGCAACCATCACTTCTGTGTCCCAATGGCACGTTGTGTTAGCTAATCTAAGTGTATCATTTTAAAAGGCTAACTGATCATTAGAAAAACCTTTTGCAATTATTTTAGCACAGCTGAAAATTTTTGTTCTGAGTAAACAAGCAATAAAACTGTATTTTTAGACTAGTTGTGTATCTGGAGCATCAGCATTTGTGGGTTTGATTACAGGCTCAAAATGGTCAGAAACAAATAACTTTCTTCTGAATCTTGTCAGTCTATTCTTGTTCTGAGAAATGAAGGCTATTCAATGTGAAAAATTGCCAAGAAACGGAAGATCTCGTACAAAGCGGTGTACTACTCCCAACGCGGTGTACTACAGACGCCTCACAAGTCCTAAACTGGTGGCTTCATTAAATAGTACCTGCAAAACACCAGTCTCAACGTCAACAGTGAAGAGGCAACTCCGGGATGCTGGCCTTCTAGGCAGAGTTCCTCTGTCCAGTATCTGTGTTCTTTTGCCCATCTTAATCTTTTCTTTTTATTTGCCAGTCTGAGATAGGGCTTTTTCTTTGCGAACTCTGCCTAGAAGGCCAGCATCCCCGCTCCTCTGCCTAGAAGGAGTCGCCTCCCCACGCATCGCCCACACAGCAGCCTCTGCAGTGCTTGTGAAAGCTGTTCAGGGGGCTGAATCTCATCCTGATCCACCTGAGGCTGGGGAAGGCAAGATGAGGAGATACCAATTCTGCCCCCCAAAGAAGGACTGTAAACAAATACTATGTGCTGCACATGTGAGAAATACATCTGCAATGTTCATGCACACACTTGCATACTGTCCTACATGTGCTTATTAGAGTTGATAGATTTATGTTCTTCACGTTGTTGTTTAGCATCTATTAACTTATTTTATTATTTGTTGTTGCTGTTTATACAGCTTGTGTGTGGGAGCAATGGTTTAAAAAATGGGAGAAGACTCGTATTTTGTAGTTCAATTCCTCATTGTACAGTATATAAGAATATATCACGCTGTTGCCAAAAAGACTGTTATTGTTCCCCTTCAATAAAATGCATTCAAAACTACTTTCTGCACATTTCTGCTGCTTTCTTAGGCTATACAAGTGCTATCTCTTGCAAAAAAATATGTTTACACCTATGCAGGACCTTTAGAAATAACAATAATCATAATAATAAACCTCTACTTTAGTAAAGAAAACAATTATGACAGGTGTGTTGTAATAAAAACGAGTGGTGTTCACTGATTAAATGCAGTCTTTCTGCATTGGGAAGAGGGAAAACCCAGATATTCACAAAGTTTGAGATGAATGACAGGTTGTTTCTTCATGCAAAATAGATTTGGGGTTTAAAATTCAATTAAGCTGCTTTATTTTAGGGGTTTAGTGAAGGTGGGCCATTTTTGACCCTTTAGAACAAGGGGAGTATACAGAATGTTAAGACGACACATGCCATTGCTTTAACCAATTATCTGACAAACACTTTTATTTTCCAGATTAGGGAGTTTGTCCCAAATCGCACCCCATTTCTGGTATAGTGCATTACTTTAGTGTACTATGTAGGGAATAGGGTGCCATTTGTGTTGCATTCTAGATCTGTACAGATCTAATGTACTGTGAATGTGCCCTAGTGGGAGTGGGAGTAGCAGAGATTTAACTCACTTATATCCTCATGTTGCCAGAGAAGTGGGAGGTCCTGGAAATCCAATTTACTTGATTTCTTATATCAGCAAGCACAATACAATTGAGTTAATGTCCTGTGTAGTAATTCGGGTTTTGCTTCCCACCCAGATTCGCAGCATTACATCCACTACAACATGACATACTGACAGAGTATGATAGGCTTGTCAAAGTAAAACCTTAAGTGATGTATATCACCATCAAGCAAGGCAAAAACACCCTCACAACCTCTTTGAAACAGAAATAGGGTTTTGTGATAGCAAAAGAGATGACTGTATCAGCATGAAAATTTATGCTGATGTACAAAATGTCAACAGGAACAAATAATACGTTTGGGTGCAACCTGAGCTTAAACTACCAGAGATCTGTATATAATGACAAGATGTTCATGTTTATGCCCTAACAATGGTCGTGGTTGTCCCTAAGTGGGGAAGGCAGGCGACAAGCTGAGGTCCAAAATAAGTCCATAGAAACGCATTAGGCTTATTTTGGAAAGATTTGGGCAAAAGTGAAACCTCTTCCTCGCTGATACTACTCATAAAAGTATGGTAGTCCTTAGGGGCAAAGTATAAAATAGTATTTCTGTGTAGTCAAACTACTTCCTGTGTGACTTTTTTTCATTACACTTTCCTTTATCTCAGTAATTAGACAATCACTCTCTGGGTGTCAGAACAAGAACCCGCAGGTGGGTCCTAAGACTGTCTATCATTATCTCATCATCCTATCAATCATTTCTCCTGGGTCACTAAGAGGACAGCATCGCCCCCAGGGCGTGTTTGCTAATAGACATACAGGTGACTCACAAGCCTGTGTGAAAGGTGTGGGAAAGTTAGCCGTGTTCTCTTTTTGTGGTATAAATGACTCTGTGCCAGCCGGGTACAGAGGTAAATATCATAAATGATCCCCCGTAATGAATATTATGTAGAAACAAGGTTTGATGGGCAGAACTCTATAGAAGCCATATTCAATGAACATTCAACTAATCCAAATATGAAATTATTAATAATCATTTCAGCCACATTATTAACATTTCAAACATTTACCTGCTGCAAGACATGTGCAGTAGTAGTCATTCCATGTTATTGCTACCGTGTCTATCCTGTGTACAATACTAGTGGGTATCCTACTTTGTTTCCACCAGATTCCAGTCTCTTTACCATATGTGATACGTGCATGTGCCCAACAGTCCCTTCACTTTACATAAGCTGTTAGCAAAACACAGTCCGAGTCACTCTTCACTAGCCTTAATGTAACTGCAATAGTAGGCATCAATTTGGCTGCTCGTACTCTATACACACAGCATCAGTCACTACATCATATGTGAGTGAGAGCAGTGCATCATGGGTGTGGTACTGTACAAGTCTCTCTAGCCAGTGTAAAGGAGTCTGCCACTGAGCTGGACTAGGGCTGGAGCTGAGTGGGACTGCAGCCCCTGGACTCCCCTCTCAACTCAACACTGCACATTTATTGACAGCCTTTAAATATTTTACTGCTCCAACTTCCTCTCCCCACAGGCACCAAGGCTGTAATCTCCTTCCCGGTTTATTAGATCATTTGTCAAAGCCCCAAAGATTTTCTTCTCTCTTTTCTTTTTGTCTTCCCTTCGGTGAGAGTTATTGTGCAACCAACGGGCCATGCAGGTCAGAATGGGAGATTAACTCCTTCCCTGCCTCCCCTTTCCTTTTTAAAACTAGAATTTACAGCTGATTAGGCTCCTTGGTATAGCAAAACATTTATGCAAGGCCAGACGCTCAGACCCTTATAAAAACCACGTGTTCCTCCACAGCCCCATACCCAAAGGTCCCAGCGGAGACTTCTACGACTCAAAGTAGTAGAAGAGAGAGTTGTGTGGGGAGCTGTGTGGAACTAGTAAGAACATCAGAAAGGAAAAAGCGGTGGTGGGTTTCATCTGGCGGTGGTGCAAGTAAAGAAATAAACAAGGCCATGTGGATGTGACCCGGAAGACGTGGTCGCCAGGCTCCCAGTTTGTATATTGAAACTCACCTAATAATCACAATATCGACGTACATGCATATTTGGTTTTCTGCATCTGATTCAATGTTAGCACTGAGCTCATCGTCCGTAGCAGTCTGTGGAATCACCATTTTGCCATTTCTTACATGGGTGTCTGAGGCTAAGCAAAAAAACTGGAAAGTGTGGCTAATTTGCATTCCCCCAGCACGTGGCAGTGTGCTATTACCAAGGTGTACAGTGAGGTGGCGGTTGGGAACTGGGACATGTCGGCTTCAAAATGGCCACCAACCTCTGTGTGTGATTTATGCCACATGCCCACAGAGTACACAGGGACGGCCACATGTATGTCCCGTCGGCAACCCTAGGCCTGGCCAATCAGCTGTCAGAACCTCTCAAGCTCTCTCCGCATGCTAACGAGATTTGACCAGAGCTGAGCAGCCAGCAACTTGGAGGATTGTTCCATTATAATGTGTTCACACACACACACACACACACGCACACACACACAACTTAGACTGATATATGGAGATTTTCCCCTATCGGTTTCAGCTTAAACGAGCTAGCTGGAACTGAGTGGTAGAGTCTTGATCTGTGACTATGGAAAAGATCATGTAAAATTGGGACTTTGCATAATAAGTGTGGGCAGGTGCAGTAAAAGTGGTTCCCTGTCTGGCACCATAGCCTCGCCTTGGAAGGATCTGAGGCCTTTCTGAAGTGGTTTATCGCAAATGACTTGGTGAATGGAAGAAATAAGCTGAAATGAAATGAGTTGAGCCGAGACTGTTACTATAGGGGTGCATCTGAAATCTGACCTGGGTCATTAGGGCATATAGGGAATATGGTGTCATTTTGAATACATGTAGGAGTATTGCTGTTAAGCATGGCCTACTATAAAAATCACTCAACATAAACTTATGTCTCTTCATCCCCTAAGGAAGAGTGATACATCACGTAAGGGAGAGAAACCACAGATCCTGAGTATTTCTACCTCATACTTTGCAACTCATTCATTGCAAATGAGAGGTGACCAGAGCAAATCAACAGAGGAAACCACATTATAAAAATGTCAAGGAATATTATCATGGGGCTAAACCGTGCCCTATAGATTAAGAGTATTGAAGCACCTATACAGACAGACCTGAGTCATTTCATGAATGTGTTTCTCAGTAACATTGTGTCGGCACACATCCGAGTATAACATGTTTGTTATACTTACCGGTGTGGTGTAGCGCTGCTCACATAATCCATGGATTCAAGTTCTTTATTCAATGGATATTTGTAACTTGTGTTTGCAGTTGTGAAAAGCTTACCGGCCATTGGCGTACCACACACACCTGCAGCCACTGCAAGGTGTGAGGGCCTACGGGCTCTGGGAGCCCACTGGTTCTGGGGGCCTGTCATACCAAATACCGTCCCTCTGCCAAAAAGGGTCCCCCACAGCGTCACAATAGGATTCGATGAGTTCTAGCTTCCTTTGCTATGCTGGTTGCTTGGCTCCATTTTACCTAGTGGTCACAGAGGACGCGGGCAGTTCTAGTTCTATTTCACCTCTTAAATGCTAGCTCAGTCCGCTCAAAATTATTACCTCAAAATCGCTCTCCAAGGATGGTGTTTTTGACAGCTACTACCTGCTGACTACCTACTGCTTCAGAGGACTGACAAGAATGTAACACTTTCTTTACCATGTATTTGTCTTTATATAAGAAAATATTGTTAAATAGGAAGAAATAATTTAAGTTGTTTTTAGATTGACGTTGCTAGTTACTTTATTTATTTACCCCAGCCTGCCTTGTCAGCCAGATAGCGAACCAGACAGTTTTATTTAGCTAACGTTAGCTGGCTAACTGTTATTGTATTTTTCTGTTTGTCTGTAGCTTGCACTTCAATGGCATCCCTCGAGGAGATTTTACCACTGATCTCAACAACATTCGTAAGCAGCAGGGAAATTCACAAATCCGGATAACATTTAAGCAGTTAACTTCTATTAGATAACTGGAAGGATTTAGCTATGTACAACCCTTTTTCAACAAGCATTTTCCATCTAGCTAGTTGGTCATCTACATTGCTAGCTATACATGTATACTGAACAAAAATATAAATGCAACATGCAACAATTTCAAAGATTTTACTGAGTTACAGTTCATATAAGTAAATCGGTCAATTGAAATACATTCATTAGACCCTAATCTATGGATTAGGGTCTCAGGATCTCGTCACAGTATCTCTGTGTATTCAAACTGCCATCAATAAAAATGCAATTGTGTTCGTTGTCCGTAGCTTATGCCTACCCATACCATAACCCCACCGCCACCATGGGGCATTCTGTTCATAACGTTGACATCAGCAAACTTCTCACCCACAAGACGACATACGTACGTGGTCTGCGCTTGTGGACGTACTACCAAATTCTCTAAAATGACATTGGAAGTGGCTTACGGTAGAGAAATTAACATCAACAACTCTGGAAACAGTTATGGTGGACATTCGTACAGTCAGCATGCCAATTGCATGCTCCCTCAACTTGAGACGTGGCATTGTGTTATGTGACAAAACAGAACATTTTAGAGTGGCATTTTATTGTCTCCAGCACAAGGTGCACCTGTGTAAAGATCATGCTGTTTAATCAGCTTCTTGATAAGCCACACTTGTCAGGTCGCTGGATTGTCTTGGCAAAGAAAAAATGCTCACCTCTAGGGATGTAAAAAATGTGCGCACTACATTTTAGAGAAATAAGCATATGGAAAAAGTATGGGACCTTTTATTTCAGCTCATGAAACATGGGACCAACACTTTGTTGCATTTATATTGTTTTATTATATTTTATATATGTATTTTTTTTAAATATTTAATATTTTTGTTCAGTGCATTTATATGTCATATTGAGGTATAAGTTAAACCTAATCAGCTGTAAGCAATTATGGTAATTCCAACTGCTCTAACTAGGTGTCTTCGCTAGACAGCAAGAAGAAGACAGAGAGAGAGATGGAGAGAGAGACAGATAGCAGTGCAAATTTACTTAGACTTCAGTATTTCACCAACTCTTCTCGTCCAACTTGTTGGGAAATCACATGTACCTACAGGGGAAGGATGGCCATCCACACAGGAGGGTGATTTTCACTGAGGAGAAGGAGAATGTGCAGACCGAGATGCATGCTGGCCATTTTCGAGTGAAGCGCATTACTGCCAAAATCAACTCAGCTTCTTCTGGCGTGGGGTTGTGAAAGATGTGGACATGTACAGCAGTGAAATTACCTTTTGTTTATCAATTTTATTATATCTGAAATTATTATGATTTCAATGAATGTCATATCATAGAGCACACAATGTTTCAAATTGTCACTTTGTACTTAAAGGTCAGTACCTGTCTAGCCTGCCAGAAGTTTGAGAGGGTAAAGACTGTGGCACCGGAGTTGAAGCCCATCAGTTGTTTAAGCATGGCACATGATCTGTAAGTGGCACAATTAACATTTTTCCCTGATAAGTTGTTTTGTAATGGCTGCTTTATTTGACCACAACAGAGTTCAATATTATAGAATGTGAGTCAGTATCCTTACGAATATGAACATCTGCATACTGTATGACACAGATACGGGTAAGAAGGAAGTAATCTTCTCTCTAAAACTTAAAATGTTAGGGATATACCTCATCGGACCCTTCATGAAATCCAGGAATTGCAACAGCTGGTGTCTGACGGCAACCGATCACTTTACCAAGTGGATGTAGGCAATACCCCATTAAGGTCAGTAAAGGAAGAGAATGTGCTTAACTCTAAATCCCCTTCTGTAACCCATTAAAAAGGGGGCTTGGAACCAAAAATAGATTTCCGTTTTGTATGATACCCATCAAGGAGGAGACTGGCGAGGCCACCTCCAAGGCGATGATGGACATCTTCAACACCCACGGTTCTCCCGGGGTCATCTTGAGTGACCAAGATTTTGAACTCTGGAACAAGGTACGAATGTTCTAGGTTATATTCTGTCACCAATGGTTTGTTTTGTTTATTTTTTACAATTTATCTTTGTTTTTCCATGGTACATAAGAAATACACTACATGACCACCTTGTCGAACATCTCATTCCATAATCATGGGCATTAATATGGAGTTGGCTTTCCACTAGATGCGTTCCAATTCATCCCAAAGTTGTTCAATGGGGTTGAGGTCAGGGCTCTGAGCAGGCCAGTGAAGTTCTTCCACACCGATTTCGACAAACAATTTATGTATGGACCTCGCTTGTGCACGAGGGCACTGTCATGCTGAAACAGGAAAGGGCCTTCCCCAAACTGTTGCTACAAAGTTGGAAGCACAGAATCATTTATAATGTCATTGTATGCTGGAGCATTAAGATTTCCCTTCACTGGAACTAAGGGGCCTAGCCCGAACCATTAAAAAAAGACCCAGACCATTCCTCCTCCACCAAACTTTACAGTTGGCACTATGCATTCCGGCAGGTAGCGTTCTCATGGCATCCGCCAAACCCAGATTTGTCTGTCGAACTTCCAGATGGTGAATTGTGATTCATCACTCCAGAGAACGCGTTTCCAGTGCTCCAATGGCAGAGAGCTTTACACCCCTCCAGGCAATGCTTGGCTTGCGCATTGTGATCTTAGGCTTTAGTGCGGCTGCTCGGCCATGGAAACCTATTTTATGAAGCTCCCGACAAACAGTTATTGTGCTGATGTTGCTTCCAAAGGCAGTTTGGAACTCGGTAGTGACTGTTGCAACCGAGGTCAGACCATTTTTACGCGCCTCAGCACTTGGCAGTCCCATTCTGTGAGCTTGTGTAGCTTACCACTTCATGGCTGAGCCGTTGTTACTCCTAGACGTTTCCACTTCACAAAAACAGCACTTACAGTTGACCGGGGCAGCTCTAGCAGGGCAAAAATTTGACGAACTGACGTGTTTGAAAGGTGACATCCTATGATGGTGCAACGTTGAAAGTCACTTAGCTCTTCAGTTCAGTAAGGCCACTCTACTGGCAATTTTTGTCTATGGAGATTGCATGGCTGTGAGCTCAATTTTATACAACTGTCAGCAATGGGTGTGTCTCAAATAGCTGAATCTACTAATTTGAAGGGGTGTCCACATACTTTTGTATATACAGTGCATTCAGAAAGTATTCTTTCTTTCCCTTTCTCCACATTTTGTTATGTTACAGCCTTATTTCCTCATCAATCTTCACATTTAGCCCATAATGAGTTGAACTTTTATTAGCAAATGTATTAAAAATAAAACACTGTAATACCTTATTTACAAAAGTATTCAGACCCTTTGCTATGAGACTCAAAATTCAGCTCAGGTGCATGCTGTTTCCATTGATCATCCTCTAGATGTTTCTACAACTTGATTGGAATCCACCTGTGGTAAATTCAATTGATTGGGCATGACTTGGAAAGGCACACACCTGTATGTAATTTCCCACAGTTGACAGTGCATTTTAGAGCAAAAACCAAGCCAGGTCGAAGGAATTGTCCATAGAGCTCCGGGACAGGATTGTGTGGAGGCACAGATCTGGGGAAGGGTACCAAAAACATTTCTGCAGCATTGAAGGTCCTCAAGAAGTGCCCTCCATCATTCTTAAATGGAAGAAGTTTGGAACCACCAAGACACTTCCTAGTGCTGGCCGACCGGCCAAACTGGGTAATCGTGGAAGAAAGCCCTTGGTCAGGGAGGTGATCAAGAACACGATTGTCATTCTGACAGAGCTCCAGAGTTTCTCTGTGGAGATCGGAGAACCTTCCAGAAGATCAACCATCTCTGCAGCACTTCAGTATAAGGCACATGACAGCTCGCTTGGACTTTGCCAAAAGGCATCTAAAGGACTCAGACCATGACAAACAAGATTCTCTGCTCTGTTGAAACCAATATTGAACTCTTTGGCCTGAATTCCCATCTTCACGTCTGGAGGAAACCTGGCACCATCCCTACGGTGAAGCATGAGGGAGGCAGCATCATGCTGTTAGGACTGGGATACTAGTCAGGATCAAGTGAAAGATGAACAGAGGAAATTACAGAGAGATCCTTGATGAAAATCTGCTCCAGAACACTCAGGACCGCAGACTGGGGCGAAGGTTCACCTTCCAACAGTACAACGACCCTAAGCACACAGCCAAGACAATGCAAGAGTGGCTCTGGGACAAGTCTCTGAATGTCCTTGAGTGGCCCAGCCAGAGCCAGAGCCCGAACTTGAACCCGATCGAACATTTCCGGATAGACTTGAAAATAGCTGTGCAGTGACGCTCACCATTCAACCTGACAGAGCTTGAGTAGATCTGCAGAGAGGAATTGGAGAAACTCCCCAAATACAGGTGTGCCAAGCTTGTAGCATCAAACCCAATAAGAATCAAGGCTGAAATCGCTGCCAAAGGTGCTTCAACAAAGCACTGAGTAAAGGTTATGAATACTTATGTAATTGTATTTTTTTTATTTTTGTAAATTTGCTTTGTCATTATGGGGTATTGTGTGTAGATTGATGAGGGGGGAAAAACTATTTAATCCATTTTAGAATAAGGCTATAACGTAACAAAATGTGGAAAAAGTCAAGGGGTCTGAATACTTTCCGAATGCACTGTATATTATATTTCAATATCTTACATTGTCAATAGATATCCCTTTCTTACCTCTCCCTCCAGGTTTGGATGAACGGACCATCCAGACCCTCAAGATTGCCATGTGAAAGTTCCTTGACGGGTATCGGGAACAGTGGGAGGACAACCTGAAAGTAATTTTCTTTGCACACAACAGCAGAGTCCCAGGGCTCCAACAACTACTTATTGTCTGCTGTATCGACGGGAGCCCCAGCTGTTGACTGAGGTAAACAATGCAATTGTATATACAATTATTGCATTTTCTGTAGTCTTTCAAATTTGTGATTGACTTCCATGCTGACCACACCACATTTATTGTGCGGTGCAAAATAAATGTACACCTACACGTTATTCAATCATTGCACCCACACTACTCACGAGTGTCTGCGTAGCAGGACGCTATTTCTGACACTCAACAAGTCCTGCCTCTCAAATCTCCTCATTGGTTTTTAGGAGCATGTACTCACGTGGGTGATTGAAAGATGAAGTGACGTCCACACTCCAGTCAGTTGTAGTAATGCAAAAAGTTGCCAACCACCATATGAAGTCCAAAGAAGAAAAAGAAGCCTGAAGGAAGGAGGAAAGATGACGAGAAACAAATTAGGCTTCCCGTTTTATCTGTGGATTAATTGTCGGAGTAGAGGACCAGGTGCATTTTAGGCAAAATAACAACCCAATTTTTATATCTCAAGCTAGCAAGCTAAATTGCCATACATTGTTTAATGCTTTTCGACCTGTCCCCAAATGAATATAATTGGTTCAGAGTGTGTTTTGATATTTAAACCTGTGTGTCCTGATCGTGTCTGGTGTGGGGATACAAAATCAACTGCGCACGTGCAGTTTGGACAGCATGTTTGCTATTTTAGGATAACGTACTTTCAGATCACTGAAACCCCACCTGATGTGGTAGAAGATCAACCGTCTTCAAGGACCACCTTCAGGCACGGGCTGAGAAGGATGTGGTGGTTTTTGACCAGGTAAAAATAATTGTCCGATGTTAATTTATTTTCTGTCCCTCCAAGGGATATGTAAGAGTTGTATTTGTAATAATATTAAATATAATTGCATTTATTTATGTTATCAATCAAGGTGAGACAAGGCACAGGTGAAACAGAAGTAGAGCCACCAGAGGAGAATCAAGAAGGGGACCACGTGCTTTGACATCTGGGCGAATGACTCGGTTTGCAAGAAGAACGAAATGAAGGTGAGACCTGGAAAACCCTGCTGCTCTTTCACTCCTAGCTCGGGTCAGTATCCGTTAAGGTGAATATAAAAATCTCAGATAACTATTTGCATTTGCACACAAAATAACCTGAAGCTAGTTTTAGTTTCTCTAACACCGATATTTTTCTCTTTGTCTTCTTAGGGTTACCTCGGTGGAAGCCAGCAATCTCCTCCAGTTGGAGCAGTTAGACGGTCAACTATTGAAAGCCCTGACACCCTACACTTCGGTGAAGCCCAATAGACAAAGTATGTTAAGCTTTGGTTAACATTTGAGAAAGCAGGAAATGGTAGTTATGCTGAGTTTATAAAAATGTACCTTAATTTATCTTCTACAGGCAGCCTAATTCAGATATTTTTTTTGACTAATCAGATCAGTACGGAAAAAGATCTAATGTGAAAAGATCTGATGTGATTGGTCAAAAGACCAATTAGTGGGAAAATGATCTGAATTGGGCTTCCTGTATAAACGCAGTCTCTTCATTCACAACTTGACAATTGATAATGTTGTCACCCATCAGACTTGTCAATTAAATTTTGTATTTTGCCTATATCTATTACATGCGTTTAATTAGTTTCAATATAGTTTAGGTGTAGTTTCTATAGCTCATTATCAGTTGGGAAGGCAACTGTCGGCTGAAGAAGGAGCAGGGAGAACAAAAGTACGTCCTCAAACTGAACACAACCTCTTAATGTACAGGATTGACAGAATCTGAAACATCCACATAAGTATTAGATTTAAAATATTCCACTTATTAAATGTAAGCACATCAATAAATTGTACAGTTATAGCAGGGCAAAACCGTTAAACAGAACTTTACAATAGCTCATATTCTTGAGCATGTCTGCACACAGCATGGTGTCATTTCATGGCCCATCCTTTGTACCCATATAGAATCATGAAAAGGCTTTTCAAAAGAACCTAACTTTTTTTTTTATCCCTGAACTGGCTGAAGTATCACTCTGTCCACCATAATTTCCTTGTCTGCTCTCCAAGTGAAGTTTGAAAGGCCAGATGAAGTACAGCCTCAGGTTTCTACCAGTGTGTGTCTGTGCGCGAACGTGTGTGTGTGTGTATGTGCATGCGTGTGTGTGTGCGTGTTCATGTGTGTGTCTGGAATGGGGTCTAGTTCTGGTAGCCCTGGCCAATTCAAACAGAGCAATTCCTTACCAATTAGAAACGCTAAATGCATTTGACTCGGTGCCATTGCCTAGTCTGATACGTGCAATTAATGTTGCCCTCGTCTCCACTGACTGGTTCAAATGGATACAGTTACAGTTCAAGGCAAGTGGTGGTGTGATTGTGCAGAGACAATTGTAGACCTTTAAACAGAGCTGACATGGACATTCAGTGGCTTTGGTTCTCAATGGTTCAGCCGGTGGTGTGTAACTTTGGTAGCAATAATACTTGTATCCATCAAGGGTTGAATTTAAAATGTGAAGGGAAGTACTGCAGGGCAGTTGATGATGATATTATGTTGCCACAGTGGATGGACTATAGGAACATTGATAACTGTATCATTACACGGGGGATAAACTGTGACAACAGCTTGAAAATGTCACTTGATTTTCAGGTGAATGACTTCTACTCATAGTTATGCACATAAGGCTACTGTATGCTAAATATGATACATTCTGTTTCCATCCGTGTTTGGTCCTGTAACATTGCTGCTTACCTCTTGGGCAAAAATTGGTTGAGTAAACATTGTTTAAAAAACAATTAAACGTACAGTACTATTACTATCTACATATCTCCATACCCCTGTTACATGATTGGTTGAATTTTCAAAAAGTCATCAACCTGCATAGTTTTAAACCCCCAAAATATCGGCCAATTTTAACCCAGATTTCAACCACAAATGCCCAAGTCTCAACGTTTGGTTTATTTCAAGTTGAATTCAAGTTTTGTTAACAACAATAAAATATCAACCAAAACTGGATGACTTTGACTTTGCCACAGTGATAGAACGCCAGATTCAGGCTTGGAGTCTTGGTTTGCATCAGATTACGGAGTTTAAGTGTTTCAAAGAGACTTTACTAACAGTGAGAGCAATCCATTGCCTAATGAACATCCATACCTCAAAACATTTCGCTGTGTGTGTGAGACAAGAAATGTAATAAAACATCTGAATTAGAGGAAGGCCTAATTGAACCAGCCGACATAATGGAGAAGCATTTTGTCTTTGTTTGTCTCTTCGTTTATTTAGTATTTTTTGCATATGACTGCACGACCAAATCTCCGGAAATCTATTTCTTGCCCCAAATTACGTTCAAATCTGTTTTTTTTCTGACCTGATTTTCAAACAGCTATTCAAACATTAGGCCACAGATGTCTACACAATGTTACCACTCCACTAACTAATGGTCACTCTCAAACAAGCACGTCGATGGTAAACAAATCTGAACCCTGGAAGGCACAGGAAACCAATCTTATTAGCACTCAATGAGCTATCTTCCAAGGAAACTTTCATCTTGGAACCGGCCTGACAAAAAGCTTAAGTCTGATGTGAGTCACCACTTCTGTGTGAAGAACTACTGTAGGGGTGACCGGGGCAAAAAGTAACATTTACAGTCTTGCTTATTTATGAAAATATTAGATTCATAATATTTTTATATAAACAACATACACTTACTCCACATTCTGTTACGTTACAGCCTTATTCAAAAATGTATTCAATTATTTTCTTTCTCATCAATTTACACACAATACGAAAACAGATTTTTAGATTTTTTTTTACTATAATACTTTATTTACATAAGTATTCAGACCCTTTGCTATGAGACTTGAAATTGAGCTCAGGTGCATCCTTTTTCCATTGATCATCCTTAATATGTTTCTACAAATTGATTGGAGTCCACCTGTGGTAAATTTAATTGATTGGACATGATTTGGAAAGGTACACACCTGTCAATATAAGTTGACAGTGCACGTCAGAGCAAAAACCAAGCCATGAGATCAAAGGAATTGTCTGTAGAGCTCCGAGACAGGATTGTGACGTGGCACAGATCTGGGGAAGGGTACCTAAACATTTCTGCTGCACTGAAGGTCCCCAAGAACACAGTGGCCTCTCTCATTCTTAAATGGAAGAAGTTTGGAATCACCAAGACTTTTCCTGGAGCTGGCCGCCCGTCTAAACTGAGCAATCGGGGTAGAAGGGCATTGGTCAGGGAGGTGACCAAGAACCTGATGGTCACTTTGAGAGAGCTCCAGAGTTCCTCTGCGGAGATGAGAGAACCTTACAAAAGGACATCCATCTCTGCAGCAGTCCACCAATCAGGCCTTTATGTTAGAATGGCCAGACGGAATCCACTCGTCAGTAAAAGGCACATGACAGCCCGCTTGGAGTTTGTCAAAAGGCACCTAAAGGACTGTCAGACCATGAGAAACAAGATTCTCTGATCTGATGAAACCAAATTTGAACTCTTCGGCCTGAATGCCAAGTGTCACGTCTGTAGGAAACCAGGCACTGCTAATTACTTTGCCAATATCATCCCTATGGTGAGACATGGTTGTGGCAGCATTATGCTTTGGGATGATTTTCAGCAGCAGGGACTGGGAGAGTAGTCAGGATCAAGGCAAATATGAATGGAGCAAAGTACAGAGAGATCCTTGATGAAAACCTGCTCCAGAGCACTCAGTATCTCAGTCAATCATGTATTTATAAAGCCCTTTTTACATCAGCCAATGTCACAAAGTGCTATACAGCCTAAAACCCCAAACAGCAAGCAATGCAGATGTAGAAGCACGGTGGCTAGGAAAAACTCCCAAGAAAGGCAGGAACCTATGAAGAAACCTAGAGAGGAACCAGACTGGGGCGAAGGTTCACCTTCCAACAGGACAACAACCCTAAGCACACAGCCAAGACAATGCAGGAGTGGCTTCAAGACATGTCTGAATGTCCTTGAGTAGCCAAGCCAGGGCCCAGACTTCATCCTTATCAAACATCTTTGGAGAAACCTGAAAATAGCTGTGCAGCTAATTTTAGAATAAGGCTGTAACGTTAAAAAAATGTGGAAAAAGTCAAGAGGTCTGAATACTTTCCGAATGCACTGTATTGGGCTATATATCAATCTAGAACAGGATTATCTATTTTGGATGCATTTTGAATGGAGTGATGGAGAGAGAGAAAGACTACGAGAGAGTGATTGTGCGTGCACATGATATTCGAGTGTTAGGCTGTTTTTAAAACTATGCAGCTGCAACTAAAACAAATACAAATCTTTACAATTAAAAAACAAGGTGGAGATTGGTAAATTAGAGAGCATTTGGTCTTTATTTTACTGTATCATAGGAAATGCTGCAGAAAATGTAGGCCTACCTGTCACAAGAAAAAAAGTTACCATGATGAGATGACACTGTAGGTCCTTATGCATTGTGAACTGCACTCCATACTGAGATGAGCTGTCAGTCCCCACCCTGAGCGTTGATTCATCATGCAGAGGCTGTAGAGAAACCAGATTTAGACATTGTATATCATTTAACAGTTCCATTTCATGCCATGCTGTTCATATAAAAAAATATTAGAATTGACCGGTTTCTCGCAGTTATTTATACCGGGAAAAGGGAGTGGTTTTGGGCGGTAAATCTCGGTAACCTGGTTCCCACCATTCAACCCTAACTCACACTGGCTGCCATCAGATATGCTTTGGTGTCTGTATCTTATCATTCATGTACTGTACATATCATTACTTCTGCTTATATATTTTCACAGGGAAGAGAAAACACACTGTGAGCACAACCAGTGAATATCTGAATTTCAGGAGGGAGGCCGAGGCCTCATTTATGGAAACACTTGAGGCCCAGTGTCAGTAGCAGGATCAGCACTTCAATCAGATGCTTGAAAATGAGGCAGCAGCCAGTGTAGCAGACAGGACAGCCAGGGTGGTTGAAATGGCCCAGACCGCCTCGTTTAACAACCGCTTCATAGCTTTTGGACAGTTTGCCAAGCCATAAAAGGACGTCAGACACCAGCAGGAGACATGTCACTAAACTAAACTGGTTCTTAAGTTCTTATGTAAAATACTTTTCTTAGTTCACTTAAATTTGTACTACAACAAAAGTATTGTGTAGCTGGGTTTCAATTACTGTTAATTGAATATCGCCTGCAGTTAAACAATGACAAAGTACATTTTGGAGCAATAAAGGTCTTAAACATGCTTACTTGTGTTGATTTTAAATGTTGGATATAACGATTAGGGATACATTCGTAAAACACAGAAAAAAAAACAGAATTGTGTAGTAGGGTATTCACAGGGGGTAAAACGTATAAGGACATAATGTCTGACTAATGGTAAAATGAAAATATATTTGGTACTTTAATAATCCCCAAGGGCAAAATTGTGTGAGGTGTTTTAGTGACCAAAAAAGGGAGAGAACCAATGAGCTAATGGACCAGGCTTGGTCTGTCATGCTAGAAGTTCTGTTTTTGGTCCAGGCACTTTGTTGTCCAAATGGTGATGGAGTTCGGTGTCTGTAACAGGCGGGAGAAAATCACAAAGAAAGAAAATAGAGAAAATATTTTATTAAACATTGTGTTCATTTGTCAATGGGACACATATCAATTTACCATAGCATAGGTGGAGATCATATAGTTGGTTATTTTTCATCTGATTAGGTCAGGAAGGGTATCTCATAAGAATGTGCTGCTAAATGACCTGCAGTATTGAATGAGGACAGTTAGCTAGAACACTTAAATGCTGTGTATGATGTAGGCCTAGGTATATACAATGTATATCTATCACAAAGACAGATACACATTATGTAGCTAGCTAGCTAAATAGATGCATTGTACATACATCCTAGGGGCCTATCACACACAGCATACTGCAAGAGTAATACCGTATTGCAGGACTGCACCTTATTGTAAGCAACTGTAATAGCTGTCCTCATTCCAAATACGTTTTCAACAATTCACAAAGACTGATAGACAAATGTTTCTTTCAATGCGTAAGCTGTTCTTTCAACCGGCTGTAGCGATCCTCTCCTTGCCTGATAACTTACAGTATGCTGTATAATTCTCTGTCTCTTTTCAGCTGGCTCCTCTTGTTCAGACTCCATTGCTCCCCACAAACAAAAATGAAAAGGATGGCACAAAACTCCTGGTTAACTCCTCCAGTGCATCTCCCTCCTCCTTCCAAAAAATACCAGTCACCGAGGATCCCAACAATGTCGCTGTCGAACCAAAAAGGCTAGTTCGTACTGGTTCTGGGCACAGCCTGGCACGGTTTGGTTTCTCTGGTGGAATTGTGCAATTTGTGGCCCTCCTGTTAGCTTGCACAATTCTTGGCATTCTCCTTCCACCTCTCTCATTAACAAGCTGTTCTCGCACACAGGACTGACGCAGACTGGATGGTTTTTGTTTGTCGCACCATTTTCAGCAAACCCTAGACAATGTCTTGTGTGAAAAACCCAGGAGGACGGCAGTTTCTGAGATACTGGAACCGGTGCACCTGGCAACGATGATCGAACCACACTCAACGTCGCTTAGGTCACTCGTTTTGCCCAATCGAACAGTAACTGAATGCCTTGATGGATGTCTGTCTGCTTTATATAGCAAGCCACGGCCACATGACTGTAGGAACAAACCATTTTTTGAACGGGGTGGTGTACCTAATTAACTGAGTGTACATACGGTGCCTTCGGAAAGTATTCAGACCCCTTGACTTTTTCCACATTGTTAGGTTACAGCCTTATACTAAATTGTTATTTCCCCTCATCAATCTACACATAAAACCCCATAATGACAAAGCAAAAACAGGCTTTTAGATTTTTGTTGCTAATTTATATTTAAAAAAATGAAATATAACATTTCCATAAGTATTCAGACCCTTTACTCAGTACTTTGTTGAAGCATCTCTTGCAGCAATTACAACCTCAAGTTTTCTTGGGTATGACACTACAAGCTTGGCACACCTGTATTTGGGGAGGTGTTCCCATTTTTCTCTCCAGATCCTCTCAAGCGCTGTCAGGTTGGATGGGGAGCGTTGCTGCACAGCTAATTTCAGGTCTCTCCAGAGATGTTCGATCGGGTTCAAGTTTGGGTTCTGGCTGGGCCACAAGCATATTCAGAGACTTGCCCCGAAGCTACTCCTGCGATGTCTTTGCTGTGTGCTTAGGGTCGTTGTCCTGTTGGTAGGTGAACCGTCGCCCCAGTCTGAGGTCCTGAGCCCTTTGTAGCTGGTTTTCATCAAGGATCTCTCTGTACTTTGCTCCGTTCATCTAACTAGTCTCCCAGTCCCTGCTGCTGAAAAACAACCCCACAGCATGATGCTGCCACCATCATGCTTCACCTTAGGGATGGTGCCACGTTTCCTCCAGACGTGACGCTTGGCATTCAGGCCAAATAGTTTCATTTTGTTTTCATCATACCAGAGAATCCTGTTTCTCATGGTCTGGGAGTCTTTCGGTGCCTTTTGGCAAACTCCAAGCTGGCTGTCATGTGCCTTTTAGTGAGGTGTGGCATCATCTGGCCACTCTCCCATAACGGCCTGATTTGTTGAGTGCTATTGAGATAGTTGTCCTTCTGGAAGGTTCTCCCATCTCCACAAAGGAACTCTAGAGCTCTGTCAGAGTGACCTTCGGGTTCTTGGTCACATCTCTGACCAAGGCCCTTCTCCCCCGATTGCTCAGTTTGGCCAGGTGGCCAACTCTAAGAAGAATCAAAGTAGTTTATCAATACATTTCTGCCTTTATAATGTTGAATATTGTAAAATTATTTAACATTTACGATAGCAAATTTCAATTTACAAAAAAAAAAAGACGTTTTCGTCTTTTGAGCTTCTAGTCATGAAATCTGTGCAGCCTACTCAATCACTTTTTATAGCTACTGTTTACAGGCCTCCTGGGCCATATACAGCGTTCCTCATTGAGTTCCCTGAATTCCTATCGGACCTTGTAGTCATAGCAGATAATATTCTAATCTTTGGTGACTTTAATATTCACATGGAAATGTCCACAGACCCACTCCAAAAGGCTTTCGGAGCCATCATCGACTCAGTGGGTTTTGTCCAACATGTCTCTGGACCTACTCACTGTCACAGTCATACTCTGGACCTAGTTTTGTCCCATGGAATAAATGTTGTGGATCTTAATGTTTTTCCTCATAATCCTGGACTATCGGACGACCATTTTATTACGTTTGCAATTGCAACAAATAATCTGCTCAGACCCCAACCAAGGAACATCAAAAGTTGTGCTATAAATTCACAGACAACATAAAGATTCCTTGATGTCCTTCCAGACTCCCTCTGTCTACCCAAGGACGCCAGAGGACAAAAATTAGTTCACCACCTAACTGAGGACCTCAATTTAACCTTGCGCAGTACCCCTAAAAACGAAAAACATTTCTCATAAGAAACTAGCTCCCTGGTATACAGAAAATACCCGAGCTCTGAAGCAAGCTTCCAGAAAATTGGAACGGAAATGGTGCCACACCAAACTGGAAGTCTTCCGACTAGCTTGGAAAGACAGTACCGTGCAGTATCGAAGAGCCCTTACTGCTGCTCGATCATTCTATTTTTCCAACTTAATTGAGGAAAATAAGAACAATCCGAAATTCCTTTTCGATACTGTCGCAAAGCTAACTAAAAAGCAGCATTCCCCAAGAGAGGATGGCTTTCACTTCAGCAGTAATAAATTCATGAACTTCTTTGAGGAAAAGATCATGATTATTAGAAAGCAAATTACGGACTCCTCTTTAAATCTGCGTATTCCTTCAAAGCTCAGTTGTCCTAAGTCTGCACAACTCTGCCAGGACCTAGGATCAAGAGAGACACTCAAGTGTTTTAGTACTATATCTCTTGACACAATGATGAAAATAATCATGGCCTCTAAACCTTCAAGCTGCATACTGGACCCTATTCCAACTAAACTACTGAAAGAGCTGCTTCCTGTGCTTGGCCCTCCTATGTTGAACATAATAAATGGCTTTCTATCCACCGGATTTGTACCAAACTCACTAAAAGTGGCAGTAATAAAACCTCTCTTGAAAAAGCCGAACCTTGACCCAGAAAATATAAAAAACTATCGGCCTATATCGAATCTTCCATTCCTCTCAAAATTTTTAGAAAAGGCTGTTGCGCAGCAACTCACTGCCTTCCTGAAGACAAACAATGTATACGAAATGCTTCAGTCTGGTTTTAGACCCCATCATAGCACTGAGACTGCACTTGTGAAGGTGGTAAATTACCTTTTAATGGCATCAGACCGAGGCTCTGCATCTGTCCTCGTGCTGCTAGACCTTAGTGCTGCTTTTGATACCATCGATCACCACATTATTTTGGAGAGATTGGAAATTGGTCTACACGGACAAGTTCTGGCCTGGTTTAGATCTTATCTGTCGGAAAGATATCAGTTTGTCTCTGTGAATGGTTTGTCCTCTGACAATTCAACTGTAAATTTCGGCGTTCCTCAAGGTTCCGTTTTAGGCCCACTATTGTTTTCACTATATGTTTTACCTCTCGGGATGTCATTCGAAAACATAATGTTAACTTTCACTGCTATGCGGATGACACACAGCTGTACATTTCAATGAAACATGGTGAAGCCCCAAAATTGCCCTCACTAGAAGCATGTGTTTCAGACATAAGGAAGTGGATGGCTGCAAACGTTCTACTTTTAAACTCGGACAAAACAGAGATGCTTGTTCTAGGTCCCAAGAAACAAAGAGATCTTCTGTTGAATCTGACAATCAATCTTAATGGTTGTACAGTCGTCTCAAATAAAACTGTGAAGGACCTCGGCGTTACTCTGGACCCTGATCTCTCTTTTGAAGAACATATCAAGACTGTTTCAAGGACCGTTTTTTTCCATCTACGTAACATTGCAAAAATCAGAAACTTTCTGTCCAAAAATTATGCAGAAAAATTAATCCATGCTTTTGTCACTTCTAGGTTAGACTACTGCAATGCTCTACTTTCCAGCTACCCGGTTAAAGCACTAAATAAACTTCAGTTAGTGCTAAATACGGCTGCTAGAATCCTGACTAGAACCAAAAAATGTGATCATATTACTCCAGTGCTAGCCTCCCTACACTGGCTTCCTGTCAAGGCAAGGGCTGATTTCAAGGTTTTACTGCTAACCTACAAAGCATTACATGGGCTTGCTCCTACCTATCTCTCTGATTTGGTCCTGCCGTACATACCTACACGTACAAGACGCTGGCCTCCTAATTGTCCCTAGAATTTCTAAGCAAACAGCTGGAGGCAAGGCTTTCTCCTATAGAGCTAAATTTTTATGGAATGGTCTGCCTACCCATGTGAAAGACGCAAACTCGGTCTCAACCTTTAAGTCTTTACTGAAGACTCATCTCTTCAGTGGGTCATATGATTGAGTGTAGTCTGGCCCAGGAGTGTAAAGGTGAACGGAAAGGCTCTGGAGCAACGAACCGCCCTTGCTGTCTCTGCCTGGCCGGTTCCCCTCTTTCCACTGGGATTCTCTGCCTCTACCCTATTACAGGGGCTGAGTCACTGGCTTACTAGGGCTCTTTCATACCGTCCTAGGAGGGGTGCGTCACTTGAGTGGGTTGAGTCACTGATGCGATCTTCCTGTTTGGATTGGCGCCCCCCCCCCTTGGGTTGTGCCGTGGCGGAGATCTTTGTGGGCTATACTCGGCCTTGTCTCAGGATGGTAAGTTGGTGGTTGAAGATATCCCTCTTGTGGTGTGGGGGCTGTGCTTTGGCAAAGTGGGTGGGGTTTTGTCCTTCCTGTTTGGCCCTGTCTGGGGGTGTCATCGGATGGGGCCACAGTGTCTCCTGACCCCTCCTGTCTCAGCCTCCAGTATTTATGCTGCAGTAGTTTGTGTCGGGGGGCTAGGGTCAGTTTGTTATATCTGGAGTACTTCTCCTGTCCTATCCGGTGTCCTGTGTGAATTTAAGTATGCTCTCTCTAATTCTCTCTTTCTCTCTCTCGGAGGACCTGAGCCCTAGGACCATGCCTCAGGACTACCTGACATGATGACTCCTTACTGACCCCAGTCCACCTGGCCGTGCTGCTGCTCCAGTTTCAACTGTTCTGCCTGTGATTATTATTATTATTTGACCATGCTGGTCATTTATGAACATTTGAACATCTTGGCCATGTTCTGTTATAATCTCCACCTGGCACAGCCAGAAGAGGACTGGCCACCCCACATAGCCTGGTTCCTCTCTCGGTTTCTTCCTAGGTTTTGGCCTTTCTAGGGAGATTTTCCTAGCCACCGTGCTTCTACATCTGCATTGCTTGCTGTTTGGGGTTTTAGGCTGGGTTTCTGTACAGCACTTTGAGATATCAGCTGATGTACGAAGGGCTATATAAATACATTTGATTTGATTGAATTCCTCTCACCTGATATCAAATCATTCTCAATTTTAGCATTTTTTAAAAAGAAGATTGATATTATAAGTATATATTATAAGTATTAATATTGCTGAGCTAATCGTATTTTGAGAATTCTGTGAATACCTGAGAAGGATGATGATGCGTTGGTATTATGAGCCTGCATTATTGCATAGACATGGAATTCTAATTAATGGGACTTTGAAAGCAAAAGTCCCACTTTAAATATTGTAATAATGACTTATTATTATTATTTAGCACCGTATTTCTCTTACAATGTTTAAGCTAGAGACGCCATTCAAACTTCACAATGTGCAGACTGATCTGGATTAACTTGCTATTAGGCAACTTTTTGATAACATTTATACGTTTTAAACTTCGTGTTGACCTTAAAAAAATATAATCTGCTTTCACGGGATTTCTTCAACATTCTGAAAGTCCCATTATTAAAAACTCCCAGACTTTCAACATTCTATTAATTATTAAGAACTTTTTGACACAAATTAGCTACTTCGAGGACTGTCCCAACAAGTTAGACAAACACTGAGACGGTATGGAATCTTAGTCTACTTCTCTGATATTCAAATCTGAAATCAGCGCAGAAATACATTCTACTAAGATAATTTAAACAGTGTTAAGTTAACTCCCTCAGAACTTAATAATTAAAGCACTGGGGGAGTAGTTCGGGCACCAGTCTTTTTAGCTAACATTCCAGTCCTGTCATTTGCCAAAGAGACTCACTCCTCTTTTGGCAATCTCATATGTTCCTCATTGGTTGTTGCTTATTGGTTGTTGTAAATAATAATTTATTTTCCCATGACAACATGTTGAGCCTTGAAAATAGAATTAGAATTATAACAAAGTCAAAAACAAACATTTAGCTATTAGTTAGGCAAGTTGTTGTATTTTGAGGCTTAAAATCAAAGCAAAGACTTTTTGTGATTGGAATTGCAGTATGTATTTAGTTTAAGAATTTAGACATGAGCTAGCAACTTTTGACAGACTGGTTATTGTCTGAACAACAGGCTGAAGGCTGAAGAAAGGCCAGTCTTTTCGGGCATATTACAGGAGTGGCAAGGAGTGGAATTTGAGCTAAAAAGACTGGTATGGAGGCCACTGAGGGAGCACATTCTAAGAATGAGACAATTAGTAAACAATGAAACTTTTGACACATCAGCTACTTTCACCACTTTCTCAATAACTTAGACACAAATTAGATAGTATGAAATCTTAGTCTACTTCTCTGCTATTCAAATCTGAAATCAGAACAGGAATAATGTTATGGCTGTAAAATGGCACAGTGATGCCATCTGTTGGTAAATGTTAATTACTGCAACTCCAGTGTTTCTAACGGTGTACTTGAGATACCCGGATCTATTCCAATGTACTGAACAAGACTGGTTACTCGCATCAATACCTCTGTCTCGTCATTTAACATTCAAACATGGTGTAAGATCGGATAACTAACCATGCTTTCCGTAAATTAAAGTCACCTGTTCTGGTTTACCAAAAAAATGCTTATTTGAGTAAAACTTTGCCGGAATTGACCTTAGCTAGAGTGCGTTTGCTCGCTAGCTTCAGTTTTGTTAGCACCGGTTAGACATGGTAGCGAACATTTCCCCCTCCCGCCGTAAGGAAGCTCAGCGGATATTGGAGTGCGAACTGGGATACGTTTTGAGGTGAATGGGAGGACTATACACTAGCCACGGGACATCTGGAAAAGGACGATGAGGTAGTGGCTGCCACTTTGACGACTATAATGGGAACTGAATGCCAACACGTATACAAACACAACCTGAACCTAACAGCAAGGTAACGCAACAGCTATTATTGATGCTCTTGAACAATACTTTAAGCCAGCAAAACGTTATCTACGAGCATTATGTTTTCGGTTGTTGCAAACAGGAGGCAGCTACATGTGACTATGGTGCTTTAAGAGATGAACTGATCAGAGATAAGATAGTGCTTGGCATAACTGATGAGGGCACGCGCAGACGTTTGCTGAGAGAACGTGACCTGACGCTGGTCTTGGCAGTGGAGACATGCCTTGCAGCAGAGCCTACTGATATACGGATAAGTTCCATGGAGCTAGAAAGGCAACTTATGGACAATGTCAATGCTACATTCAGGCAGCTAGTAAAGAAATTCTCCTTTGCCACAGCTAATTCTATAGCCAACTCTGCAGTAGACAACCCCAATACTTGTCGATAATGTGGCATTTCTCATGGGTGGGGAAAAGAACTCTGCCCAGCCTATGGAAAAATATGCACATCCTGTGGTACAGCTAATCACTTCGCAAGGGTCTGGCATGAAAAGCAAGAGAAAGGAGGGTAAAGTGCACTCCATTGAAACAAACACAGATGAAGGGAACAACAGCACAGATTATGTATATGCTAGCGAGTGCATATGGGCAGTGAGGGCAAAAGGAAAAAGGTGGTTTGTCACTCTGCTACTTAATAATAAACCACAGCGATGCCAAGTAGATTCAGGAGCCACATGTAACGTTATGAGCCTTAAAGACAAAAGGAGGCTCACGCCCAGAGACAAACTCACACAGAGTAGCACCAAGCTGAAACTGTATTCAGGCCAGTTCATGACCTCTTTAGGCTTGTTTGTGACAGTGTGTTTTACGTGGCCAGAAACACACCCTTGAGTTTGAAATAGTTGAGGGTAGTCAACAGCCAGTACTGTCAGGTTCTAAATGTGAGTGCCTTGGGCTTATTAACTTCATCCCAGCTGATCTTAATATTATAGACAAAGTCCAGGCTGGGCCCCTGAGCAAGGAGACACTCCTAAGCAAGTACCATGATGTCTTCAACGCACCGGTCGAGTCAGTTCGAAGTCCACTTTGAGTTGGACGCAGCAATCCAGCCTGTCCAGTGTGCACCCCACAATGTACCAGTGGCCATGAAAGCAGCTATGAAGGCTCAACTTGACAAATATGAAGCAGATGGCCACATCATATCTGTCACAGAGCCTACAGACTGGATAAGGAATATGGTTATCGTCAAGAAACCAGACAAGCCACGGATATGCGCTGATCTAAATACCTCAACTGGGCTCTGCGACGTTCACATTACATTATACCCATGTTGGAGGATGTTCTTTACAAGCTCCCGAAGGCCAGAATCTTCATGCTCGTGGACGCCAGAGATGCCTTCCTGCTGTGCAAGCTCGACGAGCCCAGCAGCTACATTACCACCTTTTGTACACCCTGGGGCAGGAAGAGGTGGTTAACACTCCCGTTTGGTGTCTCCGTGGCTCCAGAGGTGTATCAGCGGAAACGGCACGAGTTGTTGATGGGACTTAGTGGCGTGGAACTCATAGCAGATGACATCCTCGTAGTAGGCTGTGGGGACAGTGATGAGGCAGAATGTGACCATGACGTCAAGCTGCTGGCCCTGATGGTCAGATGCAGACAGGTCAAGATAAGGCTAAGCTTCAGTTTAAAGTGCCAGAGGTCCGCTTTCTTGCACACATCTTGTCTTCCACCGGATTGAAGGTGGATCCTGAAAAAGTGAAGGCTATCTTGGAAATGCCCCCATCTGACGTGAAGGCAGTGCAGTGCTTCGTCGAATTCGTCACCTACCTGGCCGAGTGTTCCCTACCTTTGACTGTAGACTGTCAGGACTACAAATGAGAAAAAGGACCTCACTCACATGGCTCTCTCAGATATCTCAATTCTTATTAACCAATATTAGTCCTTCTCACAGGCTATAAGTGAAGACAGACACAACTGTGCAAGTCCTTATCGAATTGCGAGACACATATTGAAGATGTTGGAAAAACTGTCCACGTTTTTTTTGTCAGCCATCAAGATGAGTAGGCCTAATGAACAGCAAAAACACTAGCCTATGTCAATCTACTATCCCCCATAGTACAACACTTGACCTATTATATTGGTCAACTTGTCCTTCTGTGTGAGAAATAAATATTCCAAACATGGTATAGGACAGTTGTGGGATGCAATTGATCCCAAATTAATACAACTACTAGCATCAACAAAAACGTTTACAAGCAATGAGGCTGATGCAACAGATCAGAACGTTTAGCTTAAAATGTCGATAAACTATTAGGCTATTTCTTCACATTATATGCGCAGCAATGCACACACGGCAGTTGGCTCTAAGTGCTAATGTTCCAAAATGCAATCAATTAGCGGGAAAACACTGTTCTAAAAAGTTACCACTTTTTATGATTATGCTTGTGATTCTTTAATATAAAGGTGCATTTCTATGGTGAAAAGGATCTTCACCAAACTTGAAACGCACTGCCTATGTATGCCAGTTAGGCTTTACACCGGTTGTAAAGCAGATTAATGTACTTAATTTTATGAAGTTATTTAGACACTTTAGTTTTGATACAAACCTTATCAAAAATATATAGGCATATGGGCTAAGCTACATGACGTGTGCAACTATGATTAAATAGTCGCCAAAGTCATGTTTCTTGCCTCGCTGCACACAAACTGGGCATCATTCACAAGTGATAGTCTGAGGGGTGAAAATATTAGCCTATCTTGTCTTTACATATACTTGAAATTTGTTTTGATTTATGTATAATGGACCATTCTCATGCACCTGTCTCGATATTGGGGCAGGGGAAAAAAATACATGTCATCAATTCACTAAAATTACTCCTGTTGTAAAAAGAAGCAATTTGCTTCATATTAGGAAAGTTGAGGAATAAACAAAGTAGGCATAGCCTATAGAAAGCTGATGGGACCTGCTTATTTTTAATAGGGGCCATCAAAACTCTGTATCCTCACAGAATTGCATAGCCTATAGAAATATTCCAGAACATGAGCTCATGGGCTCTCAAGAAGTGTTTGATTAGATTTTCAATTACCTTTGCGTTATGTCAGAGTGATTAGAGGGACAATAGAGTGCTGAGTACCAGGCAGTTAGCAAGTTTGGTAGGCTACTATTGACAATCAGCAGCATCAGAGCTTGGAGAAGCCTAGTTACCGTGACTAAACGGTCACATGGAATTTGACTGCGGCCATGACTTGTGACTGCCGGGGTGGCGGTAATACTGTCGAAGTAACAGCCCTAGGTGAGAGTGATATGTGGAACCATTTTCACCAAATGGTTCTTTGCATATCAGGAAGTTCTTTACTGGTGTGATGTTTGTGAAGAACCATCCTGTCCTTTACCTCTCTACCATGTTGTCCTTTATGCCATGAAATGCTACTACATTGTTAAAAAGTTTCTGTAATTTTACGTTGCAGTGAAAGAATGGTAAACAACAACAAATTACTGCATGTTGTGCATTTGTGCCAACAATCAGTGGAAACATTGTACCAGTTTAAGTGGCTGATTGTTATGTTGTCAAAGTTGAGCACCTCTTTTAACACTGTCACTTTTGTCATTTTTGTAAGAATATGTGACAAAGAGCTGCACTGTTAAGAGGTTACTGTGCATTTCACACTAACTTAATGGCAGTTAGTTACCTATTTTGTGTTACCTAACTGGCAACTAGCTATCAGTAAAATATTGTAAAATTCACAGTAGCTTAATAACCGTTAACTGATAGTAACTTACTTGGAACTATCTGCCAGTAACTTACTGTACTTTAACTAAACATTTTTGATTACAAGATTAGTTGAAAACTACTAAGCATTAGTTGTGGTGAGCATACTTAGGACTCAGCCTCACCTGTCTCACCTCTAGGGTGGCAGCAAATGTACCTTCCTGACCCACCATCAGGTCAGTGCGTGTGACAGAGATCAGCCACAGTAAGTTATTGTAAACAGTAAATTATTGAGAAAAAAAGCATGAACTTCTTGGTGACCAACTTCTATTTGCTGGAATATGCACAGTAACCTTTTGAGTGCAGCTCTTGATTGTCACAAGCTCTTACAAAGATTGTAGAACTGGAGTGAACAAATGAGGTACTCAACCTTCATCAACATAATGATTAAAACACTTAAACTGGTACAACACTTCCACTAACGGTTGGCACAAATACAACTTATTTTAGACCATGCCCGCCAGCACATTGCCCCACCTACATTTCAAATTGCAGTAATGATTTTACTTTGTAATTAAAATATTGTGTAGAACATTTTTCCATTTGCCAAAATGTACCAGTACCATGTGAGTACCTAACAGTGTGTCATAAGTGCATTCTAAGTATAACTGTAGAACCTGTCATTGGTTCTACCAAGAGCCAGAGGGTTCTTCATGAGAAGGTTCTAAATGGTACTCAAAAGGATTCCCCTACAGGGACAAATCAAAGGGTTCTACGTGGTACTCAAAAGGGTTACGTGCTACTCTACGTGGTACTCAAAAACCCACCTAGGGTTTCTTGTGAGAGGGTTCTAAAATAATTTAAGGGTTCTACATGGCACCCAAAAGGGTTCCTCCATAGTGACAAATGACAGAATGTCTATTAGTTTTAATCTCTGTCATACCCACAGACCCAGGGGCATAGCAGGATATTCAGGTCGCTGGCAACTGAAAGCTTGTGAGTTCAAATCCAAAATATGGTTCACTCACAAGTAATCAGAATACAGCAGAATAATGTCCCTTACAACAATAATACCTTAAACCAGCTAAAAAAACGGACCTTTTATATATTTGCCATATTTTCACAGAAACCAGTGTGTAATGACTTCTCTTATGGTTCCTAAAATCACATCCTTCTCTTAACAAAAACACTCATCATTTTTCATATTTCATGCACAACGCGTAGGATGAACACTTCATACATTTTTAATTACATCACAAATTGACATTAGTGTTCTATACATCACCTCTGACGATTCCCCATGTTCTATGTTAGAAATATTGTTCCAGTATTCGCTTTAGAACATGTTAGAGGTTCAGCGGGGAAAGGTCTGTTGAAACAAAATACATTCTTCTGGTGAACATTGGAGAGGGAGAGCTGAATGTTCTGTCCTTGATTTAAAACAGGGTGTGAGTTGTTAACCCCCACCAGTTCCCTCCCCCACTCTGCGGGTGAGAGGGGGTCTGGTTGAAGTCATTCATTGCAAACATGATCTGACCTATTTGGATCCTCACAGGATAGTCATGACAGTGATAAGGGTACAGCTGTAAGGCACCAGCTTTGGACAGTCTACAGAGCTCTTCTCTGTTCTCGTGGGGAAGTTTACAACTTGATTTGTTTCCTGATCGGGCGGCCTCGTACAGTGTTGCACGTAGCCTCGACGCCCCCCACTTGGCCTTGACGAGGCTCGATCTGTGTCACAAATAGAGCTTAATTCTATTTTAGCCTTAGGTAACGCAGACGCTCGTTGGCGCGCGCGAGCAGTGGGTACAATAATTAAATATAGACTTCTAAATTTATTTTGCAACGCTCGTGCACGCGACACGAGCTGTGTAGTCAGGGTATTACTGACCAGAATATTACGTATTTTTCTGGCCACCATGTGAAAGGTTGGTAATAATTGTGACCTATGTGCTATATTATATACTGGTAATAGTTAAGACCTAATCATAACCTGGTAATGAACACCTGACTACAGCTTATTACCTACTGTACTTCAGAGGATAAAGTTGGATATTGAAAATATTGTTAATTACATTTCTATTTGTTTCCATAGGTACCAATTACATTTTAAATCTGCATACAGTAATTGTATCATAATTCAATTGAGCACAAACGAGTGGTACAAAAGGTATATTTGCTCCTCTGTCCCTTCATATTGAAGTGGGACACACATTTATTTGTCTTCAATCTGAAACATTTTAAGAAAGAAGATTTCAAAATTAGACAGTAGCTGGACAATGACAATTTTTTACTTCTCTTTAAATGGTGAAGTTTTGTTTATAAAACTGAGGCCATTGTCCCAGATAGAGGTTCCCCAATTGAGGACAGCTTGACAGTCTTTAAAAAAAGAAAGGTAAATGCAAAATGTAAGAATGTACTCTAAAAAGAAAAGGTTCCTGGAGGCACATTTAGGGGTTCCTCAGATTGCAACATCTGCAGAACCCCTAAAGGTGCTTCCAGGAACCTTTTCAAAAGGTTCCACAAATAACATTTTAGGGTGTTAAGGTTCCTTTTATGTCCAATGTATTTGTTATAGTGTGGACACTAAATTATTACATTGAATATGTGATTGTACTTACCTGCAGTATAGTATGATTACTATTCATGTGTTTATGGTTATTTTTGGCATTGGCCTTGACCGTGACTTTTCTGCTTTGAGTGATGTCATCACCCAGAGTTGTGCCTTTTCAATGCATCTCTACCACAGGATGAGTAGGCTGTATAGCTTTACCGTATTTGTACCATTTGTACACCTTTTATTTATTAGATGTAAAGGAAAGTAATATTGAATTGCATATGGGCATTCCTTGTCCAAGTTACTACAGTATTCTATTATTAATAACAATAATAATAACATTGAGTGTCAAACTTGTAAAGTCACATTAATTTTTATTAACTTTGAAAGTCGCAGGTATCACAGAAATCTCTGGTCTCCCTTATCCCTCTCTACAGCAAAAAGTTTGCCATTCGTACAACATTTGTTGGTAATTTACCTCTCTCATCAATTCCCAGAACACATTTCAAAATTAACAGCACAGTGCTTTTCACTGATGCTGCATACTCAATATTAAAAAGGAAATGGACCCCCATTGCCACTCCCAATCCCATGGAGATGTACTCCAGCTCTTCAGTGAGTAGCTCTTCTACATCCAGGAAGAGTTGGATGTGGCTCTCATCTGCAAAAGAATTCCCCCCTATTCGTATGGTAGGTGATGGGAACTTTACACACTGTAAGACGTAAAAAAAAAAAAAAGAATAATACTTGAGTCATATTTCAAACAGTAAAGTAACAACTGAGTACAGTACAACTTATACAGTACTACTAATTTTGCATTTATTTATTTGTCTGCTGGGAAATACATACCATGTCTGTGACGTACAGTCCCTTGGATATTCTTTGAAGGGGTAAGGGAAGAGTAAAATGGCTGCAGTGATCTTCAGACCTTAAATTGGAGGGTGTGTAATAAAAAGGCTGGATTAGAATCAATAGAATTAGAACAGCTCCATTCTGTTTTGGGTACATGTTACATGCAGTAACACTGATAAAAAATAAAAAAACCTTTGAGCTTCCTCCGTGTGTGAAAGAAATCTCCATGGCCATACCCTTCCTCTCCGTTTCTGCAATGATTTTGCTGGCAACTGTGCCAAATTCGGACAGAACGTTTCTGTCCACATCCATACCGAATTTGCTTCTCATCTCAGAGAAATTCTGAAAGTCAATTTCTTTATAATGCATCAACTACATATCTTAAATTCATTAGTTTTTTTTTTTAACCATTTCTTTCTATCAGACTTTTCATCCACTTCGAATAAAATGTTATTGGTTACATACACATGATTAGCAGATGTTAATGCGAGTGTAGCGAAATGCTTGTGCTTCTAGTTCTGACTATGCAGTAATATCTAACAAGTAATCTAACAAATTCACATCTACCTTATACACACAAATGTAAAGGGATGAATAAGAATATGTACATATAATTATATGGATGAGCGATGGCCATGCGGCTTAGGCAAGATGCAGTAGATGTATAGAATACAGTATATACATATGCAATGAGCAAGGTAGGATATGTAAACATTATTAAAGTGGCATTATTTAAAGTGACTAGTGATACCTTTTTATTAAGTCCATTTATTTAAGTCGCCAGAGATTTGAGTCTGTATGTTGGCAGCAGCCTCTATCTTAGTGATGGCTGTTTTAACAGTCTGATGGCCTTGAGATAGAAGCTGTAGTGTCGTCTACTAACTCCCTGTTCACCCATGACTGCGTGGCCATGCACACCTCAAACTCAATCATCAAGTTTGTAGACGACACTACAGTGGTAGGCCTGATTACCAACAATGACGAGATGGCCTACAGGGAGGAACAACAGTGCCTTCAACCTCAGGAGGCTGAAGAAATTTGGCTTGTCACCTAAAACACTCACAAACTTTTACAGACACACAATTGTCAGGCTGTATCACAGCCTGGTACGGCAACTGCACGGCCCTCAACCGCAAGGCTCTCCAGAGTGTGGTGCGGTCTGCACAACGCATCGCTGGGGGAAACTACCTGCCTCCAGGAAATCTACAACACCCGATGTCACAGGAAGACCAAAAAGATCATCAAGGACAACAACCACCCGAGCAACTGCCTGTTCACCCCGCGATCATCCAGAAGGCGAGTTCAGTACAGGTGCAACAAAGCTGGGATCGAGAGACTGAAAAACAGTTTCTATCTCAAGGCCAACACACAGTAGGAAAATGGAGAACACTTTTTTTTTCAAGTTTTTCTTTTAATATGGCTGGATATTCTGGAAGTCTAAACACAGACGGCCAGACTCTTTGGCTGATTGATTTGTCCTGTTGCTGGCCAGTTGACACGACAGATGCTGGGTCATTTTGCTGGGCTGTTTGCTGCAGCTGGGAATTAATAAATTAACCCACCGTTCCTAGGCCGTCTTAACTGCCTCGTTCAGGAGCAGAATGACAGCTTTTCACATTGTCAGCTCGGGGGATCCAATCTTGCAACCTTACAGTTAACTAGTCCAACGCAATAACGACCTGCCTCTCTCTCGTTACACTCCACAAGGAGACGGCCTGTTACGCGAATGCAGTAAGCCAAGGTAAGTTGCTAGCTAGCATTAAACTTATCTTATAAAAAACAATCAATCATAATCACTAGTTAACTACACATAGTTGATGATATTACTATGTATTATCTAGCGTGTCCTGCGTTGCACATAATCTGACTGAGCATACAAGTATCTAAGTATCTGACTGAGCGGTGGTAGGCAGAAGCAGGCAAGTAAACATGAATTCAAACAGCACTTTCGTGCGTTTTGCCAGCAGCTCTTCGTTGTGCGTCAAGCATTGCACTGTTTATAACTTCAAGCCTATCAACTCCCGAGATGAGGCTGGTGTAACCAAAGTGAAATGGCTAGCTAGTTAGCGCACGCTAATAGCGTTTCAAACTTCACTCACTCTGAGCCTGTGGTTGTTTCCCTTGCTCTGCATGCGTAACGCTGCTCGATGATGGCTGTTGTCGTTGTGTTGTTGGTTCGAGCCCAGGAAGGAGCGAGGAGAGGGACGGAAGCTATACTGTTACACTGGCAATACTAAAGTGCCTATAAGAACATCTAATAGTCAAAGGTTAATGAAATACAAATGGTATAGAGGGAAATAGTCCTATAATAACTACAACCTAAAACTTCTTACCTGGGAATATTGAAGACTCGTGTTAAAAGGAACTACCAGCTTTCATATGTTCTGAGCAAGGAACTGAAATGTTAGCTTTCTTACATAGCACATATTTCACTTATACTTTCTTCTTCAACACTTTGTTTTTGCATTATTAATTAAACATGTTTCATTATTTACTTGAGGCTAAATTTAAGTGTTCATTCAGTATTGTTGTAATTGTCATTATTACAAAGACATTTTTTATATAAATCGGCCGATTTAATCAGTATCGGCCCCTTTGGTCCTCCAATAATCGGTATCGGCGTTGAAAAATCATAATCGGTCGACCTCTAAACAAAATAGGAAAAATGACAAGGGGTGAATACTTTCGCAAGCTACTGTATGCATGGCCATCACATGTCTAATGTTTATCATAGAAAGATTGTATTCAGCTACATTTCTTAATGTTTTGCTTGAAGTTAAATCTTGCATTTTACCAGCTAAAAGGCTACACCATGAAAAGTACAGGAGAAATAGAATGCCCATTAGTGAATTCTCATCTGAGTGGAGGTGCAACTGAAGCACACATTTTGTCTGATGCACAGCAGAAATTAAAATAAGAAGAATTTTAGATCTTCATCTACAAAACACAGAAAGATTTATCTTCTGCATTTTTTTCTGCTTGAAAAACACAGAATTCTGCATTAACACTACCCCTGGAGTTTAACATCAGGCAATCATGGGCAGCTAAATAGGGAATTCTTAGGGAATTCAGTGTCAGTGAGACCTGATGCAGGGAAAAAACATTAATGATCTTCAGAATAGCTAGTACAAACCTAGCTCTTACAAAACTGCTTAGTTGGAATCTTAAGATCAGAGTATCACATTTAGCATACATAACCTATTGTCTATAGCTATGTTTTCAAACAATTGGTGACAGATTTTCATGCAAATACTGTTGAATCGGCATAAAGAAAATATGCACATTTTCCCACCAGTGGTGTTTCCACCAAATGGACTTTTTGCGGATAAAAATCAGTGCGTGATGACGACGTGCATACAAAATGCACTTTTTCCCTGAAATGTTAAGTTATACAAATGTAAAGTTCAATATGTTTCCATCTCATTTCCAACTCTACCGTTGCATTAAATAGCAAATGTGCCTAGTGTGTTCTTGGCATGTGCACAGTCTACATCAGTGATCACCAACATTTTCTGAGTCAGGGTAATTTTCAGAGTCAAAACGCAAGATGTAACACTCAGATTTGGTTTTAAACTGCTTCAAAAACAAGCATATGCAACATTACCCAATTAAAAACAGTTATGTAGCAATGATGTTTATGCAGTAGGATATAGGCCCAATGCATTATAAGTGCATTATAAGTGCATATTGGCTAAGCTTGAATTGCCCTGCTAATGTTTTTCTTCTCAGAATATTTTGAAATTATATTTCAAAATTGTAGGTATATAATCATACTGGTTTAGATAATTTGTTGTATTACTTATGAGACTTATGGGATAGGGCAGGTACTTGTGTAGTTCCAATCACTAGAAGTGAGTACGTAGATAATAGTAACATACGTTTCTATTCAAGCGTTGATTGACATGGTAATGGCCCGATAGTATTGGAGAAAATATGAAAAAAATTGACCCCTCCGACGCTGTACGTTAAATTGTGACGTGTCATGACGTACCGTACAGCACGAATAATGCAACTCATTCTGTGTCGTACAGCCTCTCTCCACCAGGTGTAGCGCTTCTCTCACAGATTAAAAACAAGAAAGGTACACGGTGAGGGGGGATAACTAGTCAATTGTACAAGTCATTACTGCAAGCCATCATGACTCTCAAAAGCTGCGACAGACACTGTTCACTTCTGAAGATAACTTTAGCGCCGCTCTTAAAACCTGACTCAAATTCGACACAAACCTTCAAATAGGTTTGTAATGATACATTATATAAACTCTTTATAGTGTTTCATTTTCGATATAAGTTGGACAGATCAGGTGAAAAAAGTTGTTTCCCCACGCGACATCTCTCTCCCCAATTTCCCTATCATGCAGTAGGTTTCGCTTCCCCACCCGCCATTAAAAAAAAAAAACAACGGAGCTCATTGCCTTCTTCAAACATGCAGAGATGGGCAGCATGAAGGTCTCGTCATTGTTTTTGTTGGAAAGGGAAGAAGTTGTGCTTTACAATGGCATTCATATTACAGTTGCCTTGGAAGTATTACGTTTTTTGGGCACTAAAATAAGGTAAATTGTACATTACAGCGTAATGTACAAAGGTGCGTTAGCTAACACTAGCTAGCTTGCTGTTGCTAGCTAATTTGTTCTGGGATATAAACATTGGGTTGTTATTTTACCTGAAATGCACAAGGTCCTCTACTCCAACAATTAATCCACGGTCAACCAAATTCATTCTCGTCATCTCTCCTTCCTTCAGGCTTCTTTTTCTTCTTTGGACTTTTATATGGCGGTTGGCAACCAACTTTACAGTGCATTACCACAAAGATGAACAGAGTGTGTACCTCAGTTCATCTTTCAATCACCCACATGGGTATATGCTCCTAAAAACAACAAAGGAAATGGTACGTGGGTATATGCTCCAAAAAACAATGAGGAGATGGGAGAGGCAGGGCGTTGAGTGTCACAAATAGAACCAAGTTATATTTTAGCACCTGGCCACGCAGCCTTTCGCGAGCGGTGTGGGTGCAATGATTGTTTGTGTAAATTTATTTTGCAACGTGAGCGACGTTGTCAGCATGTGGGCTGAAAAAAACAATGTATTATTAGTTAACTAGCTACAGTGCAGGCTAACTCAATGAGCTAGCTAGTTGGATCTTGCCAACTTTACATACTGTAGAGATAGCTAGCTAAGTGAATGAAATATCACCAGCTACCAAACTTCATATTAGCTAGCTATCTTGATGTATTCGTCAATGTAAAAAACAAACTCCAAATGCATTTGTAGGTAGCAAGCTAACAACCATGGAGGAGGGTGAAAGGATAGCCGCCCCAACTGTAAAAGTGAGAGAGTAGGCTAGGGCAGGTACTTGTGTAGTTCCAATCACTAGAAGTGAGTACGTAGATAATAGTAACATAATATTCAATGTGGTGTAATTTGAGTATAATGACGTCTGTTTCTTGTGAGGTTGTCTGTCCTCAGATAAAGAGAGCTATGAAAGCCTGTCTACAGATGAAGAGGTCCCAAGGAAGAGCAGTGATTCTCAGTCCTGGTCCTGGGGACTCAAAGGAATGCCAATTTTTTTGTTTGTTACCTTAGCACTATATAGATTAAGGAAATTAGATATTGAGCTGAACCGGTTTTACATTATTTACATGATGCATAAGAAGTGTAGTGTGCTGTTTAAAAAAATATTTCTGTATATATGAATTACAAATCAGCTTTTAACTAGTTAAATCATGTTTCTAGTCTATTGCATAGTTACAATGTGTAGCCATTGATGTCCCAGGACCAAGATTGGTAAACTCTGTTGAAGTGTATGTTTGTAATACATACATGCAGACACAGCATCATTCAAAGACTGGAATTTGATACTCCTGGTATTGGATATGACTGAAACATGAGCTCAAAGACATTCATACCTGAACTGCACCTTTATTTGCCAAGGTAGAGTACATGATCAGTGAATATGTTACATGTACAGGCTACAATGTGGGGATCTCATGCATGGTAATAACTACATGTGTATATATGACTTGCATCCTTGGCACACAGTTATATTTTATTCTACTCAATCCATAGGCTTCATTAATGTCATTCAGACTGTTTTGAAGTTGATACAACTGGCTATGATAGCTGAGGTTCATAGCTAGGTTCTGAACTAATGTGTATACCAAACGCTTTATGGTCCATACACAGACCGGCGACATAGCTAGCTACACATCCATAGGCATACAGGTATTTTTATCCTCCACTGCACAATAAGCAATAAAATAGTTAGCTAGCTACTTTACTTCATCTGCATTGCATGGCAAATATCATCAAGGCAAGCTTACAAAATCGTAAATTACATTCAATTTGTAGTAAGTAAATCCACATTGATGGGACAGGAGTGGAGAGGGTAGTAAGTTTTAAGTTCCTCGGCGTACACATCACGGACAAACTGAATTGGTCCACTCACGCAGACAGCGTTGTGAAGAAGGTGCAGCAGCGCCTCTTCAACCTCAGGAGGCTGAAGAAATTTGGCTCGTCACCAAAAGCACTCACAAACTTCTACAGATGCACAATCGAGAGCATCCTGTCGTGCTGTATCACCGCCTGGTACGGCAACTGCTCCGCCCACAACCGTAAGGCTCTCCAGAGGGTAGTGAGGTCTGCACAACGCATCACCGGGGGCAAACTACCTTCCCTCCAGGACACCTACACCACCCGATGTCACAGGAAGGCCATAAAGATAATCAAGGACAACAACCGCCACAGCCTGTTCACCCCACTATCATCCAGAAGGCGAGGTCAGTACAGGTGCATCAAAGCAGGGACCAAGAGACTGAAAAACAGCTTCTATCTCAGGGCCATCAGACTGTTAAACAGCCACCACTAACATTGAGTGGCCAACATACTGCTGACAACTCCAGCACACTCTAATAATGGTAATTGATGTAAAAAAATGTATCACTAGCCACTTTAAACAATGCCACTTAATATAATGTTTACATTCCCTACATTATTCATCCCATATGTATATGTATATACTGTACTCTATATAATCTACTGCATCTTGCCATCTTTATGTAATACATGTATCACTAGCCACTTTAAACTATGCCACTTTTATGTTTACATACCCTAAATTACTCATCTCATATGTATATACTGTACTCGATACCATCTACTGCATCTTGCCTAGGCTGTTCTGCACCATCACTCATTCATATATCTTTATGTACGTATTCTTTATCCCTTTACACTTGTGTGTATAAGGTAGTAGTTGTGGAATTGTTAGGTTAGATTACTCGTTGGTTATTACTGCATTGTCGGAACTAGGAGCACAAGCATTTCGCTACACTCGTATTAACATCTGCTAACCTTGTGTATGTGACAAATAAAATTGGATTTGATTTGATTTAAATGGAAGAATACTCTTTTTGCAAATTGGATGGCTCTTAAAACAGCCTTTGGTTGTGCATAGTACTATACAGTACATGGTGTTGCCAGGGAACAGCACCTTCTTCGAAAAAGTAGGAGATGAAGATATGCCACACACGGATTGCCTCTTGCTGCGTTGTTGGACCCCATCTTTAAAACTTCCTGTAGAGCAGCAGACTTTTCCTCTGGCACACGGTATCGAACTGCAGATCCCCTCCTGTTTCTTGTGTCCATCCTCATGAAGGTATGCAGGACATAGGTAACCTTCACACGCCTGAATTCCTCCAGGAGGCAGTCCCAGATGGCCCTGGTCACCCAACCTTGCACTGTCCTACACGGTAACTATGTAATCGTTTTGAAAGAATCTCCAGGTACAAGGTATATATAGGAATATGGAAGATAATGTCATTATTAGACTTTTACATCACCAGGTAGCATGTGACAATAACAGGATGATATCAAGGATAGCATCACAAATTAATACATAAGTACCACTTGAAGCTTGATGAAGAGTTGATCATTTGAATCAGCTGTGCAGTGCTAAGGCAAAAACAAAATGTGCACCTCTTTGAGTCCCCAGGACCAGGACTGAGAACCACTGCTCTTAATTGGGACTTCTTCATCTGTAGACAGGATTGCATAGCTCTCTTTATATGAGGACAGAAAACCTCACAAGAAACAGACTTCATTATACTCATTACACTGCACTGAATATTATGTTACTATTATTGTAGTATCTTGAATAGACCAACATATCTAAGGAGGATATGTAATCTTTACTTGTCATTTATTAGTAACTGATTTACACCACTATCTATCATGGAGACCAATACTCAACTATCTCTATTGCTCACAGAACAGTTACCAATATAGGACTGGTGATGGCGCCGCCTATTGGTTAGATGAGCCAGCATCATTTATCACACTATAACAATCCTCCCCCCATAAATCTGAACTAACTCTTGGTTAGTTTAACATTTTCAGATTTAACACCTACTGTAGGAGTATTCCAACAACAGTTACCATTATCATTGTAACTGGTAAGTAATCTCTTCACTTAGCATCAATAACATAACCTTACAGTGTGTTTCTTACATCAACTGAACAACTGATTCAATGTTTTTATTGCCATTTCACTTTTGTTTATTGGAAGCAAGGGTAGACTACCTTACTTCCTAAAGGAGATAAGGGTGCATACTAGCCCATGAGAAACAAATATCTCCTTTACTTTCCTAACTCTTTGTGAGAGTCGCAATTCCCCTCTAGGTGAACCTTAATGCCTTAATAAGTGCATTGTCCGTTGGTGGCCGTGGAGTACCTGTGTCCTGTGGCAACTCCTCGCCTGCTGGACTGAGCTCTGTGTTGCATGTCACTGGCTCTGCATAGTCCTGTTCCTGTCTGCTGTCCTCGTCTCTGTTGTCTGTCACTGGCTCTGCATAATCGGTTTCCTGTCTACAGTTTACGACACTTGTCATGTGATTTCTTGAACCAGGCCAGGTATCCATTTAGGTCCATACCCAAAGTTCTGGGTATACCGTACACTGAGTCAACACCTCAATACACCTCAACATCATCTCCATTATCATCTCAACCAGTGAAAGTCCGGTGGATGAATGTGGCGTGACACGATAGCTAAACAACGCTCTACTCAGTTTTGTCTCAAACAAGTCACCTGCACTCTTTTTCATTAGCTCTTTGAATGTCTGAACAGCTCTCTCTGCCAAACCATTCGACGCAGGATGGTGTGGTGCAGAAGTGACGTATGTGATTCCATTCTTTGTCATGAACTCCTTACTGTTCTCACACACAAAACACTGAGCATTGTCTGAAACAATCATCTCTGGAATGCCATGAATACTGAAACTGTTCCTGAGGCACTCCACAGTAGCAGCAAATGTAGCTGAGCTCACTGGATATACATCCATTTTGAGTGAGCGTCTACTATCACCAAAAACATCTTCCCTATGAAAGGGCCTGCATAGTCTATGTGTAGCCTTCTCCAAGGCTTACTGGGCCACTCCCATAGATGGAGTGGTGCACTAGCAAGTGCTTTCCTTTGCTCTTGAGATGTGGTGCATGACTTTACCTTCCTTCAATGTCAGTCCAAATTAAGTCACCACATGTAGCTCCTGGCCAAGCCTTTCATTCTGGTCATGCCGGGATAACTCTGATGTTGCTGCTCGATCATCGGTGTGTGTCCTCTATCTGGAATGATGACATGGGCTCCCCACAGCACACAGCCGTCCTGGACACTGAGGTCGTGCTGCCTCTGTTTGTATGGAGCAAACTCTGGTCCCACATTATGATCTGGCCACCTCCTCAGTGTGTACTCACGGACCCTCGACAAGACTGGATCTTTCGCTGTCCAGTTCTGGATTTGCTGGGAGGTCATCAGTAGGCTGTTCTCCTGGTCCAACATCCGCACTCGTTCCTCCGGAGGCAGACTGCTTGGACACTCTGGGAGAGGGAGGCGGCTGAGGGCATCTGCATTACCATTGTCCTTGCCTGCTCTGTAAGTAATAACATTCTCATATGCTCGTAGTGTTACTGCCCATCTCATTACTCTAGGAGATGCCATCTGTGGCACTGCTTTTATTTCATTCAACAGACTGATAAGAGGCTTATAGTCTGTACAGATTTCAAACTTTCTCCCATATAGATACTTATGAAACTTCTGCACCCCGAATACGATAGCTAACCCCTCCTTAACACGTTGTGAATAGTTCTTCTCTGCAGGTGAGACAGTGCGTGAAACAAACCCTATTGGCTTCTCCCCCCCATCTGGCATGCGATGAGACTCTGCCGCCCCTACTCCGTAGGGGGCGAGGCATCACAGGAAAATATCAGTTATTTTCCTTCATCATAATGCACTAACACTCTGCTTGACTGCAACAGTTCTTTTGACATTTTGAAGGCCTTTTGTTGTTTTGATCCCCAACACCATGGCTCGTCCTTCCTCAGCAGCTTGTGCATATTTACATTTTTTTTAATTTTACTAGGCAAGTCAGTTAAGAACAATTTCTTATTTTCAATGACGGCCTAGGAACAGTGGGTTAACTGCCTGTTCAGGGGCAGAACAACAGATTTGTACCTTGTCAGCTCGGGGATTTGAACTTGCAACCTTTCGGTTACTAGTCCAACACTCTAACCACTAGGCTACCCTGAGATTCAGTAGGAAACTATTATAGTAGTTGATTAGGCCCAGATATGATTTCAGTTCTGTGACTGTGGTAGGCATTGGTGCATCCTGCAGGGCCTTTACTTTCTCTAGCACTGGATGCCGTCCAGTAGCGTCCACCCTGTTTCCTAGGAATGTCACTTCCTTCTCCATGAAGCTGCACTTACTCCGTTTCAAACGTAGCCCAGCCTACTCCAGTCGCTGTAACACTCTGTCCAGTGTTCGGATGTGGTCCTGATTATTTCTTCCTGTCAGGAGAATATAATTGAGATACCCTCACAGCGTGCAGTGTGTCTCCATAGCTACAGTCCTGTGCTAGCTTCCTTAGCTCCGCGACATATTCAATTACACTTTCCTCTGGTTTCCTATTTCTTGAGTTGAATTTCCACTTTTGTACTATTTCATTTGGTTTAGGATTTAAATGTGTTTTCAGTACACTCACCAAGTCCTCAAATGATTTCTCCCCTGGCTTTGCCGGGCTCAGTAAATTGCTCATCAAGGTGTATGTTTGCATGCCCACACAGCTCAGTAGAATGGCCCTTTTCTTTGCCGCGTCAGCATTCTCATTTGCAACAAAAAAAATGGTTTAGGATTTCGCAATATTCCTCCCACAACTGTGTCTTGTTGTCAAATGGTGCCACCAATCCTACTGTGCCTGCCAACCTGTCCAGTCACACACTGTATTTGCTAGCTTCCCCATGTCAATAGCTGTCACTCGCTTAGCTTAGCATTTCCTAGCGAACTAGCATGCTAATATTCACTCACGTTAGTTTCACCGTTCATAACTCCTAAAATTCCGTATTCTCTCCGAAAACTTCTTCTGATTTTGCCTTGTCGTCAAATGTAGTATCTTGAATAGACCAACATATCATTGGAGGACACAGGATGTAATCTTTACTTGTCATTTATTAGGAACTGATTTACATCACTATATATCATGGAGACCAATACTCAACTATCTCCATTGCCCACAGAACGGTTACCAATCTAGGACCAGTGATAGCGCCGCCTATTGGTTAGATGAGCCCGCATCATTTATCACTCTATAACACTCCTCCCCCCATAAATTTGAACTAACTCTTGGTTAGTTTAACATTTTCAGATTTAAATCCTACTGTATGAGTATTCCAACAACAATCTCCATCCTCACTTCTAGGGACTGCCCTATCCAGAATAGCCTACTCTCTCACTTTGACAGTTGGGGCTACTAACATTATCCATTCACCTTCCTCCATGGCTGTTAGTTAGCTACCTTCAAATGCATTTTGAGTTTTTTACAGTGTTAAATACATCAAGAGCAATAGCTAATATGAAGTTAGGTAGCTGGTGATATTTAATTAACTTACCCAGCTATCTATACAGTATGTAAAGTTGGCTAGATAGCTAGCTAGCTCATTCAGCAGCTCATTTGAGTTAGCCTGCACTGTAGCTAGTTAGCTAATAATACATCTATTTTTTTTAAACATTTTTGAAATGTATTTACTTTACTTGAATAGATTGTCCCAGCCATATGGACAACTGGAAACAGGGCAGCAAAGTTTGTTTGTCACCAGAGTGTTTTATTGCATATTGCTATTGAACTGTTTACCCATTTAATAACTAGACCTTCATTGCTGGATTGGCTTGTGGGGAAAGCCAACTCCACACTATTTATCCCGCATCTGGAGGAGACAGTGGAAGAAACACATTTGGCAAATCGAAACCTTGCTCATCCAGTGGACCCAAATCGACTTTATCTGTTACTGGGTCAGGAGATGATGCCACTCCCTCTGACTCACCTCCTGGTGCTGCTGGCAGCGATATGTGTGGCAGAGCCCCTTACCACCCCCCATGGCAGTGACAACAAGGTCCTGAAACACACAGAGGCATCACTCACCAAGAGCCAGAACCTAGAGATTGAAAATGCCATTGGGTAATTTAGTAGAACTGAGCAGGGAGATGGACCAACCGCAACCCCTGCAGCCTCTTTCACCACCACATCTCTCCCCAGCTCCTACCCCCACCCCTCAGTGCCCAGGTAATCAGGTAATGTTGGTGGGCAGCGACAGCTGTGGGTGCCCTGTTGCATGGTGAATATTGGAGGAGAGATCTGCACCTACCCTGTGGGATACACTCTGCAGGGGGCTGCAGAGTGCCTAGATATAGATGAGTGCAAAGGGGATGGGCCAGGACCATGCATTCTCTATGCCAACTGCACAAACACACCTGGCTCCTACCTGTGCAAATGTCTCCGTGGTTACCTGAGTACAGGAGGATGCCAAGATATTGATGAGTGTGCTCTAGCTGAAGTGACAGGGCTGCAGACGTATGGGTCTGGGGCTGACTGCAGGAACACCCCTGGATCCTTCTCATGTTCCTGTCCAATTGGATACGTTATGGCTCTTGATGGACATAGTTGTGTGGATGTTGATGAGTGCAGCTTTGAGGAGCAGTGTCGCAGGGAGCTGGGGAACGTGTGTGTGAACACCCCTGGTAGCTTTGTGTGTCAGCCTGGATTCAGAGCCGAGGTCCCAGCCTGCATCGGCCTCACTCACCCCTATCTGAGATATCAACTGCAGCCCTCATCCTCCACATGCAACATCTGTTTTGCCAGTCACATTCTGTTAAAGGTCCCCAAAGCACACACACCCCTGGGTCACTCCTCTTTTCAGTACGCTGCATCTAGCCACTGGAATGAGCTGTAGCAAACACTCAAACTGGACAGTTTTAACTCAATCTCTTCATTCAAAGACTCAATCATTGACACTCTTACTGACAGTTGTGGCTGCTTTGCGTGATGTATTGTTGTCTCTACCTTCTTGCCCTTTGTGCTGTTGTCTGAACCCAATAATATTTCTACCATGTTGTGTTGCTATCCTGTTGTGTTGCTACTGTCCTATGCTGTATTGTCATGTGTTGCTGCCTTAGGTCTCTCTTTATGTAGTGTTGACTCTCTTGTTGTGATGTGTGTTTTGTCTTATATTTATATATATTATTTTTATCCCTGTCCCTGCAGGAGGCCTTTTGGTAGGCCGTCATTGTAAATAAGAATTTGTTCTTAACTGACTTGCCTAGTTAAATAAAGATGAAATAAAATAAAAATACAAACTTGCTATGCTCATTTCTTGATGCACAATCGAACGTGCGGCTATATGCTGCCAGCACGCCCACAAGCGAGTCACAATGGGCGGCCTAAGTGGCATGCGGCAATTACCGATTGCTAGTGAACATGCCGCGTCCCACGCCACCTTCGCGCAGCCCAAAGGTCCCCCGTCCTCTCTGCTTCTCACCGCTTTCCTTCCATTGAAAATGAACGGGAAGCGGTGTTTCACCACGCGTGCTAGTGAACATGGGGCCAGAGAATGTGAAATATTCCTCGATATTAAAAATGACACAAGCTGCAAGTAATAACAACGCAAGCTTGTCGAAACGCTCATTTCATGGCTTATAAATATGTGGAACAAAGTTCTAACAGTGCTGAATAACAACTTACATTAGCATACTCATAAAAACAATTGCTCTTTGCTCTATTGGTTTAGTCTCTCTAGTTATGGTTTTAAAAGTTTTTAAATCTCACATTATTAACTTGTGTGCGTTCGAGGCTTCTTTTTTGTTTTACTGTCTATGGCGCGAGGAAAATGCAGACACCGTGATCTGAGCTATCTGATTGGCCAGCGGTAGATTTAGGTGCACTTGATTTGCTCTCTGGGCCTGCGGGGTAGCTGAAGTTCTACCTGAAGTACAGACACATGAAATGGTTCAAAATGGAAACACTGCCTTCCCGGCCCTGGGCTGCTGAATCAAGTGCAGCTACCGGCAACAGCGTGAACCGAACAAAAAAATAGGAATGCAAGGCTTTATCGTTGGGTTTTTTACAGAAATGTTGTCGCTCAACTAGGAATGGATTGGAGATCGACCAGAAGATAGGTTGGTGACCACTGGTCTACATGATTAGATTATTATGGAAAGAGTGAGAATATTTGTATTTGTCAAACAGCATTCAATTGTCGATCATCGTGTCACCAGAATAAGACACTCAATATTTTTTGGGAAAGGAGCATCTAGCACTTTCACCACCCTGTGAAGTTCATCATATTTTATTTAAGCAATAGCCTAATAAACTGCATGCTTTCCCTAGTCGTAGTGTGAGGACCACCCACCATATCATCGTGTGACTTCAATATGATGGTTATTATATCAATATTTGCGCATAAAGGCGTCTTCACTCTTTTTAATAAAGTATGACTTGCTTAAACTGTGGATGGAAATGTGGTTAATGACTATGGATTTAAGGAGGGGTGGTCCTGCTGTCTCCTTTTCCTGGAATGTGGCAGAATATGTCACTGGTAACTGAGTGGGTGGCCAAGCACTGCTTGGAAGCCATGCATCAGGTCATTGATATGTTTCAGGAACTGTAAAGACAGAGATGAATCGTGATTAACCCTTACCTAAGGTCTTCACTAAATAAGACATAGCCTAGCAAGTACATTGACTATGTTGCCCCTCAGCAATCTGAGAGAGAGAGAGTCTATGTTTTGCTGTCTATTTACATTTCTTAGTCAGCGGGCTATATAACTTCTGTACCCCTTCCATTTGTTCCCTCCCCCAGCCTTCCATCCAAGCTATAAGATTCCTGCCAAAAAAGAGACTCCAAAATGTTAAAAAATAACGCGTTTGGTGTTCGTCAATAGGCATGTGGGAGACTCCCCACACATATGGGAGAAGATACTCTGGTCAGATGAGACTAAAATGGAGCTTTTTGGCCATCAAGGAAAACGATATGTCTGGCGCAAACCCAACACCACCAAGGGGGTGAATACTTTCGCAAGCCACTGTATTTGTAAGGGTGTGAGAACCATGAGCCTCCTAGGTTTTGTATTGAAGTCAATGTACCTAGAAGAGGACGGAAGCTAGCTGTCCTCCGGCTACACCATGGGGCTACCCTACAGAGTGCTGTTGAGGCTACTGTAGACATTCTTTGCAAAGTAGTGTGTTTAAATCCATTATTTGGTGACGTGATTATATTTAGTTCAGTTTTTTCTAAAAAAGGATCACACTTAAATGTTTGACTATTTTTATTTTTGAAACTCACTGAGGATGGTCTTCCCCTTCCTCCTCTGATGAGCCTCCACCGGTTTAAAGTCATGGTGATCAACTGCACTGATGGAGTGCAAATCACAGAAAATAGGTGTGGCAGTTGCAGCAGTAGAAATAAATATTTGGGTGTGAGAGATTTTAGTGCAGAAGGTCTACAGAAAGTTTTGAGAGATGGGGTTCCATCCTCCCATGCCGATGGCCTGGTGTTGGGTCATTTTTTACTCCATGTGTAACTCTGTGTCGTTGTATCTGTATCTGTCGAACTGCTTTGCTTTATCTTGGCCAGGTCGCAATTGTAAATGAGAACTTGTTCTCAACTTGCCTACCTGGTTAAATAAAGGTAAAATAAATAAATAAATAAAATAAATAAATTTTGGGCCAAAGTAGTGGGATGGGGTGGTGGGTATTGGGGATAATGTATACGATAGATGGTTGTGCAATGTAAAATAAAAAAATGTACCTTCCCATTTTCCTTGTGACCAAAGTGTGCAATCCGCACTCCGACCTGCGAAAGGCAGCAATATGCAACACAGCGTCTAGTCAGCCGGAAATACAAACGAAGAAGAAAAGATTACGCGTTTGTTTACAACCAGCCTGTTCGGTTTTTCTCCTTCAGACCAGTCCAAGAAATTACTTTTGTGCTATTTGTTAAAATGGGATGTGATGGTGGAACTATTCCTAAAAGGCATGAGTTGGTAAAAGGCCCAAAGAAAGTTGAGAAGGTATGTAGTGGTATAACGTTAGCTAGCTTTAACCTATCGTAGCAGGCGTAAAATAAACGAGCTAGCCTGCACTTTAGCTAACCTTCTTTCAAACATGTTAGCATTTTTTAAAATTGGCTAACTGGCTTCGCTAGCTAACGTTTTTTTTTTTTTTTTTTTTAAATCAGGGAAGATGTGTCCGCCCAAACTGAACTAATGTTAGATAAATGTATAAATTTAATTTAGGTAGCTAGCTTTCTTGTATTAACTGGTTAACACGCCATGTTCACACAGTCACCTAACGTTAGTTCTAACTGATTTAGCGCCTATTGACGGTGGTATAGTCTGACGGAAGATGTTTTGTAAGGACCGACGCTGGCTCTAAACGTTAACACACATCACTTGCGGTACGTTTTTGGAAACATAAGCAACTACCTTTTCATATCAGATAAATAGTTTAAGAAACAAAATGTTAAATTACCATACACCTTTTTATATAGGGTTAGGGTTCCCACACGGCCATATATCCATGTTACAACGCTTTTTTACGCAACACACGGCGTGGACTAGATAGCTACCTGTTAATCAGCATCTTAAAAGCATGGGGACCGGGTGGGTATAATTTGTGTTACGTTCCAACATGAATCTGTTCCAAAAACTTAGTAACTAACAAGGTTGCCAACAAACAACGCATACAAAGTTGTATAGCGGCAAAATAAGATACCAGGTAGGGAGGGAGTGGGCAATTTTGTGGAGTTTTTCACTCACCACGTTTATTCCGAAAAATGCCTGTCCTGGTTAGCCTATGGACAAACATTAAGAATAAACTACGTGGTGAGTTGATGCCTGTTCGGCAGCAAGTTAGCTAGGTGAATTGATCATGCTACTTTGTGTGCGTTGTTTGTTGGCATCCTTGTTTACGACGTCTTTGGAACAGATTCATGTTGGAACGTTCCACAAATTATACCCACCCATGGGGACCGGTTAATATATTTTTTGTTTTTACATTTGAGTCATTTTTTTTCAGTCCCACAAAAAATGCCGAAGCCCTCACTCTGTCAAGCATTATTATGGTGTATGCCTGCCTGTAAGTCTTTGCTAGTGTCTTGTGTGATGTGTGTTAGAAACGTGATTTATGTTTCTAGAACCATAAACAGAACATGTAAGGTTCTTGGAATAACATTAGGCTCCTTTAGTCCATTATTGGGCTAGCTAACAAGGGGCTTTATGGCACAGGTGGTAGTCAATCAGAGTTGCACCATGGCTGTAACCTCTCTTATCACTATTCTTGCAAGCAAAGTATTTCAGATATAACCAAATGCAACTGAACAGTGCAGTGGGCAGCAGCTAAATTGAATGTGTAAATCTTTCTGCACTACAGGTTGACAAAAATGCAGAGCTTGCTGCCCGGTGGAAGTACTGTGCTCTCAGTACAGAGAAACTCCGGCGCCCTATTGTTGCTTGTGATCTGGGAAGGTGAGGACTTTTTAAAATCAGTTTGTTGTGAACTAGTCATATAGTATGACACCATTTTGTTTCTAGCAATCTACAATATTTTGTGTTGGCATTATCAGTCTCCTAGGTGTCCCTATTAGATAATTGGATATAATCAGCCTTTTAGTAATATGAAAATCAAGAAGTAAGTGCTACTTGTTGATTGGGTGCAGTTAAGAATTAAATGGCGCTGAATATTATTAGCTTAGGTATAGGCTACTTTTACATACTTCTAATCACACATGGATTTCATAATCAAAATGCTATTCTTGCTTACAGACTCTATAACAAAGATGCTGTGATTGAGTACCTTCTGGATAAATCTGCAGATAGACCCAACAGCGAGGTTGTATCACACCTTCGTGGCATTAAGGTATGGTAATTTTCCATGATTTCAGCTGAGGCCACATATCATTTCATTATCTAAAGTGAATCAAGTGTGTGTTTGTGTCATTCCACAGGATATAAAGGAGCTGAACCTGACTGACAACCCAGCCTGGGAGGGCGAGAGAAGGAACACCAAAGGGGACCGCTATGAGGACATGCACTGTGCCATGTTCATCTGTCCTGTGGTGGGCCTGGAGATGAATGGCAAACATAGGTATGGTGTGTGTGTGTTGCTATGGTGTGCACTAATGAATATGACTCTATATACAAGCATCTCATCAATGTCTGCATCTTATCAATGTCTTTCAATGACAAGCGTAGAGTGGGGCATTTTGACCCGGAAGTGTAATCTCACGATGTCTGCATTTTGCTGAGTTCTGGCACTGAATCATGTCCATTAACCTAGAACCTGAGTGCCAGCCTGTCTGCGCTATAAGTTTTTTTTAACTCCGTCACAAACCGATCTGGGACCAAGGTATGTGCAGTAGGCCTCAGTGCTATACTATAGAGATAAGATTCTAAGTGATGATGTGAGCCACTACACTATTTGTGCATTGCCCCATTTTTATTTTATTTTTTAGGTCTAATGCAGCCTTAAAAAAAGACATGTAGCTCTATTTAAATAATTTCTGGGTAATAATTTTAGAACCTTACTGTAATTGTTTTCAATTAAAATTGTCAAAAATAAACAAAAAGCTTCTTAGAAAATATAGCAATTTCTCAAGCAAGAATTTTACCAGGACTGTCTGGGAGTGGTCTAGGTGGGCAGGAGGGAAAATGAAAACTAGTTATTGGCAGAGGTTTGGAACTCTCTTATTGGTCTATTAACTAGTTTCAAGTATTGTGCACAAGTACAGTGAAATGCTTTTCTTGAAATCTCTTTTCCAACAATGCAGTAATCAATATCCGTAGTACTATAAAGTAAAGTAGAACAAAAACACACAAGTAAGTAATTAAGCTATATACAGGGTCAGTGCCAATACCATGTTTACAGAGTGCAGGGATACTGAAGTAGTAGGGGTAGTTACATTTTATGCCATGTAATGCATGTGGACACCTGCTCGTTGAACATTTACATTTTTTAATCATGGGCATTCAAATGGAGTTAATCCCACCTTTGCTGCTATAACAGCCTCCACTCTTCTGAGAATTTCTGTGGGGACTTACTTCCATTCAGCCACAAGACCATTAGTGAGGTCAGACACTGATGTTGGGTGATTAGGCCTGGCTCGCAGTCGGCGTCCCAATTCATCCCAAAGGTGTTCGATGGGGTTGAGGTCAGGGCTCTGTGCAGGCCAGTCAGGTTTTTCCACACCGATCTTGAAGAACATTTCTGTATGGACCTCTCTATGTGCATGGGGGCATTGTCATGTTGAAACAGGAAAGGGCCTCTTCCAAACTGTTGCCACAAAGTAGGAAGCACAGAATTGTTGAGAATGGCATTGTATGCTGAAGTGTAAAGATTTCCCTTCACTGGAACCAAGGGGCCTAACCCAAACCATGAAAAACAGCCCCAGGCCATTATTCCTCTTCCACCAAATTTTACAGTTGGCACTATGCATTGGGGCAGGTAGCGTTCACCTGGCATCCACCAAACCCAGATTAGTTGGTCGGACTGCCAGATGGTGAAGCGTGATTCATCACTCCAGAGAATGCATTTCCACTGCCCCAGAGTCCAATGGTGGCAAACTTTACACCGCTCCAGCCAAAGCTTGGCATTGTGCGTAGTGAGCTTAGGCATCTACTGTCAATATTTGTCTATGGAGATTGCATGGCTGTGTGCTCAGTTTTATACAGCTGTCAGCAACGGGTGTGGATGAAATGGCCAAATCCACTAATTTGAAGGAGTAGGGAGTTTCTGGCACCAGATCCCATTTGACTACAATACCACTATGGCTGCATTTAAACAGGCAATTCTGAACTTTTTTTCATTAATTGGTCTCTTGACCAATCAGATCAGCTCTTTTGCCAAAAATTGGGCAAAATATCGGAATTGGGCTGCCTATGAACCACAGTGGCAGCTTGGCTTGATAATGATCCCCTGTCCAATCCCAATTTGCTAAAATATCACCATTGCTAAATACAAAAGTTTTGGTAAGAGGGTGATAATTCCCATGGCAGAGTTTTTTTCATGTACTGATGGTAGCACTATATTTTCCCTTACAATAGATGTGTTGCATCACAACCTTAACCCTAAACCTTATGCGATCTTGTTTCTCTCAGGTTCTGTTTCCTGCAGACCTGTGGCTGTGTGTTTTCAGACCGGGCCCTGAAAGAAGTCAAGACTGAGATCTGCCACAAGGTAGGACACAAGGTAGAACAGTGCATTCGGAAAGTATTCAAACCCCTTGACTTTTTCCATATTTTGTTTTGTTTCAGCCTTTATTCTAAAATTGATTCAATAGTTTTTTCCCTTCGATTTACACCATAATGACAAAGCAAAAACAGGTTTTTAAAAATGTTTTGCAAATTTAAAAAACTATCACATTTACATAAGTATTCAGACCCTTTACTCGGTACTTTGTTGAACTAACTTTTTACAGCAATTACAGCCTCGTCTTCTTGGGTATGATGCTACAAGCTTGGCACACCTATATTTGGGGAGTTTCTGCCATTCTTCTTGGCAGATCCTCTCAAGCTCTGTCAGGTTTAATGGAGAGCGTCACTGCACAGTTATTTCCAGGTCTCTCCAGAGATGTTTGATCAGGTTCAAATCCGGGCTCTGGCTGGGCCACTCAATGACATTGAGACTTGTCCTGAAGCCTCTCCTGTGTTGGCTTTGCTGTGTGCTTAGGGTCATTGTCCTGTTGGAAGGTGAACAATCGCCCCCAGTTTGCGATCCTGAGCACTCTGCAGCAGGTTTTCATCAAGGGTTTCTCTGTACTTTGCTCCGTTCATCTTTCCCTCGATCATGACTCGTCTCCCAGCTCCTGCCTCTGAAGAACATTCCCACAGCATGATGCTGCCACCACCATGCTTCTCTGTAGGGATGATGCCAGGTTTCCCCCAGAAGTGACTCTTGGCATTCAGGCCAAAGAGTTCAATCTTGGTTTTGTCAGACCAGAGAATCTTGTTTCTCATGATCTGAGAGTCTTTTGGCAAACTTCAAGCATGTTGTCACGTGCCTTTTACTGAGGAGTGGCTTCCGTCTGACCACTTTACCATAAAGGCCTGATTGGTGGAGTGCTGCAGAGATGGTTGTCCTTCTGGATGGTTCCCCCATCTCCACAGAGGATCTCTGTCAGTCACCATCGGGTTCTTGGTCACTTCCCTGACCAAGGCCCTTCTCCCCCGATTGCTCAGTTTGGCCGGTCGCTCTACAGACAATTCCTACTACTTATTGGGTTGGTTTTTGCTCTGACATGCACTGTCAAATGTGGGACCTTATATTGACAGATGTGTGCCTTTTCCAAATCATGTCCAATCAATTGAATTTACCACAGGTGGACTCCAATTAAGTTGTAGAAACATCTCAAGGATGATCAATGGAATCAGGAATCACCTGAGTGCAATTTCGAGTCTCATAGCAAAGGATCTGAATACTTTTGTAAATATGTTTTTTCTTATGTACATTTGCAATAATTTAGTTCATTTTAGAATAAGGCTATAATGTAACAAAAGGGGAAGAGGCCTGAATACTTTCCGAATGCACTGTAAAACATACACCACATCTATTCAACAAGCTCTGTGCTACATTTGTCAAATTAGTAACAAAACAAGGTACCACCATGGTTAACTTTTTTTGGTTGGTAAAACTAATAAGAGGGTAGGCTCTCACAAAGTAGATAGACTCCAATATCTTCATTTTTTTCCCCCACTAGCAGCAGCAGCAGGGGAAAAAAGCTTTTTCACAGGTGTTTCAGTCCAAGCCTTCAGTGTGTACTAAAATAAGATATTGGAATGTTCTGTATGCAAACCTCTACCCTCTTATTATTGAATCAGTTACTACCCTGTCCATACATTTTCCTTTGTTACACAAAACCTGCTGTTATAGTCAGTCATCTGTATTTTGACAGTAGAGAGTTTTCAAATGGAGGGTGGTGCTGTTTGTGTCTTCTACTGTAGATTAATCAACCTTTAGGACGGCGTGTCCCTGCACAGTTGTTAGACAGGTACAACTGTGAACCAGTTAGCTGTTTGTGCTCACATGTGAATGATTAACCTTCCAGTCTGCTGTTTTTGACTTGTTTGGTTACTTTGAGTTCCATGGAGTTGGCCACAGGTCCATTTCTGTTCTTATGGCGTCAATTGTTTGCCTTGATATGGAGATACGAATTTCCCTGGTTTGAAATTTCGAAATTATACCGTATGTGTGGTTTAGCAAAGGAAAGCAAATAAAATGTTGGAGCTACTGTATCTGCCATCTTTTACATAGAAAAGTACCATGGTGCCCCATTCACCATGCCTGCTGCACTGTGTTCTAACATTTGTATTGATTACATGTTCTATTTAAGGTAAGAATGTGATAGGTAAAGTAGGACACACAATGCACAGGAAATCCTACTGAGAAACAGCAGATCGCCTCCAAAAAATCATTGTGCTGTAACTTTACGACAGTAAAAGCCCTCCTCGGTGTCATGGAAACCAGATAACCCCCCCCCCAGCCCTGTGCCTGTCGTTATTCCCAATCCCATGATTCCTCCTGCCAGCTGACCGTAACCTGAGCCAGACTAAATGACGAAGCTGCCAGATGATTGGAAACCATGTGGTGCTGTGGTATTAGTTGTGAAAACCTGACCCTAGGCCACACATTGACTAGAGTCTGATTTCAATGATACTCTTATTTTTGGGAGGCATAGAGGAGCAACATCACTGTCTCTGATCTCCATCTTGCTAACTACTATTTTGATTTTTATTCAAACAGATAAAGTAGTGATGTAGTTCCTCTATGCCAAAAGAGTCCATTATTGAAACCAGACCCTAGTCACTGTTACCCAAGGTCGAATTTTCAGGACTACTGTGGAATCGGGAGAGCGAGCAGCACAACAGGTCACCTTTCCGACTCCATCAGAGCGTGAGAGCAGCATTGTTGTGGTTGTCCACTTGTGGGAATTTTCCTTGCTAATTCTCAAGGGGGAACAGATTAAAGTGCCTTGTCCATTTGCACTGCATGTGATTGTACGATTTGTTTGCAAAAGGGCTGTTGATACAATTTGCACAAAGTCAGGAAGCAAAGCGAAGATCAAGCTAAGTTAAGATCAAGTGAATTTAGAACAAATGTTTAATGTATTCAAAGCATTTGGGAATTTCAGTGAATAGCTAAACTTCCTTTACAGTGAACAAACATGTTCTGGGTTAAAAAAAAGTGCATGCTGTATGATTTCCACTTTCAAGCCCTTAATATGTTACATTTCTTGAAATCAATTGAATTATGGTTTGATGTCAAAGTGGCAGTTCACATTTATTGTACCCTGTTCTCTTAAATTGACAACATACACAATGTAACAATATTTAATGTCAGTGCAAATGTTTAGGCCTATTTGGCTTATTATACAGTTGTACTGTACAGTTGTACAGTTGTACAGTTGTGCCAGTACTAAGCTCAGAGGGTAGCATTTAGCAGTAGTTTAAATTATCAAAGAACAGTGGGACATTTTTTTTAATGTAACTTTAAATAATTATTAACATATTTTTAGTAGTTGCAAAACAAATAGGAAACAATGTTAACGGGTCATGATTAGCACACGCAACATTTATACCTTTTAACAAACACACCTGTTTACTGCTCTTTGTTAAGCTTTACATATCAGCCTCAAGGCCTTCGTCAGAGCTTTTGTCAGTGTTTTACATTTTTTGAGATTGGAGTATAAGGAAAACAAGCATATGTTACCAAATATAACAAGGTGTATTTCATAACTATTCTAATAGTGTGTACATAATATATTAAACAAGACTGTGAAACCACAATGAGGACATTGACCCGTCAAGCAAGTTTTCATAAATCATTGGGTACAGTACAAGAAAAAACATCAGTTATCTGAAGTGGAGGCATTAACTTAATGTTCACATTTACAACATAACAATCACAGACAAACATATGTAAAGCTGTCATAAAATGAGTGCCACTTTTTATTTGCAATAGGCAATCACACAATATAATAGTTTACTTTTAAATGGATTATTCTTAACATGTAATCGAGTGTGTGAGTGAGTTTTTGTTGTTGTTGAACTGGCAATATTCAAGTTCCCACATCTAAGGAGCCATGTCCAGAGAGCTCTGTATTGCTCTCCCTTGTAAAGTTTTGCCGAGTTTCTTAGGTACAGTGGCCAGTTGTTACAACACATCTAAGCAACCATGTCCACAGAGCTGTCTGTTTTTTTTTTCTGTAAAGGTTGACAAATGTCTTTGGTACAGTGGCCCATGTGGTTCTGTTGTCAAAGTGCACCACAGGTCAGTAAAGGTCCTTGTTTGACGTGGGGGGAGACTAGTGAATTCTTTAGTGATTATGGTTGCATCAGACACTGTGCCTCTTAGTGATACAGAGCCTAAATTTACCACAAAGTGTTTCCGGACAACTGAGATATGTCAATAACAAGTCTTCCCTGCTCCCCTCGCAAACAGTTTCCTACGAATAGAGAAGAATGTTAGATAATTGTTGCTTAGCTTTTAATTGCGTGTCCAAGCAGTGACTTTCTCGAGATTTGAGCTAAACGAACCAACAGAAGTGCATCAAGGCTCTAGCAGCACACTTTAGTACAGCCCTCTGAAGTGATACAATAACCAACAACTATTGGGAGAACTACATCCATTTTGGTCAGGAAGAACCCCACAACCTCGTCAAAGTCCTACCGTGGCATTGAAAAGAGAGGTGGCATTGCCTTGCGTGGCAAGTTGCCACCATGACTGGATGGGAACCATGGCTTGCTGCAGGACCTTGTCTCTGTGCCACTGCTCCAGGCAGTCCAACGCTTCTGGGAAGGCCTTGCTCTCAAACTTGTTGGCAAACATGCTGTTTCTGTCGATGATCCATTGCAAATCCTCCAGACCATAGATGCAGATGTCCCTAACATAGCGGCCTGCGGAAAGACGTGCAGCAGAAAGGACATAAAGATGAGATTCAGCTCAGTATCAAAGTCTATCAACTGCTGTTGCTCAAACAATGGCACCGGAAGGGATGGCTGCCGTTTTACGGGCTCCTAACCAATTGCACAATATTATTCGATTTTTTTCCGCACTAACTTTTTTTGGTACATAATGTTTCTGCTACCTTCTCTTATGACCGACGAGATTCTGGATATCAGAACCGTGATTACTCACACCGAACTGGACAAATACTTTTTTTCTGTAATCCGTCTGACGCAAAGGATTTACTGCTGCTCCCGGACCAGGTCCAAATCTCCGTCATTCGCATGAAGAGGAGACGGAGATACAGAGGCCGCAGATCTGGGTGCCTTGTGAGAATTAGTCAGCGACTGGGTAACCCGCCTCTCCCATTCGTCCTATTGGCCAACGTGCAGTCACTGGAGAATAAACTGGATGAGCTCCATTTTTGAGACTATCCTGCTAAAGGGACATTTAAACTGTAATATCTTGTTTCACCGAGTCGTGGCTGAATGATGACATGGATAATATAGTTGGCTGGGTTTTCCGTGCATCGGCAAGACCGAACAGCTACCTCCGGTAAGACGAGTGGTGGTCTGTTTATTTGTCAATAACAGCTGGTGTGAAATTTTGTATTAAGGAAGTCTCAAGGTTTTGCTCGCCTGAGGTAGAGTACCTCATGATAAGCTGTAGACCACACCAACTACAGCGAGACCAATTCAAGACCAAGACCGGAGAAAATCGAGTCAAGACTGAGACAGGAAGGAAGAGGTCTGGGATTGAATCAAAACCGAGGACAGAACAATGTGAGCCCAATTCAAGACCATGATTGTAATTTTGTCATATCACCACCATATTAAGAGTTCAAAATGTTGAGTATTTCTGTGTTCATATTTCAGAACAACATATGGATTCTTTAGACATTCAGAATAGTGAAAAAATGCTAACTGAGGGAAAATAGAGCCACTCTACAAATTATTACTAATCCCAACACAGTGGGGAACAATGGGCCTTTACACCTTCAGAGAAGTGCTAAGGATTTATAAAATGATTATAATATTATTTTCAATAATGTTCTGATTTTAATCTCTTCTGTTTTTGTTGGAAAGGGTTAATAATGAAAATAAAAATATACAACCAGGATTTTTCTTTGCTGGTCTCTGGGGAGATTAAATATAGGTAAGTCAGCCATTGGCTAGGCCTGCAGAAGCTAGATAAAGACATCTGCCATTCAACTGTATAAGGGTAACATTTTGGAGTGGAATCAACCAATAACATTTTGACTTAATGGGTGGGACCATTTTTACAAAAATGTATGGAAACTTCTGCCTTGAAGGCCAACAGGTCAGTGCACAATAGCAAGCAGTATTTTCCCCACGGTCTCGCTAGCTTTTGTTGTCGGCTAGTTTGCAGCTGCTGCAGCAGGTCTTATCAAAGAGGATGTTGCTGCTAATTTGATAGCGTCTCCCTTTCAACTAGAAGTTAAATTTCAAATCATCTGAGTGGAACTGTTTTTATTTATTGCAGAGCGCTGGCTTTTGTTAGCCATCTCTTGGGAAAATAACTTATGAACAGTACTAGTCAAAAGTTTGGACACCAACTAAATCCAGGGTTTTTCTTTATTTTTTAAAACTATTTTCTACATTGTTTAATAATAGTGAAGACATCAACTATGAAATGACACATGGAATCATGTAGTAACCAAAAAAGTGTTAAGCAAATCAAAATATATTTGAGGTTCTTCAAAGTAGCCACCATTTGCCTTGACAGCTTCGCACACTCTTGGCATTCTCTCAACCAGCTTAATGAGGTAGTCACCTGGAATGCATTTCACTTGACAGGTGTGCCTTGTTAAAAGTTAATTTGTGGAATTTCCTTCTTAATGCATTGAGCCAGTCAGTTGGGTTGTGACAAGGTAGGGGTGGTATACAGAAGAGAGCCCTATTTGGTAAAAGACCAAGTCCATATTATGGCAAGAACAGCTCAAATAAGCAAAGAGAAACCACATTCCGTCATTACTTTAAGTCATGAAGGTCAAGCAATCCGGAAAATTAAGAACTGTGAAAGTTTCTTCGGGTTCAGTTGCAAAACCCATCAAGCGCTTTGATGAAACTGGCTCTCATGAGGACTGCCACAGGAAAGGAAGACCCAGAGTTACCTCTGCTGCAGAGGATAAGTTCATTAGCGTTACCAGCCTCAGAAATCTGCAATTAACTGCTCCTCAGATTGTAGCCCAAATAAATGCTTCACAGAGTTCAAGTAACACACGTCTGAACATCAACCATTCAGAGGAGACTGCGTGAATCAGGCCTTTATGTTTGAATTCCTGCAAAGAAACCACTAAAGGACACCAAGAAGAAGAGACTTGCTTGGGCCAACAAACATGAGCAATTAACATTAGACAGGTGGAAATCTGTCCTTTTGGTCTGATGAGTCCAAATTTGAGATCTTTTGTTCCAACCGCCATGTCTTTGAGACGCAGAGTAGGTGAACGGATGATCTCTACATATGTGGCTCTCGCCGTGAAGCATGGAGGTTTTGATTTAATTTATAACACCAGGATGAATGCCACTTTTTAAAACATTTTCTAACAAAAGACCACGTAAGATATGGTAGTTTTCATATATTCTTAGAATGTGGGGGAATTACGTATTCTAAGGCACTGGTAACTTTGTGCTAAAGGTGAAATGTTTTTTTTTGCAATGGGAAGTAATAGTTGTCAATTTTGATTAGGAAATGTTTATTGGTTGTGTTTTTGTATTCTTAGGATTTGGTCCTACTGGCTTTTTATGTAAGTTTATGGACTGCTTATTCTTTAACAATGCCTTGGATAGCTCTTTTTTCCCTTTTCACACACATGCGGAAACCTCACCTGGCTTAACTGGTGCCTCCAGAGACGAAACCTCTCATCACTCAACGCCTAGGTTTACCTCCACTGTACTCGCACCCTACCATACCCTTCTCTGTACATTTATGCCTTGAACCTATTCTACCACGCACATAAATCTGCCCCTTTTTAATTCTCTGTCCCCAACGCACTAGATGACCAGTTCTTATTGCCTTTAGCCGTACACTTATCCTACGCTGGACGCTTCTGACTTAGAATATGTGGGCAATACCTAGGTGTCTGGTTAGACTGTAAACTCTCCTTCCAGACTCACATTAAGCATCTCCAATCCAAAATTAAATCTAGAATTGGCTTCCTATCTTGCAACAAGGCATCCTTCACTCATGCTGCCAAACACCCTCTGTCACAGTGCCATCCATTTTTGTCAACAAAGCCCCATATACTACCCACCACTGCGACCTGTACGCTCTCCTTAGCTGGCCCTCGCTTCATATTTGTCGCCAAACCCTCTGGCTCCAGGTCATCTATAAGTATTTGCTAGGTAAAGCCCCACCTTAAAGCAGCTCACTTGTCACCATAGCAGCACCCACCCGTAGCAAGCACTCCAGCAGGTATATTTCACTGGTCACCCCCAAAGCCAACTCCTCCTTTGGGCGCCTTTTCTTCTGCTGCCAATGACTGGAATGAATTGCAAAAATCACTGAAGCTGGAGACTTATATCTCCTTCACTAACTTTAAACATCAGTTGTCAGAACAGCTTACCTATCATTGCACCTGTTTTTATTTATTTTTATTTCACCTTTATTTAACCAGGTAGGCCAGTTGAGGACAAGTTCTCATTTACAACTGTGACCTGGCCAAGATAATGCAAAGCAATGCGACACAAACAACAACACTGAGTTACACATAGAATAAACAAAAGTTGTCAATAACACAATAGAACAAGTCTATATACAGTGTGTGCAAATGGCGTAAGGAGGTAAGGCAATAAATAGGCCATAGTAGCGAAGTAATTACAATTTGGCAATTAACACGAGGGATAGATGTGCAAGTAGAAATACTGGTGTGCAAAAAAGTAAATAAAAACAATATGGGGATGAGATGGGTAGTTGGATGTGCTATTTACAGATGGGCTGTGTACAGCTGCTCAGATAGCTGATGCTTAAAGTTAGTGCACCTGTACATATCCCATCTGTAAATAGCCCACCCAACTAGCTCATCCCCATGTTATTTTTTTCTCTCCTTTGCACCCCAGTATCTCTACTTGCACATTAATCTTCTGCACATCTAAATCCACATCAATGCTTAAACCACATCAATCTGATTGGGTGGGCCTTTCAAGCCCGATAGGTTTGCCAATGTGCAAACATGTCCATAATAGATAAGGCTCTTAAGATATTGCTTCAAGAAAGGAGTGTATATATTTCGCCTGGTGAAGCGGTTTTATGCGCTGACTGAATGGAAGATGATAAATCTGAGTTTTCCCCGCTGATCTCGGGAGGAAATTACGAGTCCTCACTGTCCAAGACTGAGTACAAATGTATCTGACTGACACTGAGTCCAGTACAAGACCAGTGGTGACCCGCCATTCAGGGCAGGTGGGGCACACTGATTGGACTGATCATGTCAACATAATACTTTCAAAATCATAGCTAACAAGCAGTCATCATCATGAATCACGTCGACAAACTACTGGCAAATCCTTTTCATATGAAGAGAAATGATAGATTAAACCTATTAGTGCTCATCGGCCATTGGACATAAACATTACACAACAAGTTGGAAATCGCAAATTCAACATTGAGTGGTTTGGAAGGAATCAGTGGCTAACTGCAAGGGTTGCAAAGCAATCACTAGCCTGCTGTTCAGTGGAGTGGGTATATGGTCCAAGTCTGGGTTTAAGGGTCTCATTTCCAAGCTTAGGTACACTGCAGTATCCACCGAGAGGCTCTTGCTGCCAAGGGAATGGCTGACAGCTTGAAAGATGTTTTGGACACTACAGTGAAAATGGGTAACTTTGTTAAAGCAAGGCCCCTGCACTATGCAAGGATATGGGCAACGGACACTTTTGCAACATACAGAAGAACGCTTATTATCAAGGGGCAAAGTATTGACACATTTCTTTTGAATTGAGAGACTAGCTTAAAGTTTTCTTTACTGACCATAATTTTCACTTCTGACCGCTTGCATGATGACGAGTTTCTCACACGGCTGGCCTATCTGGGTGATGTTTTATCTCGCCTGAATGATCTGAATCTAGGAATACATGGACTCTCCGCAACTATAGTCAATGTGGGGCGGCAGGGTAGCTAGTAACCGCAAGGTTGCAAGTTCAAATCCCCGAGCTGATAAGGTACAAATCTGTCGTTCTGCCCCTGAACAGGCAGTTAACCCACTGTTCCTAGGCCGTCATTGAAAATAAGAATTTGTTCTTAACTGACTTGCCTAGTTAAATAAAGGTAAAATAAAAAATGTGAGGGACAAAATTGAGGCAATGATTAAGGACAGCACACAAGTCTTTCATTGTATGATTTTTTTTTTTTTTGTGCAAATTAACTCAAGCTTACAGACAATGTCAAATGTGATCTAGAGAAACACCTGAATGAGTTGGGTGTGCAATTATGCAGGTACTTTCCCGAAACGGACGACATAAACAACTGGATTCGTTATCCCTTTCATGCCCTGCCTCCAGTCCCCTTTCCGATATCTGAACAAGAGAGCATCATCGAAATTGCAACTTGCGGTTCTGTGAATATTTAATCAGAAGACACTGCCAGATTTCTGGATTGGGCTGCGCTCAGCGTATCCTGCCTTGGCAAATCGCGCTGTTAAGACACTGATGCCCTTTGCAACCACGTACCTATGTGAGAGTGGATTCTCGGCCATCACTAGCATGAAAACTAAATACAGGCACAGACTGTGCGGAAAATTATTTAAGACAGACTCTCCAATACAACCCAACATTGTAGAGTTACGTGCATCCTTTCAAGCGCACCCTTCTCAGTTATTTACAATTTTTGATGAACAAATAAGGTTTTATATGTAAGCTGTAAAATGATTGATTATTATTATAATATTTTGTGCCCTGGTCCTATAAGAGCTGTTTGTCACTTCCCTCGAGCCGGGTTTTGACAAACTCACACTCATTGTTATGTTTAATAAATGTATCGTATAGTGTGTGTGGCAGGCTTACAATGATGGCAAAAAAACATTTGAAAGTGCATTGACCCTGGTACTAAGGGGGTACGCAGTTGGAGGTTGAATGCTTTGAAGGGGTATGGGACTATAAAATTTTTTGGAACCACTGGTCTAGAGGGTCTACACCAGAAGTTAATGGTTATCCGTGGGAAGAATGTATATGGTGGGTGCAATTAAGCTTGGAATGTGCTGAGTGCAGGGAAAACGATCACGTGGTAGCACTGATAAGGGGAGAAAGCCGTGGATTAGTGATGAAGGGGATCGAGGTCGGGTCACATTAAGGGAGAAGGAACAGTTTATTTTCCGTATCACTTAATTTCCTGCCTAGCAGTATATATGCCATGTTTAGCGAGAAGGAGGAGCCCACCTAAATTGGGGTATTTCTATTACCACTATTGGAAATTTTGTTTTTGTCTGTTCAGGTGTTCGATCCTTTTGGGGTGAATAAACTTGGCCTAAGCTTTCATAGTGTCTTAGGTTCTATATATCAGAGTAAGAATTCAACACAAGCAAAAACTAAAGCAGGAAGTACGAGTGACTCGCTTAATACGGAAGTGGTCAGATGATGCGGATGCTAAGCTACAGGACTGTTTTGCTAGCACAGACTGGACTATGTTAGGGGATTCATCCGCTGGCATTGAGGAGTATACCATATAAATCACCAGCTTCATCAATAAGTGCATCAATTACGTCATCCCCACAGTGACTGTACGTATCATATCCCAACCAGAAGCCATGGATCACAGGCAACATCGCAACCAAGCTAAAGGCTAGAGCTGCCACTTACAAGAAGCGGGACACTAATCCTGACGCTTGTAAGAAATCCTGCTATGCCCTCAGATGAACCATCAAACAGGTAAAGCGTCAAGGCTCGGACACTCCTCGGTTTGCAAACTGTTACGGATTAGAGGGAAGCCCAGCCATGAGCTGCCCAGTGATGCGAGCCTACCAGACAAGTTAAATGCCTTTTATGCTTGCTTCAAGGCAAGCAACACTGTAGCATGCATGAGAGCACCAGCTGTTCCGGAGGACTGTGATCACACTCCGTAGCCAATGGCAAGAAGGTGGTATGAGGGCCCGACGTCCACAGGTGGCGGTTGTGCTTACAGCCCAACACCGTGCAGGACGTTTGGCATTTGTCAGAGAACACCAATATTGGCAAATTTGCCACTGGCGCCCTGTGCTCTTCACAGATGAAAGCAGGTTCACACTGAGCAGATGTGACAGACGTGACAGAGTCTGGAGACGCCGTGGAGAACGTTCTGCTGCCTGCAACATCTTCCAGCATGACCGGTTTGGCGGTGGGTCAGTCATGGGTGGGGTGGCATTTCTTTGGGGGGCCGCACAGCCCTCCATGTGCTCGCCAGAGGTAGCTTAACTGCCATTAGGTACCGAGATGAGATCCTCAGACCCCTTGTGAGACCATATGCTGGTGTGGTTGGCCCTGGGTTCCTCCTAATGCAAGACAATGTTAGACCTCATGTGGCTGGAGCGTGTCAGCAGTTCCTGCAAGAGGAAGGCATTAATGCTATGGGCTGGCCCGTCCGTTCCCCAGACCTGAATCCAATTGAGCACATCTGGGACATCATGTCTCGCTCCATCCACCAACGCCACGTTGCACCACAGACTGTCCAGGAGTTGGCGGATGCTTTAGTCCAGGTCTGGGAGGAGATTCCTCAGGAGACCATCCGTCATCTCATCGGGAGCATGCCCAGGCGTTGTAGGGAGGTCATACAGGCACGTGGAGGCCACATACATTACTGAGCCTAATTTTGACTTGTTTTAAGGACATTACATCAAAGTTGGATCAGCCTGTAGTGTGGTTTTCCACTTTAATTTTGAGTGTGACTCCAAATCCAGACCTCCATGGGTTGATAAATTTGATTTCCATTGATAATTTGTGTGATTTTGTTGTCAGCACATTCAACTATGTAAAGAAAAAAGTATTTAAAGGGAATATTTAATTCATTCAGATCTAGGATGTGTTATTTTAGTGTACCCTTTATTTTTTTGAGCAGTGTATATATACATACATACACAGCCAAAGTCAATTTTACATACACCTTAGCCAAGTACAATTTAAATTAGGTTTTTCCACAATTCCTGACATTTAATCCTAGTAAAAATGATCTGTCTTAGGTCAGTTAGTATCACCACTTTATTTTAAGAATGAAATGTCAGAATGAGAGAAGAATAATTTATTTCAGCTTTTATTTCTTTCATCACATTCCCAGTGGGTCAGAAGTTTACATACACTCAATTAATATTTGGTAGCATTGCCTTTTATTTTGTTTTACTTGGGTCAAATGTTTCTGGTAGCCTTCCACAAGCTTCCCACAATAAGTTAGGTGAATTTAGGCCCATTCCTCCTGACAGAGCTGGTGTAAATGAGTCAGGTTTGTAGACCTCCTTGCTCGCACATGGTTTTTTCAGTTCTGCCCACAAATGTTCTATGGGATTGAGGTCAATACCTTGACTTTGTTGTCCTTAAGCCATTTTGCCACAACTTTGGAAGTATGCTTGGGGTCATTGTTCATTTGGTAGACCCATTTGCGACCAAGCTTTAACTTCCTGACTGATGTCTTGAGATGTTGCTTCAATATATCCACATAATTTTCTCTCCTCGTGATGCCATCTATTTTGTGAAGTGCACCAGTCCCTCCTGCAGCAAAGTACCCCCACAACATGATGCTGCCACCACTGTGCTTCATGGTTTGGATGGTGTTCTTTGGCTTGCAAGCCTCCCCCTTTTTTCTTCCATACATAAAAATGGTCATTATGGCCAAATAGTTATATTTTTGTTTCATCAGACCAGAGGACATTTCTCCAAAAAGTATAATCTTTGTCCCCATGTGCAGTTGCAAAAACTGGGATTGATTTGCTTTTAGGTTATTTTTTGCACTGTGGCTATAGAAAGGACGTTCATTTCTAAGACGTTCATTTCTAAGAGACAGAACGCGTCTCCTTCCTGAGCGGTATGATTTCTGCGTGGTCCCATGGTGTTTATACTTGCGTACTATTGTTCGTACAGATGAACGTGGTACTTTCAGGTGTTTGGAAATTGCTCCCAAGGATGAACCAGACTTGTGGTCTACAATTGTTTTCTGAGGTCTTGGCTGAATTCTTTAGATTTTCCCATCATGTCAAGCAAAGAGGCACTGAGTTTGAAGGTAGGCCTTGAAATACATCCACAGGTACACCTCCATTTGACTCAAATGATGTCAATTAGCCTATCAGAAGCTTCTAAAGCCATGACATCATTTTCTGGAATTCTTTAGACTGGAGCGTTGGCCTTTGTGGGTTCGATTACAGGCTCAAAATGGCCAGAAACAAAGACCTTTCTGAAACTCGTCAGTCTAGAAATGAAGGCTATTCCATGCGAGAAATTGCCAAGAAACTGAAGATCTCGTACAACATTGTGTACTACTCCCTTCACAGAACAGTGCAGACTGGCTATAACCAGAATAGAAAGAGTGGGAGGCCCTGGTGCACAACTGAGCAAGATGACAAGTACATTCGAGTGTTAAGAGTTCCTCTGTCCAGTATCTTTTTTCTTTTTATTGGACAGTCTGAGATATGGCATTTTCTTTAACTCTGCCTAGACGGCCAGCATTGCTGAGTCGCCTCTTCACTGTTGACGTTGAGACTGGTGTTTTGCAGGTACTATTTAATGAAGCTGCCAGTTGGGGACTTGTGAAGTGTCTGTTTCTCAAACTAAACACGCTAATGTACTTGTCTTCTCGTGTAGATATTACCTCCGTTACTTCGACTAACCTGTACCCCTGCACCTTGACTCGGTACCGGTACCCCCTGCATATAGCCTCTGTTATTTTATTGTTGCTTTATTAAACTTTAGTTTATTTAGTAAATATTTTCTTAACCATTGTTTTGGTTAAGAGCATTTCAGTAAGCACCTGTTGTATTCGGCAAATGTGACATACGATTTTGATTTGTGTGAACAGTTTGCTTCCTAATCAGAAGACTAATCTGGAATCAAGGAGCAAAACATGCCCTAGACAAGTGAGGTCAAGAGTAGAAACTGACTTTGATAGGGAGTTGTTGTACCTTTGCATCCATTGTGTACTGTCCCCTCTTGGTCCCTCCATTTGATTGTCCGGATCTCGCCACCCCAGCCGCCTCCTACATGACTTCCTGGCGCTTCTAGGAGCAGATAATCGATTCAAAACAGATAATTTCATTCTCACTTTTCATTATAGCTTCTCATGTGTCACTTGCAGTGCCTTCAAAGTTTTCATACCCCTTGACTTATTCCACATTCTGTTGTTACACACTGAATTCAAAATGGATTACTTTTTTTCTCTCACCCGTCTATATACACTATCCCAGAATGACAAAGTGAAAACATGTATTTTGAATTTTTTTGTTAATTTATTTGAAATGAAACAGAAATATCTCATTTACATATGTCAATACTTTGTAGAAGCACCTTTTGGCAGCGATTACAGCTGAGAGTCTTTCTGGGTAAGTCTCTAAGAGCTTTCCACACCTGGACTGTACAACTGTTGCCCATTATTCTTTTCAAAATTCAATTTCGTCAAATTGCTTGTTGATCATTGCGAAGCCATTTTCAGGTCCAGACATTGATTTTTCAAGTCGATTTAAATCAAAAAATGTTACTCGGCCACTCTGGTAAGCAACGCCAGTGTAGATTTGACCTTGTGTGTTAGCTTATTGTCCTGATGAAAGGTGAATTCATCTCCTAGTGTCTGGTGGAAAGCAGACTGAACCAGGTTTTCCTGTAGGATTTTGCCTGTGCTTAGCTCCGTTCTGTTTATTTTTTAATCATGAATAACCCATAGTCCTTAACGATTACAAGCGGGGGGTTGTGTAATCTGTGTTTTGAAATGAATTGCTCGACTGTGGGACCTTACAATTATCTGTATGTGTGGGGTACAGAGATGAGGTAGTCATTCAAAAGTCCTATTATATACTATTATTGCAAACAGTAAGTCCATGCAATGTATTGTGGTGTTAAGCAAATTTGTACTCCTGAATGTATTTAGGCTTGCTATAACAAAGGGGTGGAATATTTGACTTGTTTTTCCTAGCCACTGTGCTTCTGCATTTCTTTCTCTTTGGGGTTTTAGGCTAGTTATCTGTAAAGCACTTTGACAACTGCTGATGTAAAAAGGGCTTCATAAAATACATGTCATTGAGCTACGCTGGTTTACTTTACTTCAAACAATGTGGGCATGTTGAACCCCCTTCCTTTTAAGTTTCAAGGCTAGAAGTAATCTTTGAACACCCCAAATAAATGTACTGTAAATCAGCCTTTCACGAACTGTTACTAGGCCGCCAGGATTTATCGACTAAGCATAGCCTTTCCGCTCCTAGGTTTTTGCTTTTGGATACATTTCAAATTGGAAAGGTTGTGCGTGGCATAGCTATGCACTCATGGAAAGATTGTAGATGTCTTATGTTTTCCTCGCGGATTTAACATTGATATAAGCTCAGAACCACTTGTGTTACAGAGATTACAAGTTGCTTTTTATGTGCTGTTTGTAAACTTGTACTTTACCTTTAATGTGATTGAGCGTCACCCAGTAGTGCTCATCTGGGCTGAATGTGTCCTTGGACCACTCTAGCAGGTCTCTGGACACGTGACTCCTCAGTACAAACTCCACAAAGGTCCTGGTTAGTGCGTAGTAGGCTGTACCAAAGTACATCTGAAGCCTGTGGGGCGGAGCACCTTTCTTTGGGCCTCCGTGCTTGGGGGCCACGTGGGAGCCCCTGACTTCCCTGTACTGCAGCTGAGTCCGGTGCCTCATAGCCGCAGGCTGCTTGATGCCCGGGGTCATGTTTCTGTCCCTCCACTCCTTGCTCTGCATGTAGCGCACCAGCTCCAGGTTGCTCTTTACAGGGAAGTCCTGGCCGCACAAGTTGAGCACCTTCCTCCAGGGCACAGGCGATGCCGCCAGGTCCCTCATGCAGTTGATGTCGGCCTGCAGCCGTGAGAAGCCGGCATAGGTCACCATCTCGCTGTGGCTGGCCAGGAACACATTGGGAAAGCAGCCCACAAGGCTCTCCACGGCTTCCCTGTACTCCCGCGGAGCCTTGGCGTCCACGTGGATACAGTAGACATTCTGCGGCATGTAGATTGCCCGAAGCAGGCGCAACAATAGCTCCAGCTCCTTGTGGACAGTGAGGATGAAGGCCAGAGGGTAGTCTTCCTCTTCCCGGCTCAGCGGGCTGGTGATGAAGTGAAGCTCCCTCACCAGATGGGAGCAGTCCTGGTCCCCACCTCGATTTCCCATACTCAGAAGATGGCTCTCCACCTGGCAGTCATGGCGTTGCCATGCTGTTGAGCCCTTGGTGCTGGGGAGGAAAGCTTGGCAGTACTTAGAGAATGGCCTGCAGCCCAGGGGCCCACTCTGACCCTGGGGATCTGTGCCAGCCATGGCCCTCAGGTAGATGACTGAGCAGATGAGCATGCATATTCCCAGGCAGAACAGGAAACTGCGCTTTGCGCCTTCCAGCTGGAGCATAATAGTCCAGCACTGGACGGATACCACACAATTACCTGCAGCGAAAGACCAGGGTTAGGCTGTACTGTAAAATGACAAAGCCAGACTTGAGACATTAAAAGTATTTTAAAGACTCATACCCTTCCATACTTTTTATGGAAGATTATTGAAAAATAACCACAATTATCAGCAATGTTTTACAACCGTAAGAATAATCAGTTTCCTCATTGCAATTCATACGGGGATTCTTTCTAGAGATGTTTAAAAACCCAGCACACAGCAAAGATGAGTAGCTTTTTATGGAGTGCTTATTAATCCGATCAACAGATGATACAAGTGAGTAGAGAGGAAATATTTAGATAATGCTGCTAGATGGACTGAGGAAGATGGCTCAGGAAATTGAAGAAATGAATCATTAAGCAATGCAAGAGACAGACTCATAGACATCAGAATAGAAATGCACATTTGAATTTTGAACCTAGCCATGCAAACAAGGTTTGTATTTTTGCAGTATACAGGTTTCGAAATATGGAAATGCTCTAGCTCCTAGATACACAATACCCTGGATCTAAATAGGATCACACAGCCATAATTAACATCATACATTTTCTTAATCACTTGTAAATCAAAGTAGGTCTACCTGTTGTTCCTGCTAACAGATTGATTATATTTTGTAAGAAGTGAGCTACACTGCTTCGCTCATTCACTGCACTACCACTGGTGGAGAATCAATAAGAATCCAGTTGCTCTTATAACACCCTCTGCAGTTGCCTGATAGCACACTAGAGAGACTTATTCACCGGAGACTTGCTAGAACCCGATAATCAGTGGCAGCCTGTTAAAGAGATTTGGACATTGGGCTTGTTATGTGAATATGTAATGAAATCCCAAGGGTCTCCCACATCAACTACACAGGCCATTGTGACATCAAGGAAAAAAACAACAAGATTGGTCTATGCAGTAATTATGTCAACAGACAGGTAAAGTTGAATAGAACCCCCAGGGATTTATCTCATTCTTGGCTTACTGATTCTGAGAGAGCCGTCTTGTTTGCTTATGGCAAACTGCCATTGATTTATTGTTTGTAGTTAATGGGAGACTTTTTCACGAGAAATGAAACCGTCAACTGGCGTTGTTTATTTAGAAACTAAGCAAACTATGTGTGGATAGCAGTGTATCATCCAGTGTGCAAGATTTAAAAAAAAAAAAATGTGAACCACCTGTTGCCATTTATTAGTTGGATTAAACACTGCTAGTTCTCATGGAGCCATGCTTTTATTTTATCACCTGTTAATGGATTGAGTAATTAACCAGATATTCCATCACTCTTAGGCATTTGTAATTGAAAGCTCATTGTGGGATTGTTTAATACCACACACATCATTGCATACTACCCTCAGCAACATTTTGATTCAGGGCAAATACAATCTACCATTACCTCCCAAGTGTTACACGCACACAGAGGATAAGGCTATCCAGTTACCTTAATTGCAGTTGAACCCAGGGTCCTTTTGCTGAAGAATAGGTTAAACATTAAGGGCCTTAACAAAAAATGCCGAGCCGGAACCAACAGGGAGTCCAGCCTGGCACACGCAGGGAGCTGGAGCCATGGGTTGTCAAGGGATGGGCTGGTGGAGCTGATGCTGCTGCATTTTGCTGTGCGTTGCTTTTGTTGTGGTTGTCTCAGGGCGGCGGGTGGCTCGCAAGGTCGTTGTACTCCACATCCGTCTCTGTTTTGAGCGTGTGTGTGTGCCTGCGTGGGTCATTTCTTGCTCTCACGTCTGTGGCTGAGGCGCTCCCACTGCATCCCACCTGAGATGAGGGCCGGCCCTGCCTGGTAAGGGCGGATTCTCTCTCATTTGGCGCACACACACACCCATATACAAGCACTGGCAACCTTTCCCGACAGTCTCCTACCACCTTTAAAATGATCTTCAACTGCCTCGCTTAATTTTTTTTCTCTCTTCATCTCTCACCCCGTATCGCTATTTCTCTCTCATTCTCCTTTCCCAATTTTAGATTTAACACAAAAGCTAAGCAACCCCAATCTTCCTTCCAATGTCAGATTTGCAGCAGTCGCAGCATGGATTATGGATCTTATCCTCGACTTCTCTCTCTCTGCCTCTCTCGCTCCCTCTCTCCTGGGAGAGTTCTCAGATGGTTCTGCTGCTGTGGCTGGTTTAGTGCTGTGTAGAGTAGAGTGCCGCCGGAGGCAGCGACAGCCTCAGCCAGTGTTTTGTTTGCTGCCTGGTCAGCGACTGAGATTAGTTCTTGTTGTGTTAACAGGGCCACATGGCCAGAGGTCACATTGAGCTGACACCAGGACACAATAGGTCCCCCCTGCTGGTGGGCTTTTGTCTTTGTGTGGCCGAGTGTGACGTTATGAGTGTGTGTATATGAACATGAGTGTGCACGTGAGCGTTTGTCACTCATTAATGAAAATAAACATTCACTAGTAATGCACAGGTCTGTTTTTATTAAAGAAGGGGGAAAGAACACAACAGAAGCTGTTGATTTGAGTAGAATAGTCATTTGTCCCTCCATTATTCCACAATTTTGCTTTTAGCCTGCCAAATTATGGATATAATGGCCTCCCCTCTTATCACTTTCTGTTAAATGAGGAAGAGCTTGGTTTTTGTTTGGAAAGTGTATTGGAAAGTTGGAAAGCAGTTGGCATCAGTTTCTGGGATTACTTATCTCTTTCCAGTGATCCTGCTGACCAAGGATGGGTCTGAGAAGCTATTTGGCATCGCAGCTAGCTTAGCTGCTAGCTGGCTGCATATCAAGCTAGCGAGGTTTTCTTGAATGCAGCCCGCGACGAGGTTAGCCATTGTGGCTGGGACCGCGGATTGTCCCGGGTTTGTGGCTGTCTAGATCCCTGCTGTTGTTTTCAATCTTCCCTGTGACCTGCCCTGTCTGGAACTGAGAGGAGTAACAGCGTAACATACATTGCTAGCTACTATGACAAGACCAAAGCCGGCGGGAGTACCATTGAGGACAGTGGTGTCTCTATCACACGTGAAGGATATTTTAATTGAACAAAAGAGACCTTACAAGCAGTTGTTACAAGAAAATAGCTTCAAGTGTTTTGTCCAAATTCTCGTGGATTTTATCAATAAAAGAATGGACGACCTGACCAGAGATTTCCAGGACCTGAAGAACAGTTTGCAGTTTTCCCAGGGTCAGCTCGATGAGTTGAAACAAGAGAATGGCAAGATGACAGCAATCTGTAAGTCATTAAGAGAGGACCAGTTCTGTGTGTGAATTCATGATAACAATGACCGATAAATCAGATTATCTCGAGGGACAATCAAGGCGGAACAACATAGTTGTGGATGGAATCACCACATGAGACCTGGACAGAGTCTGAGGATAAAGTGAGGGAAATGATCTCTGAGAAATTGAAGATGGACCACAGGAAGATTGAGGTGGAGCGTGCACAAATGACTGGAAAACCCACCACCGGCCCAGGTGATTAGGCCCAGGCCAATAGTGGTCAAGTTCCTGAAGTTCAAGGACAAGGTTGCTGTTCTGGAAAGAGCCAAGAAAGTATATCTTCCTCTACGAGGACTATCCTGAAGCTGTGCGCCAGAAGAGGAAAAAACTGATCCCTGCCATGAAAGCTGCCAGAGCGCGTGGGGACATTGCGTACATCCGATATGACAGGCTCATTGTCCACCCTCCCTCCCAGAAGCATGGAATGGATGAGCGAGCTAATCATATGGTTTGTAGCCTCAACTCCGCAGCGCGCGCGCGAACACACACACGCACCAATTGATTAATGGACTGCTGAATGTATTTTTCTTTTGCTTTGTCTGCTCTTTTCAGTATTATGTCTATCGCTGATAAGCTACCCAGGAAAGGGCTGAAAATAGCCCATATTAATATATGTAGCCTTTAGAAATAAGGTTAATGAAATCAATAACTTGCTAACATCAGATAACATTCATATATTAGCAATTTCTGAGACTTACTTAGATAATTCATTTGATGATACATCAGTAGCAATACAAGTATACAACATGTATAGAAGAGACAGAAATGCTTTTGGGGGAGGTGATGTATACAGTGGGGCAAAAAAGTATTTAGTCAGCCACCAATTGTGCAAGTTCTGCCACTTAAAAAGATGAGGCCTGTAATTTTCATCATAGGTACACTTCAACTATGACAGACAAAATGAGGAAAAAAATCACATTGTAGGATTTTTTATGAATTTATTTGTAAATTATGGTGGAAAATAAGTATTTGGTCAATAACAAAAGTTTATCTCAATACTTTGTCATTGCCAACAAAGGGTATATAACAGAGGTCAAACATTTTCTGTAAGTCTTCACAAGGTTTTCACACACTGTTACTGGTATTTTGGCCCATTCCTCCATGCAGATCTCCTCTAGAGCAGTGATGTTTTGGGGCTGTTGCTGGGCAACACAGACTTTCAACTCCCTCCAAAGATTTTCTATGGGGTTGAGATCTGGAGACTAGCTAGGCCACTCCAGGACCTTGAAATGCTTCTTACGAAGCCACTCCTTCGTTGGCCGGGCGGTGTGTTTGGGATCATTGTCATGCTGAAAGACCCAGCCACGTTTCATCTTCAATGCCCTTGCTGATGGAAGGAGGTTTTCACTCAAAATCTCATGATACATGGCCCCATTCATTCTTTCCTTTACACGGATCAGTTGTCCTGGTCCCTTTGCAGAAAAACAGCCCCAAAGCATGATGTTTCCACCCCCATGCTTCACAGTAGGTATGGTGTTCTTTGGATGCAACTCAGCATTCTTTGTCCTCCAAACACAATGAGTTGAGTTTTTACCAAAAAGTTATATTTTGGTTTCATCTGACCATATGCCATTCTCCCAATCTTCTTCTGAATCATCCAAATGCTCTCTAGCAAACTTCAGACGGGCCTGGACATGTACTGGCTTAAGCAGGGGGACACGTCTGGCACTGCAGGATTTGAGTCCCTGGTGGCGTAGTGTGTTACTGATGGTAGGCTTTGTTACTTTGGTCCCAGCTCTCTGCAGGTCATTCACTAGGTCCCCCCATGTGGTTCTGGGATTTTTGCTCACCGTTCTTGTGATCATTTTGACCCCACGGGGTGAGCTCTTGCGTGGAGCCCCAGATCGAGGGAGATTATCAGTGGTCTTGTATGTCTTCCATTTCCTACCAAGCTTCTTACCGTACCTATCTTCAAACCAATCTGCTTACCTATTGCAAATTCAGTCTTCCCAGCCTGGTGCAGGTCTACAATTTTCTTTCTGGTGTCCTTTGACAGCTCTTTGGTCTTTGCCATAGTGGAGTTTGGAGTGTGACTGTTTGAGGTTGTGGACAGGTGTCTTTTATACTGATAACAAGTTCAAACAGGTGCCATTAATACAGGTAATGAGTGGAGGACAGAGGATCCTCTTAAAGAAGTTACAGGGCTGTGAGAGCCAGAAATCTTGCTTGTTTGTAGGTGACCAAATACCTATTTTTTTTCCACCATAATTTGCAAATAAATTATTTAAAAATCCTACAATGTGATTTTCTGGATTGCCCCCCCCTCATTTTGTCTGTCATAGTTGAAGTGTACCTATGATGAAAATAACAGGCCTCTCATCTTTTAAGTGGGCGAACTTGCACAATTGGTGGCTGACTAAATATTTTTTTGCCCCTGTAATGCTTATAGAAGATCTTATGTCAAGTGTTATTGAAGTGTTGTGGTTGCAGGTTCACTTGGCACATCTAAAGCCTTTTCTTTTGGGGTATTGCTATAGGCCACCAGGTGCTAACCGTCAGTATCTAAATAATTTGTGAAATGCTTGATAGTGTGGTCCCAGCCACAATGACATAAACAGAGAGGTCTACTTTCTTGGGGACCTGAATATTGACAAGCTCTCCACTCAAGAGGAAGCTTCTTACTGTAATCAAGCTCTCCACTCAAGAGGAAGCTTCTTACTGTAATCAGTGCCTGTAATCTGGTTCAGGTTATTAATCAACCTACCAGGGTGTTTACAAACAATACAGGAACAAGACTGTCCAAGTGTTACGATCACACTTTGTTCTAAATCTATGTCCGTACCCATTGGATCACAATATAGTGGCTTTATCCAGGAAAGTCAAAGTTCCAACAGCTGGGTCTGAAAATAGTGTATGAGATCATACAAAAGATTTTGCTGAGACTCTTATGTGGATGATGTTAAAAATATTTGTTGGTCTGATGTGATTAATGAGGAGCATCCAGACGCTGCACTTGATGAATTTATGAAAATGCTTCTTCCAATTATTGATAAACATGCACCTGTTAAGAAATTGACTGTTAGAACTGTTAAGGCTCCATGGATTGATGAGGACTTGAAAAAGAATGGTTGAAAGAAATGGGGCAAAAGGAGTGGCTAGTAAGTCTGGCTGCACATCTGACTGCAAATTGAGAAATTGTGACTAAACTCAGCAAAAAGAAAAATAAACTTTATTATGAAGCCAAGATCAATGATATAAAGAATGATGGAAAAAAAACTTTGGAGTACTTTAAATGAAATTATGGACAGAAAGACAAATTCAACTCCATCTTTCATCGAGTCAGATGGATTATTCATCAGAAAACCATTTGATGTTGCCAGTTACTTTAATGATTATTTCATTGGCAAATTTAGGCAGGAAATCCCCACAACGAACAGTGAGCAATTGTATTAATGCATAAAAAAACAAATAGTGAAAGAAAAGCAGTGCGAGTTTGAATTTTGTAAAGTTAGTGTGGGAGAGGTGGAAAAATTGTTATCGGTCAATAATGACAAACCTCCTGGCATTGACAACTCAGATGGAAAGCTACTGAGGATGGTAGCTGACTCGATAGGAGTTGCTATCTGTCATCTTTTTAATCTGAGCCTAGAGGAAAGTCTTTGTCCTCAAGCCTGGAGGGAAGCCAAAGTAATTCCGCTACCTAAGAGTGGTAAAGCGGCTTTTACTAGTTCTAAAAGCAGACCTATAAGCTTGCTGCCATCTCTTAGCAAACTGTTGGAAAAATTATTTGACCAAATACAATGCTATTTCACTAAACAAATTAACAGCAAACTTTCAGCATGATAATAGAGAAGGGCACTCAATAAATGTCTGATTGGTTGAAAGAAGATTGTGGGAGCTGTACTGATAGATTTCAGTGCGGCCTTTGATATTATTTACCATAACCTGTTGTTGAATAAACGTATGTGCTATGACTTTTCAACTTCTGCCATGTTGTGGATTCAGAGCTATCTGTCTAATAGAACTCAAAGGGTTTTCTTTAATGGAAGCTTCTCTAATGTCAAACATGTAAAGTGTGGTGTACCACAGAACAGCTCTCTAGGCCCTCTACTCTTTTTGATTTTTACCAATGACCTGCCACTGGCATTAAACAAAGCATGTGTCCATGTATGCGGATGATTCAACCATATATGCCTCAGCAACCACAGCTAATGAAGTCACTGAAACCCTTCAGTGCTAGACCTCAGCTGAATCTGGTAATGGATGGTGTGGCTGTTGAACAAGTTAAGGAGACTAGATTACATGGAGATTGATTCTAGATTGTAAAACTGTCATGGTCAAAACATAGATTCTATAGATGGGGAGAGGTCTAGCCGAAATATAGGGATGCTCTGCTTTTTTGACACAACAATCATAAAAGCAAGGCTGTAGGCTCTAGTTTTGTCTAATCTTGATTATTGTCCCACCGTGTTGTCCAGTGCTGCAAGGAAAGACCTAGTTAAGCTGCAGCTTGCCCAGAACAGAGTGGCACGTTTTGCTCTTAATTGTAATCAGAGGGCTGATTATAAATACTATGCATGCCAGTCTCTCTTGGCTTAGTGTTGAGGAGAGACTGACTGCATCACTTATTTATATAAGAAACAATGTGTTGAAAATCCCAAATTGTTTGCATAGTTAACTTACACACAGCTCTGACACATACACGGATCCCACCAGACATGCCACCAGGGGTCTTTTCACAGTCCCCAAATCTAGAACAGATTCAAGAAAGCGTACAGTATTACATAGAGTCCTTATTGCATGGAACTTCCTTCCATCTCATATTGCTCAAATAAACAGCAAACCTGGTTTCAAAACACAGATAAACACATCGCTGCACAACGACTCTCCCCTATTTGACCTAGATTTGTGAGTTTGTGTGTATACATTGATATGTAGGCTAGCTGTGCCTGTATGTAGTTCTGTCCTTGAGCTGTGCTTGTCTTTTGATGTTCTGTATTAAGTCGTTCTGTATTAAGTCATTCTGTATTATGTCTCATGTTTTGTGTGGACCCCAGGTAGTGTAGCTGCTGCCTTTGCAACAGCTAATGGGGATCCTAATAAAATACCAAGTACCGAATGTGTGATAGTCATACTGCATATTTATTTTCTACAACTCTTTGCGTGCACGCTGCTTGAAACCACATACAGTACATGTGGAAAGTATACCCGATAATGACAAAGCAAAAACAGGTTTTTAAAATGTTTGCGAATAAGTTAAATTAAAAACAGGAATACCTTATTTACAAAGTATTCAGACCCTTTGCTATGTTACTCAAAATTGAGCTCAGCTGCATCCTGTTTCCATTGATCAACCTTGAGATGTTTCTAAAACTTGATTGGAGTCCACCTGTTGCAAATGCAATTGATTGGACATGATTTGGAAAGGCACACACCTGTCTATATAAGGTCCCACAGTTGAAAGTGCATGTCGGCGCAAAATCCAAGCCACGAGGACGAACGAATTGTCCGTAGAGCTCCGAGACAGGGTTGTGTCGAGGCAGAAATCTGAGGCACACATTTTATTCAGCTTTGTTCAATTGTATTCTTCATACTATAAAATAATGACACGGAATAATAAGTCCATCTTTTCTGCTAAATGAACTAGTGCAGCCCATAGCCATTTGGCATATCCACATCAGGACTTAACATAAGGACAACTCAGAGTATGCTATTATTTTCTTCTGAAATAGATTACATTTTCTACATGCTTCTTTAGACCGGTCTAAAATAAATAATGGATTTAGGAGGTGTGGAAGCCAGGGGATGCTAAATGTGTATGTTCATTAACTGTCAATTGCCGTGAGGCCGGCAGTTAGTTGCTTGACAATCACTGGCTGACAAAATTTTGTGAGAACCACAGGCCTAGTCTCCACATGTTATTGGATTGTCAACATTGCAGAACCAAAAATGGGTCTCTGTTGAAGGTTGTTGGTCTTCCAGCAGGACAACAACCCAAACACACATCAAAAAGCACCCAGGAACAAACATTGAACTGTTCTGGAGTGTCCAGCGACGACTCCAAATCCGAATTCCATCAAACATATGGCGAGATGTGAAAACAGCAGTTAGTGGAAGGCACCACTCGAGTGGGCCAAAGAAGAAGCTCTTTTATGGCTACAAGAAGGCACTTTTTTTGTTTTTTATCTCAAGTATTAGTTCCTGGGTGCCATTTTGTTGTAGTTAGCTTAATTAGGCTAACATTGTATTTTTTTTTAAATGGTTCTGAAATGGGGAATTATTTTAGAAAGGTACAGGGGTGCCAATATATTTGGCCACCACTATCTTAGTACTAGACTTAGGTTATTTATTGTTTTGTGATTGTAAGTAACTATGTTCCATTAAGATTTGGATAGTATTATTTACTAGGGCTGGGAATTGCCAGTCACCTCACGATACAATATTATCACGATATTTAGGTGCCGATACGATTATGTATTACCATTTTCAGAATGATATTTGTATTGCTATTCAATACTGTGATTTTGAGGTTCCATGGTCCAAATATAATGCTTACTATATGTCTGCTGCAGAGGGACAAGAGAGAGCCATGAGAAAGTTCGTTTTGATCAGTCATGGAAATAAAAGCTCCCTATTTAAAAAGTAGATGGAGAACAAGCTATGAAGGAAAAATACAGAACTAGCGCAAAAATAATATTGCGATATTGTCAAAATAATACTATACTATTGTCAAAAATAATATCCCGAAATGTAACTATCCCCCCCCACCACCACCTTCTTGCTTCATGTCCTTGTTATTGTGGCTCTAAAGTACACAACATACATGTTTATATGTTCCTATATTTGCATTGTACATTGTGAATAAAATACAAGACGTAGCCGTAGGGGAGTTTAGAATCCCTACATGTGTTTTCCTTTCATAAACCATCCCCGTAATGTTAAATTAATGGATTCAAATAAGATACTCAAAAGCATAACATATGTCATGAAAATAATGTATAAGAATGTCTGGGCTTAACTAAACCTTCTCTTGGTTGCAGTGTGGCGACCCGTTCAAAGACGAAAACCTTGTCGTCCTCAACGGGACCAAGGAAGAGGTGGAAAAACTGAGGGAGAAAATGGAGGAGAAGAGGGCCAAGGCAACAAAGGTACACATTCGTAGAGTTTTCTAATAAAAAATGTAGACATGCATTGATGTCAGTGAAACTTGTACTTACTGTAAGTAGAAGTAAAGATTCTCCCCTTACCGGTTATGTCAGTTACCTGGAATTTACTGTAACATTAACCACGTTTCCATCCAACCATTTCATGCGGATTAATTACATGATGTATAAAAAAAGTATTGGGCTGATGGAAACATGAAATGCCGGTACAATTGTATAAATGCCAACAATACCATTTGTTCGTTTGACATGGTGGAATCTTTTTGTGTCGGTAAAATGAATTGTGCTGGAAATGGCGGTGGAAACGACTTTATTAGCAAATATTGATATAATAACAAATCATATTGATGTAAACTTGGAGTCATGTGGCGATGTGTTGTGTGGTCCTCCCACTACGATTTGGGAAAGCGTGCAGTTTATTAGGATACATAACTTTTTGTTTTTTTTATCATAAACTTCATATGGTGGTGAATGTGCAAGGTGATGCGCTTGATGCTCCTTTCCAATAAATATCCAGGGTTTTATTCTGGTGACATTATGATCCATGCTTGGCTGCCGTTTGACAAATACAAATAATATCACTCTTATCCATAATAATCTCATAATGTAGGTAGCCTACCAGCACTGTATCTGCGAGCTGTTGGCTAGAGCGCATATGCCAAGACCAGAGTGGGCACATTTTCTAAACACGTTTTTGTGACTAAACCATCAGTAGAGTTGAAAATGTGATGGAAACCCATTTAACTTGTATTTTTCATTCGGTGCATGGGAATTTAGCAACAAACGTTATTTTTTATAACTATGTCATCACGCAGAGCCTTTTATCCGCAAAGGTCAGTTTGATGGAAACAAGTCTCTGTTGGGAAAATGTCCATATTGTTTGATGCAGATTCAAGAATATTTGCATGAAAATCTGTCATCAATTGGATGGAAACCTAGCTAATGATCTTTTTTTTTTTTTAGAAACCAAAGAAGAACAAAGTTGCAGAGACTGTTGCCAAGCCATCTGACTCAAAAGGTAGGAAGTGACGATGATGCTTGACAAATATCATATTTTGGTTTTATGTACACACAGGCAGAAATTGGTGCAACCAGTTTGCAGAATGAATTACAGTTTTGCTTTTCTATATTGATATTGCCCCCCGCCTAGCTCAGTTGCCACCCACTTAAAATAATTTGGACTTTCAATAGAATTGATTAACATTTTTGGGATACCCATGTAGCGCTCCTGACAAATTGTTTTCTCAATTACAATTGAAATCTATGGGAAACACAGGTGTAAATACCATTAAAAAAGCATAACATGCCAATCACATCAACCTTCAGTCATCTAAGGTTATGTCTGACAGAGATCTACATAGTGATGGAAAATATGTCCACAACGGCCAATGACATGAGCTAGCAAAGTAACCATGCAAAGCTTGACCTTATTAGTTGCTCAAACACCAATTGCTCATATTTGTTTTGGCTGCTTTTGATTGCGTAATAGAACACATTTACATTGTATTATGTAGACTTGGGCTAAACGGCACCCTATTGCCTATGTATTGCACTTATTTTGACCAGGGCCCATACGGCTCTGGTCAAAATTAGAGCGCTTTGTATTGCATGTATGTGTATAGTTTTGTGCCTTACTGGTTAGTTATTTATTTGATAATGCCCGAGAAGCTGGTGTTTGGAGCATATATTGTAGAGGGCTGGCAAACCGTGACAATGTATCCTCCAAACACCTGCTTCGAGGGCATTATCGCTTTTATACACTGGGTTACCAACATATTCAAATAATGATTTACATATTTTCATTAACGTTATCTCGATGAATTTTTTTTCATACTATTTCATCCATCCACAATAGTAGCGACACAAATCTAGGGTTGCTACCCAAACCAGCTGGACGTTCGTTCTATCGGTTCGAGTTCCAGAGACCCAGTCATTGTCTTTTTGTTCTGTATCTATGGCCGCAACCGAGTTGTTCGTTCTAAATGTTCCAATGCCATACTGGCTGGCAACATTCTAATCCCATGCTTGCTAGCTAGCCAACTACAGCTAATTTACAGTAATGTCAAACATTGCAGCCAGAATAACAGCAAAGTAGCTGCATTTGCGTTTGTTTAATCTGTTTTGAAGTGATATTTATTTAAATACAGTGTATTCGGAAAGTATTCAGACACCTTGACTTTTTCTACATTTTGTTACGTTACAGCCTTATTCTAAAATGGATGAATTGTTTCCCCCCCCATCAATCTATACACAATACCCCCATAATGACAAAGCATTTAGAAATATTTGCAAACTGGAATAACATTTACATAATTATTCAGACCCTTTTTAAAAAAAAATTTTTTTACTCCAAAACACTCTCCTTCAACCCACCTCTCCCAATGTGGTGTGGCATTTTTTTATTCACCTCGAATCTGGAATCCCCCAACAGAAGCTAGCCAGCTCACTAGCTAGTAGTCAGCTAACCACTGATAGCGGTCATCAGCTAACCATTAGCTCGGAAAGCTCTCGCCAGTCTGTACAACACGACTCAAACCAGAGCATACCGGACCTAATATCTCTCCATATCACCGGATTCCTACCGCAAGCTCTGGACATTTTCATGTGGATCATCGCAGATGGCTAGCTGCTATCCAAGTGAGTACTGGCTAACGTCGGTCCCGGAGCAAGCACCAATTAGCCTGTAGCTAGCCCATGCTAGGCCCTTTCTCCCGGCTAGATAAAGAAGCCACTCCTGTGCTACAATAAAATACCCCTTTCTACTGCCGGTACGGGGCACGGGGCTACTCAACTGGCCTCTACATCGCGACGTCTACTGAATGCCCATCCGCTAGCCGCGGCCTGCTAGCCACAGCCCGCTAGCTGTCTAGAGCATATTGGACTGTTGGCTGGATAGATCCATCAGCCAATTTCTCGGGCCACTATACCTATTTTGACCATTTGGACATGGACCCCTCTGCTACTCGGGGTCGCTAGCGCCGGTCTGCTAGCTGTCGCTAGCACATATGCGGTGACATTACCTGGTTTAAACGTCTCTAGAGACAATATCTCTCATCATTACTCAATGCCTAGGTTTACCTCCAATGTACTCACATACTACCATACCTCTGTCTGTACATTATGCCTTGAATCTATTCTAGTCCTGATAGCCTTTAGCCTTATCCTACTTCTCCTCTGTTCATCTGGTGATGGAGGTTAGTCCAGGCCCTGCAGTGCCTAGCTCCACTCCTACTTCCCAGGTGCTCTCATTTGTTGACTTCTGTAACCGTAAAAGCCTTGGTTTCATGCATGTTAACATTAGAAGCCTCCTCCATACGTTTGTTTTATTCTCTGCTTTAGCACACTCTGCCAACCCGGATGTCCTAGCCGTGTCTGAATCCTGGCTTAGGAAGACCACCAAAACCCCTGAAATGTCCATCCCTAACTGTAACATTTTCCGACAAGATAGAACTGCCAAAGGGGGCGGTGTTGCAATCTACTGCAGAGAGAGCCTGCAGTTCGAGCTTCTACTTTTAACAATCCACCTTTCCAGAAACAAGTCTCTCACCGTTGCCGCTTTCTTTAGACCCCCAGCTGTGCCCTGGACACCATATGTGAAATGATTACCCCCCATCTATCTTCAGAGCTTGTGCTGCTAGGTGACCTCAACTGTGACATGCTTAACACCCCGGCCATCCTACAATCTAAACTGATGCCCTCAATCTCACACAAATTATCAATGAACCCACCAGGTACAACCCCAAATCTGTAAACACGTGCACCCTCATAGATATCATCCTAACCAAGATCTCAGCGATTGCTGCCTCATTGCCTGCATCTGTAATGGGTCTACGGTCAAACGACCACCCATCACTGTCAAACGCTCCCTAAATCACTTCACAGCAAGCAGGCCTTTCTAATCGACCTGGCCTGGGTATCAACCTCATCCCGTCAGTAGAGGATGCCTGTTTATTCTTTAAAAGTGCCTTTCTCACCATCATAAATAAGCATGCCCCATTCAAAAAATGTAGAACCAGGAACAGATATAGCCCCTTTGCACCCCAGTATCTCTACTTGCACACTACAGTGCCTTGCGAAAGTATTCGGCCCCCTTGAACTTTGCGACCTTTTGCCACATTTCACGCTTCAAACATAAAGATATAAAACTGTATTTTTTTGTGACGAATCAACAACAAGTGGGACACAATCATGAAGTGGAACGACATTTATTGGATATTTCAAACTTTTTTAACAAATCAAAAACTGAAAAATTGGGCATGCAAAATTATTCTGCCCCTTTACTTTCAGTGCAGCAAACTCTCTCCAGAAGTTCAGTGAGGATCTCTGAATGATCCAATGTTGACCTAAATGACTAATGATGATAAATACAATCCACCTGTGTGTAATCAAGTCTCCATATAAATGCACCTGCACTGTGATAATCTCAGAGGTCCGTTAAAAGCGCAGAGAACATCATGAAGAACAAGGAACACACCAGGCAGGTCCGAGATACTGTTGTGAAGAAGTTTAAAGCCGGATTTGGATACAAAAAGATTTCCCAAGCTTTAAACATCCCAAGGAGCACTGTGCAAGCGATAGTATTGAAATGCAAGGAGTATCAGACCACTGCAAATCTACCAAGACCTGGCCGTCCCTCTAAACTTTCAGCTCATACAAGGAGAAGACTGATCAGAGATGCAGCCAAGAGGCCCATGATCACTATGGATGAACTGCAGAGATCTACAGCTGAGGTGGGAGACTCTGTCCATAGGACAACAATCAGTCGTATATTGCACAAATCTGGCCTTTATGGAAGAGTGGCAAGAAGAAAGCCATTTCTTAAAGATATCCATAAAAAGTGTTGTTTAAAGTTTGCCACAAGCCACCTGGGAGACACACCAAACATGTGGAAGAAGGTGCTCTGGTCAGATGAAACCAAAATTGAACTTTTTGGCAACAATGCAAAACGTTATGTTTGGCGTAAAAGCAACACAGCTGAACACACCATCCCCACTGTCAAACATGGTGGTGGCAGCATCATGGTTTGGGCCTGCTTTTCTTCAGCAGGGACAGGGAAGATGGTTAAAATTGATGGGAAGATGGTGGAGCCAAATACAGGACCATTCTGGAAGAGAACCTGATGGAGTCTGCAAAAGACCTGAGACTGGGACGGAGATTTGTCTTCCAACAAGACAATGATCCAAAACATAAAGCAAAATCTACAATGGAATGGTTCAAAAATAAACATATCCAGGTGTTAGAATAGCCAAGTCAAAGTCCAGACCTGAATCCAATCGAGAATCTGTGGAAAGAACTGAAAACTGCTGTTCACAAATGCTCTCCATCCAACCTCACTGAGCTCGAGCTGTTTTGCAAGGAGGAATGGGAAGAAATTTCAGTCTCTCAATGTGCAAAACTGATAGAGACATACCCCAAGCGACTTACAGCTGTAATCGCAGCAAAAGGTGGCGCTACAAAGTATTAACTTAAGGGGGCTGAATAATTTTGCACGCCCAATTTTTCAGTTTTTGATTTGTTAAAAAAGTTTGAAATATCCAATAAATGTCGTTCCACTTCATGATTGTGTCCCACTTGTTGTTGATTCTTCACAAAAAATACAGTTTTATATCTTTGTTTGAAGCCTGAAATGTGGCAAAAGGTTGCGAAGTTCAAGGGGGCCGAATACTTTCGCAAGGCACTGTACTTGCACATTAATCTTCTGCACATTCTCCCATTCCAGTGTTTAATTGCTATATTGTAATTACTTTGCCACCGTAGCCTATTTATTGCCTTACCTCCCTTATCCTACGTCATTTGCACATGCTGTATATAGACTTTTTTACTCTTATTATTGTATGTAACTCTGTATGTGTCAAACTGCTTTTCTCTATCTTGACCAAGTCGCAGTTGCAAATGAGAACTTGTTCTCAACTTGCCTACCTGGTTGAATAAAGGTGAAATAAAAATAAATACAACTCCTGCGCTGTCTTGGCTGTGTGCTAAGGGTTGTTGTCCTGTTGGAAGGTGAACCTTCGCCCCAGTCTGAGGTCCTGAGCGCTCTGGAGCAGGTTTTCATCAAGGATCTCTCTGTAATTTGCTCCGTTCATCTTCCCCTCAATCCTGACTAGTCTCCAAGTCCCTTCTGCTAAAAAACATCCCCACAGCCTGAAGCTGCCACTACCATGCTTCACCGTAGGGATGGTGCCAGGTTTCCTCCAGACGTGATGCTTGGCATTCAGGCCAAAGAGTTCAATCTTGGCTTCATCAGACCAGAGAATCTTCTTTCTCATACTCATTTTTTAGGTGCCTCTTTGCATACTCCAAGCGGGCTGTCATGTGCCTTTTAATGAGGAGTGGCTTCTGTCTGGCTACGCTACCATAAAGGCCTGGCCTGATTGGTGGAGTGCTGCAGAGATGGTTGTCCTTCCGGAAGGTTCTCCCATCTCCACAGAGGAACTCTGGAGCTCTGTCAGAGTGAACATCAGGTTTTCGGTCACCTCCCTTACCTTCTCCCCTGATTGTTCAGTTTGGCCGGGCGGCCAGCTCTTTGAAAGAGTCTTGGTGATTCCAAACTTGTTCCGTTTAAGAATAATGGAATAATGGAGGCCACTGTGTTCTTGGGGACATTCAATGCTTCAGAAATGTGAAACCCTTCCCCAGATCCCCACAATCCTGTCTCGGAGCTCTACGGACATTTCCTTCGACCTCATGGCTTGGTTTTTGTGCTGACATGCACTGTCAACCGTGGAACCTTATATAGACAGGTGTGTGCCTTTTCAAAATCATGTCCAATCAATTGAATTTACCACAGGTGGACTCCAAGTTGTGGAAACATCAAAGATGATCAATGGAAACAGGATGCACCTGAGCTCAATTCAAGTCTTATAGCAAATGGTCTGAATACTTATGTAAATAAGGTGTTTTTGTTTTTTAAGAAATGTACTATAATTTCTAAACTGGTTTTTGCTTTGTCATTATGGGGTATTAAGTGTAGATTGAGGAAAAACAATTTAATCGAACAAAATGTGGAAACAGTCAAGGGGTCTGAATGCTTTCCGACTGCGCTGTACATACAAAGCAATGAGCTAACGATGTGCCATTTCCCCCCTGTGCAAAAAATATGCTCTCTCTTCAGGACACTGTTGTTCAGAGAAGCTAGCAAACAATACAGCTAACACAGTTTCAAACTGGAGCTGGAAAGACCGCAAACTAGCTGCACGTCGTTTTGTTTGTCCTGTTTTCTATTAAAAGGACTTTGTATATATCCATAAAAATTATACTGATTCATGATTTCAACTGGCTGAGAAAAGCTGCCTGCCTGTCTTATCCCGCCAGCTGTTCATTACTATGGGACAGCTGCCGATCTAATTTGAATATTGAAACAATGTTGCAAATGTTCGGAGAGACAGACAGCAAGGTTTATACAAATCTCTGCTGTTAAACTAAATGTTAGTCTAAAAGAAATTAGATAATGTCTAGATTATTTTTATAGTGTACATCAAGTTTATAAATTGCATAGCTGGGCTGATGAGACAGTGGATTGCGTAGTCAGATGGAACATGGTAAATAGGCATGGTAACTTGTGGAATAGATATCAGCTGTAATCCACTTTTAGCACATAGTGGTTAGAAACAGAAGGTCCATGTTAGCCTTTATGCAACGGGTGGGAATAATCCTGACTTACTGATTGGTTAAAACTGCATTCCGGCCAATGTCCGTTCCACATGTTACCATCCTCCAAACACCGGCTTCTCGGGCATTGTCACTTAAATATTGCACTCAAACTAACTTATAGCTTCAATGAGAAAATGTCTTGATCTGAGGTAGATGGATGTTTGTCTATACTCAATTTGAATGTTTCCTCCAAATAGCTTGTCACCCACCACCCATCAAAATATAGATGGGAGAAAAAAAAAGATTGTTTTATTCACATGTGCATATTTCATCCACTCCAGCCTACTTTGATTAGCTTTTGGAACATAAATAATGTTCAAATAATTCATCATATTCACACTATTGTTAAAGATTGTACCTCTTTTCAGACAGACAGGAGCTTCATGAAATGTTTTGGAAACATTCTGTTTTTCTCCCCAAAATGCCAGTGTGTTATAGATGTTTGTTAAAACGTTCTATGTATTTCTTGTTACCATTCATCTCTTTCGTTCCTATATAGAAAATCCAGAGTCCACTGAAACTGTTTCTTCAGAGGGCCAAACTTCAACACAAAATGGTGGAGACAACAGCCAGCCAGGTATTTGTGGTTTATTTTACTAGGAAGGGATACTTCAGGATTTTGAGGCCCTTTATCTACTTCCCCAAGTGTCAGATGAGCTCATGGATACCATTTATGTCTCTGCATCCAGTATGAAGGAACTTAGAGGTAGTTTCACCAGCCAATGCTAACTAGCATTAACTTAATGACTGGAAGTCTATATGGTATGTACTAGCATGTTGCCAGTTACTATAGACTGCCAGTCATTGTGCTAATTCTAGTTAGCAATTGCACTAACGCTAGATCTTGCCTTTCAGACACTATAACCTCTCCATACAGTTCATAACTCAGCAGCATGATGTTTCTAATGTTATAACTGTCATTGTAATATTGAGGAAAGCATTAAACCCTTAAAGTGTGTGTGTGTGTGTATTTGGGGGGGTTGAGATAGGCAGAAGACCAATTTCCATTTGGCACCAAAAAATTATATTTTATTTTATCCTACACAATTAATGGTAATTTTGTCTTCTCCCGCTAGTCCCTGAACCCCCTGCTTCTTCCAGCACCAAGGTGGTTACACCCTCGGCGGCAACCGGAAGCAAGAGGTCCATCCAGACCATGGAAGAGAAGTCGGAGACCTACAAATCTCTCTTCACCAGCCACAGTTCAGCCAAACGCACCAAAGACCAGACGTCCAACTGGGTCACCCATACCCCCTACCATTTCTAAATTACTTCACCTCCCCTAGATCACCACCAAGTGGTCATGGCAGGCAACACACAACCAGATTGTGTATTTGAAGGGTATCTATATAAGCTTATTAATAACACATTCATAACCCATACTTAACACAATCATAAGAAGTACGTGAGCATTTCATAAATGCTTATGTCAACAACCGCAAGTTGATAATTCACATTTCTGCATTTCTGTGACGAAGCCAATATCAACTTGCTACTGCTTATGAATGTGTAATATGAGGGTTATGAAGCCTATGTCGGCATCCTTCAAGTAAGGTCTTAAGGAAGTTGACATTTTTCTTATAGGTATTCTTGGCTCAGGCTAATGAATCAATAGCCTATAGGAAGCACTATTAATGCTCCTTTTTCTAGGAATGGCTGTATTATATGTAAGTCTTATCTAGGTATGGATAGATGTAGATTTGGAAGTCATTATGGTTTGCTATGCAATATGACATGGAAATTATATCACAAGGGCCTAGTTTATTTTTTTGTATAGGAAGTGGAATAGTGAGTGTTTTTGTAGTGTTCATTCAAAACATGCTTTCAATAAGCTCATTACTTATGTCTATACTCCAATTTGAATGTTTCCTCCAAATAGCTTGTCACCCACCACCCATCAAAATATAGATGGGAGAAAAAGATTGTTTTATTCACATGTGCATATTTCATTTTTATTTAAATATTTACCATTTGTTATTTTTTTTAATTTTTTTTATTTAACCTTTATTTTACTAGGCAAGTCAGTTAAGAACAAATTCTTATTTTCAATGATGGCCTAGGAACAGTGGGAGATTTGAACTTGCAACCTTTCGGTTACTAGTCCAATGCTCTAACCACTAGGCTACCCTGCCGCTACCCCGCTTTGTTTGGGTTGAGGGTTGAACAAACATATGTCAAAATAAAGACTATGTCCTTTTACTTACAAAATGCATTATTTTTTTATATGGAACAACATATTATAGTAGTGAAATAAAGGTGCATTAGGTGGACTCAATACGGGATTTATTTGTTGTCCCTTTCAATTTGTATTTTGGGTGTGTCGCCAAACTACTGCTTTTTTTTACTGTATATTTATTGTAACTACTGTACCTCAACTTTTCATGACACTGCAGGTGTTTTTCAGGTTTAAGAGTGGGATTATAGGATTTAAGGTATATTTGGATTTCAATTATATTAGCCTACTTTTAGTACACGGCCATGAAAGTGTAAATTAACCCAAAAGAGCGCAAATTGCAAATGTCGTTTAAGTCACTCGAAGGTGTCATGGCTTTAATAATTCCTGTCACAAGATGGCAGCAGAGTTGTAACTTTGCCTTAGAATCTACTTAGAGTAGTAGAACTCTGGAACTCTACTCTGCGGATAAGTAGATTATATTAATTTAGGATATGACCACTGGAAAAAGTCGCATTGGAGAATTCTGTTAAATTAATTAAATACATTGTGTGTAGGCCTACTCTTTCGATGAAAGACTATGAGGAAAGCCCCTCAACGTTTCAATTTGATGTAGCCTATGCCCTAAAGGCCTGTCTACATACTCTGAGCTTTAATTCTCATTCTTCCCAAATCCCATGCCCTTGTAAAAAAAAAAAAGGTACCTTGTATTTTCTTCTTAATTATTAGGCATTTTACATATAACTATCTTCATGTAGTCCTCAAAGATGGATTAAACTGAATCAAATAGGGCGGCCATGCATTTATTCTCATGAGTTCATTCACGACATTTTCACAGTACATAGTTTATACATTGACAGTCAAGAGAAATATTTTCTTTCAACGCAATTGTGCAAAAATAAATACAAACAGTATAGGCATATGATTAGTCGTATGATAATGTGCATTGTGATTCGTCAATTTAAATGAAACTTTGAAGGAAAGCCAGGCTATGCATTTTTGTTAGCCTTCAGCAGTTCATTGAACGAAAATTCGAATGCGTCAATGTGTTGTAGTAGGTAGTAAGTAGTTTAGTTGACAGGTATTTCGCTATAGGCTATTCTTATCCTCTGGCATTTGGCTTTGAAAATGCGACAATTTCAGGATATATATTTGAATCTATCTACCTTACACACGTTTACGATAGTCTAAACAATACATGTGATGTTAATATGAGACGGGGTTAAATTAGTCCAGTGGTTTAGGCTCAAAGAATCCCCACAGTAAATTGTATAAGAAAATTGAGCTGTAGTTGATCGAAAAGGAAAGAAACGAAAATGAATGGGCCTAAGCCTATATTGACAGCTCCTCACATGGTTTACAAAATGATTTATTCGATGAAGATACACTTTCATAAGTAAGATTTTACTCTGCAATGTGTAGATTCAACAGCAATACAATTTCAGGGAGATGTAGAAAAGTCTAACCGCGTCAGAGTAGTTTACAACTGGAATTTGCATAGGCCTTCACTCAGGTGTATTACCATGTAGGGCGCATGCGCATTCCAAGAAAACCAGGTGAAATCAGCAATTTTGACCACTTGCGAATTCACTCATTCGTAGCCACATCACTGGAATTATACCGCGTTCCTTGCAGATGTCTTTACTGGAGAGGCTAGACTGGCGGGTAAGCGAATGCATGTTTTGCTTTATTCTGTTATTTAAAAACATTAATGGGTTATTCATTGTCTATCTTTCGACCTAAGTCAGCTCATTAATTGTAGGTTATAGTGTTTTAGCACCTTTGAAATAGGCTACTCCGCGGTATTTGATAGTGGCTGCTAAATATGCTATTTGAATTCATTATTAAAGACCATAATTATGATCATATCAATCAATCAAATGTATTTATAAAGCCCTTTTTACACCAGCCGATGTCACAACGTGATAATAGACCATATAACGTTGATCCATTGAAATAAGGTGGTCCTCGAGTGCTCACGATTTAGGAATTTGAAATCCTGCAGAAGATACATGGTTTAGGCCTGAATTTGCCATACACCTGGTCACTATACACATAACTTGTGTGACTTAAAAATACGTGACCAACGGCGACTAAGATTCATAGTTCATATTGGCAACTGGTTTTCTGATAACTTGGCTTGTGCTATTCATTTCAAGAACATTATGTATTCTGGTTTTCACAATACTCAGTAGACCAAATCTGCTCCATATAACATATACTATTATAGACTACACTAGATAAATGGTTCAATAATAAAATACTATAAAAACACATTTCAGTTAGGCTACTTAGAGATTGCACATGTGCTTCAAAATTGATAATTTGTCTCTGAATTTCTTAGTTGCACATAGGCTATATAGCCTACACGAACTAGCTTCTTCAGTGTGACAGATAATATTAGCATAATTCAACTCTTTATTTTTCTATTTCGAAAGCGCGTTTTCACGTTAAACCACTTGGCCCATGTGACACCTAACGTATTACTAATTGCTTTAATGGATAACGATTTACTTTACAAGTGTCTATTCTATCAATAGTCCTTGTTTAAACGAATTGGTCTTGACATGATAGTCATTGAATTTTTTTAATAAAATAAAAACTGTTCACAACGCAACGGCAAGGCTCCTCTTGCGTGTCCAACCTCGTTTACTCTGTACAACGGCGATGTAAAGATGCCTTCATTAATTAGTGAGCATTCATTTCTGGTTTATATCACATCACGCACAGAAGAACCACACGCAGCTTACAGCCACCGCATCGTTCATGGATGAGTTGATCTTCGTTCCCCAATTTTAATTGTTTCCCAGAGACGATGATCACATGCGCGCAACAGGCAAAGAATCGCATTCCCCAAACCTTGATGATACATTTAGACACCTGTATTGTTCTCCCATGCATATAAATGATTATCAGACAGAAAATGATTCACACCATTAAGTTACTGCTGTAGCCTATCTCTAGGACTCATTATATTTCACAATAATATTGGAAACTTAACAATTAAAAGAAAATCCCAAGCATAAGTGTAGGCCTATTGTGTTTAAAACACAAACATCCTTGTGCTTGAAGTAATGCATATCAACACATCAAAGGGAACCGTTAATTTGGATATTGCAGTGCTCCACCATAAATGTTAATTAAACTTTTTCGTTGAAATCCCTCGTGCTTAGAGGTTTCGAGAAGAAAGATGCTTTTAAGCCTTGGGTCTTTGAGGTTTGTGAAGGCACCAAACTACAACGTGAAGCTCCGTAATGCAACTATGCATAAGTAAGTGTAAGTAGGTTTAAGTAAGTGTAAATTATTTAAACAATTAAGTTTAGCATGGAAATCGCAATATTTGATATGAGCGCCTTGAAGCTTGATGTATTAAGCGAAATATGCTCATTAGTTTTTCAGACTGTTGGCAAGCAATGGTGGTGCGCTTTGCCAGTGAATCCAACGCCTGTCGTCTCATCGAATATAAAGTGAGAAAAGTAACAACATTTTGACAGCCCTGCAATGTTATTGGCGTGGATCGCATTGAAGTATACGCGCATAATGTTTTACATTGATTTTCGTATAGGCTATTGTTTTGCAAATGTGCTCATTGCATTGATTATCGTATTGCTTAACATGGCCAAAAATACATAGATTTTCGATTACATTCATAGGCTATAATTGTTATCACTTTTTAAAGCAAGTTTTCCAACTATAATATTAATACATTTAGTTATTCAGACACAATTACCAATAATAAGAGAATAATAATAAAGTAGGCCTGTTATTATTATTATTATTTAATTAATTAAACTACAGTAAGGTTATCGGAAGTATAATCCTATAATATCTGTGTCATGCGAGCAACTGCAGACGGACAGCAATATGATTGGCTCCAATAATAACCGATAACAACCAATCAGCAAACTTTTATTCTGCCATATTCAAGATGACATCATGACAAAGGCACGCCCCCTAAAAATATCTAACCTGTGCAAATTTAGTACACATGCTTTCCGAGCGGGTTCAGTAAGGAGAAAAGGTTTGAACATCATCACTTTGTCCGTCAGAGGGAGTCAAGTTTCTTATTCAGCGCTTCTTCCCATATTCACTGAAGAACTGCTTACTGAGTCGTTGGGATGGAAAGGGAACTTGCTTGACAACCGTTTTCACTCAGTTGCTGTTGAGACCTACGTTGATAGCCGCCCGAATCACGCTCAAACGTCAGTGCGCTTCAAGGAACCGCCGCCCTCTCGAGTTGAAGAAGTTGATTCATGATTTCTAGGAAGTACAGTATTACTTCATTTCCTACCTGGATTAACTCGTAGAAAACCATCAATTTACCTGGTCAACCTTCTTGGTGTAAAATTTTGCCTGTCAGAAACTATGCTGTGGAAACTAGCAGATAACGTGAAGTACGAGGACGACTGCGAGGTAAATTCTAGATATACACATAGACAAACCGCACGGCATTAGGCCTGCGTTTCAACAAGGCTAGGATTTATGAAAAAAACATTTTATGAAAATGTTGTGGCCCTCATGCGCTCCATCACACCATCGCATCTGAAATTGGTAGCCAATTTTATGGATCTTTTTTTGCGCGACAATAGCTTTTAGGCAGACTTGATAAAAGCTTTACAGAATGAAAATGATTTTGATGGAACATTTTTTAAATGATAAAGCATTTGGAATAAGACAGATCGGTGGTCGGTTTATGCTATTTTCGTTGTCACTATTTGCTTTTATGGAATTCATATTAAATGCAAGTTCAAGTGCATTAGGGCACCCATGTTTGGTTTTCTGGTTTCTTTGCATTGTCAATATGTTTTTAAATATGCAACATTATTAGATGTCTATAGGCTAATCTCGATGGGCGTTTGACTCTATCCGCAGAATCTCCTCGACTAATGCATTGGCGACTGACGCCATGTAGTTTTGATTTCAGTAAATCACTTTTAGATGAGTCTATATGGATTGTAAAGTACTTTTTTTTTGTTACACGAGTGGGATTTTAATGAAAGTGGAAAGCTTTTTGATTTATTTAGGTTTATTTCTCTGAGCTAGGCCTAAATCAGGTTATTGTAAATAATTAAAACAAAAATTACAAAATTATTATTGTTATTATTATTGTTATTATTATTATAGGCCCACATGGGTAGTAAAATAGTTCCCTCCTGTGTGTCTATTGAGAGCTGACCATGGTGACAACAATATCTCAACAGTCCACATAGATTGCATAAACTATCAGAAAGTTTTTCAGTTTAACAAAATATGTATTATTAGGCTACTTTGAATACTAAAACCACATATTGCCTATTTTTTTCTGAAAAATAGGCTGATCTCCAGAAATTGAGTACTGCAATAAAATAAAAAATGTGCCTTATTTCGCCCACTAAATGTGAGACTAGGCATGACTGTTTAAAACATTTCACTATATAGACCATGCATTCCTAAAGGATGGTGAAAAATAAATCTCGATGTCAGGCCTAGCTGTCAACACAGTTGTTATTTCAAATTTTGTCGACGATTGTTGATTCACTATGAATTTGGTTGATTGACAAGGGGCACAACATTTTATCTTAATTTATCTTAATATCATTGTCAACCTTAACGAAAGTCTCTCTGTTCCCAGGAAAGGCACGACGGGAGTAGCAATGGGAACCCCCGGTTACCTCACCTCCCCGCAGTGAGCCAGCACCTTTACAGCCCGTCACCGTCTCTCTCCCACTCGGCCAACTCAGACTTCCAACCCCCGTATTTTCCACCTCCCTACCAGCCTATATCATACCCCCAGTCCAGTGACCCCTACTCGCACCTCGGCGACCCTTTCAACATCAACTCCATACACCAGTCGTCGAACCAGCAACAATCATGGCCGGGGAGACAGGGTCAAGAAGGACCCCATTCGCGAAGCGGACTCGCTAGTCAGATTCTGGGCCTGGAAGGCGGCTCGTCCGCCTTGAGGAGAGAAGGTTTCCGACGGCCGGAACTGCTACCGCCTCACGCTCATAGCATTGAGTCATCCGTCATTGGTGATAATATAGGACTGCACGAAATGGGCCATGGCCTCGATGATGTTCAAGTGAGTGATTTCATTGTGATTTTGTTGCTGACTTTAAATTGAAAGAAGCATGACATCTAAAACAATAAAAACATATAGGCATGCAACAAAGGCATGGCTTTTTATTATGGTGTCATGTAATGGATGGAATGGAAATGGCATATTTCATAATGAACTTCCTTGTAAGAATGACCATAACATCACTTATATTAAACTTGTTTTTTTTTCAGCATGTAGATGATCACAGTATTATAATGGCAGATCAGACGGTCATCAAAAAAGGTGAGTTTATTTTACTTTCCACATAGCTACTTTACTACTGTATATTAACTCATTTATTAAACTCATTGATAAAATGGTGAAAATGCTTTTACCACTTCAAGACAATACACTTACTGGTTTGTGAGATAGACATGCTTGGTGTATAAGGCACTGCGTGTGCAGTTCGGCATTGGTGTGCAACAGGTAACAAGGATGCAATAGAGAAACATTGAGTGCTATTTCCATGAACTCCATCCCTGAAATTGCTTGTTACTAAGTACATACCTGGAAAAATCTTCTTCAACAAATATTTTGCAATTATTTGTACAGTGATGTCTTTGCATTTGATTATAAAAAATCGGAATGGGAAAGGCTTTTCGCTGTACTTGTTCGTACATACATTGATAATCCCCCGTAGTCACGAGGTGCACTTAACTAAGCCTAGTTTGATCCTCTATGTGTTCTCGTGCTGAGGTCGTTTGAATAGAGCACCGGTAAAAATAACCTTTTCAAAATAGCAGGCTATAGCTGACAAGATGTAACTGTGAGGACATTGTGCAATCCTTGAAATCCTGTATTGACTGGGGAGAGAGGGGGAGAGAGGGGGAGAGAGAAAGAGAGGGAGGGAGGGGGAGAGAGAAAGAGAGGGAGAAAGAGAGGGAGAGAGAGAGGGAGGGAGGGAGGGAGGGAGGGAGGGAGGGAGGGAGGGAGGGAGGGAGGGAGGGAGGGAGGGAGGGGGGGGGGGAGGGAGGGAGGGAAAGAAAGAGGGCGGGGAGGGAGGGGGAAAGAGAAAGAGAGGGAGGGGGAGGGAGGGAGGGGGAGAGAGGGGGAGAGAGAAAGGGAGGGGGAGAGAGAAAGGGAGGGAGGGGGAGAGAGGGGGAGAGAGGGGGGGAGAAAGAGAGGGAGGGAGGGGGAGAGAGAAAGAGAGGGAGGGAGAGAGGGGGAGAGAGAAAGAGAGGGAGGGTGGGTCTTTAGAGGCCTACGCCAGTGCATTCGACTCCTTTTGAATTCCAGTTAAAAGCCGCCCAATGGATTGCTCTTCTCGAGACTCGCTGGCTGACTTTCTGCGAAACCAGCTTTCGCTGGGGTGTGGTGTCCTACTTGCAATTCAGTCATTTGTTGGGGCATGAAATGTTTTGAATGAGGAGGATTCAGAGTGTCATCTATTGCGCCTTCCTTCAACAGTCTTTCACTCAGAAGAAGGCCATGTTGTGCATTGATTTGAAATCCTGCACCACTTTTGTAACTCAACGAATTTATAGATGTATGTCGATATTGAACGGATCATACGAGTAGTAAATGTATTATAGGTTTGTTAAAACAACATTACTGTAGATATATAGGTTCAAGAACTGTAATGATAGATAACATTGTTGTGGTATGGTGGGTGGCTACAGTTAGTAGTGTGAATGACATGTCCTTAGCAACATTGGCAAGAATGGTAAAGAGTAGTTGATGTTGTCTTTTCTGTAGTAAAGCCTACGTGTATAATGCTAAACTGCTTGCTCCACAGGATGAAGCATGTGAACATATGTATAGTTAATATGATATAAAATAGCCTAATGTGCATGCTCAAGTATTTATTTATGTTTTTAGACAAAGGATTCTGATGGCCATCTAGGCAGTAGAAAGCTTGAATATGATATTTAACCCAGCTATAACCGTTTGTTTTAAAGCTACCTAAATGCTCCTAATGCCTCATTTTGCATACATATGTATTTTTCTCAGTTGCAGGCATTTTGGATTAGAGACACACATTACATTGGTGGACATTGTTGATTTTTAGATTTGAATCAATACGATCATCTGATCAAGCATACAGTATTAAGGAGGTAACAAGTTGTATGATTAAAAAAAATAGTTGTCATTAAAATGTGCAATGGCTCACTTTATTGGCCTTACACTCAAGGGCAGACTGTAGGTAGCCTACAGCCTACTACTGTACATTATTGTAAACGGTGAAAGCAAAACTTCCCTCTTAGCTGTTCATCCAATAGATGAGCTCTAAATCATAATTTTGCCCCCCTTTTGTGATTCTTCTCTCAGTACTAGGACTACGAGGGGGCAGGAACTTTGATCGCTTACAGAGGACTTATTATGAGGGGGGCATTCTTGCTGGTGAGGACGAAGGTATATGTAGTGTACTTTGTATGTTTGTCTGGGTGTGACTTGTTTAGTTTGACCCTTGAACTTTTGACCCAAAATGACCACCCAGTTTGCCAGTTGGACAAGTCTTTAGATTAGGTTATTTTTAGCCACTCAATTAGAAGTAGCTACAGACCCTTAAACGTTTAATCCAAAATGGCCGTCTAATATAGGCCCTGTTTCTGTATATAATTCTTCAGATAGGCAAGGCAGGGAGAAGGGATTAATTGGGAAGATTTCAATTGCATACTCCTCACCTTCTCTCTCCTTGTCTCCTTCTCAAAACCCATTGGAGGAGAAGGTCAGAGGGGAGGATACTCTGGCGTTCTCATCCAATGGGTTTTGAGAAGGAGACAAGGAGAGAGGAGGTGAGGAGTATGCAATAGCAATCTTCCCTCTGTGAAGAAGTATGGAGTAGTGGTGGATGTCATGTCAGTGGGTGGTAGGAATGAGGGGACTTTTAGCTGTGACACCGCAGGAATTATCGTTATCTAGTTAATGGCTACTTAGGGTCTACGTTTTGGCTTCCACAAAGTAAACATGTTTGTTGTTTACGTGTAACAGTTCAGTCACCCTGATTTTTTACAAATCATTATGATGGTGTTAAATTTCATAGTTTATTATAAGGAAAAGCATGTTAAAGTTGGAATCCAAGCTGCAGTGTTTGGAGGTTACAAACAGTCTGGATAAGATTTACAACTGTCGGCAGACGCAGCCAGTCTTGATGACTCAACCTGAATTTCTCAAAGAAACAGTCTCTTCTCCGAGAACATTTTTACAATGTAGCACAAACTCCAGAAAGTCCAATAATGTTGTCTAGTGTCCGTCTGTCCTCGCTGCAAAGCAAAATTCCCAATGGGACAATACAGATACATTTACCTTGATACTCCAACTTTTACTCTTACTTTTACTAATCCTACTCTCATTATCATTTCTCTTCACATCTATATTAACCTACACTCATACTAACCACTCCACTCTCTCCACCCCTTCCCCAGGCCCCATGTCTCTCCCCAAGAGCAACTCACTGGGTCTGCCCTTCCAGAAGGAGTCCCTGCTAGGCATGGTTTCCAACCCCACCGAGGTGTTCTGCTCAGTGCCCGGACGCCTCTCGCTTCTCAGCTCCACCTCCAAGTACAAGGTGACTGTGGCTGAGGTGCAGCGGCGTCTGTCCCCTCCCGAATGCCTCAATGCCTCCCTGCTGGGGGGAGTCCTGCGCAGGTCAGTATTCGCACAACGTCAATCCATTGTGAGATGGTTCTGAGACATTATAAGGGGTGTTAAACATGTATTGCAAAGCATTACAACATCATCATAATACGCTATACGGCTTTAAGTTTTTAGTTTTAGCCTGAAGGGTTAAATAAACAAATACATTATAACTGCATCATAATGCATTATACCGGCAGGTGTTGCCGTTTTTTTTATTGTTTTATTAGGTGTAATTGTGAACAATGGCCAATATCTAGTCCGTTAAAATATGGTTCACAGCAGCTCAAAGGATCAGTGATTGTGGTACAGCTGATGTGATGTAGTTAGGAGATCACAGAGAGATGTGCATACAATACGTTTCTCAGTGTACTCTGATGTTGCTCCTGTTTTACAGCTATTGTTAGTGAGCCACTTCCGGTTGCTGGATACTAAACGAGTAAAAGATTGTCGGCCTATATTTAGTTGTACGCTCTTAGCAAAGAAGTTGCTATCGCGAACCTAAAAGGGTTCTTCGGCTGCCCCCATTGGAGAAGCCTTTGAAGAACCTTTGTTGGTTCCAGGTAGAACCCTTTTGGCTCCAAGTAGAACTGTTTTAAAATGGTTTTACCTAGAACCAAAAAGGGTCCGCCAATGGGGACCGCCGAAGAACCCTTTTGGAACCTTTTTATATAAGAGTGTAGGTCTATACTGTGAAAAGTTCATACCTGGTTCATGGACAGACATTCATTTAGGAAAGTTTAGTGATTCTCTAAAAGCAGATGTGTCGCTGTTCGACTTCATTGTTTGTGTGGAAGCACCGTGACTACCTTTGTACGTGCTCTGCAATTCCGGGTACTTCGCTTTGGGGATATGTTACATCAGAGTAGTTGGCACCAGTATGATAGATAGAGTGTGTTTGTGTGTTGGTGTGTTTGTCTATGAGTTCAGGGGGTGGGGCTATAGGGCTGTTTTAATTGCTGCTGAGCGGTTGACCTTGTGCCCCATATATCAGCAGGCAGTCTGTTGAGGGACTAGGGGTTCGCTCCTGCCTATTTTTGCTGGGAATGCAAGTTTTTTTAAACTTCAATGTGACCCCGCCAGTGCCACACACACACACACACACACACACACACACACACACACACACACACACACACACACACACACACACACACACACACACACACACACACACACACACACACACACACACACACACACACACACACACACACACACACACACAGTTAACTAGGTCATGAAGCGATAGGCGAGGGTGTGGAGGGAGCGGGGCAGTTACACACACGCCTCCCCAAAGACACTGTCTCTCACCCGTCACGGAGGGAGTGAAGCCTGCCACTCAGTCATGCGGAAAACTGAATTGGCTACAGCGAGTGGGGAATTTTAGTGTGTGTGTGTGTGTGATTTCCCTTCTATGTTCTTAGGGCGGGAGAAACATAATTTGACTGGAATATTTCCGAATCCAAACAGTATAGTTATTCCCTCTGCAAGGCAATCAAACCATCGAAATGTCTGTATAAGGACAAAGTGGAGTCACAATTCAATGGCTCAGACACGAAACGTATGTGGCAGGGTCTACAGACCAATCACGGACTACAAAAGGAAAACCAGCCACGTCACGGACACCGACATCTTGCTTCCAGACAAACTAAACACTTTTTCCAACTTTGAGGATAATACAGTGCCACCGACGCGGCCCGCAACCAAGGACTGTGGGCTCTCCTTCTCTGTGGCCGACGTGAGTGAGACATTTACCCTCGCAAGGCTGCCGGCCTAGACGGCATCCCTAGCCGCGTCCTCAGAGCATGCGCAGACCAGCTGGCTGGTGTGTTTACGGACATATTCAATGTCTCCCTATCCCAGTCTGCTGTCCCCACATGCTTCAAGATGGCCACCATTGTTCCTCTACCCAAGAAGGCAAAGGTAAAAAAAATAACTATCGACCCTTAGCACTCACTTCTGTCGTCATGAAGTGCTTTGAGAGACTAGTCAAGGATCATATCACCTCCACCTTACCTGACCCACTTCAATTTGCTTACCATCCCAATAGATCCACAGACAGTGCAATCGCCATCACACTGCACACAGCCCTGTCCCATCTGGACAAGAAGAATACCTATGTTAGAATGCTGTTCATTGACTACAGCTCAGCATTCAACACCAGAGTACCCTCCAAGCTCATCATTAAGCTTGAGACCCTGGGTCTCAACCCCACCCTGTGCAATTGGGTCCTGGACTTCCTGACGGGCCGCCCCCAGGTGGTGAAGGTAGGAAATAACATCTCCACTTCGCTGATCCTCAACACTGGGGCCCCACAATGACGCGTGCTCAGCCCCCTCCTGTACTCCCTGTTCACTCATGACTGCGTGGCCATGCACGCCTCCAACTCAATCATCAAATTTGCAGACAACACAACAGTAGTAGGCTTGATTACCAACAACGATGAGACAGCCTTCAGGGAGGAGGTGAGGGCACTCAGAGTGTGGTGTCAGAAAAACAACCTCTCACTCAACGTCAACAAAACAAAGGAGATGATCGTGGACTTCAGGAAACAGCAGAGGGAGCACCCCCCTATCCACATCGACGGGACAGCAGTGGAGAAGGTGGAAAGTTTTAAGTTCCTCGGCGGACACATCACGGACAAACTGAAATTGTCCAACCACACAGACAGTGTGGTGAAGAAGGCGGAACAGCGCCTCAGAGGCTGAAGAAATGTGGCTTGTCACCTAAAACCCTCACAAACTTTTACAGATGCACTATTGAGAGCATCCTGTCAGGCTGTATCACCGCCTGGTATTGAAACTGCACCGGCCACAACTGTAAGGCTCTCCAGAGGGTGGTGCAGTCTGCACAACGCATCACTAACTACCTGTCCTCCAGGACACCTACAGCACCCGATGTCACAGGAAGGCCAAAAAGATCATCAAGGACATCAACCACCCGAGCCACTGTCTGTTCACCCCGCTACCATCCAGAAGGTGAGGTCGGTACAGGTGCATCAAAGCTGGGACCGAGAGACTGAAAAACAGCTTCTATCTCAAGGCCATCAGACTGTTAAACAGCCATCACTAACACACTGCCTACATACAGACTTGAAGTCATTGGCCACTTTTAATAAATGGATCACTAGTCACTTTAATAATTCCACTTTAATAATATTTACATATCTTGCATCACTCATCTCATATGTATATACTGTATTTTATACCTATAAAAATCTATTGCATCTTGCCTATGCCACTCTGTCATTGCTCATCCATGTATTTATATGTATATATTCTTATTCCATTCCTTTACTTAGATTTGTGTGTTAGGTAGTTGTTGTGAAGTTGCATTTCGCTACACTCGCAATAACATCTGCTAACCATGTGTGTGTGACCAATAAAATTTGATTTGTGTCATAGTGGTTTTTTTTTTTAGGTTAGGATGGCACTTTTTCATATGATTTATTTGTTTTCAAAAGTGAATGATGAGGTCTCCTTCAGGGATGGGGGAGACTTTTGCTGCTAGGTTTTCTCAATGTAGTAGGAAGTCTGAAGTTTGGGTGACAGCCCTTACAACATCACTTATTGATGCTTACTTTTCGATTAGTAGAAAAAACATTTAATCACAAATAGCCTATAGAATGGAATATGCTATATTCTTCAGTTGGAGGGACTGTATGACCGTTATGAATTCAGACATTTCTACACATTAAATGACCCCAATGTGGCCTTGTTCATATGAAAGCAGACATTTGTCAAGTAACGATGATGACACTAACTGTATTTGTCCTTATTTTTCCAACAGAGCCAAGTCTAAAAATGGTGGCCGGTCATTGAGAGAGAAGTTGGACAAGATTGGGCTCAACCTGCCCGCTGGAAGGAGGAAGGCTGCTAATGTCACCCTGCTAACTGCACTGGTAGAAGGTATGCTGCCCTCTTCGTATTTAAAACTGTGGTTAATGAGCCAAAAACATATATGACATCATAGAAATACAATGCATAGAACTCGTCTCCATCTTTACTCCTTGAACAAGTTGGCTCGTCCAAAATGGAGAGCCAATTGAATTAATTGTTGCACATATACAGAGATGTGATAAACAACATATCATTTGGATGTTTTTGTAGTCATCCCATCAGAGATGGTCATTTTGTTTACACCACTTCCACTGGTGTTGTACCATCTATTCATTATATTTATATGGTTAACCTAAACGCTGCGATTCCGTTACTGTGACATGATTACCTAAATTATTATAATATTGGCTGTATAAAAGTTACTGGAACTTGGCTTCAATAGTAGCTGTGGCTGGTCTTTGTCTTGTAATTTCCTCATTTTTGGTCAAAATGGCAGTGACTTAGCTGATGTTTGATTTTGTCTTTCACTACATTTAACTGCCTTTTAAAAATCAAGGAAGCTTTGACATTATCCACCTGGACTGTCTTGGTGACATTTTGAGGTTACCAAGCAGCTGGCCAAGACCAGTAGAGTAAGAGAATAGCCCTGAAACACAACTTCACAGAGTCCAACCCTTTCTATTACAGCTGTGGCATTATCTAATACAGTACATGTGACCAAAGGACAAAGAAACATGTAGCGTGTAACCTTCCTGTCTTTCAAATCACACAACTCTTGAAAGATGTAAAATACCCATCTCCTCAAATAATTTTCAGGGCGAAGTATTTCATGAAGGTTTTTCTTGTTTAGATCATTGTTTTTAGGCTGGATAGTCACCTCTGTCTACTTTTTCATTAAATTCCGTCTTTGACGCTTTCGTCAGTCTTACCTCGGCTAGATAATGTCTAAGCAATGATGCATAGCTGTGTGCCTAGCCGCCCGAAGCCACGTGTAATTTCATTTTTTTCTCCCATATAAACTCTACTCACTATAAATGGAGTGACAGTTCGGTGCAGGAGAATGACTCGGGGCCAGTGTTATTTAGAGACCTTCAAAGTCTGAATTAAGGCTTGTTATAACGTGTTTGACTTGCCAGTGGGGTTAACTGACCTTAAAGCCTAATGTTTCTGAATAGCTACATTCCCCAAGTGATCTGTGTGTCTATCAATAAGTGCCTCTGTTTGGTGCTACAGGCCGTCCGGGTGCAGTTAGCCACATAAGCCCATTAAAGACCATGCAGGAAGTCACCCCTGAAGATGGGATATATTCATCTCAGTGGCACAGCTTCCCCCGAGCCAAGAGACTGAGCGCAACTGATTCTTTTTTACGTTGCACCACTTCAATGTTCCCCTTTCTACATATACTGCCCCTGTGGGATGTGGGATGTCAGCAAGACCACATTCACACTTGTCTCTTAGATACGTTTTTTGTATTTTGTGTGTGTTTGTTTGTGTGTTTTATGTGTGTGCAACACTTGTGTGTTTGTCTTTATAGGTGAAGCCCTTCACTTGGCAAGGGATTTTGGCTACGTATGTGAGGCAGAGTTTCCGGCAAAGGCCATCGCTGATTACCTGGGTCGACCACATGTGGAACGCAATGAGGTCAACTCGCGCAAGAACATGCTCCTTGCTGCCAAGTGAGTCTCCCTCCCCCCTCTCTCTCTCTCTCCTCCAAATTAAGGGATGTACCCTGCGGGTTTTGAACTTATGTGACGTTTTGGACTCGGTTAAAACCTTTTCAAATAGTTTTCAAGCTGCTCTTGATTTATAAAACATCTTGATGTCTTCACTACTTTTAAGACCTCCCAATCTCATAGTGTGTACATGAAACAGTGTACACATATAAGTGAATCATTGTCACCCAGACATAAATCCAATAGTCCATGTCTGGGTCATGTACATTCCGTTTCCTTTATCTAATTTCTGTCATTTAAAAAAAAAAAAAAAAAAATGTGTGTTTGCGTGTGTGTGTTGGCCATATATTTTTCCACTGTGCTGTGATGTTTCACAAAAATTCTGAACCTTTTGATTCTCATTGTTTCTACAGGATTGTAAATGGAAGATGAACACCTTTGCTAAGAGTATTATTATATTATTGATTGATTAACTATGCCTTTTCAAATCACCCAGCAGTTCTATTTGCAGAGTTAGCTCCAAGTAAATTTTTTCAGCCATTCCTGAACCTGTGACCAAAAAAAGCTACACTTGAGCAGTACCAAAAAAAGTGATCTAATGATTCCGTCTCTTTGCAGCAAAATCTGCAGTTCTAGGATTGTTGTATCCCCCTTATATATAACTTTCTATTGGTTGCAAGAATTTTGTATAATAATTTAATTTGAAAACAAAGTTTTGAATCCAATGTCGTTTTGGATTCAACTTCGTTTTGTGTATCAGTTCATAGACCTTGTGCCATGGAAAATCTCCTCCCTATTATTTTGCAAACTGTATGTACAAACTGCTGTACATTCTTTGGTCCTTAAATGAAACTGGTATACTTTTTTATTTATCACAATTTTCTTTAGCCAATTTTGGTCTTTAAAGCAGAGCCGACACACAAGTTCCTCACCTTATACCTATATAAATCCAATAGTCTATGTCTGGGTCATGTACATTTCTTTACCTTTATCTAATTTCTGTAATCGTTTTCTTTTTAAAAGGCAAATATGTAAGGAGTTCACCGACCTGCTGACTCAGGACCGCTCACCTCTGGGGAACTCGCGGCCGGCACCCATCCTCGATCAGGGAATACAGAGCTGCCTGACCCACTTCAGCCTCATCACCCACGGATTCGGCTCGCCCGCCATCTGCGCCGCCATGACCTCCCTCCAGAACTACCTAAACGAGGCCCTCAAACAGGTGGACAAAATGTACCTGAGCTCTGGCAGCGACACGCAGGGCTCCTCCGACAATGGTAGCAAATCCTCCGACAAAATGGAGAAGCACAGGAAATGAGGAAATGCTCTCACATTGGACTGTATAGCCCCCCCTTTCCCCTTTGGACTATTTTGACGTCCTATTTAGTAGCGAAATTGTCGATATGATTCCAATTCTAGATCATTTGTGTTTTCACACAGTTGAATTTACGATTTCCTGTGCTTATGGCCTGTGCTCTTTTACGAGTAGAGTTTTTCAAAAGACTTGTCACTGCTTTTGCGTTGTTACTACCATTGGCTGGTTTCAATGCGAGATCAACCTACCTTGGTGCCTACTGTAATAGTAGGTGCATAAGCTGCTTACAGCCAAAGGGCCTAGACGCTGTTGACATGGGGAAAGGAACAGAAAACAGACTTTGTTGTTTCCCTATAGGACATAAATTCAAGATGGGTCATTGTGGTTGTAAATTCTTTTCAGCTATTTTCCTTCCTCTTCTGTCTGGAGACAAATCCTCTGATTTCCTCTGTCTCTTCCGCGGTGCTCAATTCCCATTGGACTTACCAAAGGACGTTGTTTTACAGGAGATAAGAAAATCCACTTCATTCTTGTTTTCATAACGACTTCAATGGGTACGGTGTTATTGTGCTTTCTTCATGGGAGCTTCTTTCGTAGGTCTGGTAAAAAAAAAAGAGCCTGTTTCTTTGTTTGTCTACATTCCCCAGAAACCTTAAAGATGATTTGCAATGGCAGCCATTCAGTGTTCGATGAGGGATGGTTACTTGTGGGTTGTGACAAAAGCCACAACAATGGGGTCTTTGTTACTTGTATTCCTGTCTTTAAGTACTTATATTGGCCATTGGTTCCTTTAGTATTTTTTACAGTTTGCAATGTAAAAGGAATCAGTCCCCGACCAGATTAGATATCCCTCACCTTCAGTACAAACTATTCCATGTTGATGTTAACTGTATCCAATCATAATCAGCCATTTTCATCTATCTCTTTTAGCCAGAACACCAGCAAAAGTGTATGTGTTATGTTGTGTGAGTGTGTGTCTGTATGCAAAATGTATATATTTCTTTTTGAAAAATAGTGTTTTTAATTAGACAATGAACTACAAACAGAGGATTTCCCCTGTTATCTTTACCTTGAATGTAAATATTTTCTAATTTATGTTGTAATTTAATGGGATATGTAAATAATGGTATCATTATGGTGTGTGGCTTAACTTTTTATAATGTGTTAAAGTTTTATAAAATGGGTTAGTTTTTTAAAAGTAGAGGTTAGGCAGTTGGTATGATATGCTTTTTGAATATGTGTAAAGCTGTTTTAAAGTTATAGGAAAGAATATAAAAAGTCAACCCTGTGTATAACAACTTTGTTGATATTCTCCCATTTGGGCAAGAGTTTTGCCACACACACGCACGCACGCAGCAGCAGCAATGTCCAACAGGCAAAACATTTTCAGTTGTGTGTTTCATAAATTATGGGCATTTGCGTGAAGATTTTCCTATAAATAAATGGTAAAAAGAATGGGAACAATGGGCATCATTATGTAACTTAGCTACACAAATAAGCGATGTTGCTTGGTGCATGAGGATGGTACAAAAAGGCAACATGTGAGAACAAAACAGTTCTAGTTGATGTTTTCACTTAGTTAACCATTTGGTGCACAACACACATACTTGTTTGTCTCCCTAAAGATTTATTTTGTGTTCGTATTTTTTTGTTCCCCTTTTTACATTTATATGCCCATCTTGGGAACAGGTGTTTTTGTGTGTTGCCCAATAAAAGCTTATCTCTACTTTAGCATATAACACACTGACAAATGGACGAGAATGTTGGATGTTTCACAGTAGGTGACGATTTTGATCTGCGAGGAAAAAAACAAAAGTGCTATGGTGCTCAATGTGTTGACTCTTGAGCAAGGCCGCTTAATCATCACTTACCCATCCCCACTGAATCATATGGCAAGTCTTTGTTTACACGGATCACAGAAACTCTCACAGCACAAATCCCTGCCTCCATTTTAAACAAAATGTGTCATACCATTATGCATATTAGACACTTGACTCAGATTTCAGAGTATGTCTCACTTATGTGACACACATGTAGGAAGCCTACAACATACCTCCTATCTAGGCTATCCCATGCCTCATTGAAATGTGTTACCACTGACCTACTTTTAGCATATCTATTTTACTACCCTGTGTCTTACAGTGTTGTTTGGAGTGTAACAAAGTGCCTAGTTGGATAAATAGAAGCTGTTTGACTCATGTCATGCCTAGCAGCCCAACAAGTAGGGGCCTCTCCCTTAGAACCTGTTTGACCTGTCAGTCTCGCTATGGCTTATAGCGCTCTCTAGCAGTTGTCTGTAACTGCCTTCAGTTACATTTATACATGTTCTTCTCCAGGGGGGTTGAAAGCTGAGACAGGGGAACTGCTTCAATTGTCTTTGATGACCAATCTAGCACGGTTGCGGCAACATTTCCTTGCCTCAATGGCATTGATCACAGGTTCTTTCTTTTCTTCCCTCTCTCAGGCTAGCGTTAATGTTTGTCTACTGCCAGGTGTTGCTTTTTGTTATCAGCTTTAGCCGCAAGCTAGTTATTAGCTACAGTAGGTAACCATTTGCTCTTTTGAATGCCGCCCTCAGTGGATGTTGGAGTTTTGTGGGTTTACTGTCACATGCTCAGAATGTTATGATGTTTGAGACGGCTGTGGGTTCTGAATTACCATTAACATTCTGTGCCTTCCAGGTTAATGACAGGTTTCACTCCTTTACGACATGTGCAATGTTCAACAAAAGCTGAATGATCCTGTATTTGTGACTGCTGATGAGGAAAAAAACTCTTTAGAGTGTTCATGGAACATTTAAAAGTTTATTCCCCCCCCCCATTCATCACAACTAGATCTTCATTTGCATTGGCCATATTTTATCCCTCTATGGTTAAAGTGACGCACCCATTCACTCATTTTCAAGTCAACATAGGACGGTTTATATGTGAAGCAGGTTTGGACCTGTTACATGTACCTGTACCTGAATCTAATATTCGTCTTCTCACCCAAACATAATTGATGAGCTAAAATATATATTTAGATGCCCAAAGCTAGTTGTAAATGTTCAATTCATTGAGTGATAAACATATTTTATGTAAGCTGTGACTCGATGACCTTTCTATATAGGTCGCGGGAAGTCACATGACACGGTGGTGGCCAGCTATGCAAGATTTGGATGTTCCAAGGATCCCGGATATCGGTGTGAGTGGTTGAATTCTCAGAAAATGGTGGAAGCGGATACCGAGTTTGAAACTGATGGTGTTGGCAAAGATGAGTGAGAATGAAGCTGATGAGAATACTGGATAGACTACAGTCGTTAAATGACAGATTAAGAGAGCTAAAATCGCAGTTAAAAGGCTGTCTAGTATGACTACTGCTCATGGCACAACTTCTTCACAGTTTTGTAGTAAATCAAATCAAACTTTATTTGTCACTTGCACCGAATACAACAATTGCAGACTTTACTGTTAAATGCTTACTTACAAGCCCTTAACCAACAGTGCAGTTCAAGAAGAAGAAAATATTTACCAAGTAGACAAAAATAAAAAGTAATAATAAAAAGTAACACCATATGAATAACAATAACAAGGCTATATACAAAGGGCAACCGGTACCGAGTCAGTATGCGGGGATTCGGGCTAGTTGAGGTAATCTGTATATGTAGGTGGGGGCGAAGTGACTATGCATAGGTAACAATGTAAATGGTCCGGTGGCGATATTATGAATTGTTCAGCAGCCTTATGGCTAGGGGCTAGAAGCTGTTGAGGAGCCTTTTGGTCCTAGACTTGGCGCCCTAGTACTGCTTGCCGTGTGGTAGCAGAGAAAACAGTCTATAACTTGGGTGACTGGAGTCTCTGACAATTGTATGGGCTTTCCTCTGACACCGCCTATTATATAGGTCCTGGATGGTAGGAAGCTTGGCCCCAGTGATGTTCTGGGCCATTCGCACTACCCTCTGTAGCACCTTACGGTCAGATGCCAAGCAGTTGCCATACCAGGCAGTGATGCAACCGGTCAGGATGCTCTTGATGGTGCAGCTGTAGAACTTTTTGAGGATCTGGGGAACCATGCCAAATCTATTTAGTTTCCTGAGGGGGAAAAGGTTTTGTCGTGCCCTCTTCACGACTGTGTTGGTATTTTTGGACAATGATAGTTTGTTGATGATGTGGACACCAAGGAACTTGAAACTCTCGACCAGCTCCACTACAGCCCCGTCAATGTTAATGGGGGCCTGTTCAGCCCTCCTTTTCCTGTAGTCCACGATCAGCTCCTTTGTCTTGCTCACATTGAGGGAGAGGTTGTTGTCCTGGCACCACACTGGCAGTTCTCTGACCTCCTCCCTATAGGCCGTCTCATCCTTGTCAGTGATCAGGCCTACCTACCACTGTTGTGTCGTCAGCAAACTTAATGATGTTGTTGGAGTTGTGTTCGGCCACGCAGTCGTGGGTGAACAGGGAATACAGAGGGACTAAGTACACACCCCTGAGGGGCCCCAGTGTTAAGGATAAGCGTGGCAGACGTGTTGTTGCCTACTCTTGCCACCTGGGGGTGGCCCGTCAGAAAGTGCATTTTTTGTAGGAGTGCAGTTTTAGGATAAGAAGATGTACAGTACCTGGGAGATCCGTTTGATATTGCTAATCTGTGAGGGTGACCAGTGAGGGTGACCAGAAGTGGAATTTTGTTTATTTTTTTGTGTGCCGGCAGAACAAAAGGAGCGTGTGTTGCACCTCACCAGAATCAAGGCGAAAGAGGAGACTGCTTTCAATTTTCAGAGCAGTGCACCAATCCAGGGCGTGATTTCTGGAGTGTCTGTGGAAGTTGGGGCTGAGAAGACTAAGATGAATATTCCTGGAGTAGTTGGGGGTCGACGATTTAAGCGTATGTTCAATGGAAAGAAGATAGAGAGTACGTCTGCATTAGTATTTTTTTTATGTCGCTCCCTACATTTGTCAAGGTGGGATATGTGGGTTACCCTGAGAGGGCATTTGTCCCTAGGTTACTGCAGTGTTTCAACTGCAAATAATTTTGACATGTGTCAAGTGTTTGCAAAGAGTGTGACTTGAGTAATTATTTAGCTGCAGAAGATGATGATGTGGAATGTTGCAATTGTGGTGGGAATCATGCACATGAGCTCCCTGAATGTCCTGTAAGGGTGAAGGAGGCAGAGATTGCCAGGATAAGAGCTCCAGTGTGTCTCCTATGCAGAGGCAGCGAGTAAAGTTAAAGGATGTTCTAGTGGTTCTGTTGCCATGGATACACTGCACTCCAGTGCTGTGGGTGCCGTTCGTAAGGTGCAGGATCCAGATACCCTTCTCGTGAAGAAAATACATCTTTGGGCATTTTTTGCTATGGTAATAAACTGCACGGAATCAAATAAGAACTACAGAAAGATTGATGTCATCAGATCTGCAGCTGAACACTTCTTGGGAATGAAGGATGTAACCGGTGAGGAGCTGACCAGAGCAGCAGTTCTGTCCTCTTAGGTCACCAGATCTGAGTAGGGCTCTGAGTGTATTCTGAAGGACTAAAGGATTTTGTTTTTAGTTTTGTATTTTGTTTTCAGATGTTTGAGTGGATTAAACTTGAGTTTATTTCCCTTTTCCATTTAGAATTTCCCCCTTTCTCTGCTTCACGCATCCAGTAGTGGGTGGCAATACATCGTTTCAGGTGTAGTCCTCCCTAAAACACAGCTGAAGAAGAATGACATTGTGGTCCAAAATGGAGGAGGACAGATCGTGAGACACTCACTGGCTTCAAAGAAGACAAGAATCCTAAATTGTTACCCAAGTTGTGTGAGTCATTCTTTTGGCATATTATCCTGTCTTGATTGAAACAAATGGGTTCAGTTAACAGCACCTCAGTGGGAATGTGTTCATGTATGCTTGACTGCATAACAAAATGTCAATGAGTGAATTCCACAGCAGCTCATCACTTATTTTATCTACTTCCTTCTTGCCCTTTCCTAACAGACACAACATAACCACCATTCAAATCTGCTCCTCATTAAGAGTAATTTGCAGTTGCTCTAATCGGTACTGAAACTCTTGACCACTGAAACCACTTAATTGTGCAAGGTTGAAAACATGCCATGTCACATCCCTATCAACTACAGCGGTTCCTTATTTCCTCATTTAGAATATCACTCATTGTCCCTTGAAAATGGGTACAAGACAAAAATCAATACAGATAAGAGGGACACAAAAAAGGGGTCTAACCTGGGACTTGATTTTAGAGGAGGAGGAGGGGGAGGTGAGTTAAATAATGAGAACACCAAACAACAATGGGGATGGTAAACAACTAATCCGGGGGAGAAAATATGGAAGAAATTAATCTAAATTACAGATAAAGATAGGTTTTCTAAAGGGGGGGGGGTTATAGACCCAGGGAAGTGGGGAAGGGGCAGGGAGGAGGGTGCACTCACTGCCTAAGTCACTCCTCTTCTCTGCTTTTTGTTCTTTTATTTTAGACTCATTCTGTGGGAATGTGGTGGCCTGTCCCTCTTCCTCTCGCCGCCCACCCAAACACCCCTCCTTCTCCTGCTCCTCACACATCCTACCAATTAGACTGCAGTGCAGGCTGCAGTGTCACCGGGTCCACAGCCATCCCTCTATCCCACGCCTCCCCTCACAGACAACAGATGTTTAGGTTTCTCAGGGAACTAGCTCTGCTAGCTACCTCCGCTAAGAACCAAAAGAAGGATTTTGTCCTCTTCTCTGAACTGCTAACTAACTGGAACTAGGGACTAGGACTCCACTTCTTATGATAGAGGTCACATTTATCAAGGATAAGATTTCTCCCAATTTGCTATGGCCTCCTCTTCCTCTGTCTTTCTATTTAGCACAACAGAAAAACAGATAAATTACAAGATGGCCGACACCGAATCTCTAGCCAAATGAAAAGCATCTGTTGTCTCCCTAATAAACATACCTTGTCCACCTATCTAGCACCGAGCAACAACAGTAATTGGAACAAGCTGTTTAGTCAACAAACAGGCCTACATGTACAGACTTGGTACTATGCGGCCCAAATGGCTGAACAAACACAGCCTTTACAGCAATGGAGTTTAAATGTCTAATCCTATTAGTATTGGACTTTGAAATTTTTCCAGTATTGTCTTCATTTTCAATGGATTATAGCCCTTATGGATTATGAATGTATTATTGATTTCTCCCTTCCACTTCTCTCCCCTAGCTCTTTCTATCTGTCTCTTTCTCATTATTCATCACATGGCTGATTCCCAAGCCTATTGTGCTAATGATTGTTAGCGGACTCCTAATGCTATTGCAATACGTTAGCAATTTGCATTGGGTGGGAGGACTCTGTAGAGGGATCAGAGTCACCCACGAGCCACCTGTTAGCCAGCCCAGCCCTGCCCAATGCATCATGGGAAGGCTTGGTGATGCCAACTGCTAATCAGTCCATGACACTCACATACTGTAAACGTAAGAATTCTGGCCAATAGAATTGCAACCATTTTCGAAAAGCTAAGATTTTAAAGCTGGAATCCTTAATGGTGAAACTGCCGCATCCGTTTTGCGATATTACAACATCAAAGAAGTTACTGCAAACAGCAAACACCATTTCCCCCTCAGACATCATTGCACGTGTGATAGAAGCGCAGAATCCTTTTTTTTTACCACGTTGGGCAACGCTCCTCACCTCCAATTTGCCAACAAAAAAAAAACAAATAACTGTGGCTGTGGGGCAGAAGGTAGTGCTGTTTCCCTTACTGTGGATTCCATATTTAAGGAATAGGCCTACGACTCAAATATAGCCAAAACGAAGCACGTTATGAAATGTTATTGTAGATACTGTTATTGCAAAAGTGGAAAATTACAGATACAATTATGGAAAACTACCCTAGGTGACAGCAAAAAAAGTCACTTTTCCCACATAACTGAAACACAGTAAGGAGGTGAGAGAGGGATTTGGACAAAAGCTCAAAAGATCTTTGTAATGGCCCACTGACACACACAGCACATAGAGCATACATTAATTGTTCAGTTATAGTATAGATATTTCCAATGCAATAAAAAGTTTAAAGATCACCAAGAGCACGTTGTTGTGAAGCAAATGTTGTAGCAGAAAGCAAACGACCAATGAAACAAAGTACATACAGCCTTCAAATGAACAACTGCTCATCATCAATCATGCCTTCAAATGAACAGCGAGACAGTGAACCTCCCTACTTCGTTTCAAAGTATGGTAATGTTTGTGACTATAGAGTGAACACATGAGATGAGAAATCTTCAGGGACGGAATGGGACCAGAAAATGGCCCAGGCATTTCGAACACACTGGACCATTTGGGGCTCCTACACTGGCCCATTTTTTCCCCGTGAGGCCACCATTATAAAACAAATTGGGGTTATTCTGCTCATAACCCCCAAATTAGACCGGCCCACTTGGCAAAAGATGGACCAACCCATTTTGCACTGCCAGAACTGCCCTATAACCAGTCCGTCTCTAGCAATCTTTAGACTGTCTAATACATCACTGACAATATCAACACATAATACAAATACACTTACTGTAACAAAGTGTATTTCAAGTAATCAATGGTACGTAAAAAAATCACAAGACTGGATTGAACTTCATGACTCAAATGAATGTGCATGGTATTTGAAGGTGTCATGTGTAGGTTATACGCTGTCATACCTCTACTTGTAGTGGGCCACTGCATCATACCCACACTTCATGGGACATTATCTTAACTGTCATCTTTTAGTCATGCCTTTAAAGGGAAAACAGCCCATACTGAATATTTTTTTCTCTTTTTCAAACTTTAGCCTTGATGACACATAGTGCACTGGTCGACCCTTGTAAGGAAGTCATCAGGATATGTACAGTTAAAAAATATATATATATATATATTGGTTATCATTATGCTAATACACATGCACAGTAGATAGAATTTACTTCAACATTGTTGTGACTCTTGAAGGTCCTGAACTTATAATAATAAATAAAAAACATCTGGGTGAGATGCGTTGTTTGATTGTTTGTGTTGGTCGTTGTTGCTATGGTATAGTTAGAAGTGTGGAAAATAACTGTCCTTGAGGGGGAGGGATGGATAGTGGGGGTGGGGCGGGGGTGGGGTGGGTGGGTGGGGTGGGTGGGTGGGGGAGCAGGGATGCCCATAAGCAGGCACAAGCCTTTATGGTTCAGCTAAAGGTAAAACTCATTACTCCCACAGACAGTCCCTAACCAGCTGTACTGCATGGTTAAAGCAGATGCCCCCAGGTATTTTGACTTTTGACTAATAAAGAAAGTAGAGCAAGGGAGAAACACATGGAAACATCATACAGGGAGGGCACATACTGTCATTTTAACCATGCAAGCAGTTCTGGGAAATTGAGGGAAGTTAATCATGATGTTGAGATATAAGCAGAAATGTATATCGGAAATGTACCGAAAGTTAGAAAGCTAGTAATAAGTCGGAATCTTGAGATATTTATGTAAATAATCAAAATGAGATGTGTATCTGTTAAAGTTAGAGACAATAGTAAACATGTGAGACCAAAGCTGTGCTTTCTTTGACAATAAATGCTTCCAGTATGGAGTGAATCACTGGAAACCACATTAATTTCCTGCATGTGTTTATTCAGTGGAGATGAGATACAAGCTGTCCAGACTTGTTTGCAATGTGCAGGATTAAGGGGGAAAAGATGAGTTGAGAGAGAACACTATATCCAGGGAAGGGCCATGGCTGACGATAAGTGTTCTTTAAAATGTACTGTGTGACAATCACTTGAGGACTAGACAAGTTAGACAACACCAAAAGGGAAAATAAATTACAATCAGGATCATTTCTAAGAGCAATAAGAGGGAGGTATGTGATTGACATTGAATTTCTCAAAAGAAATGCATTTGCAAAATGTTTTAGTCTCAGGACAACAATTGATTTATGATACATTGTTGGAGGAACCTACCTGGCAGATTGGTGATATATGTATACGTACACATTGATAAATCAATTGGTGACAATATTATTTCATAGCAGATCCCATACTCACCAGCATGCCCACTTATTAAAAACCATAGGGGTGTGATCTGACAGCAAAATTGCCTTAGAAAAAGTGGGCTTCCTTCTCCATCCACATACCTCCCTCACACCTTATAACACCCATGTGCCATAGCAACCACAGCCAGTGTCCTAGGCCTGTTGAGTATTATGGTGTTGGAGAAAGACTCGTGTTTACGGTATACTCTGGCATCCGGCCAGAGCACAGATTTCTGCCTAAAGAGGGAAGGTGGTGATGAAAAGGTTCAATGCCGCCTTGTCAAATCAGCCACCCCCTCTTCAAGCAACAGGGGACAGAGGAAGAAAAGCCTTGCTAGTTTCTTTACCTGAATTGGGTTGTTCTCTACCCATCATTCCATTCATTCACATCTAAACTCCTTCTAGTTCATGCACACAACCTGTCCAACTCTTAAAGCTCAGTAAAAGCTGAGTGATATATACTGAACAAAAATATAAACGCAACAGTCATCAATATAAAAAAATTAAGTTACAGTTCATATAAGGAAATCAGTCAATTTAAATTATTCATTAGGCCCTAATCTATGTATTTCACATGACTGGGAATACAGATATGCATCTGTTGGTCACAGATACCTTAAAAAAGGTAGGGAAAGTGCATCAGAAAACCAGTCAGTATTTGGTGTGACCACCATTTACTTCATGCAGTGTGACACATCTCCTTCGTGTAGAGTTGATCAGGTTGTTGATTGTGGACTGTGGAATGTTGTCCCACTCTTCTTCAATGGCTGTGCAAAGATAATGGATATTGGTGGGAACTGGAACCTGCAGTCGTACACGTCAATCCAGAGCATCCCTAACATGCTCAATAGGTGACATAAATGCCGAGTATGCAGGCCGTGGAAGAACTGGGACATTTTCAGCTTCCAGGAATTGTGTACAGATCCTTGCAACATGGGGCCGTGCATAATCATTCTGAAACATGAAGTGATGGTGGTGGTTAAATGGCATGACAAAGGACCTCGAGTTCTTATCCACAAAATGTTATTGATAAAATGCAGTAGTGTTCTTGTCTGTAGATTATGCCTGCCTATACTATAACCTCACCTCCACCATAGGGCACTCTGTTTACAATGTTGACACACCGCCATACACGTGGTCTGCAGTTGTGAGGCCAGAGTTCTTTATAACAAAATTGGAGGCAGCTTATGGTAGAGAAATTAACATTAAATTATCTGGCAACAGCTCTGGTGGACATTCCTGCAATCAGCATGCCAATTGCATGCTCCCTCAAAACTTGAGACATCTGTGGCATTGTGTTGTGTGACAAAACTGCACATTTTAGAGTGGCCTTTTATTGTTCCCAGCACAAGGTACACCTATGTAAGGATCATACTTTTTAATCAGCTTCTTTATATGCCACACCTGTCAGGTGGATGGGCAAAGTAGAAATGCTCACTAACAGGGAGGTAAACAAATTTGTGCAAACAATTTGAGAGATGTAAAGCTTTTTGTGCGTAAGGCAAATTTCTGGGATATTTTATTTCAGCTCATAAAACATGGGACCAGCACTTTACATGTTGTGTTTATATTTTTGTTCAGTATATATAACGTTCTGGGAACATCTTTTTTGTTCAGTATAAATACTGTTGTGGGAACAGACTTCTAATAACTCTAAGCACAGATAGCAAATTAATTTGCTTATTCATGCAAACACATATTTTTTATCACGGCACGGCATCCGTGAGATTACAACCTATGATATTCTGTTCTCTACCCAAGGAATTAGTCCACTGCGCCACCAGGATGGAGCTAGCATGCCATGTTTTTTTCAACTCATACAAATCTGTTCATTTTTGTCTATCCAAACAGAAAAATTAAGATAGCACAGGAGAAGAAGGCAGATGTTTTACGTGTCACAGTCAATTGTGTTTTTTGGTTTGTTTATTTGTGTTGTTTGTAACAATTTGTTGTACTTATTTTTTACATAATTTCGCCACTACCGTCTCTTATGACCGAAAAAAACTTCTAGACATCAGGACTGCGATTACTCACCACGGACTAGCAGAATCATTTTTTCTTTCACGACTCTGACGTCCCCGACGCGAAGGATATACTCCTTCCTCGGGAACAGGCCCTGATCCCCGTGATATGCGTGAAGAAGAGGCAGGGAAAGAGGGGCCGAAGGGCGGGCTGCCTTCGGAGAATTCGTAGGCGATCGAATAAACCACCACTTCCCTCCATTCTGCTAGCAAAAGTGCAATCTTCGGAGAATAAAATAGATGAGTTACGCGGAAGATTAAACTACCAACGGGACAAAACGGTAACATCTTATGCTTCACGGAGTAGTGGCTGAACGACGACAACATCAACATACAGCTGGCTGGTTATACGATGTACCGGCAGGATAGAACAGCGGCTTCTGGTAAGACAAGGGGCCGCGGACTATGTATTTTTGTTAACAACAGCTGGTGCACGATATCTAAGGAAGTCTCGAGCTATTGCTCGCCTGAGGTAGAGTATCTCACGATAAGCTGTAGACCACATTACCTACCGAGAGAGTTTTGATCTGTATTCTTCGTAGCTGTTTACATACCACCACAGTCAGAGGCTGGCACTAAGACAGCATTGAATGAGCTGAATTCCATCATAAACAAACAAGAAAATGCTCACCCAGAGGCACTCCTATTAGCCGGAGACTTTAATGCAGGGAAACTTAAATCTGTTTTTCCAATTTTAAATCAGCATGTTAAATGTGTAACCAGAGGAAAAAATAACTCTGGACCACCTATACTCCACACACAGAGAAGCATACAAAGCACTCCCTCGCCCTCCATTTGGCAAATATGACCAAATAATTCTATCCTCCTTATTCCTACTTACAATCAAAAATTAAAGCAGGAAGCACCAGTAACTAAATCAATAAAAAAGTGGTCTGATGAAGCAGATGCTAAGCTACAGGACTGTTTTGCTAGCACAGATGGCATTGAGGAGTACACCACATGAGTCATTGGCGTCATCAATAATTGCATCGATGATGTCGTACAGTGACCGTACGAACATACCCCAACCAGAAGCCATGGATTACAGGCAGCATCCACACTGAGCTAAAGGCTAGAGCTGCCGCTTTCAAGGAACGGGACTCTAAGCTGGAAGCTTATAAGAAATCCCGCTATGCCCTCTGACAAACTATCAAACAGGCAAAGCATCAATACAGGACTAAGATCAAATCATACTACACCGGCTCGGTTGTTTGTCGGATGTGGCAGGGCTTCCAAAACGAACACCTATGTGAGAATGCTATTCATTGACTACAGCTCAGCATTCAACACCATAGTACCCTCAAAGCTCATCAATAAGCTAAGGACCCTGGGACTAAACACCACCCTCTGCAACTGGATCCTGGACTTCCTGACGGCTGCCCCCAGGTGGTAAGGGTAGGTAACAACACATCAGCCACATGATCCTCAACACAGGGGCCCCTCAGGGGTGCATGCTCAGTCCCCTGCTGTACTCCCTGTTCACTCATGACTGCACGGACAGGCACGACTCCAACACCATCGTTAAATTTGCCAATGACACAACAGTGGTAGGCCTGATCACCGACAACGATGAGACAGCCTGTAGGTTGGAGGTCAGAGACCTGGCTGTGTGGTGTCAGGATAACAACCTCTCCCTCAACGTGATTAAGACAAAGGAGATTATTTTGGACTGCAGGAAAAAGTGGACAGAGAATGCCCCCATTCTCATCGACGGTGCTGTGGTTGAGCAGGTTGAGAGCTTCAAGTTCCTTGGCATGCACATCACCAACAAACTAACATGTTCCAAGCACACCAAGACAGTTGTGAAGAGGGCACGACAAAACCTATTCCCCCTCAGGAGACTGAAAAGATTTGGCATGGGTTCCCAGATCCTCAAAAGGTTCTACAGCGGCACCTAGTATGGCAACTGCTCGGCCTCCGACCGCATGGCATTACAGAGGGTAGTGCGATCGGCCCAGTACATCACTGAGGTCAAGCTTCCTGCCATCCAGGACCTCTGTACCAGGCAGTGTCAGAGGAAGGCCCTAGAAATTGTCAAAGACTCCAGCTACCCAATTCATAGACTGTTCTCTCTGCTACCGCACGGCAAGCGGTACCGGAGCTCCAAGTCTAGGTCCAAGAGGCTTCTTAACAGCTTCTACCCCCAAGCCATAAGGCTCCTGAACATCTTGTCAAATGGCTACACAGACAATTTGCATTGTCTGCGCACACCCACCCCCTCTTTACACTACTGCTACTCTCTGTTGTCATCTATGCATAGTCACTTTAATAACTCTACCTACATGTACATCAGTGGTGGGCCGTCAGGGCCAGCAAGGCCTTCTCTGCTGGCCTAAACATCATCAGAATATATATTTTTTTAAATATATTTTCCCACAAATATATACTAAATTATTCCCCAGAGTAAGAGTTATACTCTTCATTTCATAGCTTCCCTCTTGGTTGCACTGCTTCTAGCCCCAGGTGGAGATTTGGAGGGCTGGTCTTTATGTTAGATCTTTTATCCTATCATATTCAGCCATCATGTGTTGCCAGGGGTCTACAATCTGCCCTCAGGCCTTCAGAATCAACAGTGCGGGCGCTTGTAGCTGAAAGTGAATGGAAATGAAAATTTAGTATCAACCAATCAGCTTTAGAGTTGGCTATTGTATGCCTGCTGGCTGGCTCCAGTGTTACACAGGAGCCAGCTAGCAGGCGTAGTGCGTGCATGTCTTTTGATTGGATTACCAATATTGAGAGGCAGGTCCTATATGGGCAGATCTATGCAGAACCTCAGAACTAGGAAACTGAATTTGATAAATGAATTAATTCACGTACTACTAAGCTGTTTTTTCAACCCACAATGGCAGAAGGAGGAGAAGATATCGATTTGGTCGAGGAAATAATTATAACGCCATTCTCAAGACAAACTTTTCAAGAAAAGTTAGACACTGTCAGGAGAGGTCGCCCGACACCGACGCTACAAAGCCTGTCACAGGCGGGAAAGGGGTACGTTCGCCACTTTCAAAGTTCCAACTACGAGCGCTATCAATGACTCACAGGCTCTGAGAAGCACTGCAAACTGTACTGCTGGGAATGCCTATTATTTGCAAGTGATCAATTTGGTGTTTGGAGCCACACTGGCTTTGCAAACTTGAGTTGTCTAACCAAGGCAGCAACGAGACACCAAAGTACGGCTGGGCACTTACAAGCAATGGTGCTTTTGAAAACTTTTGGGGACACCCGAGTGGATCTACTGCTCAACGAACAAGCGCGCAGGGCAACGGAGCTGCACAATGAAAAGGTATTGTACTCTTCCCCTGCAATTATCTGAATAAAAATGTCAATTTCAAGGTGACGCAACGCCTGGTTATACTGCGCTTCTGCCTAAATGTATAGTGTCTAGAGCCATGGCATCATAATGATGGTAATAAGAGGTGGATTAATTCGGGTGGGACTGTGTAGGACCTCACTGAAGGCCCAGGCCCCAGGCCCACGGCACGCCACTGATGTACATACTACCTCAACTAACCGGTGCACCCATACATTGACTTTGTATTTGGCGCATGTGACGAATAACATTTGATTTGATACACCATTTCAAAGGAAAAGTCCCTTGTGTAAGGGACCTGCGTGGTTCTCATACCGGTTACGGTGTCCACATACCGGTGAGTTCCTAACAAGTTCAGGAAGCCAAGCTTGGTGAAATGTTTACAGCAATGGGGGCAGACGTTTTGATCAAGAGAGACCTTTATAAAATATTCACATTTTCTCTGTGTGCATATGTATTTTACAGTTATAAGGAAGGTGAAATCTTATAGTTAGTCATTTTATAATTTGACTATACTATATTTATAAAGCATATACTGTAAGTAATTTCAAACCTTATTCATACAGTTTTGTTTAATACAAAATACATAATTTAAAATATTACATTTTCATATTTGTATCATATTTGTACTGTGTAGTTGAGCTTGTGTCCTCAAAAGTGACTACACCTCTGCAATTAATTATTTATTTATTTTTTACCAGAAAGGTGATATTTTAACCTTTCTTAAAGTATGCAGTATTACTAGTTATTGTTTGTGGCCCTCTTGTGATAAATACTGTAATTACTTTTGGGGATTACGTAGATCCCATTTTCGATTCCATTTAATTCCATTTAGTTGGTTTTAAGATCAGGTATGGCCAATTAGTGGGCGCGGTCAACACACCTGAACACACTTAGAGACTCACTTAGACAGAGTTTTGTTGATTCTGAGAATGGAATATATACATTTAAATAACATTTTTAGAACATTTTCTGAACGTTAAAGAAGTTATCTTGTGATTTTTGTGGAAAATATTACTTTAAATTGCACCATGAGGAAACCTGGAGGAAAAATTATGCTGAAGTACTGAAATTCCCACAGAATAACATTGTATGTTAACATTTCTGAACTATTTGAGAACATTTCCAATGTCAAACCAGTTGGAGAATGTTACTATAACATTACTAAAATTGACATTAAATGTAACCATGTTTAAACGTTTAGGAAATGTTCTGTTAAAGTAATGAAATACCAAGAAAATTAAGTTTTTCGTCAAGTTCCTTAAATGTGCTGAGAATGTTCAAAAGCCAAGCAACTATCCTGCACCATTCCCAGAAAGTTGTGGGAATGTTGTATGCAAAATAACCATCGGACATCCAGGCTCTCACCATGCTCCAAGAAACATATGGTTCTCAGAACATTATGTGCTAACTGGGTATGTTGTAATGTGCAGGGCATTAAATTGGCTTACTTTGCTGCAACAAATTGTGGTAGACCGGCTCTCATTGATCCAAGCAGTAGGTTTCCAATACCTTTGAATATTCAAACATGTGTGAGAGAGAAAGTAAAAGAATCTGGCAAAAGTGGGAGAGAAAGAGAAAGAGAGGGAGGTAGAGGAGACTTCACATCAATGGCTAGATATGAACAGCATGTTACACTTTGATGACCTGAAATGTCATAACTGAGAAAAAAATAAAGGGTCAGAAATCTCCCTCTCTCTGCGGGCTGTGTGTGTGTGCTTTCATATGTCTGTGTGTTTTTGTGTTTGTGTGTAAATGCATATGTGTGTAGTTGCTCGAATGAGTGTGTGTGTGTGTGTGTGTGTGCTTGCATGTGTGTGCTTGCATATGTCTGAGATAGAGCATGCTGCCATGCACCTGTCTGTCCTGGGTAAAAAGAGTCTAAACAAGCGTGACTACCACAGACAACAGTTCTGCTGACGCCCACTTCTGGAGAAAAAAATATATATAGAGCATGAGAGAAATAGCGAGGGAGGGCACCAAGAGAAAGAGAGGGACTGACAGGAAGAAGAGGAGGAGAAAGAGAGAGGCAGAGTAGTGGAGGATAGAGAGATACAGTAGCTGTAGATAGATCCCAGATGGTAGGAACATGAGGCGGATAAACTTCTTATCTCAGCATGTTTTCACAATGAGATGTGCTGCACACAGTATTGTGTGATTAAGCTGTGGTCTGACTGCAGCTTACTTACAGTGTAAATATTAAAATCTAATCTAATTTTATTGGTCACATGCACGTGTTGAGCAGATGTTATTGCGTGTGTAGCGGAATGCTTCATTATCAGCGTCAAAGCACTCTACTGTACAGTATATGTGCCATATAGGAACAAGGAACAAGTATGTGAACCCTTTGGAATTACCTGGATTTTTGCATAAAATGGTCATAAAATGTGATCTGATCTTCATCTAAGTCACAACAATAGACAAGCACAGTCTGCTTAAACTAACAACACACAGACAATTATACGTTTTCATGTCTTTATTGAACACACCGTATAAACATTCAAAGTGTAGGGAGGGAAAAGTATGTGAACCCTTGGATTTAATAACTGGTTGACCCTCCTTTGGCAGCAGTAAACTCAACCAAATGTTTTCTGTAGCTGCGGATCAAACCTGCACTAAGGTCAGGAGTAATTTTGGACCATTCATCATTACAAAACTGTTTCAGTTCAGCAATATTCTTAGGATGTCTGGTGTGAACCACTCTCGAGGTCATGCCACAGCATTTTAAACCGGGTTGAGGTCAGGACTCTGATTGGGCCACTCCAGAAGGCGTATTTTCTTCTGTTGAAGCCATTCTGTTGTTACTTCTGTGTTTTGGGTCGTTGTCCTGTTGCATCACTCAACTTCTGTTAAGCTTCAATTGGAGGACAGATAGCCTTGCATTCTCCTGCAAAATTTTTCCGACGATAATAGCAAGCTGTCCAGGCCCTGAGGCAGCAAAGCAGCCCCAAACCATGATGCTCCACCATACTTTACAGTTGGGATGAGGTTTTGATGTTGGTGTGCTGTGCCTTTTTCTCTCTCCACACATAGTGTTGTGTGTTCCTTCCAAACAACTCAACTGTAGTTTCATCTGTCCACAGAATATTTTTCCAGTAGCGCTGTGAAACATCCAGGTGCACTTTTGCAAACTTCAGACGTGCAGCAAAGGTTTTTTTGGACACCAGTGGCTTCTTCTGTGGTGTCCTCCCATGAATGCCATTCTTGTTTAGTGGGCCACCTAATAAGGATCACCTAATAATCCCCAGTTTACAATTGGCTCATTCATCCCCCTCCTCTCCCCTGTAACTATTCCCCAGGTCGTTGCTGCAAATGAGAACATGTTCTCAGTCAACTTACCTGGTAAAATAACGGATAAATAAATAAATATATAGTGGTTTACATATCTTAGACTCATCAGAGATGTTAGCATGTTCCAGAGATCTGTAAATATTTAGCTGACACACTAGGATTCTTCTTAACCTCACTGAGCATTATGCGCTGTGCTCTTGCAGTCATCTTTGCAGAATGGCCACTCCTAGGGAGAGTAGCAACAGTGCTTAACTTTCTCCATTTATAGACAGTTTGTCTTACTGTGGACTGATGAGGCATTTAGAGATACTTTTGTAACCCTTTCCAGCTTCATTCAAGTCAACAATTCTTAATCTAAGGTCTCTTTTGTTCAATGCATGGTTCACATCTGACAATGCTTCTTGTGAATAGCAAACTCAAAGTTTGTGACTGATTTTATAGGGCAAGGCAGCTCTAACCAATGTCTCCACTCGTCTCATTGATTGGACTCCAGGTTAGCTGACTCCTAACTCCAATTAGCTTTTGGAGAAGTGATTAGCCTAGGGGTTCACATACTTTTTACAACCTACACTGTGAATGTTTAAATGATGTATTCAATATAGACAATACAATAATTTGTGTGTTATTAGTTTAAAGCACACTGTGATTGTCTATTGTTGTGACTAAGATGAAGATCAGATCAAATTTCATGACTGACTTATGCAGAAATCTAGGTAATTCCAAAGGGTTCACATACTTTTTCTTGCCATTGCATATGCAGGGACAACAAACAGATTGAAGGTTTTATTTCGGCATGATCTATTAGTGTCTCACAACTCAATCCCGGCAAAGGGAGTGATGAGGATTTCTGCTGAAAACAATACCATTGTATATCATTTGACCACTGGCTCATAACATTGATACACTCTTAGACAAAAAGTGTGCTATGTGGGTTCCCCATAGGAGAACCCTTTTTGATTCCTGGTAAAAAACCCTTTTTGGTTCCACGTAGAACCATTTTGGGTTCCATGTTGTACCCCTCTGTGGAAAGGGTTCTAGATGGAACATTAAAGGGTTCTACCTGGAACCCGAAAGGGTTCTTCAAAGCAGAAGAATGGTTTTAGGTTTTAAATAGCACACAGCTTGCCCAGAGCTGATTTCAGAGTACCCAGTTAATATTGCAGACATGAAATAGATCTCATTCTCACAAGACATCAGTGTAGCTATTGTAAGTTGTGTATGTTCATGAATGTGTGTATGTGCATGTTTTGTTTTGCTTATCTGTCTTTCTGCTGTGTTGTCAGATGGCTATGGTATTTGTCATTGAACAGCAGAGCAGATGTGAGGGTTGGGTATCGGACCGTTTCCAACACCATTGTCAACATAAAGATGTGTTGTGCTATGGAGAAATGTTATTATGCGATAATGATAACATAAATCATACAAATGCCTAATGATACCATGTCACATTATCAGTCTTGGTGTCATGCCCTGACCTTGGAGAGCCTTTTTATGTCTCTATTTGGTTTGGTCAAGGTGTGATTTGGGGTGGGCATTCTATGTTTTGTTATCTATGATTTTTGTATTTCTATATTTTGGCCGGGTATTGTTCTCAATCAGGGACAGCTGTCTATTGTTGTCTCTGATTGGGAACCATATTTAGGTAGCCCGTTTTCCCTCCTCTCTTTGTGGGAAGTTGACTTTGTTTAGGGCACATAGCCTTTGAGCATCACGGTTTGTTTTTGTAGTGTTACTTGTTTTGTCCGGCGTCATTTTGTTTAATAAACGAAAATGTACGCTTACCACGCTGCACGTTGGTCCTCTCCTTTCAACAGCCGTGACACTTGGTTTATTGAAAAAGTTGTTGATGGGGCATGAGGGAGTTTATACTGAACAGAAATATAAACACAACATATAAAGTGCTGGTCCCATGTTTCATGAGCTGAAATAAAAGATCCCAGAAATGTTCCATACGCACAAAAATATTATTTCTCTCAAATTCTTTGCACAAATTTGTTCACATCCCTGTTAGTGAGCATTTCTCCATTGTCAAGATAATCCATCCACCTGACAGGTGTGGCATATCAAGAAGCTGATCAAACTGCATGATCATTACGCAGGTGCACCTTGTGCTGGGGACAATAAAAGGCCACTCTAAAATGTGCGGTTTTGTCACATAACACAATGCCACAGATATCTCAAGTTGAGGGAGGGTGCAATTGGCATGCTGACTGCAAGAATTTCCACCAGAGCTGTTGCCAAAGAATTGAATGTTCATTTCACTACCATAAGTTACCTCCAATGTCGTTTTAGAGAATTTGGCAGTACATCCAACCGGCCTCACAACCGCAGACCACGTTTAACCATGCCAGGCCAGGATCTCTGCATCTGGCTTATTGCTTATTTACCTGCGGGATCGCCAGAGGGGGGACGGGGTGCTCAGGTGTATTTCTGTCTGTAATAAAGCCCTTTTGTAGGGAAAACTCATTCTGATTGGCTGGGCCTGGCTCCCCAATGGATCGGCCTGGCTCCCGTGTGTGGGCCTATGGCCTCCCAGGCCCACATGTTGCATGTTGCATTTATATTTTGTTCAGTATACATTATGGAAGTTTAGCATTAACCACCTCATTATGTATCATAACACAAACAAGTCTAAACAAGTCTGATGTATTGCAATGCCATATGGACATTGTTATTGAACTGCCACACCCAGGCATGCACGCACGCAAGCATGTATGCACACACACACAAACACACGCACAGATGTTGAATAAATTCCTCTGTTATGCAATGTAGCATAGTGTCAGGGTTGCTTTCTAAGTGTAATCCGTTACAGTTACGAGTGTCCAAAATTGTAATCAGTAATGTAACTTTTGGATTACCCGAACTCAGTAACGTAATCTGATTACATTTAGTTACATTTAGATTACTTTCCCCTTAAGAGGCATTAGAAGAAGACAAAAATGTATGTTACCAATTGAATGACATCTACTGCTGGATAAATCAATGTTCAAGTTTACATAGCTGATCATATATGGATGATCAATTTTACTTCATGGGTTGGTTATGTAGGCTTCTTCTAACCCAGAACTTTCTACTACATATAATAATACGATTAAATTATCATTACATTAAGAACAAAAGTCTATCAGAATTCCAGTCATTCTAATAAATGTTATACCCCTTGATCTTCAAGAATATGACTTGGAAATATGGAAGTATAGATTAGCCAAATTGTTTTACCTGAGCATAACCCCAAAACTAAGGACATGTCATGGAGGACTGATTGGGCTCATTGATTCAAGTTGAAAAATAAATGCTGCGCTCATGGAATGGCATGCTTTTAGCACTACTGAAAGGTCCTATTTACATGTGAAAAATATATTCCATATGCTGCATTTCTTATAGGCCTATTGTTTACCTTTTTGTTTGTGACACTTTATCTTGATAATATGCAACTGTTTAAACGGAAAATCCACATATGAAACAATAACAAACCCCCACCTCTGTTTTGGTAAAAAGCTGAGGGATGTGCCTGGAGAAAATAACCACTCTCAGATGAATAGACAGATATGAATGCAATGATTTCAAAATTCTGCGAGTTTGAGCATGTGTCCATTAGGCCTATGGATTTTAAAAAATTCAGCATGAATTAGATTGAGCAATAAAAGCCCAACTTTTATTCCATAGGCTGGGATCCGCACTATGCAGCTGTTGCAAGAGCACATTTTTCACTGGCTAACGACTGGTTTCAAAAACCATGATTGATAGGCAGCTTAAATTTCTTGAATTCAACCATTATTTGGTTCAAATAGACAATTAGATTTGTGAACAGCCATCCACAACAACCACAATCGGTAAGGCGCAAATAGCTAAATGAGAGAGCAGCAGTGTGATTCACATCGATGCGCTATGTGGGTCATTCTATGAAAATGGTGGCTTTTTGAACAGCCAACCTTTACACATTTACATTTTTTTTTAAATCAAAACTTATAGTCAGACAGTAGTTAACCCCTTAACATTATAAATCAACATAAATGACAGCTATATATATATATATATATATATATATATATATACACTGCTCAAAAAAATGAAGGGAACACTTAAACAACACAATGTAACTCCAAGTCAATCACACTTCTGTGAAATAAAACTGTCCACTTAGGAAGCAACACTGACAATAAATTTCACATGCTGTTGTGCAAATGGAATAGACAACAGGTGGAAATTATAGGCAATTAGCAAGACACCCCCAATAAAAGGAGTGGTTCTGCAGGTGGTGACCACAGACCACTTCTCAGTTCCTATGCTTCCTGACTGATGTTTTTGTCACTTTTGAATGCTGGCGGTGCTTTCACTCTAGTTGTAGCATGAGACAGAGTCTACAACCCACACAAGTGGCTCAGGTAGTGCAGCTCATCCAGGATCGCACATCAATGCGAGCTGTGGCAAGAAGGTTTGCTGTGTCTGTCAGCGTAGTGTCCAGAGCATGGAGGCGCTACCAGGAGACAGGCCAGTACATCAGGAGACGTGGAGGAGGCCGTAGGAGGGCAACAACACAGCAGCAGGACCGCTACCTCCACCTTTGTGCAAGGAGGAGCACTGCCAGAGCCCTGCAAAATGACCTCCAGCAGGCCAAAAATGTGCATGTGTCTGCTCAAACAGTCAGAAACAGACTCCATGAGGGTGGTATGAGGGCCCGACGTCCACAGATGGGGGTTGTGCTTACAGCCCAACACCGTGCAGGATGTTTGGCATTTGCCAGAGAACACCAAGATTGGCAAATTCACCACTGTCGCCCTGTGCTCTTCAGAGATGAAAGCAGGTTCACACTGAGCACGTGACAGACGTGACAGAGTCTGGAGACGCCGTGGAGAACGTTCTGCTGCCTACAACATCCTCCGGCATGACCGGTTTGGCGGTGGGTCAGTCATGGTGTGGGGTGGCATTTCTTTGGGGGACCGCACAGTTCTCCATGTGCTCTCCAGAGGTAGCCTGACTGCCATTAGGTACCCGAGATGAGATCCTCAGACCCCTTGTGAGACCATATGCTGGTGCGGTTGGCCCTGGGTTCCTCCTAATGCAAGACAATGCTGGACCTCATGTGGCTGGAGTGTGTCAGCAGTTCCTGCAAGAGGAAGGAATTGATGCTATGGACTGGCCCGCCCGTTCCCCAGACCTGAATCCAATTGAGCACATCTGGGACATCATGTCTCGCTCCATCCACCAGCGCCACATTGCACCACAGACTGTCCAGGAGTTGGCGGATGCTTTAGTCCAGGTCTGGGAGGAGATCCCTCAGGAGACCATCCGCCACCTCATCAGGAGCGTGCCCAGGCGTTGTAGGGAGGTCATACAGGCACGTGGAGGCCACACACATTACTGAGCCTCATGTTGACTTGTTTTAAGGACATTACATCAAAGTTGGATCAGCCTGTAGTGTGGTTTTGCACTTTAATTTTGAGTGTGACTCAAAATCCAGACCTCCATGGGTTGATAAATTTGATTTCCATTGATCATTTTTGTGTGATTTTGTTGTCAGCACATTCAACTATGTAAAGAAAAAAGTATTTAATAAGAATATTTCATTCATTCAGATCTAGGATGTGTTATTTTAGTGTTCCCTTTATTTTTTTGAGCAGTGTATATTTAACTACATTACATAAAAAAATGCTTGTGCTTTCTTTTTGTCACTGGTGTTACCTATATTTTAGATGACAATTCAAGCTTTCTAGAATGTAATTTCAGTATTTTATTTGCATAGATAATCAAATAAAGAAAAGGTACATGATAATACTTAGAAATTGTTTGGAAATAGTAATACTTTACTTTAAACATGTACGTGTAAAGTTCTATTGTCTGACATTTTTCCATTTATACTATTGTTATTTTTTGTAATATCAGAAATAATTGAAGTTGCGTCAATGAATGATTATACCCTTAAAATGTTTACCAATGAATGTAGCAACAGTTAGGTAGATACAAAAACCATATTAAATTAAATTGGGCAACTGCAATATGCCATACAAATCAATTCCAAATCAAATTTGATTAATCACATTCGCCGAGTACAGTAATACCAGTGACGCAATGTAACACCAGTGACACGATGTGATACCAATGACAAACATAAGATTATTTGTAACAAATGTTATCAATTTATTAGTCATATTTTTAAATACAAATAATTTCAGATTTCATAAAATGGGTTGATTTAATATGAACAATAAAATGAGGATTATTGGTCAAAGATTAAGACCAAAAGATGAAGCCTACTGACTAAAATGTGTCTTTCATAACACAAAATTGTCATACAAACATATAAAACATGTCCACTAGAACATTAGAAACACTAACATTGAACATAAACTTAAACTGTTTTCCTAATCACATTGATATGAACATTTTGTATGCAGTAAAACATGCTCATGGAATTTTCTTGTATTGTTCTTCACTTTTTCTTCAGATATGTTTGTATTTGCCATGTTATTGTGTCGTGTCCATCTCTTATCATCTCTGAGATAATCTCCATTGCTTTCTAGCTACTGACGGCTTCTTCACTAGTAGCCAGTTCACATCTGTCACTTTCACACAGTCAGGTGCTCCTCCACATGTGGAGCGTCACTTGCTTGTGTGACCTCCCAGAAGTGAACTGACCAGATCTCTGAAGCATGCTAGCAAGTGATATGTGATTACATTATTGAAACAATAATAAAATGCTAATAAGTATTTTTTATATAATTGTGAAGGTTTTATAAAACAGTTTGTGGTGTTATTGATTGTCACTGGCATTATCGTCATGTCACTGGTGTTACCAGCAAGAACAGTAACACCAGTGACAATAACACCAGTGATAAATCTGCAGACAAGATGGCATATCTAAGATGGCAGCCACTGTAGCTCAAACCACACTTCTTAAATTATAAATAAATGACTTAATCATGAAATTTCATCAATAATTTGAATTAAATTTCCTTTCCCCTTACTATAAACTATATAACAACACTAGTGACACATCTTAAGTCTTCGCATGAAATTACCAAGTTAATTATCAAATTGTTAACATATGAAGAGAGAGTGCAACTCACCATGTGCTTTTCAAAACAGTTCCGTCTCCAATGAACCTTTGACCCAGGAAAATTGTGTCAAGGATGTTGCATTTTTTCAAAGTGGGGATTTCTATACAGTTTAACACCAATGACATGAAATTGAGGGACAGCTATTACTTGTAAATTATTTGTAATATTTATTTGATATTTTCGTTTTTTTAGTAGTCCACTAAATAACTATAATAGTTTCCTTTGTATGGTTTAAAGAGGGAGAAAAATAGATTTAAACTCAAAATATGTCACTAAACCATGACTCCTGACCTGACGGACATGCCAATTTCATGGTACTGACCGTGCTCTACAATATATATAAAAAATAGTTTGCAATATATCTGTCTTACGTATGTTTTATTAAAAATAAAACACTTCAATTACACCCCCGTAATTGTTTTGTGTGTCATTATCTCACACTTTTAAGTGTTTTTTTTTCTGGTGAATAAGGCCGGGAAAGTAAAGCCACCCTTTTTGTAGAATGACACATGTAGATATCAATAATAAAGGATATCTGTAACGTTCGTCGGTGGAAGAAGGTGAGGACCAAAGCGCAGCTTTTATCTGAACAACATCAAACAAAGAAACAAAAAAACACAACCGAAACTGCTCCGTCAGGTGCAAAACACACTACACAGAAAGTATAATCACCCACAACTCAAGGGTGAAAAGAGGCTGCCTAAGTATGGTTCTCAATCAGGGACAACGATTGACAGCTGCCTCTGATTGAGAACCATACCAGGCCAAACACAGAAATACCAAATCATAGAAAAAAGAACATAGACTGCCTACCCAACTCACACCCTGACCATACTAAAACAAAGACATCACAAAGGAACTAAGGTCAGAACGTGACAATATCCGTATCGCCGTAGACTACACCACTGCTGTCCTCCTTACCTCTAAGCGTTTATTGATATTGGATAATCTTTGGATGCCGACAGAAGTCACGCCATTGGCAGACATAGATTGGACTGTAGCTTATTTAAAAGCTTAGTCCTGCTCTTTTCCCGCGATCCATCAAACACATTTGGTGTGTCATCATATTGGTCTCTGATTTATGGTGAGACTCGCTCAGGTGGAACAAACTTAAATGTGCGTTTTTTTTCCCAATGCTGATTTGAATGTCATTGACAAAACAGAGAAGTGTCAAAGATTTTTTCCGTAAACATCCTTGCTGAATTTAAAAGTAATCCTCGAAGTAATCATCTAGTTGTTCAAAAGTATCTGTAATCTGTTTACAATATTTTAACATAACGGATCACAGTTACCACTTCTTGTAATCCCTTACATGTAATGGATTACATGTAATCCGTTACTCCCCAACCCTGCATACGGTATATAGCACATTAATTAGGCCTATGTACATATATGTTGACTGAATGGGGATTCTAACCCGGGCTTCTGGTGCGCCACAAGACTGTTAACCCACTGAGCTAAAACCTTAACATATACACTACCGTTCAAAAGTTTGGGGTCACATAGAAATGTCCTTGTTTTTGAAAGAAAAGCTATTTTTTGTCCATTAAAATAACATCAAAATACAGTGTAGACATTGTTATTGTTGTAAATGACTATTGTAGCTGGAAACGGCAGATTGTTTATGGAATATCTAAAAGGTGTACAGAGGTCCAATATCAGCAGCAATCACTCCTGTGTTCCAACGGAACTTTGTGTTAGCTAATCCAAGTTTATTATTTTAAAAGGCTAATTGATCATTAGAAAACCCCTTTGCAATTATGTTAGCACAGCTGAAAACTGTTGTTCTGATTAAAGAAGCAATAAAACTGGCCCTCTTTAGACTAGTTGAGTATCTGGAGCATCAGCATTTGTGGGTTTGATTACAGGCTCAAAATGGCCAGAAACAAAGAAATGAAGGCTATTCCATGCGTGAAATTGCCAAGAAACTGAAGATCTCATACAACGCTGTGTACTAGTCCCTTCACAGAACAGCGCAAACTGGCTTTAACCAGAATAGAAAGAGGAGTTGGAGGCTCCGGTGCACAACTGAGTAAGAGGACAAGTACATTAGAGTGTCTAGTTTGAGAAACAGACGTCTCACAAGTCCTCAACTGGCAGCTTCATTAAATAGTACCCGCAAAACACCAGTCTCAATGTTAGCAGTGAAGAGGTGACTCCGGGATGCTGGCCTTCTAGGCAGAGTTGCAAAGAAAAAAACATATCTCAGACTGGCCAAAAGAAAGAAAAGATTAAGATGGACAAAAGAATACAGACACTGAACAGAGGAGGATTGGAAAAAAATGTTATGGACAGACGAAATCTAAGTTTGAGTCCGAACACCTGAGAGAGAAGCAGAAATAATGAAAAGATGCTGGAGGAGTGCTTGACGCCATCTGTCAAGCACGGTGGAGGCAATCTGATGGTCTGGGGGTGCTTTGGCGGTGGTAAAGTGGGAGATTTGTACAGGGTAAAAGGGATCTTGAAGATGGAAGGCTATCACTTAATTTTGCAACGCCATGCCATACCCCGTGGACGGAACATAATTGGAGCCAATTTCCTCCTACAACATGACAATGACCCAAAGCACAGCTCCAAACTGTGTAAGAGCTATTTAGAGAAGAAGCAGTCAGCTGGTATTCTGTATATAATGGAGTGGCCAGCACAGTAACCGGATCTCAACCCTATTGAGCTGTTGTGGGAGCAGCTTGACCGTATGGTATGTAAGAAGTGCCAATCCAACTTGTGGGAGGTGCTTCAAGAAGAATGGGGTGAAATCTTTTCAGATTACCTCAACAAATTGACAACTAGAATGCCAACAGTCTGCAAGGTTGCTGCAAATGGAGGATTCTTTGACGAATGCAAAGTTTGAAGGACGCAATCATGATTTCAATTAAAAATCATTATTTATAACCTTGTCAACGTCTTGACTATATTTCCTATTCATTTTGCAAATAATTTCATGTATGTTTTCATGTTTACCAAGGACATTTCTAAGTGACCCCAAACTTTTGAACGTTTAGTGTACATATGTGCAGATGAGCTGAGGTAATATACATAAACATATAGGCTACATATACAGTGGGGTCTAAAATTATTGACACCCTTGATAAAATAAGTCATTCAAATGCTGAGATATGTTGTATGTAAAACATTTTGTGGAAATGATATTATACTAATACAATTGCTCAGAAAAATACATTTTGTTTTTTTATTTAACCAGGAAGGGCTCATTGAGATTTAAAATCTCTTTTTCAAGAGCCTCCTGGCCAAGATAGGCAGCACCAAGTCATTACAAAAATTACAGAAAAACAACATGGAAAACCACAAGTAATCTAGTAAAAACCATATAATTCACAAGAGTATAACAAAATCAAAAACAGCAAATTAAAAACATTGGCAGGTCAGGGAATCAGTTTCAAGGTCATTCATCAGTAATTTAAAAATACCATTTTAAAAGTATTTTGAAAGGCGTTCCAAGACGATGGCGCAGAGTACATAAAAGCCCTTTTACTAAATTCAGTTCGGACATTTGGAACAGTTAGCAGGATAAAGTCCAGCGAATGAAGAAAGTACCCACCCCATTTCTAAACAATAAAAATGCCCAAATAAAAAGGTAGTAAACCCAAAATGGCTTTGTAAATAAAAGTATACCAGTGCCTGAGCCTACGAGTGACTAGAGAAGGCCAGCTAACCCTGGTATGCAAAGTGCAGTGGTGCGTAAGGGTTTTACAGTTTAAAATAAATCTCAAAGTGCCATGGTAAAGGGTGTCAATTGATCTCAAACACTGAGCGGAATCATTCATATATAAAATATCCCCATAGTCTAGTAAAGGCATAAATGTAGCTGATACTAGCCTCCTTCTGGCTTCAAAAGAAAAACGGGCCTTATTCCTAAAATAAAATCCCAATTTCAGCTTCAATTTTTTTGTAAATTGCATAGCTTCAATTTTTTTGTAAATTGTTGAATATGCAATTTAAAAGAGAGGCTGTCATCAATTAAAATTCCAAGATATTTATATGAGGCTACAACCTCAATCTCCTTGCCCTGACAGGTAGTAATAGGTGAAAGGTTCAGAGGTCTATTTCTTGCTTTAGAAAACACCATTAGTTTAGTTTAGTCAGTATTGAGGATAAGCTTCAATTGACACAAGGTATGTTGAACAGTATAAAAAGCAGTTTGCAAGTTCTGGAAAGCTTTTGTTAGAGACGAGGCACAACAGTAAATAACAGTATCATCAGCATACAAATGAAGTTGTGCATTTTGGACATTTTTGTTTAAATCAATTTATATAAATAGTGAATAAGAGAGGACCAAGTACAAAGCCTTGGGGCACACCATTAAAGACAGACAATTTAACAGACATATCCCATCAAATTGAGTGCACTGAGTTCTATCAGACAGATAGTTAGCAAACCATGCAAATGCATGCTCTGAAAGACCTGCACTCGACAACCTCAGCCTTAGTATAGCATGTTTACTAGTTTAAAAACTAGTATTTATTTTCTCAAAAAGCCACGGGCCAAAATTGATACCCTTAAAAATTCTTGGTCCCATATTCCTACCATGCAATGACTACATCAAGCTTGTAACTCAGAAGCTTGTGATTAAGCATCTCCAATCCAAAATTAAATCTAGAATCGGTTTCCTATTTCGCAACAAAGCCTCCTTCACTCATGCTGCCAAACATACCCTCGTAAAACTGACTATCCTACCGATCCTTAACTTCGGTCATTTACAAAATAGCCTCCAACACTCTCCTGAGCAAACTGGATGAAGTCTATCACAGTGCCAACCCTTTTGTCACCAAAGCCCCATATACTACCCAACACTGCAACCTGTATGCTCTCGTTGGCTGGCCCACACTACATATTTGTCGCCAAACCCACTGGCTCCAGGTCATCTATAAGTCTATGCTAGGCACAGCCCTGCCTCATCTCAACTCACTGGTCACCATAGCAAAACCCACCTGTAGCACGCGCTCCAGCAGGTATATTTCACTGGTCATCCCCAAAGTCTGTCCTTCCAGTTCTCTGCTGCCAGTGATTGGAACGAATTGCAAAAATCACTGAAGCTGGAGTCTTATATCTGTACGTCTATTACTCCAGTGTTAATGCTAAATTGTAATTATTTCGCCGCTATGGCCTATTTATTGCCTTACCTCCCTACTCTTCTACATTTGCACACACTGTACATAGATTTTTCTATTGTGTTATTGACTGTACGTTTGTTTATGTGTAACTCTGTGTTGTTGTTTTTGTCGCACTGCTTTGCTTTATCTTGGCCAGGTCGCAGTTGTAAATGAGAACTTGTTCTCAACTGCCCTACCTGGTTAAATAAAGGAGCATTTGCAGTTTGTTGTGGTTGCTTTTCAGATTATGTTGTGCCCAATAGAAATAAACTGTAAATAATTCCCTCATTTCTTTTGCATAAATACAGTAGAGTTCAGTGTTTGAATTCTTTATTTCATGCAGTCATTATTGCTCATCTTCATCAAGGGTGTCAATAATTTCGGACCCCTCTGCAAATACACATATACTGTACACACTATACACTGAGTGTACAAAACATTAAGGGCACCTGCTCTTTCCATGACAGAAACTGACCCGGTAAATCCAGGTGAAAGCTATGATCCCTTATTGATGTCACTTGATAGATCCACCAATCAGTGTAGATGAAGGGGAGGAGAGAGGTTAAGGAAAGATGTTATAGCCTTGAGACATTTGAGACATGCCATTCAGAGGATGAATGGGCCCTCAAAAATATTTAAGTGCCTTTGAACGAGGTTTGGTAGTAGGTTTGTGTCAAGAACTGCAATGCTGTTGGGTTTTTCATGCTCAACAGTTTCCCATGTGTATCAAGAATGGTCCGCCACCCAAAGGACATACAACCAGCTTGACACAACTGTGGGAAGTATTGGAACACTTTCGACATCTTGTAGAGGGAGGGTGGGGTTGTAACTCAATATTAGGAAGGTGTTCCTAATGTTTGGTATACTCAGTGTATATACACATACAAGTCACCTCACAGCTGCACCTCCCTCCCATAGTAGGCCAGTCAACAGGGATCCAATGAGAAGGAAACATTTGCAGCCTGTAAACAACCATCCTGTTCTGACATGTTCAAACAATTGCACCACACCAAGCAAGTCTACAAAAGCACTGTGAGTAATTCTTCAGTGAAGACAGACACTATAGCAACATCGAGGGAAACAAATAATAAAGTGAAATTTGCACATGCTTCTCTCTACACTTCTTTTACATACTTTCAGAGGTGTAGTCAATGTCAGAACTACTTAGTAGACAAAATAATTTTATCGCTGTAAAAATGCTGACCTCACAAAAACAGTCAACATCTAAATAAGCTTACTAGGAATCAAGCCTAGGCTCTGGGGTTCAAATACTGTTTCAAATCTTTCAAGTACTTTGTGCGTTTCCTTGAGCCTGCCTGGAGTGCCGGGTGGACAGATTTGCACTTTTGGTACTGTTCTATTGGTTCCATTGCAACATGCAAACTCAATCAAACCCAGCTAAAGCATGTGACATGATTTCAAATAGTATCTGAACCCAGGTCTGTTAGGAATGCTGACCTCACAAAATGCCATATCTGCTGGTCACAGGTCATTGGTGCCCTGAGCTACAGCCTTGGTACTTCCCTTCTATAACCTCTACACTTCACTTCTAAAGGGGACATACAGTAAACGCGTCAACGCAAAGAGAAGAAACACAAATCAACAGGTAACTAATACGCTGGAAACACAGTCCTCTGCATCCCAAATGGCACCCAATTCCCTATTAAGTGCACTACTTTTGATCAGGGCCCATAGTGCTCTGCCTAAAAGAGTTAGAATATGTAAGGAATAGGGTGCCATTTGGGACACAACCTTTATGTATGTATTTATGGATGTAGCCAACAAACTGGATGGACGTAGAACACATACTTGGTGCTCATGTCTTCTGACTTCCAATCCTAGGTAAGTATGCTCAGAAGTCGGACAGTCGACAGCTGTCACAGAAGCATGAGGTGGTAGTGTTTGTTTTTAAAGGTGGAATATTTAGTGTCTGTGACACAGTTGAAACCCTAGCCGGGTTTCCTCTTCCTGTACATATGCAGCAGCTGCCTGGTGAAGTTACAACAACATGGTCTCATTAGGTTATGGTCTCGTCAATCATCTTGATAAAAAGTATACTTAAAAAATGGAAATCAACCAAGCCTCCAACGTGAACATGATGGAAAAGTCAAATGCTTTATTATCTAAACAATGCTCTACAGATGGTCAGACTATCAACAAACAAAGGATACAAAGGTTACTGCTCGCTAAGGTTACGGTTAGGGTTAGATTTAGAATAAGGGTTAGGTTAGGGCTAGGTTAAGGGTTAAGTTTAGGCTTAGGATAAGGTTTAAGGTTATGGCTAGGGTTAGTAGATAGTTAGTTGAAATGTTACTGATAGTCTGTAGAGCGTCTACAGATGGACTTAACAAATAAAGTGTTACCTAAAACGCTTAACATTATACAGGGTTGTGTTATCGATCATCAGACTAGAGGGTAACTTATGCTTATATTGTATTTCCCTATGATCTTTGTGATGCTGTTAGATAGTTTAGTAACTTTTTTATTTTGTGCTATTATTTTAATATATACAATACCAGTCAAAAGTTTGAACACACCTACTCATTATATGGTTTACCTTTATTTTTACCATTTTCTACATTGTAGAATAATAGTGAAGAAATCAAAACTATGAAAGAACACATATGGAATCATGTACTGTAACCAAAAAAGTATTAAACAATTCAAAATATATTTTATATTTCAGATTCTTCAAAGTTGCCACCCTCTGCCTTGATGACAGCTTTGCACACTCCTGGCTTTCCCTCAACCAGCTTCACCTGGAATGCTTTTCCAACAGTCTTGAAGGAGTTCCCACATATGCTGAGCACTTGTTGGCTGCTTTTCCTTCACTCTGCGGTCCAACTCATCCCAAACCATCTCAATTGAGTTGAGGTTGGGTGATTGTGGAGGCCAGGTCATCTGGCATTCTCTCAACCAACTTTGTGAGGGAGTCACCCGGAATGCATTTCAATTAACAGGCGTTCCTTCTTAATGCATTTGAGCCAATCAGTTGTGTTGTGACAAGGTAGGGGTGGTATACGAAGATAGCCCTATTTGGTTAAATATCAAGTTCATATTATTGCAACAGCTCAAATAAGATGAGATATCGACAGTCCATCATTACTTTAGGACATGAAGGTCAGTCAATACACATAATTTCAAGAACTTTGAAAGTTTCTCCAAGTGCAGTTGCAAAAACCATCAAGCGCAATGATGAAACTGACTCTCATGAGGACCGCCAGAGGAAAGGAAGACCCAGAGTTGCCTCTGCTGCAGAGGATAAGTTAATTTGAGTTACCAGCCTCAGAAATTGCAGCCCAAATAAATGCTTCACAGAGTTCAAGTAACAGACACAGCTCAACATCAACTGTTCAGAAGAGGCTTCGTGAATCAGGCCTTCGTAGTCGAATTGCTGAAAAGAAACCACCACTAAAGGACACCAATAATAAGAAGAGTCTTGCTTGGGCCAAGAAACATGAACAATTGACATTAGACCGGTGGAAATATGCCCTTTGGTCTGATGAGTCCAAATGTGAGATTTTTGGTTCCAACCACTGTCTTTGTGAGACGCAGAGTAGGTAAACTAATCATCTCCTCATGTGTATTTCCCACCGTGAAGCATGGAGGAGTTGTGATGGTGTTGGGGTGCTTTGCTGGTGACATTGTCAGTGATTCATTTAGAATTCAAGGCACACTTAACCAGCATGGCTATCACTGCATTCTGCAGCAATATGCCATCCCATCTGGTTTGCGCTTAGAGGGACTGTTGTTTTTCAAGAGGACAATGACCTAACACACCTCCAGGCTGTGTAAGGGCTATTTGACCAAGGAGGATAGTGATGTAGTGCTGCATCAGATGACCTGTGTGATAGAAAAATTACATATTTACCCGATTTGTTTGATAATAATAGTTAACAAATAGTAGGACATTTCTGTTCTGTTTAATTCTGCGTTTCTGTAAAGAGATGGTTTCCTCTCTAGCTTCCTGCAGTTAGTCTGGGTCAAGACATGGGCTTCGCTAGAGATAGCTTGAGCTGACAATGATTTGGTGATAAAAACCTAAAGCTGGCATTCCATAGGCAAGATGTGGTGTGTGTGACCGGAGATAGAGATAGCCTGGAAGAGTTTAGAACAATGCCTCATTATCTCATCATTCTGGCACCTGGGAAACTAAGCCGGGTTGGAAGTATAACAACATCCCATGCAGATAACCAGGAGATGGACAAAGGTGGCAAATGGGAACGTTGGAACCAGCCTGACTAAGCATTTGTTGGTCCTATATACAGCCTATGTGGGAAGTTTACATTCACATAGGTTGGAGTCATTAAAACTTGTTTTTCAACCACTCCACAAATATCTTGACATATTTACCTGATTTGTTTGATATTAATAGTTAACAAATAGTAGGACATTTCTGTTCTGTTTAATCCTGTGTTTCTATAAAGAGATGGTTTCCACTCTAACAAACTATAGTTTTGGCAAGTCAATTAGGACATCTACTTGGTGCATGACACAAGTCATTTTTGTTTACAGACAGATTATTTCACTTATAATTCACTATATCACAATTGCAGTGGGTCAGACGTTTACATACACTAAGTTGACTGTGCCTTTAAACAGCTTGGAAAATTCCAGAAAATTATATCATGGCTTTAGAAGCTTCTGATAGGCTAATTGACATAATTTGAGTCAATTGGAGGTGTACCTGTGGATGTATTTCAAGGCCTACCTTCAAACTCAAGCAAGTGCCACTGCTTGACAACATGGGAAAATCAAAAGAAATCAGCCAACAACTCAGAAACAAATTGTAGACATCCACAAGTCTGGTTCATCCTTGGGAGCAATTTCCAAACGCCTGAAGGTACCACGATCATCTGTGCAGAACAATAGTATGCAAGTATAAACACCATGCGACCACGCAGCCATCATAACAATCAGGAAGGAGACACGTTCTGTCTCCTAGAGATGAACGTACTTTGGTGTGAAAAGTGCAAATCAAATCCAGAACAACAGCAAATGACCTTGTGAAGATGCTGTAGGAAACAGGTATAAAAGTATCTATTTCCACTGTAAAATGAGTCCTATATCGACATACAGTGGGGCAAAAAAGTATTTAGTCAGCCACCAATTGTGCAAGTTCTCCCACTTAAAAAGATGAGAGAGGCCTGTAATTTTCATCATAGGTACACTTCAACTATGACAGACAAAATGAGAAAAAAAATCCAGAAAATCACATTGTAGGATTTTTTATGAATTTATTTGCAAATTATGGTGGAAAATAAGTATTTGGTCAATAACAAAAGTTTTAAGGAGCAGAACTGAAAAAATGTGTGCGAGCAAGGAGACCTACAAACCTGACTCAGTTACACCAGCTCTGTCAGGAGGAATAGGCCAAAATTCACCCAATTTATTGTGGGAAGTTTGTGGAAGGTTCCCTGAACTGTTTGACCCAAGTTAAACAATGTATAGGCAATGCTACCAAATACGAATTGAGTGTATGTAAACTTATGACCCACTAGGTATGTGATGAAATAAATAAAAGCTGAAATAAATAATTCTCTCTACTATTATTCTGACATTTCACATTATTAAAATTAAGTGGTGATCAAAGACAGGGAAGTTTTACTATAATTAAATGTCAGGAAATGTGAAAAACTGAGTTTAAATGTAATTGGCTAAGGTGTATGTAAACTTCTGACTTCAACTATAATATCTGTTTGTTCATTGTCAGTTAAGCTGCTCAGCCCAACAGTCAAACCCAATGGTTTCATTATTGCAATAACTAATCGATATTAAATAAAGATGATTATTTTAAGAAATGACAAAGTCTTTCTCAGTACTGAAATTTCAACGACACCTGGCCTCCACAATCACCCTACCTCATCCCAATTAAGATGGTTTGGGATGAGTTGGACTTCAGAGTGAAGGAAAAGCAGCCAACAAGTGCTCAGCATATGTGGGAACTCCTTCAAGACTGTTGGAAAAGCATTCCAGGTGAAGCTGGTTGAGAGAAAGCCAGGAGTGTGCAAAGCTGTCATCAAGGCAAAGGGTGGCTACTTTGAAGAATCTCAAATATAAATAATATTTTGATTTGTTTAACACTTTTTTTTTTGGTTACTACATGATTCCATATCTGTTATTTCATAGTGTTGATGTCTTCGCTATTATTCTACAATGTACAAAATAGTAAAATTAAAGAAAAATCCTTTTGACTGGTACTGTATATTTTTTAACCAATATTAACTTTACAGTGACCATTTGTTCATCATTTTCCATCCTTCTCTACCATCCGTCAGTGGTTGGCACCTTTCTTCTAGCTGCCATGCCATTGTAGGACAGAGCTCAGTGATATCACAGGTGATGATGCGGTAAAGGTTTTACAGGGACAAGATGAGTGTAGGTGATCCCCCTCTGCTCCGTCTACTGTCTCACACTGTGTGTGGCGGAAATGTGTGCGTGCATATGTATGTATGTGGGTATGTGTGTGTGTGTGTGCATGCATGCTCCATGTGTGACTTTGTGTGTATGTGTATGTGTATGCATGTGTGTGAAAATGTGTGTGTGTGTGTGTGTGTGTGTATGGAACAGCATGTACACTCATAAACATCCTCCAGGCAATAGGAGTCATTCTTGGAATATTTATTTTAGCTGGTAACGCAAAGAGGCAGCCAACCCCTAATCTTGCCCTCAGCTCTTTTCTCTGAAGCACAGAGGAGGGGAGGAGAAGAAAAAGAGAGAGGGGTCGGGGGAAGGGAGGGTCAGTATGACTGGAGAGGATTCTCAAAGAGAGAGAAAGAGAGTGGTGGGTACCAGGGACGAATGGGCGATAAATGGAAGAGGACGTGTGTGTGCAATGTGTGTGTGTGTGTGTGGGCAGATTGTGGAATGGGGGTGACTGGGGGCTGGGCGTGGAGACCCTGTGTTCAATGGGGCTCTAAGGCAGAAAAGGGGGGGCAGATGGGGGGTGGTGGAGGTGAGGAAGGGGGTTCTACTAGTAAAGAGGGTGCGGGGTGTTCCCGGAGGCTGAATGTGGCTCGCCGTGTGTCTGATTCAATGTGAATGGCAGCGTGCCGTGCGGCCCCATCCCGGCCAAATCCCTTTTGACATTCTTCGCCTTCTCTTAGATGTCGGCGCAGAAGGAAAGAGGGGCACACACAACACCAGAGCAGGCACTGACTTTCTCTCTCCTACACTCTGTGGAACACACACACACAGTCAGATGCACAGGGCACCTATTCAGTGGTGTGTACATTCTTGACATGCCACATGCTATTTCTTTCACATGGGTCTACATGGACACGTGAACTACAGTATATGTGTTGATGTGCACACTTGGACCTGAAACGGCAGCCTACATGGCTTGTGACAGCTCCTTGTGCCAATACTGCTTTAGCATTTCATCTTGGCTGGTAGATAATACATTTACTCTGCAATTAGAATTTTAGGTGGTCACTTGTCACAGTAAACAAGACCACAATCAGCTTGAATTATTTTGATTGTGAAGCACTGACATAGACACACAAGCCTGTTATTGTATATAGTTCCCCAAGATGAATGTCTTTCCTTTTCGAGATGGACCGATACATTTCTATTCTTTCTTGCTCGACTGTCTTATGACAGTGTAAATGTATTTTTCCCTCTTCACTATATTCAGTGTGACACTCCGTTACAGAGGGGACATGTTTGAGTGGATCACAGTTGAGTTCCCATCTGTATTTGGGGACATATTTTACCGTGGCACAGAGGGGGATAGAGTCCTGCTGTTTTATGACAGAGGCTGCAACTCCTCATGTCATCCTTGTGCCTGTCGTTTGTTTGTGTCTGTCTGTGTATTTCTTTAAAATGTTGGTTATTTTTGGGGGTCAATATTTGTATTTGTTTTGTTATTTTTTGTTGGGAGGGATACAGGTAAATGATCCATTTCAGGTTATAGGTTTATATAACATTTACCCGTAGGCTGCCACTCACAATTCTGTATAAAACAGGGAAAATGAAACAAAAAAGAAGCGGGCCTCCACCCCGAACATCCCATCCCATTCACCCAACCAACATGTCTCCACCCCCACTCTCGGAAACCAGGTTTTCCACCTCCACAGCAACTGGGTTTTCTCTTTCACACTTCCCAGCCACAGAGAACACTCTCCCTATACCACCCCTTCCCCATGGGCGTAAAAGTAAAGAAAGTAAAAATGATTCAAATATATACACATACAGTGCATTTGGAAAATATTCAGATCCCTTTACTTTTTTCACATTTTGTTACGTTACGTGGTTTTTCCCTTTATCAATCTACACACAATACTCCATAATGACAAAGCATAAACAGATTTTTTGCAAATGTTAAAAAAAACTCTGAAATATCACATTTACATAAGTATTAAATTAGCTAAACAACTACCGGTAGCCATATTAATAACAAAAATAGAAGAGGTTTTACAATCAGAGTTATTTTCTATCTCGATTGTAAAACCTCTTCTTTTTTAACTTTCAGATATGGTTACTAAACAGCAACCCACAACGAGCCACCAAAAGCTATGTTTACTAGCAAATGTTAGCACATGACTGGAGTTGGCTAGCTAGTTAGCCTGGCGCCTGCTAACATGTCATACACCCCCGCCTTGCATTTGTAACATCAGCAACTGTAAATACACTGAACAAAAATATAAACGCAACATGTAAAGTATTGGTCCCATGGTTCATGAGCTGAAATAAAAGATCCCAGATTTTTTTAATAAGCACATAAAGATTATTTCTCTCAAATGTTTTGCACAAATTAGTTTACATCCATTAGTGAGAATTTCTCCTTTACCAAGATAATGCATTCACCTGACAGGTGTGGCATATCAAGAAACTGATTAAACAGCATGATCATTACACAGGTGAACCTTTTGCTTGGGGCAATATAAGGCCACTCTAAAATGTGCAGTTTTGTCAAGCAACATAATTTTTCGACCATAAGCCTCCTTCAACGTGTAACCACGCCAACCCAGGACTTCCGCCTCATGTTAGCATTAGTCTCCAGAGTGGCGCAGCGGTCTAAGGAACTGCATCTCAGCGCAAGAGGCGTCACTGCAGTCCCTGGTTCGAATCCAGGCCTCATCACATCCGCCTGTGATTGGGAGTCCCATAGGGCGTAGCACAACTGGCCCAGAAGTTAAAAATGTGTTCCTAACTGACTTGCATAGTTAAATAAAAAATTATAGTGCTTGGCCCCATGTTGCAAGGATATGTACACAATTCCTGAAAGCTGAAAATGTCCCAGTTCTTACATGGCCTGCTTACTCACCAGACATGTCACAGATTAAGCATGTTTGGGATATTCTGGATCTATGTGTACGACAACGTGTTCCATTTCCCGTCAATACCCAGCGACGTTGCACAGCTATTGAATGGGACAACATTCCACAGTGAACAATGAACAGCCTGATCAACTCTATGCGAAAGAGATGTGTTACGCTGCATGAGGCAAATGGTGGTCACACCAGAGACTAACTGGTTTTCTGATCCACGCCCGTACTAAGGTATCTGTGACCAACAGATGCATATCTCTATTCCCAGTTATATGTCATCCATAGATTAAGGCCTAATGAACTGTAATTCAGTCAAATCTTTACAATTGCTGCATTGTCATGGCTCACATAAACACCATCATCCCAGGAACCCTAGACCCACTCCAATTTGCATACCGCCCAAACAGATCCACAGATGATGCAATCTTAATCACACTCCACACTGCTCTTTTCCACCTGGACAAAAGGAACACCTATATGAGAATGCTGTTCATTGACTACAGCTCAGTGTTCAACACCATAGTGCCCACAAAGCTCATCACTAAGCTATGTATCCTGGGACAAAACACCTCCCTCTGCAACTGGATCCTGGACTTCCTGATGGGCTTTCCCCAGGTGGTAAGGGTAGGCAACAACACATCTTCCACGCTGATCCTCAACACTGGGGCCCCTCAGGGGTGCGTGCTTAGTCCCCTCCTGTAATCTCTGTTCACCCATGGCTGCGTGGCCAAACACAACTCACAGTGGTAGGCCTGATCACCGACATTAATGAGAAAGCCTATAGGGAGGAGTTCAGAGACCTGGCACTGTAGTGCCAGGATTACAACCTCTCCACCAATGTGAGCAAGACAAAGGAGCTGATCGTGGACTACAGGAAAAGGCGGGCCAAACAGGCCCCCATTAACATCGATGGGGCTGTCTGGAGCGGGTCGAGAACTTCAAGTTCTTCAGTGTCCACATCACCAACAAACTATCATGTTCCAAGTACACCAACACAGTCGTGAAGAGAGTACAACAACACATTTTCCCTCTCAGGAGACTGAGAAGATTTGGCATTGGTCCTCAAAAAGTTCTACAGCTGCACCATCGAGAGCATACTAACCGGTTGCATCACAGCCCGGTATGGCAACTGCTCGGCATCTGCCCGCAAGGTACTACAGTAGGTAGTGCGTATGACTCAGTACATCACTGGAGCCAAGCTTCCTACCATCCAGGACCTATATACTAGGCAGTGTGAGAGGAAGGCCCAGTCTCCCAAGTCATAGACTGTTCCCTCTGCTACTGCAAGGCAAACGGTACTGGAGCGCCAAGTCTCGGACCAAAAGGCTCCTTAACAGCTTCTACCCCCAAGCCATTAGACTGCTGAACAACTAATAAAATGGCCACCGGACTATTTACATTGACCCCCCCACCTCCCATTTGGTTTTACACTGCTGCTACTCTCTGTTTATTATCTATGAATAGTCACTTTACAAATGACTTCGACTAGCCTGTACTCCCGCACATTGACTCGGTACCGGTATCCCCTGTGTATAGCCTCATTATAGTACATTTATTGTGTTACTTTTTGATTTAATTTAGAAATTCATTTTAACTTGAGTTTATTTAGTAAATATTTTAACTCTATTTCTTGAACTGCATTGTTGGTTAAGTGCTTGTAACTAAGCATTTCACAGTAAGGTCTACCATGAAATGGTAGCGCATGTGAAAATAACATGTGATTTGATTTGTTGCATTTATATTTTTGTTCAGTGTAATTTTACGATCTTGCTATGTATCATAATTGACAAGGGTTGAAATTGGTTATGATTATGACTGTGGATTCATTTCAATCTCACAAAATTATCGGCATGATGCATTACATGATTCCAACAGATGTAAATAACAAGTATTGCATTTACTGTTGTAAATCTCTAAAACTGAAGCTGGTTTAATTATAAAAAATATTTGCCTTCGCATGCCTGATAGACATGGCTGTAGGTAGATCCTGTCTGCCTACCTACCTACCTACCTACCTACGTACAAGGTCACTGTGAAATGGTTGAGGGTTATGCCATATTTATTTATTTTTTAGGTTAGATATTGTTGTAAATATAATCTCTGCACCTGTGCACATGTATGCATGTTCAACTAGTCTACCCTAATGTTGATGTTATGCTGGCACAGATCAAACTGTACAATGGAGTACAATTATATTGTTTTGTCTTACAAACAATACCATGTGGTGCCTGGGCTTCTTTCCTAGAGTGGATTCTAAATGTAGAATTCCTTTGCCTGTAGCAGAACTCCCGTGAGCTGTATCCCTCATGAGGGATTAGAAATCTTGCTGGATTTCAAGCAGATGACTCACAAGGAGCTGAATGGCAGTTTGATCATGACAGCACTCCTCACAAAGCTTTACAAGTATTCCCTGAACGTACTGAATTTTCTTACTGTTTCACCATGACAACCAGTTGTCTTACCTACAGATTGTTACACCAGATTATGTGATTTAATCAAAGATTTTTGGTATCCATCACTGGGAGTTACAAGATATGTACTGTTTGGTGTAGCACATAGAATTTTTGACCAACCTTGGCGATGCCGTCGTCGTCCTCGATTCAGGGAAACAGGAGTCACATCAAATGTCCGTGTCCAGTTGCAGTTTGAATTGCTCCATTATTAAAATGTACTTTTCTTGCTCCATGATGTAATACAACAATGTGTACACCGCCATCTTGTCTGTTTCTATAACGACACAGGTTGAGACCCAGATGCAGACATAGGAGGCAGATGGTTAGAGTCTCTGATATTTATTAAAATACAAATCAAATTGTATTGGTCACATACACATGGTTTGCAGATGTTATTGTGAGTGTAGCTTGTGCTTCTAGTTCCAACAGTGCAGCAATATCTAACAGCTCCACAACAACTACTTAATACACACAAATCTAAGTAAAGGAATAAGAATATCTACATATAAATATATGAATGAGCAATGACAGAGAGGCATAGGCAAGATGCAATAGATGGTATAAAATACAGCATATACATGAGATGAGTAATGCAAGATATGTAAACATTATTAAAGTGGCATTATTAAAGTGACTAGTGATCCATTTATTGGCCTTGAGATATAAGCTGTTTTTCAGTCTTTTGGTCCCAGCTTTGCTGCACCTGTACTGACCTCACCTTCTGAATGATAGTGGGATGAACAGGCAGTGGCTCAGGTGGTTGTTGTCCTTGATGATCTTTTTGGCCTTCCTGTGACATCGGGTGATGCAGGTGTCCTGGAGGGCAGGTAGTTTGATGATGCGTGAGGGTTTTACTTGAGAAGGTATAGTTAAATATAATACAAAGAAAAAAACAACTGTTGTTGTATATTTTTTTGTACCGTCATCTTTGAAATGCAAGAGAAAGGCCATAATGTATTATTTCATCTCCGGTGAAATTTTGATTTTGGCCACTAGATGGCAACAGTGTATGTGCAAAGTTTTAGACTGATCCAATGAACCATTGTATTTCTGTAAAAAAATTGGTATCAAGACTGCCCAAATGTGCCTAATTTGTTTATACCTTTTCATACATGAGTTCCAAATATCCCCAGAGTGAGTTTTTTTATGCACGTGATGTTATGAATGTTCCCTTCATTCCAGAATGTGATTGTTACGCAACAGTACATTTAATCCGTGCTGCCCTCAAACCAAGGCACGCAGCCTGTTTTTATTTATAGGCTGTTTTCAACTTTCTAACAAGTTTTCATTTTCTAAGAACAGTTTGAATTGAGGTGTGTTCCACCTCCTCATTCATTCACATAAAATGTGTCATTTTTACTTTTGCGGACAATACATTTTTTTGACATTTCTGACCTGGACAAAAATCCATAAGCACTTCCCAAATGTTTGTGCAGTTCCAAGTCTGCAGACATTTGCACATCTCCTGTCAGAACAGGATCTGCACACACGTGTTCACATTTTCCGTCTGTTGCCCGCATCGCGGTCATTGTTGATTTCATTACTAATAATAACTTTGGAAATATGTGCATTTCTATCAAAGTAAGTGCCTTATTACGTTATAATATTTTCTGTTTGTTGTGTTATGTCGTTTCCTCTGTAGTTCACTGTATGTATGGAGCATAATATATTTGTGTATATTCCTTATAACCGCAGGTACGCGAGGTAACGTTACTCATTTCATAACCTTTATGGTGCTATATTCATTCGTGTTTATGTAGCTAGCTATATTCTTCTATTATCTCTGTAAAACAATGCTAATTGTGTCAGATAAATATTAGCTTGTGTTGTATTTTGAAGCTACCCTGGCCTTATGACTCCCAAGTGGCGCAGTGGTCTAAGGCACAGAATTTCAGTGCTAGAGATGTCACTACAGACATCCTGGTTAAAATCCAGGCTGCGTTTCTATCAAAGTAAGTGCTTTATTATGTTATAATAGTTTATCGCTTCCTCAAGGTGTCAACAGTCTTCAGACATAGTTTCAGGCTTTTATTTTGAAAAATGAGCCAGAAAGATAACATCGCGTTAGGTGGTCACATGAGTTTTGCTCGCGCAACAGAATTTGGACAGCAATTGTTTTTCCCTCTCCTACTGATAAAGATTTATTGCGGTTGATATATTATCGATTATATATTTTAAAAACAACCTGAGGATTGATTATAAAAAACGACATAACCTGAAAGGCCGCTCAGCAAGGAAGAATCCAATGCTCCAAAACCGCCATAAAGGACTTTGTGAAGATATATATCCACTGTATTCCAAACTTCTTCCATTTAAGAATTATGGAGGCCACTGTGTTCTTGGGGACCATCAATGATGTAGACATGATTTGGTACCCTTCCCTCAGATCCATTCCCCCAACTCCAAATCCGTAAACACGGGCACCCTCAGATGTCATCCTAACAAACTCGTCCTCTAAATACACCTCTGCTGTTTTCAATCAAGATCTCAGCGATCACTGCCTCATTGCTTGCATCCGTAATTGGTTTGCGACCAAACGACCACCCCTCATCACTGTCAAACGCTCCTTAAAACACTTCTGCGAGCAGGCCTTTCTAATTGACCTGGCCGGGGTATCCTGGAATGACATTGACCTCATCCCGTCAGTAGATGATGCCTGGCTATTCTTTAAAAGTGCCTTACTCACCATCTTAAATAAGCATGCCCCATTCAAAAAAGTTAGAACTACGAATAGATATAGTCCTTGGTTCACTCCAGACCTTTCTGCCCTTGACCAGCACAAAACATCCTGTGACGTTCTGCATTAGCATCGAACAGCCCCCGTGATATGCAACTTTTCAGGGAAGTTAGGAACAAATATACACAGGCAGGTAGGATAGCTAAAGCTAGCTTTTTCAAACAGACATTTGCATCCTGTAGTACTAACTCAAAAAAGTTCTGGGACACTGTAAACTCCATGGAGAATAAGAGCACCTCCTCCCAGCTGCCCACTGCTCTGAGGATAGGAAACACTGTCACCACTGATAAATCCACTATAATTGAGAATTTCAATAAGAATTTCTCTATGGCTGGCCATGCTTTCCACCTGGCTACCCCTACCTCGGTCAACTGCCCGGCACCCTCCACAGCAACCCGCCAAAGCCCCCACCATTTCTCCTTTACCCAAATCCAGATAGCTTAAGTTCTGAAAGAGCTGCAAAATATGGACCTCTACAAATCCTCCGGGCTAGACAATCTGGACCCTCTCTTTCTAAAATTATCTGCCGAAATTGTTGCAACATCTCTGATGTCTCTCTGGAAGGCAACCCATGCTCTAATTTCGTCTACCTTGTTGTCAAGAGACTGGACATTGGCGGGTAGTATACTCGGAAGCGATGGGCGGTGTACACGCCTACGGAGCCTGACCAGGAGGCCGCTACGTCTTCCTCTTCTGCGGCGATGTTGTTTTGGGTCGGCTTCTGGGATTTTATCCACTGTCCTGAGTGGTGGTCCGAACAAAGGATCCGCTTTGGGAAAGTCGTATGCCTGGTCGTAATGTTGGTAAGTTGACACCGCTCTTATACGCAATAGTTCTTCCCGGTTGTATGTAATAACACCTAAGATTTTCTGGGCTAACACAGTAAGAAATAATACATAGATTCTGCATAGATTCCTAAGGACTTGAAGCGAGGCGACCATCTCTGTCGGCACCATCTTTACTAACCAACCATAAACCATTTATACTCATTCATCATTGCCACCAACACACAGAGTGAGTTAGCTATATCGACCATTCCATTTCCACAAACAAACATGTTTACTCTGCTGAAGGTACCTACCAGTCTAGCACAGACTACCATGGCATAGACAAAATTGATTGACAGTGTGTAATCCAAAAAAGATAGCTTCTATGATTTAGCTGATGGCTTTCAGAGTTCAGTACATGACTGTAACGTTAGCTAACTAAACTAATCGGGCCTGAGGGAGAGGTAACTGTCATGGGGTTAGCACGCACACACACACACACGCACACACACACACACACACACACACACACACACACACACACACACACACACACACACACACACACACACACACACACACACACACACACACACACACACTATATCCTTTTTAAGAGGGGGGTTACTTCCTTAGCGAAAGGCTTGTGCGTGCCCCCCCCCACCTTCTCCACCCCAACCCCACCCCCAGTCTGGGTGTCGATATGTGTCCGCTTGGGTTTGTTTGAGTCCCTGTCATGTCACGTACAGTCTGTTGTGTGGCTGCATTTGTCCTTGCCTCGGGCCCAATGTGTCCAAGACAAGCGTTTTGTTTGACTTCAGCCATCTTTGGTCGGAGACCACATATACTGTTTATCTGAGGAGTGCTGGGTCAACAGTTCTACTCCGTATAAGGCCTGGATTTTAAGAGTTTAATAATATATTGGGCAAAGGACTGGGAGCGGATATTTCCAGGCTTGTAGTGTTTCGTTCTCATGCTTACAGTCAAGAAAATCTGAAGGGGATTTGGAAGACGAATTTATGACTGGATAATTTTAAACTGAATGTGTTTTCTGCATGTTCATGGTTTGTCTCAAATGGCACCCTGTTCCCTATATAGTGCACTATTTCTATCAGAGCTATGTGTACCCTGGTCAAAGGTAGTGCCCAATATAAGGGAATAACGTTCCATTTGGGATGCAGCCCTGCAGTGCGTATGAGATTAGTTTGTGTGTGCAGGTTTCTTCTTCAGTTCTTCATTCTTAATTTTAAGTTTCCTCAGTGAACCAATCAGCTCAGAAAATGACTATGTGCACAGTGTGTGCACAGTCAGCATTCCCCTCCAATGAGCAAGCTGGTGGAACATTTTACGCCATGAGCAGCAAACGCAAACAAGAACCGCTGTTGGTTTAGAGAATGTTATACTTGGATTGTGCATCTAAAATGATCCAAAGGTGATTCATAATATTTATAGAATGAATCTTGATCCAGATGAGATTCCACAGTAAGAAATACAGTAGATTACATGGTTTTTCCCATGCTGAATAAATCATGTGAACACTGATATATAATTTACATATTTAAAACGGTATATTTAGGGCTGTCAGACACTGTACCTGTATACAGTATATACTGATACACTAGTTAAAAAGTTCCCTTAGTTTAGTCTGTGACACAATGTGTGGAGAGCGCCGTGGCAGCACGTACAATTGCAAACCATGGCAAATGGAAACTTTTATAGTAGAGCTGTTTATCATTGACAATCTCAATACTTCTGTCTACATACCTTGAAGTACACTAACACATAACCTATATTTCAGTCTTTAAAAGTGAAGACACACTACTGTTCTATGCACTATAAATCAGTAAAGTACATGTACATTTACCTTCTTAATGAAATATATCTGATTTTGAACTAAACCCCATGATGTGTTTAAAAAGCATTTTTATGGTAGTGAATATACATGGATTATGCAAGAGTGTGTTGTGTTGGAACTCAGGGCAAATTACGCACTTGTCTCTTTCAGTGAGTGTCACCCAGACCAACACTGTGGGTCTATCACAAGCCTGCCCTTCCCCTAAGCCCAAAGTAACTCTTCAGAACACAGAATGAAACACAACACAGAGATGGCTTCACCTAGAGGACCCAAGTTTGTAAATATACGGTGTAGTCATATCCTTGGAGGGCTTTTGTTTGAACATTGTTACATTTAAAAACCTGTCTGCTTGAAACCTCAGTGAGCAACCCTAGAATTGAGAAAAACAGAATAAAAAAATAATAATAACAGACAAGAGAGACGAAAAACCCATTGCAGGAGAGTCGGGATACGACTTTGTGGTACGCTTTCAGAAGCCCAGCTTCCATCCCCTGGGCTCACATTGATGTCATTGTCAAACATTGTTCGCACTACCCCCCACCATCACACATCCCCCCTCGATCACACATCGCTTCCTGCCCCCCACTTTCTCTATCAGCACTCATGCCTCGGGCACTGCAGGCGAGACTTGTAAGGATTAATTAACCAATTAGGAGAACAGCCCTTGAGACACGTTGGGGGCACCCTCTTCGTCATCACCCTGACACTGAGGGGCAGACCTCAATTAGGCTATTCTGGGGACTCCAGGAGAGAGAGAGAGAGAGAGAGAGAGAGAGAGAGAGATAATAATGTGTGCATTCCCTTGAGTGAGCAACCTTTTAATTGAATTATCATTAGTCCTGATGTCGATTCCTGTTTCGGGGTCTTTTAGCCCCCTCTTACCCCCGGATGCTGGCGGAATGAAACGCCAGCCCACTCGGTGCTGCTTGATTAGGCTGATAAAGAGAGGAGCAGATGTACCCCCCTCCGTCCCTTCTTCCCTCTTTTCTTTAATTACTGCTCATAGTTCATACTGCAGGCGACTCTGACTGACAGTCTGTCTGCATACCTATGGGCAGCATCTCTCCCACACTGACTTTGGGAGGAGACTTCCCTCCCTTTGGGATGAGAAACTTTAGAGTAAGGGCGCGCGTGTGCGTGTGTGTGTGTGTGTGTGTGTGTGTGTGTGAGAGAGAGAGAGAGAGAGAGATGGATGAAGATAAAGAGAGAGAAAAAGCAATTGAATGAATTCCAGGCATGTTTATGAATCATGTATAATCACATTCCCTAATCATATCATTGTATATTAAAGTGGACATGCTCCCAAATTGCCCACTGTACTTGCTGCACTACGAGCCAGCCAGTCAGTCATTTGAGATTGACGGATGGCTCATTGCCAGTTGATTGTGGCATGTATTCCCAGTGTCAGCGGTTAAAAGCTGGGCCAGAGACAGCAAGGGGACTGGAGAGAGAGAGAGTGGCAGAGAAAAGATGGGTCCTCACACACACACACACACACACACACACACACTGTCGCCCTACTTATCACAGCGCTGATCTACATGGTTGTGCATTATGAATAGGCCGTGCTGAGATGTATATCCTCTCTAAATGATGGTACCTAACTTCTGGAGGCTAAACACACTTAACCCGAGTGTTTTTTATTTTAACAGACCTAACACAATGGCAGTAGAGCAATAGATCGAGGGAGTGTGTCAGAAATATTTCAATGCCGTTATTATGAGCACAAGAGCTTGCGATGGTGCAAAAGGGCTATGTTTTGATGAATAAACAATTTGTAAGCGGGCTTGGGGGAGGGGTAGATACGGTGCCTTGCGAAAGTATTCGGCCCCCTTGAACTTTGCGACCTTTTGCCACATTTCAGGCTTCAAACATAAAGATATAAAAATGTATTTTTTTGTGAAGAATCAACAAGTGGGACACAATCATGAAGTGGAACGACATTTATTGGATATTTCAAACTTTTTGAACAAATCAAAACCTGAAAAATTGGGCGTGCAAAATTATTCAGCCCCCTTAAGTTAATACTTTGTAGCGCCACCTTTTTCTGCGATTACAGCTGTAAGTCGCTTGGGGTATGTCTCTATCAGTTTTGCACATCGAGAGACTGAAATTGTTTCCCATTCCTCCTTGCAAAACAGCTCGAGCTCAGTGAGGTTGGATGGAGAGCATTTGTGAACAGCAGTTTTCAGTTCTTTCCACAGATTCTCGATTGGATTCAGGTCTGGACTTTGACTTTGCCATTCTAACACCTGGATATGTTTATTTTTGAACCATTCCATTGTAGATTTTGCTTTATGTTTTGGATCATTGTCTTGTTGGAAGATTGTCTTGTTGGAGTCTTTTGCAGACTCCATCAGGTTTTCTTCCAGAATGGTCCTGTATTTGGCTCCATCCATCTTCCCATCAATTTTAACCATCTTCCCTGTCCCTGCTGAAGAAAAGCAGGCCCAAACCATGATGCTGCCACCACCATGTTTGACAGTGGGGCTGGTGTGTTCAGGGTGATGAGCTGTGTTGCTTTTACGCCAAACATAACGTTTTGCATTGTTGCCAAAAAGTTCAATTTTGGTTTCATCTGACCAGAGCACCTTCTTCCACATGTTTGGTGTGTCTCCCAGGTGGCTTGTGGCAAACTTTAAACAACACTTTTTATGGATATCTTTAAGAAATGGCTTTCTTCTTGCCACTCTTCCATAAAGGCCAGATTTGTGCAATATACGACTGATTGTTGTCCTATGGACAGAGTCTCCCACCTCAGCTGTAGATCTCTGCAGTTCATCCAGAGTGATCATGGGCCTCTTGGCTGCATCTCTGATCAGTCTTCTCCTTGTATGAGCTGAAAGTTTAGAGGGACGGCCAGGTCTTGGTAGATTTGCAGTGGTCTGATACTCCTTCCATTTCAATATTATCGCTTGCACAGTGCTCCTTGGGATGTTTAAAGCTTGGGAAATCTTTTTGTATCCAAATCCGGCTTTAAACTTCTTCACAACAGTATCTCGGACCTGCCTGGTGTGTTCCTTGTTCTTCATGATGCTCTCTGCACTTTTAACGGACCTCTGAGACTATCACAGTGCAGGTGCATTTATACAGAGACTTGATTACACACAGGTGGATTGTATTTATCATCATTAGTCATTTAGGTCAACATTGGATCATTCAGAGATCCTCACTGAACTTCTGGAGAGAGTTTGCTGCACTGAAAGTAAAGGGGCTGAATAATTTTGCACGCCCAATTTTTCAGTTTTTGATTTGTTAAAAAAGTTTGAAATATCCAATAAATGTCATTCCACTTCATGATTGTGTCCCACTTGTTGTTGATTCTTCACAAAAAAATACAGTTTTATATCTTTATGTTTGAAGCCTGAAATGTGGCAAAAGGTCGCAAAGTTCAAGGGGGCCGAATACTTTCGCAAGGCACTGTAAGCTTTAATATTGTAGATAGATTGTAGCTTCCATCAATGTAATTGTCTGCATAATCTCCAATCCTCAATATACTTTTTTGTAAATATATACAGTACCAGTCAAAAGTTTGGACACACCTACTCATTCAAGGGTTTTTCTTTATATGGACTATTTTCTAGAAGAATAGTGAAGACATCAAAACTTTGAAATAACACGTATGGAATCATGTAGTAACCAAAAAAGTGTAAAACAAATCAAAATATATTTTAGATTTTAGAATGTTCATAGTAGCCACCCTTTGCCTTGATGACAGCTTTGCACACTCTTGGCATTCTGTCAACCAGGTTCACCCGGAATGCTTTTCCAACAGTCTTGAAGGACTTCCCACACATGCTGAGCATTTGTTGGCTCCTTTTCCTTCACTCTGCGGTCCAACTAATCCCAAGCCTTCTCAATTGGGTGATTATGGAGGCCAGGTCATCTGATGCAGAACTCCATCACTTTCCTTTTTGGTCAATAGCCCTTACACAGCCTGGAGATGTGTTGGGTCATTGTCCTGTTGAAAAACAAATTCTAGTCCCACTAAGCCCAAACCAGATGGGATGGTTTATTGCTGCAGAATGCTGTGGTAGCAGTGATTGTTTAAGTGTGCCTTGAATTCTAAATAAATTGGCGACAGTGTCATCAGCAAAGCACCCCCACACCATCACACCTGTGGAGATCATCCGTTCACTTACTCTGCGTCTCACAAAGACATGGAGGTTGGAACCAAAAATCTCAAATGTGGATTCATCAGACCAAAGGACATATTTCCACCGGTCTAATGTCCATGGCTCGTATTTCTTGGCCAAAGCATGTCTTTTCTTCCTATTGGTGTCCTTCAGTGGTGGATTCTTTGCAGCAATTCGCCCATTAAGGCCTGATTCACTCAGTCTCCACTGAACAGTTGATGTTGATACAGTGGGGAGAACAAGTAGCAGGTGTTCATCAATTATCTCTCTGTACTTTTCTCTGTTAATATTTGCCTAGATTCTGACTAGTCTTCCAGTCCCTGCGCTGAAAAACATCTCCACAGCATGATGCTGTCACCACCATTCTACACCGTAGGGATGGTGCCAGGTTTCCTCCAGATGTGAAGCTTGTGCCTTTTGGAGCTCTGTCAGAGTGACCATCGAGTTCTTGGTCACCTCCCTGATGAAGGCCCTTTTCCCTGACTGCTCAGTTTGGCCGAGCGGCCAGCTCTTGGAAGAGTCTTGTTGGTTCCAAACTTCTTCCATTTAAGATCTGTGTTTTTGGGGACCTTCAATGCTGCAGAAATGTTTTGGGTACCCTCCCCCAGATCTGTGCTTCTGCACAATCCTATTTTGCTCTGACATGCAGCTGTGGGACCTTCTGTAGACAGGTGTGTGCCTTTCCAAATAGTGTTCAATCAATTGAATTTACCAGAGGTGGACTCAAATCAAGTAATAGAAACATATCAAAGATGATCAATGGAAACAGGACACACTCAATTTCGAGTCTCATAACAAAGGATCTGAATAGTTAGGTAAATAAGGTATTTCTGTATTTTTATTTGTATACATTTACAAACATTTCTAAAAACCTGTTTTTGATTCGTCATGATGGGGTATTGTGTGTCGAGGAACATATTTTATTTAATCCATTTTAGACTAAGGATGTAACGTAACAAAATGTGAAAAAAGACAATGGGTTTGAATACTTTATGAAAGCACTGTAAATACTCATACATACATACATATTGAACACAGATATATATCAATATACATACCTATACACATACATAAACATACAGACACAGCTTCTATAGCTTAACTTCTCTAGGGTAGGGGGCAACATTTGGAATTTTGGATGAAAAGCGTGCCCAAATTAAACTGCCTTCTACTCAGGCCCAGAAGAGAGGATATGCATATAATTAGTAGATTTGGATAGAAACCACTCTAAAGTTTCCAAAACTGTTAAAATAATGTATGTGAGTATAACAGGACTGATTTGGCAGGTGAAAACCTGAGAAAAAGCCATTCAGGAAGTTTTCTGTTGTAGTTTTCTATTCAATGCCATTACAGTATCCATTGACTTAGGACTCAAATTTCAGTTCCTATGCCTTCCACTAGATGTCAACAGTGTTTAGAAATTGTTTCAGGCTTGTATTCTGAAAAATGAGAGAGTAAGAGCAGTCTGAATGAGTGGACCCTGCAGTGTCACAGAGCTTTTTCATGCACGCGACCGAGAAAGTGCCTTTCTTGTTTATCTTTTAAATTAACGACGTTATTGTCCGGGTGAAATATATTCGATTATTTAGGCTAAAAACAACCTGAGGATTGAATATAAACATCGTTTGACATGTTTCTATGAACTTTATGGATACAATTTGGGTTTTTAGTCTGCCTGATGTGACTGCGTTTGAGCCTGTGGATTACTGAAGAAAACGAGCGAACAAAACTGAGGTTTTAAAGATATAAAGAGAGACTTTATCGAACAGAAGGAACAGTTACTGAATAAATGAATGTCTTCTGAGTGCAATTCTATGAAGATCATCAAAGGTAAGTGATTAATTGTATCTCTATTTCTGACTTGTGTAACTCTTCTACTTGGCTGGTTACTGTTTGTAATGATTTGTCTGCTGGGCTATGTTCTCAAATAATTGTAAGGTAATCTTTTTGCCGTAAAGCATTTTTAAAAATATGACACCATGGTTGGATTCACAAGAAGTTAATCTTTAAACCTATGTAAAATAGTTGTATCTTTTCAGAATTTTATAATGAGTATTTCTGTATTTGAATTTGGCGCTCTGCAATCTCACTGGAAGTTGGCCAGGTGGGACTCTAGCGTCCCACATACCCTATAGAGGTAAGTACTGCATGCATTTGTCTCAAGTTCTGTAAGTTATTGACAATCTTTGCATTGTCCTCCTGTACTCCCTGTTCACCCACGACTACGTGGCTGTGCACGCCTCCAACACCATCATTAAGTTTGTCGACGACACGACGGTGGTAGGCCTGATCACCGACGACGATGAGACAACCTATAGGGAGGAGTGTGATATGAAAGCAATTTGAAATTCTTTGCTCGTATTGGCGATGCTTGGAAATTGTAGTGCTCGTTAGTTATTTAATGAATAAACTTTTGTCAGTGTCGTACATATATTACATCACAGTGGTCTTGAAGGGCCAACCGGGCTCTCTTCCAGGTATGCGGCAGACAAACATCTGTGCCGAAGGTATGCCCACCTCTTCCTCTTGCTCAGGGAAGAGCGAGGGCTGATAACCCAGGGAACACGCAAAGGGCGAGAGACCTGTGGCAGAGCAAGGAAGGGTGTTGTGGGCGTATTCAACCCATACTAGTTGCTGGCTCCAGGTGGTGGGGTTGGCAAAGACTACACAGCGAAGAGTTGTTTCCAAGTCTTCTTTGGCTCGCTCCACCTGGCCGTTGGACTGGGGGTGGAGCCCGGAGGACAGGCTGGCCGATGACCCAATTTCCGTGCAGAACGGCTTCCAGAACCGGGACGAGAACTGAGGACCCTGGTCGGAGACCATGTCTAATGGGAGTCCATGGATCCAGAAGATGTGCTGGGACATCTCTTTGGCCGAGGGTAGCTTGGAGAGAGGAATGAAGTGAGCGGCTTTGGAAAACCGATCCACTACTGTCAGGATGGTGGCGTTACCATCAGATGGGGGAGACCCATGACAAAGTCCAGGGCTATGTGAGACCTGGGACCATGAGGGACAGGCAGAGGTTGAAGGAGTCTTGTTCTGTGCACAGACCGTGCATGTGGCAACGAACACGGAGACGTCTGGAAACAGGCCTCCAAAAGCGTTGTCGCACAAAGTCCAGTGGCAGGCAATACTGGAGGTGTGGGGCCACTGCAGGACTGAGGAGGGGAACGCGCCAGGAACAAACATCCGGTTATCTTGGCAACCCAGTGGGGTTCAGCTGGGAACACTGCACCTCACGAACCTGCTTCCCTATATTTCCCAAGCTGAGTGCCGTCGCCAGTGATGAGGTGGGAAGGATGGTCTCGGGTTACGATGTTGTAGCCGTAGGGCTAAAGCGGCGCAACAGCGCATCCAGCTTGACATTCTTGGATCCCGGTTGGTATGAGAGGGAGAAGTTGATCCTGGTGAAAAGCAGGGCCCATCTAGCTTGCCTGGAATTGAGACGCTTGGAAGTGCGGAAATATTCCAGGTTCTTGTGGTCGGTCCACACAATGAACTGATATTCCGCCCCCTCCAGCCAGGTCCTCCACTCCAACGCCGTCTTCACCACGAGAAGCTTGCGATTCCCCACCGCGTAGTACCTCTCTGTGGTGTTGAGACGATGGGAGATGAAAGCGCAGGGATGTCACCCAGGAAACGTTGCAGCTTCACCCTAGACAATATCTGGGGCCAATCCACCACCGCTCTCACCTTCCCGGGATCTACCTGTAAACTCCCTGCAGTGATGATGTAACCGGCGTTGGAGTGGAGGCACTGGCTGGAGGGGGCGTAATATCAGTTCATTGTGTGGACCAACCACAAGAACCTGGAATATCTCCGCACTTCCAAGAAAATCCTAATACCACGGGAACCTGAGGAGACTTAATGAGCTGGAATTTTATTGTCTCGCTGTGGTTCCCTGACACCCGTACCTTGATGGGGGTGGTGTTGTGGGTGACCCGGCCTATATAGCACCCGTCCAGCATGCTGACATCCATGGGAATGGAGAGGGGCTGAGTGGGGATGCCTAGCTCGGACGCCAGGGTAGCGTCTTAAAAACTCTCATCGGCCACAGAGTCGAGGCGTAACCGGAGAGATTTTGACTGGTTTCCCCACAGCAAAATTGCATGAAAAGGGGTGTGAGAAAGGGAAGAGGAGAAGTTCTCCATATGGCCCACCAGAATACTTGCTCCTACTGGTGAGCCTGGTCTTTTAGGGGACGGGTGGAGACAAAATCAATCAATCAGCCGATGTCACAAGGTGTTGTACAGAAACCCAGCCTAAAACTCCAAACAGCAAGCAAAGCAGATGTGGAAGCACGTATGTAGAAATGACCAGTAGTCTCACAATACAGGCAACTCTTAGTGTGAATCCTGTATAGCCGTTTGGCTGGAGACAGTTCTGCCTACTTGCATTGGCTCGGGAAAGGTGAACTGGCAGCATTCGGAGACTATCGGGGACTTTCAGGATGCTTCGGAGGCAAGGTGGAATCCTTGGGCGGGCGAGTGAAATCAAATCCCCTCTCCTACCTTCATTCCCATAGTCGCCCATCGATCCGAATGGTCAAGGTGATGAGCAAGTCGAGATCCGTCTGTAGTTCCCGAGGTGCAACATCGTCCTTTACTTATTCCGATACTCAGAGCAGGAACATGTTGAACTGCGCTTCTGGGTTCCAGGCACTCTCAATATTTTAAGCTTACTGCCAATATCAGATATGTCTATGTCCTGGGAAATGTTCTTGTTATTTACAACCTCATTCTAATCGCACTAGCTTACGTTTACTCAACCGTCCCGTGGTTCTACTGACAATTGAGATGTACAAACTATGGCATAAGAGGATGCCAATAAAAGGCAATCCCTAATTTCAATTAAGACAATAATGAGTGAGCTAGGATGGACGTAGTCAATATAACTATTTGTTATGCACTTAGAAGTACAGCGACAGAATTCAGAACATGGGCCTGACTTACAGTGTTCTCCCTATACACTGAGTCAGAACTGTAGGATAAATAAAGGGGGCATATAAGCAGACAATGAAAACTCTTACAATATTCAATGATTACATTTCTCAAAAACAGGTTATAGGCTACATGTGCACCACCAAGTCAGAACAATAGGCACAATTAAGAGGTGAAAATAGACCAAATTATTAGGGTGATGTAAGGAATTACGCTGGAAACGAGAAGCGGGTACAGGGAGTGAACATTTAATTAACCACAAACATGGAACAGGACAGGACAGCATCTGGACAGGAACACACAGCAACATTAATGCTGACACAGGGATTGAACCAAAGAAACGGACAGATACAGGAGGGGCAATCAACAAGGTAATGAAGTTCAGGTGAGTCCAATAATGCGCTGCTGCATGAGATGTTGACCGGAGATGATGCGCAGGTGCGCGTGACGATGGTGACAGGTGTGCGTAATGAAGGCAGTCTGGAGCCCTTGAGCACCATAGAGGGAGAGCAGGAGCAGGCGTGACAGGTGAGGCACATGGGCTACTAACAGCTTACTACACAACATACACTTGGTATTACATACTTACAGCATACATATCTCCCTGGCATACTACATAATTTATGCAGCAGCATACAAGACATTTTTGGACTCATCTTGTTGTGATGTGCTCCCTTGAACAGGAAGGTGGTGTGGCGGTCCTTTGTAGACAAATTTTGACAAAACTTTGTCATCAAAATCTGGCATTCTCTGGATTTATGGGGCTTTCAAGACAACTGGGAACTCAAAGAAAAAAAGTTTCATCATGATGATGTCCTCAGGTCGTAGCTCTAGAAAGAGGCCAGAAGTAAGATGAAGTTCAAAACGTATTTTCCCAGTTGTAGCTAATTTTTCCCGAGTCCCCAGTTGTCTTGAGCTCACTAAAGTCAGATTTTGCATTTCCGAGTTAACAGTTGAATGTTTATCATTTTTAACTCAGAAAAGAGACCCTTAATCTTAGACTTGGGACCACACAGCCACAGCCACTCCACTGAATAGCAGCCTAATGATTGCCTTGCAATGCTTGCAGTTAGCCACTGATTCCTTCCAAACCACTCATTTATCCTAATATGTAAATAATCGATCAAATCTGCGACAGAATATACTGTGTTCAATACAGGAGAAAAAGAACGAGGAGTGTGCACTCATTCACGTTCACCAAAATACTAGAGTCCTTCTGAGGGATACGTTGAAAGAATGCGATTACTTCTTCATTTTTCAAAAACAAGCATGAAACAATTTCTAAAGACTGTTGACATCTAGTGGAAGCCATAGGAACTGCAATCGGCATCCTAATCTTTAGACTTTCCCATAGAAAAGCATTGAAAAGTTCAATGACCTACAAAAAAATGCCTGAATGAATTGTCCTTAGGGTTTCGCCCAAATTGTATCCATAAAGTTCATAGAAACATGTCAAACGATGTTTATATTCAATCCTCAGGTTGTTTTTAGCCTAAATAATCGAATATATTTCACCCGGACAATAACGTCGTTAATTTAAAAGATAAACAAGAAAGGCACTTTCTCGGTCGCGTGCATGAAAAAGCTCTGTGACACTGCAGGGTCCACTCATTCAGACTGCTCTTACTCTCTCATTTTTTCAGAATACAAGCCTGAAACAATTTCTAAACACTGTTGACATCTAGTGGAAGGCATAGGAACTGAAATTGGAGTCCTAAGTCAATGGATACTGTAATGGCATTGAATAGAAAACTACAACAGAAAACTTCCTGAATGGCTTTTTCTCAGGTTTTCACCTGCCAAATCAGTTCTGTTATACTCACAGACATTATTTTAACAGTTTTAGAAACATTAGTGTTTTCTATCCAATACTACCATGCATATGCATATCCTAGCTTCTGGGCCTGAGTAACAGGCAGTTTACTTTGGGCAACTCAGTCATCCAAACTTCCGAATACTGCCCCCTAGCCTTAAAAAGTTAAAAAAGGATTTACCAGTAGATTGTCGACTTGATTCATGATGATGGAAGTATGATGTTGACATGATCAGTCCAATCAAAGCTACTGTAGATATAATGTGATTTGACATAATTTTATCTGTGGCCAATGACCTTGAGCCTTCTTGGATGGGCACTTCTAATGTAACTCTATGGCAGCACCCAAGGGGCTAGAACTGTAGAGCTCTACCATTAGACTTGGCGGTGATGTAGTGTCACCATGAGTGACAGAACACTGAGCCAATCACGGCGCAATGCTCCGTATTTTCTGCTGGCTTGCTCCACCACAGAAAGCACTGAGCTAGGCTGAAACACCTGCATTTTGGATCTGCCTTACTCAAGAAAACAAAAAAGAGACCATGTTTGTATGCTGCTTTATTAACTCAATGATATATATATATTTACATTGTTTGTAAACTGATATGTGACACGTATTAATGCCAAAATAACATACATTTTTTTGCAAAAAATGTGGTGCTTCAAACATTGTGAATGACGGGTCGCCACTGGCGTTAAGTAACCTTCTGTCTTATGTAACGATACCAAACATAACATGTTATGTATAATCTGACTTTCATGGATTTATATTTACTATGTTACGTCTAGTCAGAGACCAGACTGTTGGAAATGGATAACAACTATCTGGCATGAAAACTAGAGAGACTCTTTCCTTGTGGGCGAGCCTTCTACATGAATCAGGATAAGTTTATTTAGAAGAACAAGGTAATCTGCATCATTTAACCTTCACAATGTTATCATATGTCATCAAATATCTCTATTTAAAATTAACACATCTTAAAACATCTATCTCAGAGGACTAGCCTGACCATGGGGACTAGCCTGAACAGATCCTTTATCATCCTGACCAGAGTTCTATGAACAATCCCATCTCTCTGCTCCTCTCTGCAGTGTCGCAACAACAGAGTAGCAGCAGCAGCAGCAGCAGCAGCAGCAGCAGCGTCTCCATTACATCTGCAAGTGATCTCTTGGAGCACTAGGGAAACATTGTCAGAAAAAAATAGAAAAAGGAAAGCAGAGTTTTACTGCATCCTGGCACATCCTGCCCTAATGAGGCCCCCCTCTTCCCTCGACCCATCTGTCCCCAGCGGGACAGGCGGTACCGGGGCCACACGGGGCCCGAACAGCCCCGGCTGGGTGGAGGGGCAATTCAGGGGCCCATCATTAGGAGTCCCTATGATAGCCATTCCCGGGGCCCCTGTGATAACCAACGCACCTCTTTCTGGCTGGTGACCCACTCTACATGGTACAGTCTCATTAGCTCCAGTTGCAGCAGCTTGTTAACCCTGCTAATTGAAAAGGGGAGCAAGCATAAAAGACCCAAGGAATTTACTGTCCGGTCCCGACATCAAAGGACAGTGTGTTAGGTTGGCGAGGGATGGGAGGGAGGGAGAGTATCGACATTGAAGCATTAGAGGACAGACGAGGCAATATAGGGACTGGAGTTAACAGGTGGAGAATATGAGGAGGATATGGTATAAGTGTTTGGGGTATGTTGTCACCATAAAGTAGTAGCTTTAGACAGTTTGCCATTTTGGTGAGAAGTTTCAAGTTGAAATGTTGAAAAATTCACACCGAACTTTATGCTCTGACAAATGAGACATTCGTTTTGCTGAGATACGATCTAAAGTTGACATGTGAAACCTCGATCCATTTTGGAAAGCAGGGGTGGCCTTGAACCTGAATTAGACACTTTTGAATTCACATAGTGTGTCCTAATGTATGCGTTTCTGTGGCATGCCATAGCACGCCCAGCTAACATCACCATCCACTTGGGTGAGACAACAAAAAGTCCCATGCAACTACAGTTTCCAGGAAGCAGTGTCTGGCATGGCTATCATGGGAATAGAAGCCCCTGAGTTGGTACTTGAAGTCCTGAAGGATCAGGCTAGGATAACCCTGTTGCTCCAGTGGCTTTTCAGAGATTCGGTATAAACCGGGTATGGCAGTCATCACTAGCAAACTGAGAAATCCCTGAGGTGCGGAAATCTGCTTTGTCCAGAGGAACATGTAATCCATTTACTGAGTCATCTGTATTTGCTTTGGGATCTATACATGTCATTAACATAGTTATTGTTTGCTTAGTCTTTTCTCGTTTTGTGAACATAAAGAAGAATTGGGCCCAAGTGAAGGGCAGTGGTTTAGTGTGGTATTCTGGTATTCCACTAGATTCTGGGCTCACACAATTGAAGGTGAACCACAATACCAGGTCATGGATTGTCATTCGATGAGACATTGTCAATAAACTGGCCAATTACGCAATATGTTTAGAAGTTTTAACTTGATTAAAACTTTGGGTTTTCATGATTTAGTTTCAGTTTATCGTTCATTATGGTAGTTTATTCGGTTTTCTTGAAGTGCTTCTCAGAAAGCAGCATGAGAAAAATGGTCTGGTTCATTTTTACTGTACCTAATCTTCTTGTCTATCAGTTTTACTTTTCCATCAATTACAGTTGAATTTAGCTATGACTCTGTAGCTCTTTGAATGTTTTTCCCCCCATTCCTTTTGAACGTGGACTGTTCACGCTCAAGGGTCAAATTAGACTGACTTCATCTCGCGACCCATCTTTTTTCTCTGTTTATGTTTTTCATCCTAGAAATACATCAAATAAACTATTAAGATCTCTTTGTTTAAGATGGAAAAATAAGATTTATGATGGAAAAATACAATAATCAATAGCACAAGTTACTGGTTAAAGTAGACTTTGATAGAAATGTGGCTTGTGAAAAAGGTAGTTTGTTGCACAATGAAAAGAAGGACAATTTGACATTGGTGGTTTATGTTTTGCGCAGCTGCATAATCCAAAATAAAATATGATGAAAGTGCTTAATCTATGTTAAAGGTAACATCATGACCCTTCCAACTACTGTTTTATCATCCTTTAAATGACCAGTAAGATGACATTCTACAATTTGCCAAACATAAACTATGGGTGATGCCCTGTCAAATAAACAACTGAAGCCAGTTTTTAGCTAGACATATTTTAATTCGGTGCACACTGATGATCCCTACTGTGTTCAGATTAGTAATGACAATCCTCAATGGACTGTCAGAGAAGGAACAAACTGTCAAAGGAACAAATTGTAATTGTTTTCCCCAGAGACAATGTCATAGCACTGATTGAATTCATTCCAACTTGTAAAATTGCTGCTGTCATAAGCATTCCCCCACTGTCATAAACAAGCAAATGTAATTTTACTCATCAGTCAGACAGTCAGACTAACGGACTGTCTTTTTCATAAACTCGTACCAGTTATTATTATTGTTATGTATAAAGATGTATTTTAATGGGACCTTAAGATGGGATTGGTCAATGACTGACAATGATCCAATACATATCACATACACACATCTATACTCACCTCCCAAGGAGATATCTTGTTATTGTGACTAAATGTGAATTTCCCATCAAAACAACCAAGTATATGCTACAGAAAACCTCTTAAGACTCATGCCTGCCGTGCAGTCACCTTCATCTGGTTCTAATCAAGCTAGCTTAATGTACGCCCCCAGCCCTTTCAGTTAGTTCCCTCTGCCTGTTCCAGTGACAGTCTAATCTGATACCGGCAGCAGTATGCAGCAGTCAAAACTGTCAATTGTACTTGTGTAACCCGCATGGCTGAGACATAGCCTTGTTCACTCACGCTAGCCTACATATATGACTGTGCATTGTTGGTGAAGGTATGTTTCTATCACCATGATTTGTGTAAAATGTTACTTTTTTATAGCGTGTCTATATGTGATTCTGAGGCTGTCCTAATACAGTACATGAAGTTACCTTTTTGAGTCATTACATTATACATTTGCTATGTTTACTGGTAATAGGCTTTATGATCTATTTCAAAAAATGAAGTAAGAAATTAAGAAATGTTTAAAAAAAAAGCTATCTATACATAGTATCCATATATTAGCAGAGTTATTTTTTTAAACCAAATATCATGTTGTCCTAACAACACAAAAACAACATTTTCTGGAGCAAATATGGACATTTAACCCAGCACAATGAGTTCAACAAGACAAAAACCTTTTATTTTGGATGTTTGATATCCATCACAAGTCTCTAGCCACAATCATGTGGCCATAAAAATGGAGACCATGCATGAAAGATGTATTACAGGGACTGAACAGCAAACAAGGACTCTATTGGAGGAGGGCAGTTACATCATCCCTAGTTAGTAAGAACAACATGGTCAGGAGGTTCATAAACTATCCTTGTTGCCTGACAGTCACTGACTAGCAGAGAGTCCATAGGCCAACTGTGCTGTCTGCAAAAGAGAGGTCCTCTGAGGACATGGAAACTATGCAAACGTGTGTGTGTGTGTGTGTGTGTGTGTGTGTGTGTGTGTGTGTGTGTGTGTGTGTGTGTGTGTGTGTGTGTGTGTGTGTGTGTGTGTGTGTGTGTGTGTGTGTGTGTGTGCATGTGCATGCATGTTCATGAGATACATGAGTTACATATCTGAGATAATTAATTAAAATGACAAACTTAATGCTTCTCATTGCCACAATAACTTATTGTCAATGAATATGAAAATGTACAGTACCGGTCAAAGTTTGGACACACCGACTCATTCAAGGGTTTTTTGTTATTTTTGGAACTATTTTTGACATTACTATTATTCTACAACAACATAACAACTATGAAATAACACATATGAAATCATGTAGTAACCAAAAAAGTGTTAAACAAATCTAAATATATTTTATACTTGAGATTCTTCAAAGTAGCCACCCTTTGCCTTAATGACAGCTTTGTACAGTCTTGGCATTCTCTCAACCAGCTTCATGAGGTAATCACCTGGAATGCATTTCAATTAAAGGGTGTGCCTTGTTAAAAGTTAATTGTGGAATTTCTGAGAACAACATTTGAATTTTAAAGCCATGAAGCCCTATGTGTATGTTCTCATAATGCTATTATGAATACAGTGTTGCTTTGTTTTGTGGTAATGTCAGAGGTCAGGAGGAAATGTGAGAAAAAGTGTCTGGGCCTAAAATGGCATACGTTCCCTTCGGGATTACAGACATGATAATGGTATTTTAGACATGACGAAAGACACATCGGAGAAAAAAACATGCAGAACATCATGTAACAAAACATCAGCAATCAACAATATGGGATAATTTCAGCCTTGTTCACACTGCAAGCTTTAATTATCAAATCAGTTTTGTTTTTCCTACCCGATACCTAGATTCCTGTCCGGATCCCAACCTGTCAGCCTGATTGTAGCCATACTAGCCTCGAAGTCGTTCGTTTTATCATTACCTCAGTATATTAATACAATCATATGTTTGTAGCGTTTTTTTTATCATTCTTTTTTAAAATTGTGTTTATCCGTTCAGTTAGTGATTTTTGTAGTTCGATTGTGTTCTGTGCCTTTTTTTGTCACTTAGCTTGCAATTCCCTTACCAACCATGGCACTGCTTTACACAAGGTGCTTGCAAGAGCTGCCAAAGATAACAGTGACGTCTGACTAAGACAAGTAGAAAAGCACCGACCTCCAAGTTGGAAAAAGGTCTCCAGTTACCTTTTCAACTATGAAGGTAAATGTAGCCAAGTTGCTTATCAGACCAGACAAAGACCTTTACTCAAAGCTGTAACGTAGTTTAAGACATGCCTTTCACAGTAACAAGCTAACATTATGATTGATCATTCTTTTTATTCAAAACAATTTCGAACAGGGACAAAGTCACAGGACAGGTCAGCATAAGGGCTTGCTGCTACAGGTCCATGAGGAGAAATTAGAGTGTAGGGTGAAATATCAGCTGTTTGTGACACACACAGTCAGAGATGAAGCCTAGTCTTAGACTAAGAAGTTCCTGTCAATGGAGATCTGCATTAAGAGGCATTGCTTAGTCTAGGACTAGGTTTAAGCCATGTCTATGAAACAGTTCTTAGTGTAGTAATTGTTCAGTCGTCTTCCTTGCTGTTTATGTAAACTATGTTCTGTTGGATGCATTAGATTACATTTAACTTCTTATGGCTGCAGGGTCAGTATTGAGTAGCTTGGATGAAAGGAGCCCAGAGTAAACGGCCTGCTCCTCAGTCTCAGTTGCTAATATATGCATATTATTATTAGTATTGGATAGAAAACACTCTGAAGTTTCTTAAACTGTTTGAATGATGTCTGTGAGTAAAACAGAACTCATATGGCAGGCAAAAACCTGATAAGAAATCCAAACAAGAAGTGAGAAATCTGAGGTTGGTCGATTTTCAACCCAAAATCAACCCAATTTTCAACCTATTGAATTCACAGTGGGATATGGATGAAGTTGCACATCCTAGGGCTTCCACTAGATGTCAACCGTCTTTAGAAACTTGAATGAGGCTTCTACTGTGTTGTGGGCCTGAATAAGAGCTGAATGAGTCAGGTTACTGGCAGAGAGCCATTTCCTGTTCATGAGCATTCCACATGATATCGACCTGCGTTCGATTGCTTCTCTAGACACAAAGGAATTCTCCGGTTGGAACTTTATTGAAGATTTATGATAACAACACCCTAAAGATTGATTCTATACTTAGTTTGAAATGTTTCTTCGACTTGTAATATAACTTTTTGAAGTTTTTGTCCAACGTTCGGCTGGACCTGCACGAGCATTTGGATATGTGTACCTAGCTCACTAACAAAAGTAGCTACTTGGACATAAATAATGGACATAATCGAACAAATCAAGCATTTATTGTGGAACTAGGATTCCTGGGAGTGCATTCTGATGAAGATCATCAAAGGTAAAGGAATATTTATGACGTGATTTCTGGTTCCTGTTGACTCCAACATGGCGGGAAATTGTAGTTGTTTTCTGAGCGCCGTCTCAGATTATTGAATGGTTTGCTTTTTCCGTAAAGTTTTTTTGAAATCTGACACAGCGGTTGCATTAAGGAGAGGTATATCTATAATTCCTTGTGTACATTTATGATGAGTATTTCTGTTGAATCGATGTGGCTATGCAAAATCACTGGATGTTTTTGGAACTAGTGAATGTAACGCGCAATGTAAACTCAGATTTTTTTATATAAATATGAACTTTATCAAACAAAATCTACATGTATTGTGTAACATGAAGTCCTATGAGTGTCATCTGATGAAGATCATCAAAGGTTAGTGATTAATTTGATCTCTATTTGTGCTTTTTGTGACTCCTCTCTTTGGCTGGAAAAATTGCTGTTTTTCTGTGGCTTGGTGGTGACCTAACATAATCATTTGTGGTGCTTTCGCTGTAAAGCCTATTTGAAATCGGACACTGTTGTGGGATTAACAACAAGATTACCTCTAAAACGGTATAAGATGCATGTATGTTTGAGGAATTTTAATTATGAGATTTCTGTTGTTTTGAATTTGGCGCACTGCCATTTCACTGGCTGTTGTCATATCATCCCGTTCGGGATTGCAGCCCTAAGAAGTTTTTAAACAAGGGCAAATAACCTTAATAGAAAAGTTTAAACCCGTATTGCTGTAATGAATTTAGTGGCTGTTGCATGTTGTGCCAGTATCTTCTGTTTGCAGATCGTGACACATGTTGAGTAATTTTATAGTATAATAATTGTATTTTATATCCCCACGTAGGTTGTACTGAAGCCCTATGAGCCAGTAACAATGGCACAACATCACTGTTCATGTGTTGCTGGCACTGCATTACACAACCACACAATTACATTACTATTCCAGTCTTCACACTGTTCCCAGATGGAAACACCAGTCGTTCCACCGAGCAGCCAGCAGTGGCATAGAGAGGTCGAGCAGCCAGCAGTGGCATAAGCCAAGGACTATGGTATGTTTTAATAGCTATACCACATATCAACATCAAATGTTTATAATAACATAATGCTAAGAAATTATTTAATGAAAACTTAACTCATCTCATGATTAGATTTAGAATAGTGCCTTGTACTGTCTTTTTACAGGGTCTGAAACCTGGGCCCATAGGCAAAATTATCATCACCAAGCCCACCAAAAAGCGCATGGCAGAAGGAGGGATTAGGTGAGTATTCCCTAATAGCCAATATAGTATGTAGTAGCTGGTCATGTCCTATTACACTTTAATTATATAAAATGATTTAATTTCAGGTGGTCAAAGGCACAGCACCAACAGCTGACATGAAGAGAGGACTGGAGTTGGAGATGGAAGCAGCCAGTGAATACTGCAAGATGCAGAATGTCAACTTCTCATCCTGTGGCCTCACCTGTTCTCTTGTCACTGTAAAAAATGAACTCTTTATGACATTTTGTGTTTGGCGTATAAGCAGTGCTGTTTATTATCAATAAATGGACAACAGGGTGTTTGACAATGTGGATGGTCACAGCAGGACTGGATCTGTGCATCTGATCCTACAAATCGATTCAGCTCAAAACGACTTCTCACAGTCAACTCCTCTATTTTGTTCCGTAGGTCCTCAATTTCTCTCTGCATCTCTTCCCTCTCAATCAAAACCAGGTCAACTGCAGGGAGCCCAGGCACTGCACAGTAGTCGTGGTCATGGTAGCTATCCATCTTTTCATCCTCTCCAACTTCAACATGGTTGTCCTCGACACATTCAGACCTTGGTCTCTCCCTTCTTTCCCAAACACTTTCTATTGCTTGGACATGGTAGTTCATTTATTCCACTGGAATAGCAAAGGTACTGCTCCCTTCTTCAGATGGCAAAGCCCACGATAAATAATAACGTTAACTAGGTACTGGTAGCTAACGTTTGCTAGCTAAGAGACAAAAAGACACAGAACACAATTGAATTACAAAAATCACTAACTGAACGGATACAGGGGTAATGATAAAACGAGCGACTTCGAGGCTAGTATGGCTACAATTAGAATGACAGGACGCGATCTGGACAGGAAGTTATGTATCGGGTAGGATGTTAAGCGGAAATGGGCGTTGCTACATTGTGCAAAATATCTATTCTGACTGTCCAAACAGCAAGTTACAAGTGACCAAATTGGATTTGTGTGTGATCAGACAGCAGTCATTTGCTGACATGGCTATGCTAGTTGTCATAGTAATGACGGGTGTGTGCGGAGTGGCGTAGGCTGATTGGTGGTGGTGCTCCAGCTTCCTATCACTCAAAGTCATGCAGCAAGCTAAGGCGACAACAATGCTTATCATGGACATATCCCAGTTGCTATGAATGTTCAAAATCATAGTGTAAGAATACTTTTAAAGCCTCAAAGGATAAGATGATCCAACTGTCAAAACAAGTCCTTTTTGGCTAGCCTCAGCTGTGGGTGGATTGGCCGTCTGGAAATTCTGGCAAAAGCCAGAAGATCTATTTCTCTGTTGTCATATTTGTCTATATTGAGCATCTGGCAACGATCGGCCCCTCTATCAAGACGGGCCAACCTGGTTTTCTGATAGGTTGAGCTGAAGTGGCACAAATTCAACATTCAAAGTCAAACGTGTGAGTGAGACCCTTCTCTGACTCTGTCAGTACTCAGTTAAAACAGAAAAATGGAAGGGTGTATACAGTATATACAGTATTTCATACCTACTGTAATAGACTAATTAGTAGAGTAATAACACATAGGTAAGGCAATAGCCAGCTACTAGAAAGTGCTTTTTACTAAACACAAGTCATCATGTATTACAATAAAGGTCCATTTGGGGACTGTCTGTGTATATTCACTTCTGAATTTCAGTCCCTTCAACTCAACCAGTGAGTTCATGAGCTGTAGTAACAAGTGACTCTGGTGTCAGATTACATTACATAGCCACTGCACTGAAGGCTGGAAAGTCCCGCACTGAAAGGCTGGTCACTTCTTGGCAGAAAGAGACACCTACACGCCAGGCACTGTCAAACGGAGCACAGCGCTGGAAATCTATCCGTATTCACATAAACTAGTCCCGGCATCGTTCTTTGACAAACACAGAAGGTTGTATATTGATTTCAATAGAAGAGAGAGAGAAAGAGAGAATGCCAGTTCGTTAATGTAGCCATTGCAACCAATAGAATGTTATACATATGGGGGGGATACAACCATCCCAGCTCTACAGCTTTTGCTGTGAAGAAACAGAATCATTAGATCATTTGTTTTGGTACTGTCCATGTGTTTTTGGTCATAGGTTCAGGATTGGCTGAATAATTGCATTTACCTGGAGCTAACTCTGCAAATAGCACTGTTGGGTGACTTGAGAGTCATAGTCAATCGATCAATAATATAATACTACTCTTAGCAAGACTGTTTATCTTTAATTTACAATCTGTAAAATCTATAAGAATAGAAAGGTTCAGAACGTTTGTGAAACATCACATCACAGTTGAAAAATATATGGCAAATAGAAACGGGATGGTCTTCAGAGATAGATGGGAGGGGTTGAGGGTAGTGGAGGGTAGTGGAAGGATGAGACTAAAAACAAACAAAAGATAACTAATGTAAAATACACTGTGTCAGTAAAATGTATATAGTATGTATAAGCTGGAAGTAGAAGCCTAAGCACATTAGTGTACTCCAATTAGAGGCTGGAGGGGTTAGGGGAAAATAATAAAGGATATATATATATATATATATATATATATATATATATATATATATACAAAATATATACCGTTCAAAAGTTTGGGGTCACTTAGAAATGGACATTTTTTGTCCATTTAAAACAACATCAAATTGATCAGAAATACAGTGTAGACATTGTTAATGTTGTAAATGACTGTTGTAGCTTGAAATGGCTGATCTTAAATGGAAAATCTACATAGGCGTACATAGGCTCTACTAACAATTCCTTCGACCTCATGGCTTGTTTATTACTCTGACATGTACTGTCAACTGTGGGACCTTATATACAGTTGAAGTCGGAAGTTTATTCACACGTTAACCAAATACATTTAAACTCAGTTTTTCACAATTCCTGACATATAATCCTAGTCAAGATTCCCTAGCTTAGGTCAGTTAGGATCACCATTTTATTTTAAGAATGTGAAATGTCAGAATAATAGTAGATAGAATAATTTATTTCAGCTTTTATTTCTTTCATCACATTCCCAGTGAGTCAGACGTTTACATACACTCAATTAGTATTACCTTTAAATTGTTTAACTTGGCTCAAGCTTCCCACAATAAGTTGGGTGAATTTTGGCCCATTCCTCCTGACAGAGCTGGTGTAACTGAGTCAGGTTTGTAGGCCTCCTTGCTCGCATACGCTTTTTCAGTTCTGCCCAGAAATGTTCTATAGGATTGAGGTCAGGGCTTTGTGATGGCCACTCCAATACCTTTACTTTGTTGTCCTTAAGCCATTTTGCCACAACTTTGGAAGTATGCTTGGGGTCATTGTCCATTTGGAAGACCCATTTGCGATCAAGCTTTAACTTCCTGACTGATGTCTTGAGATGACACCATCTATTTTGTGAAGTGCACCAGTCATGATGCTCCATGTGCAGTTGCAAACCGTAGTCTGGCTTTTTTATGGCGATTTTGGAGCAGTGACTTCTTCCTTGCTGAGCGGCCTTTTAGGTTATGTCGATATAGGACTTGTTCTACTGTGGATATTGATACTTTTATTCCTATTTCCTCCAGCATCTTCACAAGGTCATTTGCTGTTGTTCTGGGATTGATTTGCACTTGTCGCACCAAAGTACGTTCATCTCTAGGAGACAGAACGCGTCTCCTTTGTGAGTGGTATGATGGCTGCGTGGTCCCATGGTGTTTATACTTGCGTACTATTGTTTGTACAGATGAACGTGGTACCTTCAGGCGTTTGGTAATTGCTCCCAAGGATGAACCAGACTTTTTTGTGAGGTCTTGGCTGATTTCTTTTGATTTTCCCATGATGTCAAGCAAAGAGGCACTGGGTTGGAAGGTAGGCCTTGAAGTACAGTCACAGGTACACCTCCAATCGACTCAAATTATGTCAATTAGCCTATCAGAAGCTTCTAAAGCCATGACATAATTTTCTGGAATTTCCAAGCTGTTTAAAGGCACAGTCACCTTTGTGCATGTATACTTCTGACCCACTGGAAATGTGATACAGTGACTTATAAGTGAAATAAGCTGTCTGTAACCAATTGTTGGAAAATTACTTGTGTCATGCACAAAGTAGATGTCCTAACCGAATTGCCAAAACTATAGTTAACAAGAAATTTGTGGAGTGGTTGAATAACGAGTTTTAATGACTCCAACCTAAGTGTATGTAAACTTTCGACTTCAACTGTAGATAGGTGCGTGCCTTTTCAAATCATGTCCAATCAATAGAATTTACCACAGGTGGACTCCAATCAGGTTCTAGAAACATGTCAAGGTTGATCAATGGAAACAGGAGGCACATGAGTTCAATTTCGGGTCTCTTAGCAAAGGGTCTGAATGCTGATTTGAATGAGGTTTTTCTGTTTTTATTTCTACTATATTTGCAAACATTTAAAAAAACCTGTTTCTCATTGTCATTATGGGGTATTGTGTATTGATTGATGATGTAAATGTTTTATTTAATCTATTTTAGAATAAGGCTTTAACATAAAATGTGGAAAAAGTGAAGGGGTCTGAAAACTTACCCAATGCACTGTATATAATGTATAAAAGCAGACCTTCACAACTAGGATGTTGCTAGGCCCAGCACAGGCAGTGTGGTCCCCTGGTCTTCTGATCCCAGTGATGCTAGGCTTAGCAGCACAGACAGCTCAGCTGCTTATGCAGCAGAGTCAAGTGCAGTGGAGGTAGAGAGAAAACAGAAAGACACACACATGTACTACCAGTTGATTCATATTTTGGCTCTGTTATATTTTAAATGTACTAGTAATTAACACTTGGGAGGGAGATGGACATGTATGACAGCCAGGCACTTATATTTGCAATATTTGCATTAGCCAATTGTAATCTATTATGCATTAGTTTTCTTCTTTATCTAATAAATGTGTTTGTTCGTTCACAACTAGGCCGTTGCTGGGCCCAGCACAGGTAGTGTGGTCCCCTGGTCTTCTTGTACCAGTGCTGTGGGAAATTATGCTAGGTTTAGCAGAGACAGCTAAGATGTGAGTGCAGGTAGGAAGAAAACAGAGTGACACAGATGCCAGTTCCTTAATATTTTGTCTTTATACTGAGTATACAACACATTAAGAACACTAGCTCTTTACATGACAAAGGCTGACCAGGGGAATCCAGGTGAAAGCTATGATCCCTTATTGATGTCATTTGTTAAATCCACTTCAATCAATGTAGGTGAAGGGGAGGAGACAGGTTTAAGAATGATTTTTAAGCCTTGAGACATTTGACACATGGATTGTGTATGCCATTCAGAGGGTGAACGGGCAAGACAAAAGATTGAAGTGCCTTTGAAAGGGGTATGGTAGTAGGTGCCAGGCGCACCGGTTTGTGTCAAGAACTGCAACACTGCTGTCTTTTTCACGCTCAACAGTTTCCTGTGTGTATCGAGAATGGTCCACCACCCGAATGACATCCAGCTAACTTGACACAGGGGTTTGGCATGTGATGTGGGCTGGTGTGCCTGAAATGCCAGGACTGAATCTTTGTCCCAGTCCACCCCTGGCCACAGCAGTCAAATAGCTAGCTAGGTAGCTGTTGAGCTTTCTAACACATTCACTATTTTCTTGTAAACAATTAACTTATTAACTCATTGAATTTATTAATGAAGTTAGTGAGCTACTACATTATTTTGTTAAGCTAATAAGCAACAAGATATGCCAAATAACAGACTAAAAAACACTTGAGGGCAGACACAAGTCACATGGCAGGAATCAAATTTGTATCTTTACTTCAATGAAATTTGGCTTGAAATATCCGGTTCCATGTGCTTTTTGGCTGTGCAGACTGCAGGAAAAAGAACAGATTTGAATCGGATATGCCATGAAATTGGATTTGAGTTACTTCAAACTGCCAATGTGAACAAGGCTTTATTCACATTGGCTGATCATGAAAATCCATTCAAATATACAGTGTACAGGCTATTAATTTCTTAAAATCTAATCCACAGGCTTAGCAATTATGAATTGCTGCAAACATTGTGGGAAACTGACATTCAGACAATTCTATATCACTGTGCAGGAAAGACATCTGCTCAACCAAAGCATCTCCAAACAATCAAAATTAGTAATTTCTCACAAGAGAGATTGAGATTCTTATGAATAAAAAAAACTGTCATTTTAATTGTCACAATATAGCATGTCAAGAAAAGGGAATGTATGCAAGCCTTTGGCTAAGTATGACCTTTTAGTGAATCCAAGGCAACTATTACTAATTAACTCCTGTTCATGAGCACAGAAATGATAATATCCACACACGACAACGCTGCCTTCTTCATTAAGAGAGCAAAGGAGATCAGACGATTAATTTAATATGCATAAATGCAAATGTCCTCCTCGAGCATCCTACAGAGTTGAGATGTGGGCTGAGGAGGACACGTGATTTGAGTGCTGTAAACGACTTTTGTAATAGGCTATGAAATAGTATCGTTTACAATTATTATGTGGAAAAAATGTATGGATTTATTATAATTGGACAGAATTTAATAGGACAGAATTTCCGCATATCACTCTTCACCGCATTCCCTAAATATTTCCGTTGCTGCGTTGATTTTCTTCTTCTCAGAAATACAGACGTGGGCTTGTGGCACTAATTAGTTTCAGACAAAGAACACTTGGTTTGAATTTGAACCGAGGACTTCATCATAAACCTCATTAAGTCGATGCTCATTCATAATGTTCTTTCTCGCTCAAGCATTTGGTTAGCAAAGCTGTGACAAGTCCGGGAAATAAGACTTTGTGCGTGAGAGACAGACATGAGTCTATAAAGACGCAACCGTGACATGCTTCAATTATTAGACAAACCAAATAAAACACCATATGGTTTCGCTTATTGCTCAAAATATTCCAATAACGCAGATATAACGAGGACATCATTTGTTATCAGCAACTGCGCAAAATGCGTGACAAGGCTGAAGTAAAATCCAATATTCCGTTTTTTTTGTAGCATTAGACCTATTGGCTAATGGGAAATATTAGGCCTAATAGCCAGTTAATATTGTAATATTGTATTGCTAATCGAATTACTTCGTGTGATGCTGATAACATGTCATAAAACTTTTGAGGAGGAGAATAATCTCGAATGTATTATTGGTGCCATGTCATGTTATGTAAAAATCTCTAATGTGCCTGGCATTTTGGCTGCACTAAGGAAGCGATACATTAATTGTATTCAGTGAGTGGTGAAAATGTCACTGCCTGTATTAGGTCAGTTAGTTATTCTTAGAAACCACAAGAGAAATGCTACGCAAATTGTGAAGTGAAAGGACATATGCTCGGCCTATTTGTTTAATGCCTCGCCAGACAAAAGCAAAACATTCTTTTTCAGGGCTAACTCGACCTCATTTTGATCCATCATATCGAAGTTTCAGAAAAGGACAAAAATGAACGTGCATGTTAATTGACATTTCTTCATTATCCTCTTTAAATCTGATTATTCATTTTCATAAAATACCATGTCGCTGTACTTATACTATAGCCTATTGGCAAACATAATGGTATGGAATGACATCCAGTATGCCAATTGAGTGCCTTTTTAAGCATAATAAATTAATACTTTTAGAGCTAAAAGGAAAATAATAATAGAGGAAAAGTGCTTTTAAATTTAGGTTACCTTGTCAACCTTGTGTTAATGTCAACAGCTGCCAGATATAATGGCATTCACCTTTATAGCTTTAACTGTTGTTCTAGTGTATTGTTTATAGATACAGTAAAGCCTGTGTTTGATGTTCTGTTATGCTACTCCATAACCATTTACAGTTCCTGACTAATTGAGCTGCCATTGGTGAGGTCAGTAGATATAGAGAGAGGGTGAAAATAGCACAACACCTGAATAGACATTTTAACCCACCAGGAGCTGTTTAACCGGTTAAAGAGCTTATAAAAATTTTCAATTGACTTCATAAAAAGAGCTTGAGTGGGAACCCATGTAGGCTACGCTATAGTCTCAGGGAGCGCCTAGTAGTGAGAGCCTCGATGAGGTCTCCCTAGATTGCTGTAGTGGGGCCATGCAGCCCACAGCCCCACATTTGACAAGTCCACCCCCCTTTTAAAAGGCATGTTAAATAAACACAGCTCTTTTGTACGAGCCCCCTACCCTTCCCTTTGAGGCCAGAACAGTGTTAAAAGGTGGAGCTGGGGGGGTGCATAGGAGTTGGTGAGAGAGGAGTTCAATTGCTAGCTAACACTATAGGCTTGGCCCTTGGTGAATACAGGACTGTAGGAAGTTTATATAGACAGAGGCAGTTGAATGGGGCTGCTTGATCAGTGAATAGGGGGGGAAGAAGGCTGCTCTCATTAGGCAGTGAGGCCCTTGGCCCACCTGGCTGGGGTATAAAAGGGCTCTTAAAGGAGGCTTGATGAGTATGTGATGCCCTGCTGAGGGCCCAGTGAGATGGAAATGCTGTAATTGCCATGATCTAATGACGGCTCCTCCCTGGCTGCTCCCAGACGGTGCCCACTGTGCGCACATCATCAGGAGGGGACACAGGAGAGCCAGGGGGTTGGGTCAATCAAATAGAGCCCCGGGTCCCGTTAGTCTCTCTAGAATAGGTGAAAAAGTGCCAGGGTTAAGTTCAACTCGGTTCTGCTGCGGAGAGTGTGAGGAAAAGGCTAATTTAAGGCTAATAGTGTAGGGTTGGTTTGTGCGCTTTCTAGGATTTTATTACAGAGGTTGTCACTTTTAGCGCAGTCTTGAAGAATGTAATAGTTTTGAATTAAATTAATTACAAAAAAGGATTGCAATTATACAAAATAATAAAAAGTTGTTTTGCTTACTAATTGAGTGAAGTTACTAGATATTGTAAAAAAAAAAAAATAGTAAGTCCAGATGCTGATGTCAACATACTTCTAACATTTGTCATAAAAAATGGAATTATTGAAATTAAAATGATTGAATAAAAGCACATTATAGTCTTGTGGCCTTTTATTTAAATGCATATGTTTTGTTTGCATTCATTTCATCCCTAAATCTTCCCATCCCAGTCATGAAACACCATGCGGAAAGCGTGAACAAAACTACCCAAGCCCAATGATTTCAACATGACAAAAACACACCATGCCAACTTTCCAATGAAGCCGATGCACTTACAGCAGTGTTAACACCAAATCCATTCCCTTAATCTGTCTGGTTCACAGAACCGATTGTACGGAGCCAGTAAGGCTATCACCGGTCACATACATGCATTTAGAACAATAAATGATGTAATTGATGAGCCACTATACACTATACACATGCCATTATTATGGAATAACTAAGGAGTGTGAACAACCTTTCTCCACCCGACGTAATCTTTGCGCTTCATGGTAAACAACACAGACATCCTGATGCTGAGTTGGTCTCCTCTCCTCGGGCAGATATGATTTACAAACTGCATCAAGGGGACCTCAGGCTTTGTCTGCTGTGTCCCTGCCCAGAGAGCAGGCCTCTTGGACTATGCTAAGCTTGGTTGGCAGCGGGCGTGTGTGGAGTGCCAGGCTTGAGGGAGGATGGGTGGGTTTGTGTGTGCTTGTCTGTGTATGTGTGTGTGTTTGTGTGCTTGTCTGTATGTGTGTATGTGAATGCACTTAGATGTGTGTGTGTGTGTCTCGATGCCTGGTGAGGACGAAGTGCATCGTACCACCTCGTTTGGCACTCATCAGTTCGTGACTTGTGAAAAGCGCCAAAGTGAGGATTGTAACGGAGCAGGACACTCGTCACTGGTCCGCCCATGAGACTCCCTGACACCTGTCACGGCTGGTTACAGTGAGGACCTGCAATTCGCCACCTCCAGCCTTGCCTCTTCGGCTCTCCTCTCTTCCACCAAGGATGAGGGGAAGGAGGGAGAGAGGGAAGAGGATGAAGTGAAGCTCTCTATCTCTGTGTTTCTCTGGACTCGTAGCAAAGTTAAAGGGCATGGGGAGTGGAGAGGAGTGGAGCGGAGAGGATGGGGCTGGGAAAGTCTGCTTGGCCAGCGTACGTCCTTCAGATGAGCACACTTCTCTGTGGGCCCTGTGGCTACTGCCTGCTTGCCTGCCTGACTGTGTGTGTGTGTATTGAGGACAAAGTGAGACGGTGTAAGGATTAAAACAGAACGTTTCATCCAAACAGTGGTTCAACACTGATTCAGAGTTATAAACCGTCTACATTAAAAACAAAAAACGATGTTTTAAGTGAGAACCCATGTTGTTGCAAAGTTTTCCAGCACACAGTAGGTATGCTGATATACTTCAAACAATGTGTATGCAGGTTGCTAAAGATTCAAACCTAAAGACTCAAACCTTCTCAAACATCCTAATTCATACTCTTAGAGGAGGTACTCTCACAAATGTGATTTGCACCGTATACAAGTTAAAGTATTGGATTCTTCACACACCAAACGAATCCCATTCTACTACATTTTCAAGCTTTTTTTATTACATGAAAGCAAGCTTTTCTTTTATACTTACAAGGCCATCATGCTTGATTGAGTGTGGTGCCTGCCTGTATTTCATTAATCATTTATTTTAGCAATACATGTCATTGAGAAATAACTATAAATGTCTAAAAACTGATTTCTGTGACCATTAGCTTACCTGTGTAACAGAAGCTCAGAAAAACTTGTTTTGCAAATGTGGTCCTGGTTTGGCAATTGCTGTGCTGATCAATGGGCAGTTCATTACCTCTGTCAAATAAATATATATCTATTTGTATTTATTTTTGCAACAGAGATGGTGATGCCACAATAATCCACATTTACAACTATAATGATGAATTCTGTATATTCACATGATTTTAAACGTTTCACATGTGAGTTCCAAATATCTCTATCGGTCGCCCCAGCATGTGTTTTTTTAATGCGTGTGATGTCAAAAAGCACTCACTAATCCAAAATGTGATTGTTACGCAACAGGACAGTTAGCCCATGATGCCCTCAAACCAAGGCACGCTGCCTGCTAATTATCTATAGTCTATGTTTCAACTTGTCAATTTCAAATAATTTTTGAACCAGTTTTATTATCTAACAACAGTTTGAATTGAGGCGTGTACGCCTCATCATTAATTAACATAGTTCCATTTCACTGTTGCGGAAAATGTACGTTTGAGGCATTACTGAGCCGGACAAACTTTTCTTTTCGACGAGAGCCCAATTACAAACTTATTCCTCCCTGGCACATTTTCTGGCTGGCGCCCCCATTGTCTTCACTTCAAATAATAACTTTGGACATGTGTGCCTTATTACGTTATTCATTTACTTTCTGCATATTGTGTTGTCATTTCTACGGTAGCACACCGTATGTACACTACCGTTCAAAAGTTTGGGGTCACTTAGAAATGTCCTTGTTTGTGAAAGAAAATAACATTTTTTGTCCATTAAAATAACATCAAATTGATCAGAAATACAGTGTAGACATCGTTAATGTTGTAAATGACTATTGTAGCTGGAAACAGCTGATTTTTAAATGGGATATGTACATAGGCGTACAGAGGCCCATTATCAGCAACCATCACTCCTGTGTTCCAATGGCACGTTGTGTTAGCTAATCCAAGTTTATCATTTTAAAAGGCTAATTGATCATTAGAAACCCCTTTTCAATTATGTATGTTAGCACAGCTGAAAACTGTTGTTCTGATTAAAGAAGCTGGATTAGCAAACACACCGTGCCATTGGAACACAGGAGTGATGGTTGCTGATAATGGGCCTCTCTACGCTTATGTAGATATCCCATAAATAAATCTGCCATTTCCAGCTACAATAGTCATTTACAACATTAACAATGCCTACACTGTATTTCTGATAAATTTGATGTTATTTTAAGGGACAAAAAAATGAGCTTTTCTTTCACAAACAAAGACATTTCTAAGTGACCCCACATTTCTGAACGGTAGTGTATGTATGGCGCGTAATGTACTTACTGTTTTATTTACATTTTCAAGTATCATGCATTTTGATTCTTGCATAGATTGTAAAGGACACATACGGTAGTTAATTCATATTATGGTTTCTGTCAGCAGTGAGTTATCTAAATATGACCGCTTCTGTTACATCACTCTTTCCTCATTTTGTGCTACGACCAATGTAGCCTACTCTTTCCAGTTTGGATGAGAATGGTGTTATGCTGTTGCTACTTCTGTGAATGTCTGAACATTTCATCCAAAAATAAACTGCTTACATTGAGAACATAACATTGCAAAAAATGTGTTTGTGCAAAATGTTTCTATGAAAAAACAGTGTGTCAGCCAGCTCAAACGCTGACTGTTGCGTCAATCGTAACGGGAAGTTCTAAACAAGTGTTCTTATCACACCTGTTTGAGCTTTATGCTGCAAGGATCAATCCAGAATGATCATACCTGAGTGTCAACGGGTTAATAGGAAGACACTATAAAGTGAATTATTCCTCGGAAGGGTATGGATTAGGCTGTTTGAGAAGGTTTGAATCCTAAGTAACACATTCTTTGAAGCACAATAAACCAAAATAGCTACTGTAGTAGGTCAAAGCTGTGTGCTGGAAAAACTTACTAGAGTATGGGTGGATTAGGCATTGTGGTGCTCAGATCAATTTTTTTTTTTACATTTCCATGGTTTTTACACTGGTGATCATACAAAATTATTCAACATTTCCATATGCAAAAGGTATCTTCGAAATTGTAATTTGCGCTTCAAATTATATATATATATTTTGTTTTGTTTCACATAATTTATTTTCCAGGGCCTGGTCTCCCAAAAGCATCCTAAAGCTAGGATCATCGTTAGAACCTTCGTAGGCGCTTCTCAGAGCTGTTTCCCAAAACCATCATTGATAAAGTTGCACTTGAAAACACTCGTTATTACCGACTGCCTCAGACGACTCGTAGAACAGCTTATTGGGTCGTTAGATGCCTTTTTGCCCTTCTGCGTCACTTTATATAGATTTTTTTTTTTAAATCTCCTCTAAACATAGATTCAAAATGTTTATCTGTCTCTCTGTGTCCGCAGATAACTTCAGAACAAAGTTGACTACAATATAAAGTTGCCAATGTCTTTGCAATTGTTATAAACAAGCAACGGGAAAAAGATGCTTCAAATTAAAATATATTTGAATCATATTGAAATCAATTTCATGTTCAATCAATTGAGTTCTATTTTTCTAATTGTAGGCTACGGTCTGTATTAGTTGCTTCAACCCTAGACCCACTCTAATTCGCATACCGCGATGATGCAATCTCAAATCGCACTCCACACTGCCCTTTCCCACCTGGACAAAAGGAACACCTTTGTGAGAATGCTGTTCATTGACTACAGCCGTGGGTTCAAAATCACAGTGCCCACAAAGCTCATCACTAAGATAATGACCCTGGGATTAAACATCTCTCTCTGCAACTGGATCCTGGACTTCCTGGTGGGCCTGAAGGAAAACCCAGAGTTACCGCTGCTGCAGAGGATAAGTTCACGAGAGTTACCAGCCTCAGAAATCGGCAATAAGTGCTCCTTAGATTGCAGCCCAAATAAATGCTTCACAGAATTTAAATAACAGACACATTTCAAAATCAACTGTTCAGAGGAGACTGTGTGAATCAGGCCTTCATTGTCGAATTGCTGCAAAGAAACCACTACTTAAGGACACCAATAATAATATGAGACTTGCTTGGCAAAGAAACACAAGCAATGGATATTAGACCGGTGGAAATCTGTCCTTTGGTCTGTAGAGACCAATTTGAGATTTTTGGTTCCAACCGCCGTGTCTTTGTGAGACACAGAGTAAGTGAACGGATGATCTCTGCATGTGTAGTTCTCACCGTGAAGCATGGAGGAGGAGGTGTGATGTTGTGGGGATGCTTTGCTGGTGACATTGTTGGTGATTTATTTAGAATTCAAGGCACACTTAACCAGCATGGCCACCACAGCATTCTGCAGCAATACGCCATCCCATCTGATTTGCGCTTAGTGGGACAATAATTTGTTTTTCAACAGGACAATGACCCAAAACACACCACCAGGCGTTGTAAGGGCTATTTGACCAATGAGGAGAGTGATGGAGTGCTGCATCAGATGACCTGGCCTCCACAATCACCTGACCTCAACCCAATTGAGATGATTTTGGATGAGTGGGACCGCAGAGTGAAAGAAAAGCAGCCAACAAGTGCTCAGCATATGTGGGAACTCTTTCAAGACTGTTGGAAAAGCATTCCAGGTGACTACCTCATGGTTGAGAGAATACCAAGAGTGTGCAAAGCTGTCATCAAGGCAAAGGGTGGCTACTTTGAAGAATCTAAAATCAAAAATGTATTTTGATTTGTTTAACATTTTTTGGTTACTACATTATTCCATGTGTGTTATTTCATAGTTTTGATGCCTTCCCTATTATTCTACAATGTATAAATAGTTAAAATAAGGAAACACCTTTGAATGAGTAGGTGTGTCCAAACTTTTGACTGGTACTGTTATATATATTTTTTTGGTTACTACATGATTCCATCTTTCTTTCCATCCTTTCAGTATCGACACATGCTCTAACAACACACTTATTGAAAGTACTTCCTACGTGGTGTTTTAAGAAACGCATGTGAGTTCTTCAGCCGTTATAGAAGATGCATAGCTAAAATACTTGTCACAATCGCCTAGAGGGGTGGGTGCAGAGTCAATTGCAGAGAGCAGAGGATACTGGGGAAAACCGTCTTTATTGGGATTCCCAAACGAAAGGCCAAAACCATAGGCGATAAATAGACAGAAAAATAGTCCGACCCAACACAGGGCACAAACGGACAGGAACACAAACACGCACACCCCGACTAACAGAAAATAATCCCGCACAAACATAGGAGGGCCTAACAGGCTTAAATAGACATAAATCAAGAAACAAAATAAGGGACAGGTGTAACCAATAAGACCAAACGAACAGAAAAGGAAAAAGGGATCGGTGGCGGCTAGTAGACCGGCGACGACGACCCCCGAGCGCCTCCAGAACAGGCAGGGGAGCCACCTTCGGTGGGAGTCGTGACAATACTCATAAGCTTAAGTTCCATTGCTATCGGGAATAGCCGGGCTCTGGCTATTACTTCAGAGACATGGCAATTTGCATTTATGCAAAACATATGGATTCTCCCTTTAAAGAGAGTTGTTTACATTAAGCACATATCTATTCCTGTAAGTGACTCTCAAAGTACTGAATAAGTTGGCTGAGTGAGCATTTGGAAATAAATACAATAAAAAATCTGGGGGAGTCCTCCCAGATGCTCCTCCAGCTTTTACTTGTTTATGGTTACTTCCGTGAGGGATGTGAGGGACTTACCACTACGTCGATGTCTTTTGGACTTATTTTTTTTGTCCTGTCTGAACTGAGCATTAATCTTTTTCCTAACCTAATTATCCTAATCTGCTACGTTAATTCTCCTAACTTGTTGCTGTATTAAAGTGTTGTGTTTTTAGGGAATCTTGTTCATGGATGTTGACTTTTGGTCTGGTCTAGAGCAAATCTGAACCAATTAAAGGTGTCTATGTTTGGTTCAGATTTGGTCTGATCCGGACTGGCCTTGATTTCAATGTCCACAGACATATGGTCCGGCCTATATCTGGTCAAAACATGGACGTCTATGATTGGTTCAGATTCAGTCCAGTCTGGACCAAATCTAAACCATTCATAGACATCTATGATTCACAAGTTTGGACAGCACAGTACAGTACAGTAGAGTAGTGGTCCTCAAACCTCTTCGCTGGTTCAGAGCTACAGCAAAATTGTGAAATGTCTGGAGGTCCCTGAGTGGAAGTTTGAGAACCACTGCAGTAGAGCACAGCAGAGTGCAGTACATTACAGTACAGTAAAACAAGTAGAGAAAGTATTTTCAGCATTAATTCAGAATCGAAAATGTATCCTGATTTCAAATGTCCATAAAATATGTATTTTCAACGTCCGGAAAATACATATTTTAAATGTCATTTTGCTTACTGGGTTCAGATTTCTGGGAAGCCACTGAAAATAACTCAGCGTAATTTGGATTAAAATGAAGAAACTTGCATTGACAGAGGATGGTGTACTGAATTAAAGCAAGATAAGCTAAGGGCTGGAATTTGTTCTGGATGCTCGAGCAGCAACGTGTCTGGCTCATGTGTTGGTCTAGCTAATTAGGTAGCTAGCTAGCATGTGAACAGTCACTGCACAGCCAATGCCCTGCTTGCATGTGCATTGGCCAGGTTAAGATTCAACATAGCTAACTGTTTCTTAATAAGACGATTCCTTTTATCAGCTACAGTTTATGTTGTGAACGGCTGATCTTGGTTGAGGAAATGTAGGCTAGGTGAAATTGACATCTGGCTGCACACATAGCCATCTAGACAGGTGGACTGTATCATGCTGGAGTAGCTAGATGAGCAATGACCATTGCTTGTATTAAAATAAGTGAGCAGTATGGCAGTTTCCCCAGTTTGGTGTTAACTATACACTGTTCTTAGCTAACTAGCATTGCTTTATGGAAGAATGTAGCTAGCTAGCTAGCTAGGATATATTGTCAACATTACTACAGTCTTGTTTGCTTGTAACTACTAGATAGTTGGTTAGCTAACGGTTATAATAGCAGCCAAGGACGTTCGCTAGCTTATTTGTTTGTGCTCTGATTTAGTTTACACAGATGAGCCATATGAAAAACCCTCTGTAGAAAATTATACCTATCTAGCTAACTTCCTTTGCTTGTAGCTTGCTTCTCATCCCACAGGTGCTTGCCAGCACAGCAACCGAGTTGTTGGTCCCGGTTTTAGAACTCTTGAGATTCAGCTGAAAAGATGTTAGTATCGTCAGAAGTGCTAACAAAAAGGTAGCACATCGTTGGTTCTTAATGGACAGAAATGAGCACGTGAGCTCGATAAATGATACATTGAATAGAAACTGTTGCATCTACAAACTTTGACAATCCAACATTTTTTTTGGTCTCATTTTAATCCGACGTATAGAATTTGAATTAGGTAGGCACAGAAAATACTCTTAAAACTCAGTTGCTAACGAGCCTGTTAAAAAATCCGGTATGTGGTTCCCGGGAACAGTAAAATAATTTAAGATAATTTAATTTAGCATGAGTGTAAGTACTGAAAACATGTATTTTCAAAAGTCAAAAGTGGACTTTAACATAAAAAGGTGTCTTACAAAAAATAAAACAATTTCTCCTTTGACTTTACAGGTAATGTTGGTGTATTAGGATGTGGATATGTGTGGTTCTAAGGTATTTTAGATCTATTTCTAAATTGAATGGCATCCTATGGGCAAATGACATACCATTATATGCCTATAAAGCATCTAAGTCTGTGGGATAAGGACCAAACACTATCTTGGGATATCAAACAACAGTATAGGTAACTGCTAAATACAAATGTCAAAATGGGGGAGATCCTCCTTTAAGTGGCTGGGTTGCTCTTTGCTAAAACACCAACCCCAGAAGTAAATTAAATGGGGTTTATACACCTATTTAAGCCCCCTGCTGTGTTCTGGTCGAGCTGGACCGATTTACAAGTTTTCTCTCTGAAAAATGTAGTTCATTTAATCTGATTGTCATAAGGTTCCATGACTTTGTCCACACAGGGCATCTGAACACACAAAATACATTTAGATCCTTTTCATTACATTTTGGGTGATTTATTTAACTGTTGTACATCTGTGGTGACCAGTTATTAGAAATGAATGGGTGAGACTACAATTAGTGTATAAATGTAGTTGAGGCACATTCCCATTCATCAGATGGACACACTTCCTCTCCCAGACCCCCACATGCATGTGCGCATCTAAGTCTGTGGGATAAGGACCAAACACTATCACACACACACACACACACACACACACACACACACACACACACACACACACACACACACACACACACACACACACACACACACACACACACACATCACACACACACACACACACACACACACACACACACACACACACACACACACACACACACACACACACACACACACACACACACACACACACACACACACACACACACACACACACACACACACACACACACACACACACACACACACACACACACACACACACACTCACACCTTCCCTTGGCTTCCATGGTAACACCCACAGGAACCTTTCCCCCACTTGAACCACACCTGTTGGCATTCTCACAAACAATCGCAACATTGTTTCAATAATATATCAAACTTTTCTCGCAGCTCTGGTATATAAAGCTTTTTTGAGGCCTTGCTCACATTTCATTCTGTGGCAGCACAATGACCAAACGATATACTGTATGTGAGGCTCTTGATCATATCTTTGATCATGACACTGGTGAGGAGGACAGAGGCCAGGAAACTGACAGTGAAGATGGCCCTACTGAGGTTGTTGTTAACATTCCGGTCAAAGAATGGGAATTTGTCCTGGTCTTCATCCCCACCTGAGAGGAGAGGTCGGCTGTCGGCTGCAAATGTTATCAGGATAACCCCAGGGCCAACGTGATACGCCATATCCCAGGTTGATGACATAAAATCCAGCCACTATGTAATTTTTTAAAAAATGGTTTCAAAACAAATGTCTTTGTTAAACTTTGACACAAAGTAGCCTGTGTTAAATAGCACAATATGTTTCATCTGACTATTTGTTATAGTCAAAATAATCCATACATTATGCTTTTTTAAAACTCAAAAACGAGTTATATGAGCAGGTAAAATAGAAGTTCAAAACTTGTAATGTTCACAGGAACTTAAGTTGATAAAAAGATCTAACACAACATTAGGTGATAATGCAGTATATGTATTATTATGGATTTATAATCAGCTATAATGGGACGGTCATTTTGGACTGGGAACACAGAATTAATTAACATGAAACGAACACAACAGGAGGTTTAATCAAATAACAGCTGTTTTACAAAAAATCTATACAATTAGGTTTAAGCAGTGGTCCTAGTAAATCATTAAAGTCACCAGCACAGCACACCCACTGAACACCCAGTGTTCATCTAAGGACTCTTTCTCTAGACGATGCATCATGGGTGAATAACACTTTATAAAACAAAATGATTGGAGTTTTTACAGCAACTTGAAAGAGTGTTACGTAATGTGAAACATGGTCTACAGACAATGTGTTTTTAAGTAAAACATGTTATAGTTTCATGTAAACCTCAAATAGTATACATTTTTATGATTTATGGACTAACTACAGCAACATATTTTGTGTTGTATTCAAATAATTTAGGGTTTTCTAAAGTAAAATTGTATAAAAAAAATTTTGAAACATTTTGGTAATCGCCCCCACAATAATATAGGCCTTGTATACTCTACTTTATCTATTTCATATGAGATGGGCACAAAGGAACAGGTTTAACAGTGTTACTATGATGTCAATTAGCATTTGAATAATGTAAAGAAGTAACTATTTTTATTCTACAATCACTTTGAGCCAGACCAACTTAAGATTTTGTAACTCTGACTTGCATTAATCATGCATCATGCATCATGCATGGATGTCAAAGGCACTCAAATTTGAGATAAGAGTGTAGATTTCAGTTTAGGATTTGGTGTTTTTATACAGTACATAAGGTTGTTTTCAGTGACCTTAAAAGTCCATCTGTAGCAGATGAGGAGCATGTTGTTATCAGGAATCACATTGACAGGGAAGAGTTCACATTTTCTAACAGATGAGGTATGTCATTCACACACAAACAGTCTATGGGATGCTAAAATAGAACAAGATAAGTGCTCTAAGACATTGGGGGAGGTAAAGAGAGAGAGAGACAGAGAAGAGAGAGACAGAGAGAGTGATAGGGAGAGAGTGAGCACAGAGAGAGAGAGAGAAAAAAAGCTTGTTTGGTTCAAGGAACCATTTAACAACTTCCCCTGGAAATTGAAAAAGGAAATAGTTTTAGGCTGGATTGCAGGAGGGGGGAGGAATGAAGCCCATATGAATACCAGATGAACAGGCAGCCAAGCAGGACTGAGGGAGAGAGAGAGGGGGAGGGGGGCAGAGGGAGAAAGGAAGAGAGAGGGAGTGAGAGAGGAGAAAGAGGGGGAAGGGGGTGTAGTGGTTTCGAGGTGGGGGGGTAGGCTGGTGTTTATGAGGTCATTTACCAAACTCGTGTTTTGACATACATTTTTCAGCTTTGTTCTCTCATAATTGCTTCCATGCACATGTAAGAGCGGAGCTTACAGCTTGTAGCTTGTGAACGGTGGAGGAGAAAAGTAGACCTCTCACTCTCTCCTCTCCCTCTCTCTCTCTGTTTTACTGTCTCTCTTTTTCTCTCTCTCATTCTCTCTCCCCCCTCTCTCTCTCTCGGCCTTTCTCTCTCTCTCTACATTAGCTTACGTTAAGTTCTGTAACAGGGCCAAAGTCTTGGGGCTGAATCTTAACTTGGAAACGTGTAACTTTGACTTGAGATCTGCGCATGTAACTCCGACTTCCATATAAATCATGTTAATGTAAATAGAGATTGGCATGACAGCTTGTGTTGTGTCTGCATTATGTGTATCTTAAGTTAGGATTCAGCCCTAATGCTTAGATCATAAGGATGATACTCATAAAAGGCATGAGCCCTACCCATCTTGTTTTCTATTGACCTGTGTAACATGACAAAACCACCACGGTTGAGCGTATGCCACCACAGGCATACTGATGTCATACAAAACAAAGGATTAACATTCACAACTTCATAATGCTACAATACAATGTCTCAAAAATGCATAGAATTGTACTGTGCTAGTGAAAGCCATGAATTTGTAAAGTCTATTTCTTTCACCCCCCACCCTCGTACGCTCGATGAGTGTGGATAGTTCTGCATGACTCGTCAAATCATGTCCTCTTCAAAGCCAATCAAAAAATTGCAAAATATCTCTGTTCATAATTCATCAAATTAATAATCTAATGTCAGACATCACAGACAATGACAACTATTGTGTCATTTGGTTGAATTGCCCAGACTCGTCATTATTACATCAAAGTGGATGTCCTAACCGTCTTGCCAAGACCTCCACAAGTCTGGTTCATACTTGGGAGCAATTTCCAAATGCCTGAAAGTACCACGTTCATCTGTACAAACAGTAGTATGCAAGTTTAAACACCATGGGACCATGCAGCCGTCATACCTTTGGGTGCTTTGCTGCATGAGGGACTGGTGCACTTCACAAAATAGATTGGCATCATGAGGCAGGAAAATATGTAGATATATTGAAGCAACATCTCAAGACATCAGTTACAGCTTGGTCGTAAGTGGGTCTTCCAAATGGACAATGACCCCAAGCATACTTCCAAAGTTGTGGCAAATGGCTTATGGACAACAAAGTCAAGGCATTGGAGTGGCCATTACAAAGTCCTGACCTCAATCCTATAGAACATTTGTGGGCTGAACTGAAAAAGTGTGTGCGAGCAAGGAGGCCTACAAACCTGACTCAGTTACACCAGCTCTGTCAGGAGGAGTGGGCCAAAATTCACTACACTTATTGTGGGAAGCTTGTGGAATGCTACCCGAAACGTTTGACCCAAGTTAAACAATTTAAAGGCAATGCTACCAAATACTAATTGAGTGTATGTAAACTTCTGACCCACTGGGAATGTGACAAAAATAAATAAATGCTGAAATAAATTATTCTCTCTACTATTATTCTGACATTTCTCATTCTTAAAATAAAGTGTTGACCCTAACTGACCTAAGACAGGGAATTTTTACTACGATAAATGTCAGGAATTGTGAAAAACTGAGTTTAAATGTACTTGGGTATATTAAGGTGTATGTAAACTTCCGACTTCAACTGTACATATGGGATGAGTAATGCAAAATATGTAAACATCATTAAAATGGAATTAATAATAAAGTGACTAGTGATCCATTTGTTAGAGTGACCAATAATGTCATGTCTGTATATAGGCAGCAGCCTCTCTGTGTTAGTGATGGCTGTTTAACAGTCTGATGGCCTTGATATAGAAGCTATTCTCGGTCCCAGCTTTGATGCACATGTACTGACCTCGCCTTCTGGATGGTAGCGGGGAGAACAGGCTGGTGATTGTTGTCTTTGAGGATCTTATAGCCTTCCTGTGACATCGGGTGGTGTCGGTGTCCTGGAGGGCAGGTAGTTTGCCCCTGATGATGTGTTGTGCAGAACGTACCACCCTCTGGAGAGCCCTGCAGTTGTGGGCGGTACAGTTGCCGTACCAGGCTGTGATACAGCCCAACAGGAATCTCACGATTGTGCATCTGTAAAAGTTTGTGAGGGTTTTAGGTGACAAAGCCACATTTCTTCAGCTTCCTGAGGTTGAAGAGGCGCTGTGGCGTCTTCTTCACCACACTGTCTGTGTGGGTGGACCATTTCAGTTTGTTCGTGATGTGTACATTCAGGAACTTTCCACCTTCTCTACTGCTGTCCCGTTGATGTGGATAGAGAGGTGCTCATTCTGCTGTTTCCTGAAGTCCACGATCATCTCCTTTGTTTTGTTGACATTGAGTGAGAGGTTGTTTTTCTGACACCACAATCTGAGTGCCCTCACCTCCTCCCTGTAGGCTGCCTCGTCGTTGTTGGTGATCAACCCTACTACTGTTGTGTCATCTGCAAACTTGATGATTGAATTGGAGGCATGCATGTCTACGCAGTCATGGGTGAACAGGGAGTACAGGAGGGGGCTGAGCACGCACCCTTGTGGGGCCCCAGTGTTGAGGATCAGTGAAGTGGAGATGTTGTTTCCTACATTCACCACCTGGGGGCGGCCCGTCAGGAAGTCCAGGACCCAATTGCACAGGGCGGGTTTGAGACCCAGGGCCTCAAGCTTAATGATGAGCTTGGAGGGTACTATGGTGTTGAATGCTGAGCTGTAGTCAATGAACACCATTCTTACATAGGTATTCCTCCTCTCCAGATGGGATAGGGCAGTGTGCAGTGTGATGGTGATTGCATCGTCTGTGGACTTATTGGGGCAGTATGCAATTTGCAGTGGGTATAGGGTGACAGGTAGGGTGGAGGTGATATGATCCTTGACTACTCTCACAAAGCACTTCATGATGAAATAAGTGAGTGCTACGGGGCAATAGTCATTTAGTTCAGTTACCTTTGCCTTCTTGGGCACAGGAACAATGGTGGTCATCTTGAAGCATGTGGGGACAGCAGACTGGGATAGGGAGACATTGAATATGTCCGTAAATACACCAGGCAGCTGGTCAATTGCCAATATAACGGAGGGGATACAGCCAGAGTGTAACTCATGTTCTAACAGAAATAAACAACACATTGTTAACTGTCACAGTTGCTGTTTTTGGATCAGTCCAGTAGCTTATAAGAATGTTATGATATTGGGATGAGATTTGCATATTCATATGTGGCATTAAAATACCCCTTTGCAGCCTGAAGTAATTCAGAAGAGCTTGATAAATGCTATCCAAAAAGCATGTCTGCATGTAGTTTGTTGTTGCATTGTGACGTCTCCTGAAAAATGAGGCTATACCGTTGAGGGCACAAAAGCAGGGTGAGGACACGAGGACAGTGTAGAGCTGTGAGGCACCCTGACATTTCTAAATCAGGGCTAGAGCTGCTTCTCATGCAATGCAGTATGTGAGATTAGCCCTGAGCGTGCGTAGTCATAGGTTCAACCGCAGTGCACAGAACACACAGGTAGCGGAAGAACAAAACACTGCCATGCCTCTCGACAGGTATAGGTAGACTGCCCAGAGGACACGCATTCTTCACACGCATTAGATAAACATTGGTTATGGCATTTTTTTGCAACTCAAAACCACATGGGTGGGATACTTACATGCAATAATTAGATACTGATCATATACTGTAGGATAGACAGTCCTATTGTGTGAGATGTATAAAGTAATACACTCGTAGAAATAAGAGTTCCCTCTGTGGAAAGGGTCCTACATGGAACCCAAAGGGGTTAAACGTGGAAACAAAGTGTTCTACCTGGAACCAAATTGGGTTCTTCAAAGGGTTCCCATATGGGGACAGCCAAGAAACCCCTTTAGGTTCCAGATAACACCTTTTTTCTAAGAGTGTATACCCGCATTGATTGAGGACATGACATGGTCTGTGCAAACGAACAAAGCACAACTAAAGCCTACGGTAAAAAAAATATATATATATAGCTAAAGACTTTAGACTACAGTCAATTGTGTGTCTCTCTCTCTCTTCTACTATCAAAGCCTTTCTTAATAACATAAAAAATGTAATTACAGAGGTATATGTACTGTATCTAAGTCATTGTCAAGCTAGGAGGCTGTGAAAATACATTTTTCAAAACAAGGTGGAACTCGGGTCCTTACAGATAACCTGAGGAGGAAGGAGGGATGAAGGAGAAAGTGGGGGAGGAGAGAGTAGGAGGAGGGAGGCAGAGGAGGTTTTGGGGTGAGGGGGTCTTTGCCTGCTTGTTTGTTAACATGGTGTACAGGGTTACACGCCTGGCCCCGAGCAGCGGCTCTGTCACTGTGAATTACAGACAGGTAAAGTGTAGAGCCTGCCAGGGCCAATCTGGCAGGGGGCCTGAGGGAGATCACACTGGAGGAATCCTCTGGTGCATTTTTGCTACGCTCCACAGACCACAGCAGACCATCTCAGTGTATGGAAAATAACCTATAGAGTAGGGCTCCTTAGTAGTGTTTTATCATTGAGGCTGTCCTAATATGGACACAGTACATTGTAGCTACCTCAAATCTTCAGAGTTACATTCTAATTAGATGGAAATACATTAGTGACATATTTATTATTTATGAGATTGGGTTGCAACCATGGTATCTGAGACAGTTAGTTTTAGCAAAAACGAATCTAATTTGCAGTATCGCTCTCGAAACACATAAGAGGCTTAGGCCAATGTATGTACTTTGTAATGGATGATGATATCAAGGACTAGATTTAGAATTCCCTTTTGATGTATAATTTATTCACCTCATAGATTTGTTGTGTCTGTGCGCATTAAGATGACTTCCTAGGAGCACTTGGAAATGTCAGACTCTCTTGCGAGAATCCACCCAATCTGGAAAAACAGATACTCATGAAGATAATTTACATGACGACTGTCTTCTGTCCAACTCCACATCTTCAGATGCCACTCTAAGCGTCAAATGATTACAGACATCACATGTCACATCTATTATGGATTATGGATGCTCGGTAGAGACTGTAGCGACCCACCACTGACAGCTTTCAGCAATGAAGTTCTCAATAGATCAGGGGAAATAAAGAATGACAATATCCCATAACAGATAGTTTGTGTGTATGCATTGATATGTAGGCTACGTGTGACTTTAAAAAAAAAATGCATGTAGTTCCTCCTGTCCTTGAGCTGTTCATGTTTATTGATGTTCTGTATTATGTCATTCTGTATTATGTCTCATGTTTTGTGTGGACCCCAGGAAGAGTAGCTGCTGTTTTTGCAACAGCTAATGGGGATCCTAATAAAATACCAAAATACCAAATAACAGGTTCATGCAAACAAGCTTTTTTATTCTAATACAGTGCATTCGTAAAGTATTCAGATCCCTTGACTTTTTCCACATTTTGTTACATTGCAGCCTTATTCTAAAATTGATACACATTTTTGTCAATGTACCCCATAATGATCAAGCAAAAACAGGTTTTTAGAATCTGTAGCATTTTTAGAATCTGCAGCATTGAAGGTCCCCAAGAACACAGTGGCCTCCATCCTTCATAAATGGAAGATGTTTGGAACCACCAAGACTCTTCCTAGAGCTGGCCTCCCGGCCAAACTGAGCAATCGGGGGAGAAGGGCCTTGGTCAGGATTGTGACCAAAAACCTGCTGTGGTCACTCTGACAGAGCTCCAGAGTTCATATAGTGGGGATGGGAGAACCTTCCAGAAAGACAACCATCTCTGCAGCACTCCACGGATCAGGTCTTTAAGGTAGAGTGGCCAGACGGATGCCACTCCTCAGAAAAAGGCACATGACAGACCTCTTGGAGTTGGCCAAAAGGCACCTAAAGACTCTCAGACCATGAGAAACAAGATTCTCTTGACTGATGAAACTAAGATTAAACTCTTTCGCAGGAGTTGCTTCAGGACAACTCTCTGAATGTCCTAGAGTGGCCCAGCCAGAGCCCGGACTTGAACCCAATCGAACATCTCTGGAGAGGCCTGAAAATAGATGTTCATCGACGCTCCCCATCCAACCTGACAGAGCTTGAGAGGATCTGCAGAGAAGAATAGGAGAAACTCCCCAAATATCCAAAAAGACTCTAGGCTGTAATCGATGCCAAAGGTGATTCAACAAAGTACTGAGTAAAGGGTCTGAATACTTACGTAAATGTAATATTTCAGTGTTTTATTTTGAATAAATTTGCAAACATTTCTAAAAACCTGTTTTTGCTTTCCTTGATGAAGGTAAAAACCTACTTAATCCAATTTAGAATAAGGCTGTAACATAACAAAATGTGGAAAATGTTAAGGGATCTGAATACTTTCCGAATGCACTGTATAGACTGAACAAATATATAAACGCAACGTGAAGTGTTGGTCTCATTTTTCATGAGCTGAAATAAAAGATCCCAGAAATGTTCCATATGCACAAAAAACGTATTTCTCTCAAATTTTGTGCACAAATTTATTTAACATCATGTTAGTGAGCATTTCTCCTTCGCCAAAATAATCCATCCTCCTGACAGATATGGCATATCAAGAAGCTGATTATAAAGCATGATCATTACTCAGGTGCACCTTGTGCTGGGGGCAATAAAAGGCTTAAAATGTCCAGTTTTGTCACACAACACAATGCCACATACGTATGTCTCAAGTTTTGAGGGAGTGTGCAATTGGCATTCTGATTGCAGGAATGTCCACCTGAGCTTCTGCCAGAAAATGTAATGTTTATTTCTCTACTGTAAGCCAATGTCGTTTTAGAGAATTTGGCAGTACGTCCAACCAGCCTCACAACCTCACACCACATGTAATCAGGACCTCCAGATCCGACTTCTTCACCTGGAGGATCATCTGAGACCAGCCACCCGGACAGTTGATGAAACTGAGGAGTATTTCGGTCTGTAAAGAAGCCCTTTTATGGGGAAACAGATCATGATTGGCTGGGCCTGGCTCCCCAGTGGGTGGGCCTATGCCCTCGCAGGCCCATCCATGGCTGCGCCCCTGCCTAGTAATGTGATATCCATAGATTAGGACATAATTTATTTATTTAAATTGACTGATTACCTTATTTGAACTGTAACTCAGTAAAATTGTTGAAATTGTTGCATTTATTTTATATTTTCATCCAGTATACAGCCAGAACCAACCAAATATGCTACTCATCTTTCTCTCCGGGTAATAGAAGACAGATTGGCCTATATGTTATAAGGAAACGTCAAATGAAAAACATAGAAGGGAGAAAGAAAAAAAAACGTTTTACTTTTATCTTTATTTTTACTCTTAATATTGTTTTACTTTTAACTTCATAACTTTTACAAAGAGAACAACAGTACAGACCTCAAACGTCATGACCCGATGCTTGAAATGACGGATCCGCACAAGCTTTTGGCATTTATTATAGATGACTTTGCAGAGTTTGTCATTAGCGTTGAAAGTGGCTTGCTGGATCGTGAGCCTCGCTAATCCAAATGTGCTTAAATTTCCTTGGCGTGGTAATTGTTTTAAACAGGGCCTTTGGCAAAGATCTGCCCCGTTCATTAGGGAGCCTCCGCTTCATCAATTAGGACTACCCAGAGGGCTGTGTGTCTAAAACTCTCTGAGCGTACTGTCTCCTCTCTTATCAGCACTCATTTGGATTGCTTCAATGCTTCACGTTCTCTTTCTGTGGACAAAATATAGATACGCTATTAAGCACTTGATGCTTATGTTCATGACTTAAAATAACATGGTTTGATTGATTTAGAATGGGGGAACTGAGAAGAGGAGAATATTGTTAAATATTGTTCCCACAGATATGAGATCCCTGAATGTTGGGCCAGTAACCGAAAGGTTTCTAGTTTAAATCCCAGAGCTGACTAGTTGAAGAATCTGTCGATGTGCCTAGGAACAAGGCACTTAACCCTAAAGTAAGTCACTGTAAGTTGCTCTTGAGTGTCTGCTAAATTACTAAAATGTAAATGTAAATGTAAAAAATGTATAATTGCAGGTACACTATTAGGTGAATAAGCCATGTGACCATTAGATGTATTTATTTAACCTTTATTTAACTAGATAAGCTTATGCCAATGTTCATGTTGTAGTAACTGTACTGTAAGTCTATACAAAGCACAGCATGAACTCCTTTTTGTTTTTGTGTGTGTGTGATTCATATCATTTCATATCTACGGTTATAAGTGCCAAAATATCAGCTTCTGTTGTCAGAGAAATCAGAGAGAAAGAGGGCCCTCTAGTGTTAATAGATATATACGACAATATGGGATTGTCAATCTCATTGTAGCCTACATTTCCTCAACATATTAATGTCACAGGTCCTTATTTGCCTATATCAACTTTATTCTCACAAAAATATTTTCGTAGTTTTATGTTTGTGGAGAGGGAACTGTTCAATGGAGCTCATCACGATCTGTGACCACATTGGAATAAAAAATATCTGTGTAAAATGTCACTAATGTTTTCCATATTTTCCTTATGTGTATTGTGAAACCTGGCTAACACTACAACTGACATAGAGGGCTTCACTGAATTCACTAACAAATATGGCTTTCAACCCTGCAAACACATTTCATTCTTTCTATATATTATAATAAATCCATATATATGATTCATTTCAAATGTTGACATTACTTGTTCGAAATTCAACACGTTCTTTACTACCCTTTTAACTTAATAACAGACAACAAATCAACAGGAGGAACTGTGACATAGCGGAAATTCCGAAATTCAACTGTTTCCATTTGTTTCAGTGTGACTGAAAAATAAAGGTCAATGGGGGTGGCAGGGGCGGAAGTGCAAGGGGGGCTGGGGGGGTGGCATCTCCCCCCACACACGCCTGAGGAGGCTAAAGAACCCTGCTTGGCTTTAATTACTGGCTCCATAACCTGGCCTATTGTCATGCATAGACGGTTGAGCAGGACTCACAGTGTGCAGACAGCATGCCATACTAAATGTTGGGTGTGGTGGGGTCATCAAGATCAGCATCTCCTGTAATTAACCTGTGGACTGGCCCCTTCCCAGAAAACCGGTATGGCACAAGAGTCTACTGGCGAGAACGCAGTCAAACAACCAACAAATCCCTCAAATGGTAAAGTTAATGAGTCCAATTATCTAATCCTTTCTCCATTTGGCAGCTAAAGTGAGCTGTATGGCCTTTAATTTCAATTTTCAATTTACCCTACAGATTGAGTTCAGACAAGTTATTCCTTTTAAGTGCTGCTAATGGAACTACATTATTATCTGGTCTGAATGGTCGACATAGTAGTGGAGGGATGTCTTTCGTAACACAAAGCATTGAAATGGCTGTTTTTAAATTAAATGTGTACTTTCTGTTTTCAGTTGTAAAACTAACATTTTGAAAATATTTTTTTATTCAAGTGTAAAACCCTGATATTTAATGTACAATGAGACCAGTGTCATTTTATTACATTTGATTTTTACAACCCGCATAAACCACTTTCTTTCTCCCTTGGGGCAACACCTGTAAAAGGTACTCTCTGTCATTAGGTTTGTGGCAGGAACACTTGTGATCTTTATCCGCTCACCTTTGATAGTGTTGCATATGCATTAGTACTGGTGCATCTCCAGTTAGATGTGCTTCCTGAAAGCAAAACACATCTTTATAAATCATTCATATTTATTATTATTTGCCTTCTGTTGCCACCTGTAGGGTCAAAACCGTAAAAGCTATCGACACCAAAACAAATAAAAAATGTGCAGGCTGAATGTCAGCAGTGTGCCTGATTTTTATTACATTTTTTGATACTACTGATACTCTTGATACTTCAACCATGTTTGCATAAATATCAACACATTTCACTGGCCATAGACTTGAATGGGAAAACTTGGACACGTAACTAGTCTTCAACATTTAAGCCAGAAACACCGTTCAAACTTTAAAACATGCAGACTGCTTTGGAATGGTGTGCTTGTATGACAGGTTTTTTGATACTACTAATGGCTTTCACACCACGACCATATTTGCATAAATCTCAATGCATTTCAATAGCCATAGACTTGAAAGGGAAAACTTTGCCGCGTAACTATTCTTCAACCGTTTAAGCTAAAAACACCTTTCATACTTTAAAATGTGCAGACCGCTCTGGAATGGTGTGGCTGTATACGTCTTTTTGATACCATTTATACTTTGTGAGCTATAACTGTTTTAAATGTGCATGAATGCGCCTTAGGCTTGAATAGGAAGTATTTGAATTCTCCACGGCTCTTGAACTGTTAAAGCTACCAACACCAAAACAAATTTAAAACATGCAGACTGGCCCTGTTTCTTGATATTTTTTTTATATACTACTTATACTTTCACACTACAACCATATTTGCATGAATCCCAATGCATTTCAGGGGCCATAGACTTGAATGGGACATTTTTTGGAGGAAAGCCATTCAAACTTTAAAATGTGCAGTCCAGTCTAGAATAGTGTGCTTGTGTATACATCTTTTTGATGCCATTTATACTTTTTGAACTATAACTGTTTTAAATGTGCATAAAAGCGCCATAGGCTTGAATGGTAAGTATTTGGATTTGCCACTGCTCTTGAACCATTAAAGCTACAAACACCAAACCAACTTTGACATGTTACAGACTGACTCAACTTAGATTACTTGTTCATGCTATTTGTACTTTTTAAACTTTAACCTTGTTAAAATAGAATAAAAGCTCCATAGGCTTCAAAGGCAAACGTGGGGATTCACCACTGCCCTTGATCTGTTTTATCTACAAACACCACCCCGACGTTAACATGTGCAGACCGACTCAACTTCGATGGCTTCAACACAGATTTTTCCATTCTTACTTCCTAAACTATAAAGCCTGTTGTTTCCTCATTCTTCTCAATGGCGGAATGCAGGCTTCAACATTCTAAACGGAAATCACTGCCACGAAACTTTCACAATGTTCAAATGAAAAACTTTTGAGAGCTTAAAAACACATTATATGGCTTGTGATGATAGTGCTCACTCTAGCCTACTATACCACAAAAATAACACACCTATAAACTACCCCAAAATAAGTCACTATAACTAACACATAGCCTATGAAAACCCTATTCGTACCATTACTATTACTACTGCCATCACTGCCACAACTACTACTACTACTATTTCACATCCAAAAATACTTCAAGACTAGAAAGCACACCATATTTGCTTCAGTAAATGTCCTTTTCTAGTTGTTCTTATTTACATTTCTTTACCGATGAGTCCTAAACTCATCAATAAAACTTAAGTAAGCTTATTTTAAGCAAGATATACAAGGAAAGAAATCTGTGTTAAATCAATCTAAATGCATTCAATATGCCACCCCACCCAAACAAAAAAGGCAGAACACATTGAAATCAGACATTGCTTTGTATCCATGTGAGGCTTCTCATGCAAGAATGCTCATCTGGTTGGGATTGCCTTTGAAAAGCTCAATACATAATAACATTTAAAAAAACAGGAGAATAAAACAATGGGTTCCTTTACACAGTTTTGGATCCTCAACCTTTTTTTTGTTTCCTTTTTTTGTGGCTGTATCTGTCCAAAATTGGTAGTGAAAGGGGGGTATACGGAACAACAATTATCATATAATATATATATATATATATATATATATATAATATATATATATATATATATATATATATATATATATATATATATAAAATGTTTTAACTTCTTTCTAAATCATCACAGAGAAAGAAAGGAGTTGTTCTTCTTCTCAGTGATGCTTCTCCTTGAATTGTTATCCTTTCCTGTTGTTTAATCAGCACTGTCAACTGAATGCACCACACCACAGATACAATACCTTTTAGCGCTTGTTTACCATACACAACATGATAGGTATCACAAGGTAAAATGCCTGGGGGTGGAAGAGTGTAGAGTTAACAAATGAAAAAAATCAGCCCTTCTAAATGCTGCTTGGATAACAACTAAATGACTGAAAAAAATACCTGTTTGACTACATAAAGCATACATTTCTTCAAAGTTAAGGGACTTGTACAGGTATAACAACAAAGACATGTGAAGAAGAGAGTATTTCAGAGATAAAAGGAGAACAAAAAAAACTCACCAGAATACTTAAATGTGGTGAGTTTACAGCTAATAGTGGATTTGTGCAGTAGCATGACTACACTGGCTACACTAGGGCATTGAGTGACAGCACAAATCTCTTATTGTTCTGAGTAGGCAGGAATATACTGCCATAGGTTTTGTACGAATGAGATCAGCGTGGATGCTCTTATCTCTCTAAATATGTGACAGGCAGGGCCTCAGGGCTAACTAGGGCTTGAGCTTGACATCATTCTCATTCAAAACAGGCAGGCAGCAGGTTGGAACATTAATTTACTCCTGCCTCTTCAAGAGGGCTTTTAAACAATGTGATGTAACAACTATCAATAGTGAAAATAGCATTCTCGTTTTATGATTTGATAAAATATTAAAATGAGCCTTTACTACTATGGCCCATAGAAATGCATTGAATAACACATTCATAAATGGCAAAAAAAGACAGTACAAAAAAACGATTATAAGGAATAAGATTCTGAAGTGTCTGTCCTATATCTAGGAGATAAGAAAGCTCAGGAAATATTTCCATTTTTTTTCATGTATTTTTAATATTTAACCCCTTGTTTTTTGGGGGGCACAAAAGTACCTTCATACTTCCATTCATTTGTATGGGTTACCTTCAAACAAGTCCTGTGACACTTGTGAGGGTCGTAGAACAAAACGGAGAACACCCCATCGTGTTCGTGAGATTCTCATCTTTCCATATTCGTTTTTAGGCCGTTCGCACACTACAGACATTTTCGTGAGATGACCGATTTTTGGGATTGAGACACAGACCATGCAAGAAAACAGATCTCTAGCTTATTGGCATTCTAGAATGCCTGCTACTCAAGCCCAGAAGCTAAGATATGCATATTATTAGTAGATGTGGATAGAAAACACTCTGAATTTTCTGAAACTATTTGAATGATGTCTGTGAGTATAACAGAACTCATATGACAGGCAAAAACCTGAGACAAAATCCAACCAGGAAGTGGGAAATCTGAGGTTTGTAGGTTTACAAGTCTTTGCCTATCCAAGATACAGTGTACATTTGGTCCAATTGCACTTCCTAAGGCTCCCATTAGATGTCAACAGTCTTTAGAACCTTGTTTCAGGCTTCTACTGTGAAGGGGGAGCGAATAAGAGCTGTTTGACTAAGAGGTCTGGCAGAATGCCATGAGCTAAATCATGAGTACGGCCATGAGAGCGAGCTGCGTTCCTTTTCATTTCTAAAGACAAAGGAATTGTCCGGTTGAAACATTATTGAAGATTTATGTCCTAATGATTGATTATATAAATAGTTTGACATGTTTCTACGAACTGTAATATAACATTTTTGACTTTTCGTCTGGACTAAGTGCTTGCGCCTCGTGAATTTGGATTTGTGAACTAAACGCGCAAACAAAAAAGGAGGTATTTGGGGAGAAATTATGGACTTTTTCGAATAAAACAAACATTTATTGTGGAACTGGGATTCCTGGGAGTGCATTCCGATGAAGATCATCAAAGGTAAGTGAATATTTATAATTGTCTGAGTGGGCATTCTATGTTGGATGTCTTGTTTGTCTATTTCTATGTCTGGCCTGATGTGGTTATCAATCAGAGGCAGGTGTTAGTCATTGTCTCTGATTGGGAACCATATTTAGGTAGCCTGGTTTTCACTGTGTGTTTGTGGGTGATTGTTCCTGTCTCTGTGTTTTGCACCAGATAGGGCTGTTTTTGGTTTTCCACATTTATTGTTTTTGTAGTGTTCGTGTTTATCTTTTGTTATTAAACATGAATCAAAGAAACCACGCTGCATTTTGGTCCGCCTCTACTTCACCTAAAGTAAACCGTTACAGAATCACCCACCACAACAGGACCAAGCGGCGTGGTAATGGGCAACAGCAGCGAAAAGAGGAATGGACATGGGAGGACGGTTTGGACGGCAAGAATATGGACTATACTACTTGGGAGGAAATAGACAGGTGGGCGGTCGACCCAGGGAGAGTGCCGGAGCCCGCCTGGGATTCGATGGAGCAGTGCGCGGAAGGTTACAGGAGAATGAGGTTGGCGAAGCAAGCACGGCGGCGCGGACGGAAGCCCGAGAGTCAGCCCCAAAAATTTTTTGGGGGGGGAGCACAGGGGGAGTGTGGCAGAGTCAGGAGTCAGACCTGAGCCAACTCCCCCCGTTTATCGTGAGGAGCCAAGAAGGAGCTCAAAACCAGAGCTGGTGTTGGAGGTGAGCGAAGCAGAGACTGTGAAGGAGTTAATGGGGAAATTGGAGGAGAGAGATATGAGGGAGTTTCTGGTTTGGTGCATGAGGCACGACATTCGCCCGATGGAGCGTGTCAGGGATTTAATGGCACCTGGGTCAGCTCTCCATACTCATCCTGAGGTGCGTGCTAGGGGTCTGGTGAAGACTGTGCCAGCCTCACACACCAGGCCTCCTGTGCATCTCCCTAGCCTTGCACGTCCTGTGCCATCTCAGCACTACAGTGCTCCTAGCAGTGCTAACCGTGGCGGGCGTGGTGCTGGTCAGGCACCGTGTTATGCAGTGGTTCGCACGGTGTCCCCAGTACGCGTGCTTAGCCCGGTGCGCTACATCCCAGCTTCCCACATCTGCCGGGCTAGGGTGAAGATCCAGCCAGGGTGGTTGGTGCCAGCCCTGCTCTCAAGATCTCCAGTACGCCTTCACGGTCCGGTCCATCCAGTGCCACCTCCACACACCAGCACTCCGGTGGCAGCTCCCCGCACCAGGCTTCCTGTGCGTGTCCTCGGCCCAGTACCACCAGTGCCAGCACCACGCATCAGGCCTACAGTGCGTCCCGCCTGTCCGGCGCTGCTGCCGGAGTCTCCCGCCTGTTCGGCGCTACCGGAGCTCCCGCCCCTCAGTCCAGAGGCGCCAGAGCTACTCAGTCCAGCGCTGCCAGAGCCTTCCTCTCCAGTGTTGCCGGAGCTTCCCGTCTGCCCAGCGTTGCCAGAGCTTCCCGTCTGCACAGCGCCATCAGAGCTTCCCGTCTCCCCAGCGCCATCAGAGCTTCCCGTCTGCCCAGCGCCATCTGAGCCTCCCGTGGGGGGGGGTACTGTCACACCCTGACCATAGTTTGCTTTGTATGTTTCTATGTTTTGGTTGGTCAGGGTATGATCTGAGTGGGCATTCTATGTTGGATGTCTTGTTTGTCTATTTCTATGTCTGGCCTGATATGGTTCTCAATCAGAGGCAGGTGTTAGTCATTGTCTCTGATTGGGAACCATATTTAGGTAGCCTGGTTTTCACTGTGTGTTTGTGGGTGATTGTTCCTGTCTCTGTGTTTTGCACCAGATAAGGCTGTTTTTGGTTTTCCACGTTTATTGTTTTTGTAGTGTTTGTGTTTATCTTTTGTTATTAAACATGAATCAAAGAAACCACACTGCATTTTGGTCCGCCTCTACTTCAACTAAAGAAAACCGTTACAATAATGCTATTTCTGACTTCTGTTAACTCCACAACATGACAGGTATCTGTATGGCTTGTTTTGGTGCCTAAGCGCTGTACTCAGATTATTGCATGGTGTGCTTTTTCCGTACAGCGGTTGCATTAAGGAGAAGTATATCTTTAATTCCATGTATAACAATTATATTTTCATCAACATTTATGATGAGTATTTCTGTAAATTGATGTGGCTCTCTGCAAAATATTACTGAACATAATGTGTCAATGTAAACAGATTTTTGGATATAAATATGAACTTTATCGAACAAAACATACACTGCTCAAAAAAAGTTTAAAAAAGTAAAGGGAACACTAAAATAACACATCCTAGACTTTTTTCTTTACATAGTTGAATGTGCGGACAACAAAATCACACAAAAATGATCAATGGAAATCAAATTTATCAACCCATGGAGGTCTGGATTTTGAGTCACACTCAAAATTAAAGTGGAAAACCACACTACAGGCTGATCCAACTTTGATGTAATGTCCTTAAAACAAGTCAAAATGCGGCTCAGTAGTGTGTGTGGCCTCCACGTGCCTGTATTACCTCCCTACAATGCCTGGGCACGCTCCTGATGAGGTGGCGGATGGTCTCCTGAGGGATCTCCTCCCAGACCTGGACTAAAGCATCCGCAAACTCCTGGACAGTCTGTAGTGCAACGTGGCATTAGTGGATGGAGCGAGACATGATGTCCCAGATGTGCTCAATTGGATTCAGGTCTGGGGAACGGGCGAGCCAGTCGATAGCATCAATGCCTTCCTCTTGCAGGAACTGCTGACACTCTCCAGCCACATGAGGTCTAGCATTGTCTTGCATTAGGAGGAACCCAGGGCCAACCGCACCAGCATATGGTCTCACAAGGCGTCTGAAGATCTCATCTCGGTACCTAATGGCAGTCAGGCTACCTCTGGCGAGCACATGGAGGGCTGTGCGGCCCCCCAAAGAAATGCCACCCCACACCATGACTGACCCACCACCAAACCGGTCATGCTGGAGGATGTTGCAGGCAGCAGAACGTTCTCCACGGCGTCTCCAGACTCTGTCAAGTCTGTCAAGTGCTCAGTGTGAACCTGCTTTCATCTGTGAAGAGCACAGGGCGCCAGTGGCGAATTTGCCAAGTTCTCTGGCAAATGCAAACGTCCTGCACGGTGTTGGGCTGTAAGCACAACCCCCACCTGTGGACGTCGGGCCCTCATACCACCCTCATGGAGTCTGTTTCTGACCATTTGAGCAGACACATGCACATTTGTGGCCTGCTGGAGGTAATTTTGCAGGGCTCTGGCAGTGCTCCTCCTTGCACAAAGGGGGAGGTAGTGGTCCTGCTGCTGGGTTGTTGCCCTCCTACGGCCTCCTCCACGTCTCCTGATGTACTGGCCTGTCTCCTGGTAGCGCCTCCATGCTCTGGACACTACGCTGACAGACACAGCAAACCTTCTTGCCACAGCTCGCATTGATGTGCCATCCTGGATGAGCTGCACTACCTGAGCCATTTGTGTGGGTTGTAGACTCCGTCTCATGCTACCACTAGAGTGAAAGCACCGCCAGCATTCAAACGTGACCAAAACATCAGCCAGGAAACATAGGAACTGAGAAGTGGTGTGTAGTCACCACCTGCAGAACCACTCCTTTATTGGGAGTGTCTTGCTAATTGCCTATAATTTCCACCTGTTGTCTATTCCATTTGCACAACAGCATGTGAAATTTATTGACAATCTGTGTTGCTTCCTAAGTGGACAGTTTGATTTCACAGAAGTGTGATTGACTTGGAGTTACATTGTGTTGTTTAAGTGTTCCCTTTATTTTTTTGAGCAGTGTACATATATTGAGTAACATGAAGTCCTATGAGTGTCATCTGCTGAAGATCATCAAAGATTAGTGATTAATTCTATCTCTATTTGTGCTTTTTGTGACTCCTCTCTTTGGCTGGAAAAATGGCTGTATTTTTCTGTGACTAGGCACTGACCTAACATAATCGCATGGTATGCTTTCGTCGTAAGTTTTTTTTTAAATCGGATACTGTGGTGGGATTAACAACAAGTTTATCTTTAAAATGGTGTATAATACTTGTATGTTTCAGGAATTTTAATTATGAGATTTATGTTGTTTGAATTTGGCGCCCTGCACTTTCACTGGCTGTTGTCAAATCGATCCCGTTAACGGGATTTCAGTCATAAGAAGTTAATTAAAACCAGATAACGGGACAGTTGGAAAAGATATCTGCACACTGCAATAAGCACATACAAATACAGATTGTACTTGTTACAAAGTTACAGAAAGCTAAACCAACAATCACACAAACCTAAATTGGATACATTGTAAACACAGGTCCAACAAGGAAACATTTTATTTGTTTTTGCAGATACATGTTTTTTGGAGCATCTGATGACCTAAAGTGATGTGAAGAACATTCATTTCTTTGGTCCCTACTGTTGCAGTCATGACGCAAGTGGCCCTATGCTTTCAAATCCTCCCACCTTTCTAGTTTGACCAGCTGTTTTCAGCAACTGATATATTTGAATTTGGTTGTTATATTGGCAGGTTTTCTAGCAACAAACTATTGTTGTGTCTCTAGTATGATTAAATGAGATCACATGCTATTTTCAAATCGATTACCCAACGTTTAATTATATGATTAAATTCATCTGGCAATAACTATCTCATTAGGAATCCGGGGCACAATGGAAGCATTAGTTTATATAGAGCTGCTATCTCCCAAATCCACTCTTTTTTCCTAGCCACCATGCTTCTACAACTGCATTGCTTGCTGTTTGGGGATTTAGGCTGGTTTTCTGTATAGCACTTTGTGACATCAGCTGATGTAAAAAGGGCTTAATAAAAACATATGATTGAATTATTAAAGATCTGAAGATCTTTTATATCAATAGCAGTCAATCATGAATTATTCTTTACCTTATATCAGTCTCATCTGAACATTGTAAAATTCTTTGGTTGTTTGCACGAACCCGAGCATAAACTATGAATCAGAATATACAAATTGTCTTAATTATTTATGTAATATGTAAAGTGATTTGTTTAACACTTTTTTGGTAACTACATGATTCCATATGTGTTATTTCATAGTTTTGATGTCTTCACTATTATTCTACAAAATAAAGAAAAACCCTTGAATGGGTAGGTGTGTCAAAACTTTGGACTGGTACTGTACTTACATGGATATATAAAGAAAAAATACACACTGTATAATCAGAATGCTATGCATTGGATACCTACCACACTAAAGTGAACATACCACAAATCAATCTAATGAGAACATACAGCATACTTTAAACTTTTTAAAATTTTTATTACACCTTTATTTAACCAGGTAGGCCAGTTGAGAACAAGTTCTCATTTACAACTGCGACCTGGCCAAGATAAAGCAAAGCAGTGCGACAAAACGACAATACAGAGTTACACAAACAAACATACAGTCAATAACACAATAGGAAAATCTATATACTGTGTGTGCAAATGTAGTAAGATTATGGAGGTAAGGCAATACATAGGCCATAGTGGTGGCTGTTTAATAATTTCAACTTAGCATTAACACTGGAGTGATAGATGTGCAGATGATGATGTGCAAGTAGTGATACTGGTGTGCAAAAGAGAAAAATAAATAACAATATGGGGATGAGGTAGTTGGGTGGGCTATTTACAGATGGGTTGTGTACAGGTGCAGTGATCGGTAAGCTGCTCTGACAGCTGATGCTTAAAGTTAGTGAGGGAGATATAAGTCTCCAGCTTCAGTGATTTTTTGCAATTCGTTCTAGTCTGGCAGCAGAGAACTGGAAGCAAAGGCGGCCAAAGGGGGTGTTGGCTTTGGGATGACCAGTGAAATATATCTGCTGGACCGCGTGCTATGGGTGGGTGTTGCTATGGTGACCAGTGAGCTGAGATAAGGTGGGGCTTTACCTAGCAAAGACTTATAGATGACCTGGAGCCAGGGAGTTTGGCAACGAATATGAAGTGAAGGTCAGCCAACGAGAGCATGCAGGTCGCAGTGGTGGGTAGTATATGGGGCTTTGGTGACAAAACGGATGGCACGGTGATAGACTACATCCAATTGCTGAGTAGAGTATTGGAGGCTATTTTGTAATTTACATCGCTGAAGTCAAGGATCGGTAGGATGGGTGAAGGAGGCTTTTGTTACGCTCGTCGATGGAAGGATCGGACCAAGGTGCAGCGTGGTAGGCGTACATCTTACTTTATTCAATGAACACAGAAGAACCAACAAATACAAACGAAATGTAAAGTTTAGTAGGGCTAAACAGCATAGTACCAAAACAAGATCCCACAAACTACAGGTGGGAAAAAGCTGCCTAAGTATGATCCCCAATCAGAGACAACGATAGACAGCTGCCTCTGATTGGGAACCATACCCGGCCAGCAAAGAAATAGAAAACATAGATTGCCCACCCTAGACACACCGTGACCTAACCAAATAGAGAATTAGAAGGATCTCTAAGGTCAAGGCGTGACAGCTTTGTTGTTAAATAGGAAGCCGATTGTTGATTTAATTTTGGATTGGAGATGCTTAATGTGAGACTGGAAGGATAGTTTACAGTCTAACCAGACACCTAGGTATTTGTAGTTGTCCACATATTCTAAGTCCGAACCGTCCAGAGTAGTGATGCTAGTCGGGCGGGTGGGCGCGGGCAGCGATCGTTTGAAGAGCATGCATTTAGTTTTACTAGCATTTAAGAGCAGTTGGAGGCCATGGAAGGAGTGTTGTATGGCATTGAAGCTTGTCTGGATGTTTCTTAACACAGTGTCCAAAGAAGGGCCAGAAGTATACAGAATGGTGTCGTCTGCATAGAGGTTGATCAGAGAATCCCCAGCAGCAAGAGCGACATCATTGAAATATACAGAAAAAAAGATTTGGCCCGAGAATTTAACCCTGTGGCATCCCCATAGTACTGCCAGATGTCTGGACAACAGGCCTTTCGATTTGACACACTGAACTCTATCTGAGAAGTAGTTGGTGATCTAGGCGAGGCAGTCATTTGAGAAAAAAAGTATGTTGAGTCTGCTAATAAGAATGCCGTGATTGACAGAGTCGAAAGCCATGGCCAGGTTGATGAAGATGGCTGCACAGTACTGTCTTTTATTGATGGCGGTTATGATATCGTTTAGGACCTTGAGCATGGCTGAGGTGCACTCATTACCAGCTCGAAAACCAGATTGCATAGCGGAGAAGGTACAGTGAGATTCGAAATGGTCAGTGATCTGTTTGTTAAAACTTGGCTTTCGAAGACTTTAGAAAGGCAGGGCAGGATAGATATAGGTCTGTAACAGTTTGGGTTTAGAGTGTGTCCCCTATGAAGAGAGTAGATGACCGTGGAAGCTTTCCAATCTTTAGGGCTCTCAGACGATACGAAAGAGAGGTTGAACAGGCAAGTAATAGGGGTTGCAACAATTGCGGCGGATAATTTTAGAAAGAGAGGGTCCAGATTGTCTAGCACAGCTGATTTGTAGGGGTCCAGATTTTAGCAGCTCTTTCAGAACATCACCTATCTGGATTTGGGTGAAGGAGAAGCGGGGGGCTTGTGGAAGTTGTTGTGGGTGGTGCAGAGCTGTTGACGAGGGTATGAGTAGCCAGGTGGAAAGCATGGCCAGCCGTAGAAAAATGCTTATTGAAATTCTCGATTATCGTAGATTTATCAGTGGTGACAGTGTTTCCTAGCCTCAGTGCAGTGGGCAGCTGGGAGGAGTTGCTCTTATTGTCCATGGACTTTACAGTGTCCCAAAACGTTTTGGAATTTGTGCTACAGGATGCAAATTTCTGTTTGAAAAAGCTAGCCTTTGCTTTCCTAACTGCCTGTGTATATTGGTTCCTCACTTCCTGAAAAGTTGCATATCACAGAGGCTATTTGATGCTAATGCAGTACACCACAGGATTGTTTTGTGCTGGTCAAGGGCAGTCAAGTCTGAACCCAGGCCTATATCTGTTCTTAGTTCAATTTGTTTTGAATGGGGCATGCTTATTTAAGATGGTGAGGACTTTTAAAGAATAGCCAGGCATCCTCTACTGATTGGATGAGGTCAATACCCTTCCAGGATACCCGGGCCAGGTCGATTAGAAAGGTTTGCTCGCTGAAGTGTTTTAGGGAGCATTTGACAGTAATGATGGGTGGTTGTTTGACCGAGGATCCATTACAGACACAGACAATGAGGTAGTGATCACTGAGTTCCTGGTTGAAGATAGCAGAGGTGTATTTAAAGGGAAGGCTGTTCAGGATGATATCTATGAGGGTGCCCGTGTTTACGGATTTAGGGTTGTACCTGGTAGGTTTCTTGACAATTTGTGTGAGATTGAGGTAATATATTTTAGATTGAATGACTGCCGGGGTGTTAAGCATATCCCAGTTTAGGTCACCTAACAGTACGAACTCTGAAGATAATTGGGGGGGCAATCAATTCACATATGGTGTCCAGGGCACTGCTGGGGGCTGAGGGGGATCTATAACAAGTGGCAACAGTGAGAGACTTATTTCTGGAAAGGTGTATTTTTAAAAGTAGACGCTCAAACTGTTTGGGCACAGACCTGGATAACATGACAGAACTCTGCAGACTATCTCAGCCTGTAGATTGCAACTCCGCCCCCTTTGGCAGTTCTATCTTTGCATAAAATGTTGTAGTTGGGGATGGGAATTTCTGAATTTCCGAATGTCTTCCTAAACCAGCATTTAGATACGGCTAGGACATCAGGGTTGGCGGAGTGTGCTAAAGCAGTGAATAAAACAAACTTATGGATGAGGCTTCTGATGTTAACATGCATGAAACCAAGGCTTTTACGGTTACATAAGTCAACAAATGATAGTGTCTGGGGAATAGGTGTGGTACTGGGGTCTACATGGCCTGGGTTAACCTCTACATCACCAGAGGAACAGAGGAGGAGTAGAATAAGGGTACAGCTAAATGCTCTAAGAACTGGTCGTCTAGTGCGTTGGGAACAGAGAATAAAATAAGCAGATTTCTGGACATGGTAGAATAGATTCAAGGCATAATGTACAGACAAGGGTATGGTAGGATGTGAGTACAATCGAGGTAAAGCTAGGCGTTGAGTGACGATGAGAGAGGTTTCGTCTCTGGAGGCACCAGTTACACCAGGTGAGGTCTCCGCATCTGTGGGGGGTGGGACAAAAGAGCTATCTAAGGCATGTTGAGCGGAACTGAGGGCTCTAGAGGCATAAAGCAATCACAGGTGTTGATCGTAAGAGCTAAGACAACAACGGGTAAATGACGAGGAATGGGCAGAGCGGGTCAGTCAGGTACATACAGGACCTGAGTTCGAGGCTGGGGCTGACAGATAAACAAAATGAGGTACCGTGTTATTGAAACAGTCCAGGGGCGAGTGATCATAGGGTCCAATGAGCAGCAATAGGTGAGTCAGGGAGCCGTCCGGTAGTCACTACTATGCTAGCCGAGCGGGAGACATGGCGTTCAGAAAGCTAGCGGGCCGGGGATAGCAGATGGGTCTTCGGCGACATTGCAATGGAAAAGCCTGTTGAGATCACATTGGGCAATTCCGTCGGCAGACCAGTCGTGATGGATTGGTGGGCTCCATGTCGACAATAAAGGATCCGGGCCAATTGGCAAAATAGGTATTGTAGCCCTAGAATTAGCTGGTATATGGGCCTCGCTCGAGGCTAACTGCTGCTTGCTTCGGGACAGAGGCATTAGCTAACAGTAGCCACTCCGTAGCAGCTAGCTAGCTGCGATGATCCGGTGTAATGATCCAGAGTGGCAGGAATCCAGTGATGTGGTAGAGAGAAGCAGTCTGATATGATCTGGGTCGATATCACACTGTGCAGACTGGCAGGTATTGTCCGAGCTAATGCTGGCGGGTGTCCGAGCTAAAGGTGAAGACCTCTATATGTAATACTCTGTGTAAAAAATACATTTAAAATACATAAGATGAGATCTCTTCTATGGGCTCTGGTCAAAGGTAGAGCAATATATAGGGAATAGGGTGCCATTTGGGACACAGCGGAAGTAACCATATCACCTGACATTACAGCTTGGCAGGTGAGCGCTCAGCCAACCTCTCTGATGATGAGTCACAGTTCAAAAACTTCAGCAGGATGCAAATGATCCGCACCCCGAGGGTCCGCTGCTGACTATGACACACTCAGAGGCAATTAAGCAATGCTGGATCAAACAGCAGGGGTCAAATTCTTTGAAGATCCACCAAATAAGAGCAGGAGATCCACCCAAGAGATCCCACAAAGCATTAAAAACATGTAAAAACTCGACATAATTCAGAAGGGTTGCTGTGTTAGAAGGGTTTGAAAGAAACACATTTTTGACATTTTCTCATCAAAAGGTCTCGGGCAAGATGAGTTGGATGCCTCCCTAATGAAAAGGCAGGTAGCTGTCGGCGGCAAAACTGAGAAAACAGAGAAAATGAAACTATTTAGAAATAACAAACGAAGAAAGTAATTTAGTACAGTTCAAGTCATTAGTGCAATGTTAGGTTTGAGAAGCAATTTTATTGTTTGTGCTATATCCCTTGAAGCGTTTTACAAATCTGAAACCACAATAGTCGGTGCCTAGGAGATTTGGCCCTAACCAATTCATCGTTGGTAAAAAGTGAAATAAAATAAACTCTGTTATTTAAACATAAGCCTTCTCACAATCCATCCACCCCCACCCATCTGTCTCATACATTTCAGCATTGCTTTACAAGACTGAGATATTTAGCCTTGAAGCACATGGGCAAAAACAAAATTATCTTAGTGTCAGAAGGGATAAACAGTGCAGTTGAGAATGTGATAATTCTAAAATTTTAAAATCACTATTTAACCATAAATCAAATAACTTGTCAAAAACATTGTATGGCTGCACACTGGACAGTCTGGGAGTTCTAATGCGGTGGCTATTTAAGTAATAAGGCATGAGAACCCGGGGATTATCATATGTTAACTCCTGAGTCTATCTAAGTGCTGTTCTTAGGCCCGAGGTAAAGCCAAAGGCCGGGAAACAGCCCTTAGGAGGAATTTATCACACGATAATTCTCGGGTTCTCATGCCTTATTGTTTTCATAAAACGGTTGCCAACATATTTATTAAAACAATTGAATTCATTTTTTCATTAATGAGTAAATTAATTTGATTTCATCCTTCCAACAGACAATATAGTCCAGGCAAAAGCCAGTTCTTAGTTCTGGGGTTCTGAAGTTGCTTACCAAACAGGCTGTTCGTTAATTCTATTCTCATGTTTTGACTGAGTAGTTAATTCTATTTATTGTAAGTTGCTATGCTAAGCAAATCATTGGCATGTAGCTAGCTAACAGAGGTTCAATGATGATGAGAGACAAGAACTTCAAAAAAATTAATATTTAATAAATCATTTATAAATAGGCAACAACCAGCTGATTGTTGAGTCAATAAGATAGTTATGTAGGATAGCTAGGCTAATGTTACTTCTCCTTTTCTAGCTAGCTAGCCAACTAGGCCTAAACCAAAAACACAATCACATCAAGCAGCTGAAATGACAGCACATTTTTGTTTGTCTTACCTTCGTTTATATTGCCAATTCTTTGGATATATCCATTATAATTAAATCAAATCAAATCAAATCAAATTTTATTTGTCACATACACATGGTTAGCAGATGTTAATGCGAGTGTAGCGAAATGCTTGTGCTTCTAGTTCCGACAATGCAGTAATAACCAACAAGTAATCTAACTAACAATTCCAAAACTACTGTCTTATACACAGTGTAAGGGGATAAAGAATATGTACATAAGGATATGTGAATGAGTGATGGTACAGAGCAGCATAGGCAAGATACAGTAGATGGTATCGAGTACAGTATATACATATGAGATGAGTATGTAAACAAAGTGGCATAGTTAAAGTGGCTAGTGATACATGTAATTACATAAGGATGCAGTCGATGATGTAGAGTACAGTATATACGTATGCATATGAGATGAATAATGTAGGGTAAGTAACATTATATAAGGTAGCATTGTTTAAAGTGGCTAGTGATATATTTACATAATTTCCCATCAATTCCCATTATTAAAGTGGCTGGAGTTGAGTCAGTGTCAGTGTCAGTGGCAGCAGCCACTCAATGTTAGTGGTGGCTGTTTAACAGTCTGATGGCCTTGAGATAGAAGCTGTTTTTCAGTCTCTCGGTCCCAGCTTTGATGCACCTGTACTGACCTCGCCTTCTGGATGATAGCAGGGTGAACAGGCAGTGGCTCGGGTGGTTGATGTCCTTGATGATCTTTATGGCCTTCCTGTAACATCGGGTGGTGTAGGTGTCCTGGAGGGCAGGTAGTTTGCCCCCGGTGATGCATTGTGCAGACCTCACTACCCTCTGGAGAGCCTTACGGTTGTGGGCGGAGCAGTTGCCGTACCAGGCGGTGATACAGCCCGCCAGGATGCTCTCGATTGTGCATCTGTAGAAATTTGTGAGTGCTTTTGGTGACAAGCTGAATTTCTTCAGCCTCCTGAGGTTGAAGAGGCGCTGCTGCCCCTTCTTCACGATGCTGTCTGTGTGGGTGAACCAATTCAGTTTGTCTGTGATGTGTATGCAGAGGAACTTAAAACTTGCTACCCTCTCCACTACTGTTCCATCAATGTGGATAGGGGGGTGTTCCCTCTGCTGTTTCCTGAAGTCCACAATCATCTCCTTAGTTTTGTTGACGTTGAGTGTGAGGTTATTTTCCTGACACCACACTCCGAGGGCCCTCACCTCCTCCCTGTAGGCCGTCTTGTCGTTGTTGGTAATCAAGCCTACCACTGTTGTGTCTTCCGCAAACTTGATGATTGAGTTGGAGGCGTGCGTGGCCACGCAGTCGTGGGTGAACAGGGAGTACAGGAGAGGGCTCAGAACGCACCCTTGTGGGGCCCCAGTGTTGAGGATCAGCGGGGTGGAGATGTTGTTGCCTACCCTCACCACCTGGGGCGGCCCGTCAGGAAGTCCAGTACCCAGTTGCACAGGGCGGGGTCGAGACCCAGGGTCTCGAGCTTGATGACGAGCTTGGAGGGTACTATGGTGTTGAATGCCGAGCTGTAGTCGATGAACAGCATTCTCACATAGGTATTCCTCTTGTCCAGATGGGTTAGGGCAGTGTGCAGTGTGGTTGAGATTGCATCGTCTGTGGACCTATTTGGGCGGTAAGCAAATTGGAGTGGGTCTAGGGTGTCAGGTAGGGTGGAGGTGATATGGTCCTTGACTAGCCTCTCAAAGCACTTCATGATGACGGAAGTGAGTGCTACGGGGCGGTAGTCGTTTAGCTCAGTTACCTTAGCTTTCTTGGGAACAGGAAAAATGGTGGCCCTCTTGAAGCATGTGGGAACAGCAGACTGGTATAGGGATTGATTGAATATGTCCGTAAACACACCGGCCAGCTGGTCTGCGCATGCTCTGAGGGCGCGGCTGGGGATGCCGTCTGGGCCTGCAGCCTTGCGAGGGTTAACACGTTTAAATGTCTTACTCACCTCGGCTGCAGTGAAGGAAAGTCCGCATGTTTTCATTGCAGGCCGTGTCAGTGGCACTGTGTTGTCCTCAAAGCGGGCAAAAAAGTTATTTAGTCTGCCTGGGAGCAAGACATCCTGGTCCGTGACTGGGCTGGATTTCTTCTTGTAGTCCGTGATTGACTGTAGACCCTGCCACATACCTCTTGTGTCTGAGCCGTTGGATTGAGATTCTACTTTGTCTCTGTACTGACGCTTAGCTTGTTTGATAGCCTTGCGGAGGGAATAGCTGCACTGTTTGTGTTCGGTCATGTTACCAGTCACCTTGCCCTGATTAAAAGCAGTGGTTCGCGCTTTCAGTTTCACGCGAATGCTGCCATCAATCCACGGTTTCTGGTTAGGGAATGTTTTAATCGTTGCTATGGGAACGACATCTTCAACGCACGTTCTAATGAACTCGCACACCGAATCAGCGTATTCGTCAATATTGTTATCTGACGCAATACGAAACATCTCCCAGTCCACGTGATGGAAGCAGTCTTGGAGTGTGGAGTCAGCTTGGTCGGACCAGCGTTGGACAGACCACAGCGTGGGAGCCTCTTGTTTTAGTTTCTGTCTGTAGGCAGGGATCAACAAAATGGAGTCGTGGTCAGCTTTTCCGAAAGGAGGGCGGGGCAGGGCCTTATATGCGTCGGGCCTTATATAACTTAGAGTAACAATGATCCAAGGTTTTTCCATCCCTGGTTGCGCAATCGATATGCTGATAAAATTTAGGGAGTCTTGTTTTCAGATTAGCCTTGTTAAAATCCCCAGCTACAATGAATGCAGCCTCCGGATAAATGGATTCCAGGTTGCAAAGAGTCAAATAAAGTTCGTTCAGAGCCATCGATGTGTCTGCTTGGGGGGATATATATACGGCTGTGATTATAATCGAAGAGAATTCTCTTGGTAGATAATGCGGTCTACATTTGATTGTGAGGAATTCTAAATCAGGTGAACAGAAGGATTTGAGTTCCTGTATGTTTCTTTCATCACACCATGTCTCGTTAGCCATAAGGCATACGCCCCCGCGTATACCCACATTATCGTTATAAATAAATTTGCCTGGGTCAGAGAAGCTGTCAGTCTCGTCACATTCACATGTATGGCATGGTGGAGTTAAAAATAACAAACATAAAAAGAGCATGTTGCACAGGTCTGATAGGCACACATTGAGAATTATATATTATACACCGTTGCACCAAACCAAATGCTAGGCTAGTAGCATGGGGAAATATTGTCTAGACACTTTTTTTCAGGGGAGATTAAGTTTATATATTTAATGTCTGGGCTGTAGGACAGTGGATGCGCAGTGATAAATAAAATGCAACTGTTAACAGGCATTACCCGTGGAATGTGGGGATTATGGAGCTATAACGCCCTGCTATCAACCAATCAGCATCCAGGATCCAAACAACCTGTTTTATAAATTTTCTACCTCCCAAACTTTCACAGTTGCTTTCCACTTTCCAGTTGAGCGTATTAGTTATACATTTGTATAACATACACATATGTCATATATAATATAATGAAAAGTGAATACATAAATGAAGTAGAGGACTGATAAAATGGCAGTTTATAACACAGGGGGAATCTGGGCTTGTTTTAAGCATGTCTGAGGCATTTCTAAGTCAGTGAGATGTGTTTCACACATAATTGCCCAGCAGGAAGGCAGGTCAGGGCTTTGCACGCTAAATTATACACCCTATAACAGCTTCCAGTTTATTGATGCAGGCGAGCTCTAAAAATGAATGCAGTCCTGCTTTGTGGCATTTTGCGAAGGCTTTTATGTTATACTGATCGCACTATATGTTTTTGTGGGTGTAGATACGCTTGTCCTTGTTCAATACAGCCATTGGACGTCTTTCAGCGATGTTCCTATTGGATGATTCATTGCTAAATATACAGGCAGACACATTTTTTCAAGTCTCTGATAAACTACAACTTTTGTTGGGCAGTGTTTACTGCTCTGGTCACCTAGCTAACTTTAAATTGTCAGCAAGATTGCTAGCCAGCTGAAACTGGCTGAGAACCAACTAACCAACCATAGATGATTTATACAAATTCATCATTGCTACCAACACACAAACAGAGAGTAAATATATATAAATATGAGCTTATATTGACAATTTTACTTTTAGTAACATATTGTTTTCCAGACAAGGGTGGAATAGATGGCTACCAAATGGAGATACCAAATAAGAGTAACATTAGCTAGCTTATGTTAGCTAACATCAGTCAATAAATGAACAAACAAACATGTTTTCTCTGCTGAAGGTAGCTACCAGTCTAGCAGTGACTACCATAGCATAAGCGAAATTGATTGACAGTGTGTAAACCAAAAGAAAGCTATATGATTTAGCTGGTGGATTTTAGATTTTAATATGGGACTGTAACGTTAGCTAGCTAGCTAACTTACCCAGAAAGTCCATCTAGGCTAGCAAACTAGCTAACGTTAGGTCACCTGTAATTCAGAATCTTCCGTTTTGTTGTGAAGGGGAAAAAAAACAATTGCATCACTTCTCGGCTGTCGTCGAAATGGATTTCTCATCAGTTCAGCCTGAAAAGAATCATCTTTGGGCACCGCATCTTTCTTGATAGCCGCAAGCCACTTGCAGAATTGAGGCGAATCTCTGGTAGGTAGAACGGTGAAAGGTAACACATTTTTGTTCTTGTTTGTAATTAGCAAAGCCAGGCACAGAACACCATACGGGCATGACTACAAACACTAATGAAAATCAAAAGTTTTCAATAATGATGTTTTATGAAATTACTGTGTGTTTTTCGTTCGAAGTAAACAACGCCATTATTCAAGTTTGTGGGCATGCCCCCTCGAGCTAGCGGGCGGTATCAGCTTTCGCTATGAATGCCGGTCTTTTTGGTTTTTATATATGTTTTTTGTATATGTGTATAATATACACATGGAAACATATGTACATATAATTGAATGTAAGTCAAATGTCTTAAGAACAATTCTCCATTGCCCAAAAAATAAATCATGACTGCTCTAATCAAAAATACCTTTTACTGCCTGTATATTTCAAGTGAGGTAAGGTTAAAAAGAAGGTTACACAGTTTTTTCCCCTTTCCCTAAGTGTATTTTCTAATTAGAAATTAAATATCTCTGTGTTGGCGTGATTAGATGGCTTCTGTTTCGTTCAAAGCCTTCATCTGAGCTGCAGAGTGTTGACATTGATGAATTTACAATTGAAGCACCTCAGGGCAAACAGTGAAATGTGAAATGTCACTTCGAGAGGAATGGCTGCCATGCCTCTTCTTTTCTTAATGCCAAATGTATTCTTAATTCTTATTTCTCCTTGTGTAAAAACAGCGATGTGTTTGAAAAGTGAACGATGGTGAAATGTTGCCATAAGGGAGAAAGTGTTTGGGGAAATATCATGCCATTTCTTTTATTTCATGCTAGTGTGATAAGGTGCGTCTCGGTGAGAGGTGTAGGAGTCAGGCGCAGGAGAGCAGGGATTTCTGAGAAGCGTGTTTAATATAGATATATGTATACATATATATATATATATACACACACACATAGTCCACCAATACAAAATTGGCACAGATGAAAATCCAAAACTACGCTCTTGAAGGAACAGAGGAACAACCACAGTTCTGACACTACATACACGTACGTAATAGCGAAAACAATAAACAGCATAGATAATCGAACGCAAATACCCGCAAGCTTAATCATGCACGAATTAAGGCAGGCAACAGGTGCCCTATATACACACAGAAATAAAAGCAATTGAAACCAGGTGTGAAAAGGAACACAGACAAAACAACCGGAAAAGGAAAAAGGGATCGGTAGCGGCTAGTATACCACCGCCCGAACAGGGAGAGGAGTTACCTTCGGTAGAAGTCGCGACAGCTAGGTTTGTTCCAATTGAAGATTTTTGACTCGCTTTTAGAGTTTCCGGACAATGCAAATAAATAATCTACTATAATCGATCTAAAAAACACCTGGTGTACTTAGTGGACAAGCACCGTTAATTATTAAATTAAATGTAGAAGATATAATAACCCACTGGGCTAACACTGGTTGAATCAACATTGTTCACTGAAATTTCAATGAACCAAAGTGGAAAAGAAATTGAATTAATGTCTGTGCCCAGTGGGAAATCATGATCCCACTGTGCTATGAAGTGGAGGAAATAGTCTACCTTTACAAAGGTACTGTATCGCTCACTCAACATATATTAAATGGGAGAGATAAGAGAAATTTGCATGGCACTGTTATTGTGAATATAAGTAAGCATTTCACTGTAAGGTATACCTGTTGCATTCGATGCATGTGATAAATAAAATTTGATTTGATTTGTAGTTACGAGCAACTTTAATTACTGGGATTATGCTAATTTGCACATTTCAGAAAACACTACTTGAAGACAAACCTGAGGTATGAATATGTGATTGTGCCAGGTCTTACAGAAGAAAGAGAAAGTGGCAGTTTGTTTGTTCATCCCCTGATATTTGGGCAAGACAATTTGTGTGACACTCTACATCACACGAAAAAACAAACAAAACATACACTACCCGCACTGTTCAGTTCTGTTAATCCTTCACACATTTAATTTACAGTTGCTCTGTTTATGAAGGGACCATACGCCGCTCCAAACAAATCTATTTTTCCATCTCTACAACACATCACTAGTCACAGACTCAACTCCCATTAAACAATTGAATCGTTTGGTCGTGTCATTTGACCCGTAGACAAGAGACACATGGAAGAGAAGAAGTGAAGGATCAAGCGAGTCCGACATCGTCCAACATCATAATATTAACACTCCACCTCGAGTAGAAGCATCGCCACGAGAAAGGAAGTCTTCTGTAATTACTGAAGCGGGTGGAATGAGGCCATGAGTGGCCCTCGGAGCTCTTTAAATAATAACAGCCTGTTGTTGATGTTCATGTTGTTGTCAGGTCAGGGACTCTCGCTTGCAGTTTGTCCCCCCAGTGTAGAGGGTCGGGGTGCCAGGGTGCTGTAATCCTGCACTCTCTGGAGCTCTAATTCCACTGAGGGATCCAGGATCTTTTGCTATGGGCCCCTGGGGGCCTCCATGCTTCAGGGGCTAACATCCAGCTAATCAGAGTCAACAGGGACAGCCCCTAGAACTCTCTGCTAATGCGAGGCCAATCCAGCCAGACAGGGAGATAGGCCAGTGTGGGATGGGATGATCATCTCTCCATACATCAACTATACAGTTGAAGTCGGAAGTTTACATGCTCCTTAGCCAAATACATTTCAACTCAGTTTTTCACCATTTCACCAGTTTTTCACCTGAAATTTAATACTAGCAAAAATGCCCTGTCTTAGGTCAGTTAGGATCACCACTTTATTTTCAGAATGTGAAATGTCAGAATAATAACAGAGGGAATAATTTATTTCAGCTTTAATATCTTTCATCACATTACCAGTGGGTCAGAAGTTTACATACACTCAATTACTATTTGGTAGCATTGCCTTTAAATTGTGTCAAATGTTTCAGGTAAGTCTTCCACAAGCTTCCCACAATAAGTTGGGTGAATTTTGGCCCATTCCTCCTGACAGAGCTGGTGTAACTGAGTCAGGTTTGTAGGCCTCCTTGCTCGCACACGCTTTTTCAGTTCTGCCCACAAAGTTTTTATGGGATTGAGGTCAGGGCTTTGTGATGGCCACTCCAATACCTTGACTTTGATGTTCTAAAAGCCATTTTGCCACAACTTTGAAAGTATGCTTGGGGTCATTTTTCATTTGGAAGACCCATTTGCGACCAAGCTTTAACTTCCTGACTGATGTCTTGAGATGTTGCTTCAATATAACCACATCATTTTCCTCCCTCATTATGCCATCTATTCTGTGAAGTACACCAGACCCTCCTGCAGCAAAGCACCCCCACAACATGATGCTGCCACCCCCGTGCTTCACGGTTGGGATGGTGTCTTTGGCTTGCAAGCCTCCCCCTTTTTTCTCCAAACATAACGATGTTTCATCAATCCAGAGAACATTTCTCCAAAAAGTACGATCTTTGTTCCCATGTGCAGTTGTAAACCATAGTCTCGCTTTTTTATGCCGGTTTTGGAGCAATGGCTACTTCCTTGCTGAACAGCCTTTCAGGTTATGTCGAAATAGGACTCGTTTTACTGTGGATATAGATACTTTTGTACCCGTTTTGTACCATCTTCACAAGGTCCTTTGCTGTTGTTTTGGGATTGATTTGCACTTTTCGCACCAAATTTCGTTAATCTCTAAGAGACAGAATGCGTGTCCTTCCTGATCGGTATGATAGCTGCATGGTCCCATGGTGTTTATACTTGCATACTATTGTTTCTACAGATGAACGTGGTACCTTCAGGCGTTTGGAAATTGCTCCCAAGGATGAGTCAAATTGGGAAGGTCTACAATTGTCTGATTTCTTTGGCTGATTTTTTTTGATTTTCCCAAGCAAAGAGGCACTGTGTATGAAGGTAGGCCTTGAAATACATCCACAGGTACACCTCCAATTGACTCAAATGATGTCAATTAGCCTATCAGAAGCTTCTAAAGCCATAATTTTCTGGAATTTTCCAAGCTGTTTAAAGGCACAGTCAACTTAGTATATGTAAACTTCTGACCCACTGGAATTGTGATACAGTGAATAATGAAATAATCTGTCTGTAAACAATTGTTGGAAAAATTACTTGTGTCATGCACAAAGTAGATGTTCTAACCAACTTGTCAAAACTATAGTTTGTTAACAAGAAATTTGTGAATTGGTTGAAAAAAATGTGTTTTATTGACTCCAAACTAAGTGCATGTAAACTTCCGACTTCAACTGTAGCTACACTGTTTAGTTCATGTAGTTATATATGGTCTCTTCCCTCCCTATTCCATAGCCTGATATGTTTTACTGTCATTGCTTCTCATTCTATAAAGTTTAAGTAGCACTGCATCAACATAGGAAAAGCCCTCCTATTGTATTATTGTACTCTCTTTGCTGAGGCTATTCTAATTGTATTTTAAATTGGTCAAATACATTTAATCCACTCATCGATTCATTAATCGATTCATTAATTTGCACATCCAAAGACATTTGTTGCAGGTGCATGGGAAATATTAGCTCCTGCCTTTTAATAAAGTAGTCCTGCATGACAGTAAATAATGATATAAGGTGGTATTCTAACTTGAGATCGTTGCATTAAATTAGGACATTTGCATAAATCATGCCTTGGGAGACTCGCATGGAAATTCATAATTATGCCCATAAAGCATTACCGTTTCAAAGCATTATATTGTAGTAGGACAAATTATAGTATTGCATTTATTCATTTTTTAGATGTCAATAGATCCAGTTACACATAGGCTGTATGACTTGCAGGGGTTTTCCGCTACAGTGCATTCGGAATGTATTCAGACCCCTTGACTTTTTCCACATTTTGTTATATTACAGCCTTATTCTAAAATGTATTAAATACATTTTTTCCTCATCGATATACACACAATACTGAAAAGTGACAAAGAAAAAACATGGAGGCAATTTTCCAAATGTATTAAAAATAAAAACAGAAAATCTTTGTTTACATAAGTATTCAGACCCAATGCTATGAGACTCAAAATTGAGCTCAGTTGCATCCTGTCTCCATTGATAATCATTGAGATGTTTCTACAACTTGATTTGAGTCCACCTGTGGTAAAATCAATGGAATGGGTGTGATTTTGAAAGGCACACACCTGTCTATATGAGGTCCCACAGTTGATAATGCATGTCAGTGCAAAAACCAAGACATAAGGTTAAAGGAATTGTCCGTAAAGCTCTAAGACAGGATTGTGTCGAGGCATACATCTGGGAAAGAGTACCAAAACATTTCTGCAGCATTGAAGGTCCCCAAGAAAACAATGGCCTCCGTCATTCTTAAATGGAAGGGCCTTGGTGAGGAAGGTGACCAAAAACCCGATGGTCACTCTGACAGAGCTCCAGAGTTCATCTGTAGAGATGGGAGAACCTTCCAGAAGGTAGAGTATGGTAGAGTATCCAGACGAAAGCCACTCCTCAGTAAAAGGCACGACAGCCCACTTGGAGTTTGCCAAGAGGCACCTGTTTTTTATCGGCAGGGACTGGGAGACTAATCAGGATTGAGGGAACAGAGCAAACTACAGAGAGATCCTTGATGAAAATCTGCTCCAGAGCACTCAGGACCTCAGACTGGGGTGAAGGTTCACCTTCCAGCAGGGGAACAACCCTAAGCACACAGCCAAGACAACACAAAAGTGGCTTCGGGACAAGTCTCTGAATGTCCTTGAGTGGCCCAGCCAGAGCCCGGTCAAACATCTCTGGAAAGACCTGAAAATAGCTGTGCAGCGACACTCCCCAACCAACCTGACAGAGCTTGCGAGGCTCTGCAGAGAAGAATTGGAGAAACTACCCAAGTACAGATGTGCCAAGCTTGTAGCATCATACCCCAAAAGACTGGTGCTTCAACAATGTACTGAATAAAGGGTCTGAATTTTTAGGTAAATGTGATTTGAGATGTATTTTTTTTCAACAATAAAAAATAAAAAAAAGTTTTTGCCTAGCCATTAATGGGGCATTGTGTGTAGATTGGTGAGTAAAAAATGTAATTGAATACATTTTAGAATAAGGTTGTAATGTAACAAAATGAAAAAAGTCAAGGGGTCTGAATACTTTCTGAAAGCACTGTATGTCAGTCTAGTAGGAACATCCATAGTAGTGCTACTTGTGTAGGTAAGCAAAGCTCAATTAAAAACTTAACAGAAACACACGTGATACCCTTGATCGGTGAACTTTCACCATTCTGTCACTATTCTCTAACAAAGTTTACAAGACGAGAAAGATAACCCTTCTAAAACTGCATGGTAAAGGATGTGGTTCAACTTCAAGCAATTTTGAATGCTCCCTCAAGAATGCCAACCAACAAACCAACCTTGGCCTCTGAGTTAATTAAATGTGTGAGACTATGACAGGACGCTGCCAGCGTTGAATGGTAATTGGAGCACAATTATCCATGCACTTGGACACAACACATTAACACGCCGCTCTAATAATGATTCTTTAAGTGGCGTTCAGACGAGTTCTGGGGTGGGAGACTGTCACTCTCGTCTATTATATCTTACACAGAGGTGTGTTTGTGTGTGTGTGCGGATTGTGGAGAAGAGAGTGGAATAGGTATTTCTTGGATCCATCAAAAATACATACGTTTATGTACAGTATTTACCTTCCCATATTTTTGCATTACTTTCCATTGTAGTTAAGTTCAGTTTGATCCATCTTATACTGGGGCAAACATGTTTTCATAGCCACAGCTTATACATTTTTCTAATCATAATGACTGAGGATGATTATTTAGTACACCCATTGCGTGCCTAGTGTCGAACGCATATACAGCTTCCACATGGTATAATTCCGTATATCTGCACCATAGACTTTCATGCATTGAGTCTAATCTCACTCCATAGGCTTTTTCTCATAGACTTTGTTGTACTTCAATTGACTTGACAGCTGTCTCCACACCCTCTGACACACAGCTGCTCAGTAAACTCCATTCGTCACTTTCAATCTCACTTTGCCACTTACAGCCACTGTCTTGACACGCATAACTGGTAACCACATGCCCATGCTAACCCATTGTTTCAACACCCGAATATTACGCTGCCTAGATAGTTTCTCCCTTCACTTACAAGCCCAGCTAAGAGGCAACACCTTCGTACATACAGAATATAGTCAAGATGGGGCAGTGAACAATAAGCTCAGTTCACAATTAGGTTGTACAACTGATGTGCAATGCATTTGACACAATGGTTGTAATATAGCTTTGTCGGGAAAAAAAGAATGTTGACACAACATTTGAAATCATTTATGTATCACAACTGATGTTCCAAAAGCATTGTACCACCTGAGTGTGAACTAAGCCATATGGGCCCCTATATTCACTGACTTTACGGTCAGCCACATCAACTCTCCATTCAGAGACTGGCTACTCCCTTACTGAAACACAGTGACGGGCATGAACACCAGCAGCCAAAACCAACTGACAGTACAAGAGATCACCCATACCATTCTTCTGTTCTTAAATTAATGAGTCACTTTAAGTCTTCAAGATCGCAGGACATTTGTATATTTTAATTTAGTTGTCTAAACGCTCATGGACGTCAGTTTGTATTGACTGCTATGTGAGTGTAATAAAACTTGAACAAACTTGAACAAACTATGGGGGAGTTTCTACAGGGCTAAGACGAGAGAACATTCTTCCCACGCTGCATTAGATGCACTGGAATTCAAATGAGAGTATTTTATTGATAACATAAAATCCAAACAATCTGTGCATTCTTAACCTCACAAAGTCCTATAATTCAATCAAAACTCACTTTTGATTGAATAGTGGTTGATGGTAGGAAATAATCAACTACGAAGACGTCAACCACCCCTCAGTCCCCCATACATAACCTCCTCACCCCCCTTCTCCAATTATGTGCCCTCTACTCCCCCTGCCCCCTTACACCACACCCGCTTTGCCCTTGGGCTTCTTCCATCTATCTTGAATATGAAAATGTGGCTTGTGTCTTCCCAATAAATCCTTCAGACTAATGATCCCTTTTCAGGGTTGATTCATGGCCATACTGACAGGTCAAATTGTTGGTGTGAATCCTTGGCAGGGTATTAAAAGACAGAGCCGCCCAGGCCCTCAGGAAATACAGCAGGAGAAATGGGGAGGATCCTAAAGCTGGTTTTTAACCCTCTCACCAACCGACCTGTTGTGCAGTATTTTGTGGAGTGTGGAGAGTTAAAATTTGAAATCTTTGTTTCTCATAATGTACCTTACAGTATGTGGACAAAGAGAGTAAGAATTAGAGAATGAGCATTTTTTATATTTGACCTTTATTTATACAGGTTTTTCTCATTGAGATAACATATTTTTTTCCAAGAGAGACCTGGTCCAAAAGCAGCAGGGGGAACAATGTTTCAGACAAAACAACATAGATACACTAACACAACATTAAACAAAACTATAAACACACATACAGTACAACAAAAACATTTTATGTTAAAAACACGAAAGTCTTGACTACTTGACTAAAAACAGCTGGCCTAAAAACAATTACACTCTTCTATGATATATACATTGATCAAGTGTTTAAACTCCACCAACGAAACTAGATCATCAAATTTTAAAATGTTCAGGAGAGAATTTCAGGACCACGGAGCTAAGTAACTAAAACTATTTCTACCATGACCTGTTCTAATTTTTGGTACTTTTAGAAACAAATGAGAATGGGACCGTAATTGATATTTGTTTACCAACCTGACTAAAAAAGAACAGCGATAAAATGGTATTTTACCCAATATGGCCTTATAAATCAGTGTATGCCAGTGTTACAGCATACGCAAGGTCAATGACGACCAGCCAACAGCGCTGTAGAGATCACAATGTTTTGTTAGATGTTTTTGATTTGTAATGAATCTTCGGGCTGCATGATACACTGAATCAAGTGCTCTCAGGGTAGAGGTTGAGGCCTGCATATATATAACATTACTAAAATCTGAAACCGCCAATAACGTACATCGTACCAGCTCCTTCCTGGCCTCCAAAGAAAAACAAGCCTTATGCCGGTAATAAAAACCTATTTTCAGCTTGAGCTTCCTCATCAAGTTCTCTACATGCACAGTGAAGCTTGTGGCAAGAATGCTACAGTGAAGCTTGTGGCAAGAATGCTACAGTGAAGATTGTGGCTATCGACAGTGTGGAGGGTTTTTGGTGATTTCAGTGTACCTGTGTTGAAAGTCGAACTATACAGATTTGCATAGTTATTGGATATTGCACGTTGCTGGCTATGCACACAGTCAGTAAATAAAGTAAATCTATGATCATGACTTTTGTCAGCTGTTGACTAACTATTAATATGCGGTTCATGTTTTAACAAGACATTTTAAAATGTGGTGCTTTCATCAGGTCAATGCTTAAAAAAAAATCTGTTCACAGATACATCAACATTCCAGGGCTGTACAAAACCTTATATGAAAATCAACAAGATGTAAAATCTTCTTTAAAGATAATTTTCAAAGATGTAAAGCAGAGGAAATGACTCAACAAGTCCTCTTTAATCTCTACCCAGCTGTCCCATCAGGCAAACAGCTCTGCTCCCAGCCATGCACACACGTGAACACGCATGCATCCACACACACACACACACACACACACACACACACACACACACACACACACACACACACACACACACACACACACACACACACACACACACACACACACTGTGAAACTTATTTCTTTCCTAGTTTGCTGATGTAATACTGAACGAACCTCACTCAATGAGCCAATGGGATGGTGACAATTAACCCTTCCATTTCTTTCTCGGCAGTTCCATCAGTTTAATTTCCCCGACCTGTGTCTGATGGATCAGGAAGCTTTAACGATATGGGGCTTAAAACTTCTTAGGGCTGAGATCCCACTAACGAGATTGATTTGACAACAGCCAGTGAAAGTGCATGACGCCAAATTCAAAACAGAAAGCCCATAATTAAAATTCCTCAAACATACAAGTATTTCACACCATTTTAAAGATACACTTCTTGTTAATCCCACCACAGTGTCCGATTTAAAATAGGCTTTATGGCGAAAGCACCACAAACGATTATGTTAGGTCAGAGCCAAGTCACAGAAAAACACAGCCATTTTTCCACCCAAAGAGAGGAGTCACAAACATCAGAAATAGAGAGAGAATTAATCCATAACCTTTGATGATTTTCCTCAGATGACACTCATAGGACTTCATGTTACACAATACATGTATGTTTTGTTCAATAAAGTTCATATTTATATAAAAAAATCTCAGTATACATTGGCACGTTATGTTCAGTAGTTCCAAAAACATCCGGTGATTTTGCAGAGAGCCACATCAATTTACAGAAATTCTCATAATAAATGTTGATGAAAATACAAGTGTTATGCATGGAACTTTAGATACACTTCTCCTTAATGCAACCGCTGTGTCAGATTTCAAAGAAGCTTTACGGGGGAAAAAACATGCAATAATCTGAGTACTGCGCTCAGAGACCAAACAAGCCAAAAAGATATTCGCCATATTGTGCAGTCAACAGAAGTCAGAAATAACATTATAAATATTCACTTACCTTTGATGATCTTCATCAGAATGCACTCCCAGGAATCCCAGTTCCACAATAAATGTTTGTTTTGTTCGATAATGTCCATCATTTAAGTCCAAATAGCTACTTTTGTTAGGGTGTTTTGTAAACAAATCCAACCTCACGAAGTGCGTTCACTAGGAGCAGACGAAATGTCAAAAAGTTCCGTTACGGTCAGTAGAAACATGTCAAACGATGTATAGAATCAATCTTTAGGATGTTTTTAACATAAATCTTCAATAACGTTCCAACCGGAGAATTCCTTTGTCTGTAGAAAAGCAATGGAACGCGAGCTAATTCTCACATGAACGAGCATCACGAGCTTGTGGCAGTCTGCCAGACCACTGACTCAAAGAGCCCTTATGAGCCCCTACTTTACAGTAGAAGCCTCAAACAAGTTTCTAAAGACTGTTGACATCTAGTGGAAGCCTTAGGAAGTGCAACATGACCAATATCCCAATGTATCTTCAATAGGGAATGAGTTGAAAAATGACCAACCTCAGATTTCCCACTTCCTGTTTGGATTTCTTCTCAGGTGTTTCCCTGCCATATGAGTTATGTTATACTCACAGACATCATTCAAACAGTTTTAGAAACTTCAGAGTGTTTTCTATCCAAATATACTAATAATATGCATGAATTAGCAACTGGGACTGAGTAACAGGCAGTTTACTCTGGGAACCTTATTCATCCAAGCTACTCAGTACTGCCCCCAGCCATAAGAAGTTAATGCTCTGTTGACGCGGCTACTTGTTTACATGTAATACATTGATGTGAAAATCCTACACCGACAAGCCAGGCCATTTGGAAGCCACTACAAGGGGGGAGAACACATCATGAAGTGGTTCTCGGACCTCTAAAGGGCTCTCTTCTGGTTGAATTTAAATTACCCCCGGTGTGTAAATCATTGTGTTAACGTCATTAAGCAAAGTCTGTGTGGGGTAGGGTGGTGGGTCTAAGTGGTGTTTGGCAAAATAGTACTGTACGGGGAGGGAAGACAGAGATATGCAGTGGTGCTGGTCTCAACAAAAGATAATTTCTCAACTATGTACCTAAATACTATTTTTATGTTTACTGGTGCCTGACATGTGTTCTTGCCACCCCCCCCCAGCATTGATTGAACAGAAGTGAATACAGAAAATGCTAAGCTAGATCTGTACTCTCCCTCTCCCTTTACATTCCCCAGATACAGTGTGTCACGTATTGCTGATTTGCATGTAGCGTGCCAATACAGCACTTAATGATTGAATTTGCATAGTGACGCCTCGCAGGCATGTACCTCGCAGTACCAAAAAACTTCAGGAAATGAAAGTCCAGGACTGCATCGGCGACAGAAGAAATACGCTCATTATTAAATCCAACATTTCTCCTTCAGATTTTTCCAATTACTGCTTGTTCTCAAGGATGTCAGACTCATGCTCGGAAACATGTTTCCACTAAAATCCACTTTGTACTCTCTCTCTCTGCCCAAATGTACTCCCATAGACAACAGTTTTTAGAACTTGTAATCCACTAGGGCATTGTGGTGCTTTTTCCCACAGAATAACAGTCTTGCAGTGAGTCTTGCAGTGACAAATAACAGGGACTCACTCACTCAAGGGCACAGTGCTATGCAGATGGGTGCAGATCAAGGTTTGGGTCCCTAATTGGGGAAACCGAGCATCTCAGGACAGAGGATAGGTGGCACAGGCCATAAACATCACGTCAGTATGCCACCATGACTGCTCACCACAAAATGAACAATTCTCTTACCCAACGTAAAGAAAGCTGTCTTAGTTGGTAGACTTAGATTTGCTATAGACGAAGATTTGCTATAATGCATGTTGTTATCATGCAGCTTTGTGCTGAGTTCTTTGACGATCTAAGGGGGTAAACATACACTGGTTAGCTGGAGGGTATTGTATTCAGTTGTATTCATCTTTTATCAGAAAAGTAGTTGCAAAATGGTGCTTATGTTGTGATAATGAGGTGCAAATGTAGTGAATTGCTGGTATTTTTTGTAAACAATGTGCATTTTCAACATACAGTCAAAAGTCAGTCACACAGTATAATGACAAACTTAATATAATAACAATGTGTCACATCAGACAGATCCTATAAGCCACACATTACATTTTTCACTGGTTTTGACTACATGATGGCATAATCAAACCCAATATACAAAACGAGACCCCAAAACTCCTAAATGGTTACACATTGAACTTGCTGTGTGTTCCAGACCAAGCTATCCATTTGCTCCTTTAATTTGGATCTTTGGGAGCACTTGCCGCAGCCAGAGAGACATTTCAGGACAGGGCCAAAGAGAGACAATAACCACAAGCTGTCAAGGAACAGACCCTGACGTCCCGCTGACATCTCATATTCCCCAGTCATCGCCAAGTCTCCCACTAAATGGGGTGATGGTTCAAAAGCAAGTCGGGAGGAGAATACTGAAGCAAAGAAGCCATAGGTCTTTGGTTCAACCTCTAAGGATTCTGACTTAAACGTTAAGGGACTTTCCTTCTGTGGTGTTTAGAGAGAAAATAAAGTCTGTCAGTGTTTTGGGAGATTGACACTCAACAGAACAGAGAGTCTCAGAGAGAAAAAAACACTAAATAAGTAGCATATTTTGCTATGGAGACAATGATTCATTCTATTGTGGAAGTCTTTGGTGCTTGTGTTGACCACAATTGCTGGAAGAAGATGAATTGACTAAAGTTTTCTTAGAATAAGGGCAAAGATGACTTGTACAAAAATGTTCAGTTTTGACAGATTTATAGAAACTGCACAGATATAAAGTGATGATATAACAAATCTGAATATTATCTGAATACTTCGTAAGAAAGATGTCTGATTGTTTTGTTTTAGTACTGCCAATATTTCTTGACTAGAACAATTCATATCAGCCATTTTAAAAATATCCATGTAGACAAAATATACTGTGTTCTATATAAAGTTAATAAAATGTTGTAAAGCTGAAATTATGGTTTATTATGTCTTAAATATCCTAACTGACGAACGTGGAAACATTGCCTTTACATTTACACACAGTAGCTAAGGTCTTCAGCACTACGGATTGAATCAAGCCCTTAGAGTAAGACTGTCCTAAAGCGGTTAGTCCAGATGCATACCTCTCACATTTCTATGACACACACAGAAAAAGTGTTTTCGACTACATTTTTTCAAACCTGTTTACATAGAACCTGAGCCTTCCAACCTGTGACGGTAGAAGGAAAGAAGATGGCCTATTTGCCCCTATTGCCACCATAGTGTCCAGCCAGAAGCAACAGTGTCCACTCAATGGGCCGGCTGGGAATGGAGCATGTGAAACCGGACACTAGGGTCAGAAGGAGTCCTATCGTTTTCCTGGTTAATAAAATATGACCCACCGACTCCCAAAACACAGGAATCTCGTATACCGTTACTGTAGCATTAGTAGAGGTCATTACTTTAAGAGGTGATCTATGGTGGGATGATTAACTATTATAGAAGGAGAAGAACACAACTTACGCACAGTTCAGACACCAAATTTCTATTCGAACTGAATAGAACTTAAGAGCGGGCTGGCAGGGTTAAGAGCTTTGCCTGACATGGGGATGGGTTTCATACAACAGCTCTTGACACTGCAGCAGACTTTGGTGTTGGTTTTCGGTCAAATTCAGGTATCACAGCGACCGCTCACAGAAGTTTTCCACCTGCATATCCGAGACCATGATTGCTCTTCCGGTATGGGTGTAGTAGTGAAGCAACCTTTATTTGCATGCAATTAACATACAGTGTAATTTCTCCAAGCAATGGAAGAACTGCTCTGGTGTGCTGCATCGAAATGGAGGCCTGTTTGTAATTTTGAATTCCGTAAAGTGAGTGTGGAAGAAGAGAAAAACATTATTGTTGTCTTTCAACAATGATAAGAAACTGGGGTCTGACAACTTGGATTGAAAATTACTGAGGATAATAGAGGACGATATTGCCACTCCTATTTGCTATATCTTCAATCGAAGCCTACTAGAAAGTGTGTGTCCTCAGGCGTGAAGGGAAGCAAAAGTAATTCCTCTACTCAAGAATAGTAAAGCCCCTTTTACTGGCTCAAATAGCCGACCAATCAGCCTGTTACCAACCCTTAGTAAACTTTTGAAAAAAATGATGTTTGACCAGATACAATTCTATTTTACTGTTAACAAATTAACAACAGACTTTCAGCACGCTCATAGGGAAGTACATTCAACAAGCACGGCACTTAAACAAATTACTGATGATTGGCTGAGAGAAATTGATGATAAAAAGATTGTGGGAGCTGTTTTGTTAGACTTCATTGTGGCTTTTAACATTATCAATCATAGTCTGCTGATGGGAAAACTTACAGCATGTGTTATGTTATGTTGTTTTATTTCTTTACCTACCTATTTTTCACCTAATACCTTTTTTGCACTATTGGTTAGATCCTGTAAGTAAGCATTTCACTGTAAGGTCTACCTGTTGTATTCAGCGCCCGTGACAAATAAACTTTGATTTGATGGCTTTTTTGAGTAAAGCCAGTGTGTCTATGTATGCAGATGACTCAACACTACACACGTCAGCTACTACAGCGAGTGAAATCACTGCAACACTTAATAAAGAGCTGCAGTTAGAATGGGTGTCAAGGAATAAGTTAGTCCTCCTAAATATTTCAAAAACTTAAAGCATTGTATTTGGGACATCCCATTTACTAAACCCTAAACCCTAAACCTCAACTAAATATTGTAATAAACAATGTGGAAATTGAGCAAGTTGAGGTGACTAAACTGCTTGGAGTTACCCTGGATTGTAAACTGTCATGGTAAAAACATGTTAATAAAACAGTAGCTAAGATGGGGAGAAGTCTGCCCATAATAAAGCGCTACTCTGCCTTTTTAACAATACTATCAACAAGGCAGATCCTACAGGCTCTAGTTTTGTCGCACCTGGAATACTGATCAGTCGTGTGGTCAGGTGCCACAAAGAGGGACCTCGGAAAATTACAATTGGCTCAGAACAGGACAGCACGGCTGGCCCTTAAATGTACACGGATAATTAACATTAATGATATGCATGTCAATCTCTCATGGCTCAAAGTGGAGGAGAGATTGACTTCATCACTACTTGTTTTTGTAAGAAGTGTTGACATGCTGAATGCACCAAGGTGTCTGTTTAAACTACTACCACACAGCTCAGACACCCATGCATACCCCACAAGACATGCCACCAGAGGTCTCTTCACAATCCCCAAGTCAAGAACAGACTATGAGAGGCACAAAGTCCTACATAGAGCCATGGCTACATGGAACTCTATTCCACATCAGATAACTGATTTAGAACCTGATTTTAAAAAACAAAGAAAAAATATACCTTACGGGCCAGCAGGGACTGTGAAGAGACGCACACATGTCACCATTTGTTGCTGGCATGTCATGCCCTTGTTTGCTAATCTTGCCAATGACAAAATAATTTAAGTAATTGGCAATATCAGTGGATGTTGTGATGAATGAGCCATCTGATTCAGCCGAGTTTGCCTTTTCGCCAAAAATGTCAATTAAGTTGCTCCAAAGCTTTTTTACTATCATTCTTTATATCATTTATCTTTGTTTCATAGTAGTTTCTATTTCTTTTTATAAAGTTTAGTCACATGATTTCTCAATTTGCAGTACAGTTGTCAATCGGTTGTGCAGCTAGACTTATTTGTCATTCCTTTTGCCTCATCCCTCTCAACCATAACATTTTCAATTCCTCATCAAACCACAGGGATTTAACCATTTTTACAGTTTTTTTCTTAATGGGTGCATGCTTATTAGTAACTGGAATAAGCTATTTCATAAATGTGTCAAGTGCAGCGTCTGGTTGCTCCTCATTACACACCATAGACCAACAAATATTCTTTACATCAACATCACAGAAATCACTCCAAAACTTATTGTATGAGCGCTTTGGTTTTCTTAGATATGGCTACTAAATTGTGATCACTATGTCCGAAGGATTTGGATGCGGCTTCAAAGCAAATTTCTGCAGCGTTAGTAAAGATGTGATCATTACAGGTTGAGGATTTCATTATTAATGATTTCATATTAGGGTGACCTAACTTTGACTTCACAACAATCTCTCACACTAATATCATACACTACAGGAGGTTGGTGGCACCTTAATGGTGGAGAACGGGCTTGTTCTAATGATTGGAGTGGGAGAAGTGGAATGGTATCAAATACATGGTTTGCAGGTATTTGATGCCATTCCATTTGCCCCGTACCAGCCATTATTATGAGCCGTTCCCCCCTCAGCCTCCTGTGTCACACACACGCAACAATACACATGTGCACTTGCGGGTACACACAAGCATGCATGTACGCACACACGCACACACAAACGCTGTGTACACACTGTCCACACAAAATGTGGTTTCAATCTTGAGTTAATTTTTCTCCAAGACAGTCAGAATGTACACAAACCATGCTAGAGATTTCTCAGGGATAATGCTGTTTAGTAAGAACAAGAGTTGTACACACAAGCATATATCTTCTCACACACACACACACACACACACACACAAACGCCTGCACACATACCACACGTGGTCTTATGATTTGACAAATCACTCTACCTACAGTATATATTGCGCCCTCCAACCTTATTGCTAAATGACTCCACCCCATCTGCCGTGTGTGTTCTCCTCGTACCATAACAACAACTTCCATGTCTTTCTCTATATCTCAAATAGACAGTGTAGTACACAGTAACATAAAGCTGACTATCCAGACTATCCACATGGAGGATCTTGATGGTTGGAATGAAGGCCTGGCTCTTGTGAGCGTGTGTGGAGCCTTGATTTGCTCTACACTGGCAAATCACAAAGAATCCTGACATATTAACAGGAAATCCATCAAAGGACATGTCACGCACCCTTGTGGTTCAGTCACAGTCTCAGTGGTCCTGACTATGTCTTCTTCCCAGCTCTTGTTTGTTCAACTGACGGGTACAAGATTTCCATTTGAATTTCAAGGTGACTTTGCATGGATGGTATTTTCGCTATTGTTTTTATCTAAAGTTTCCACCAGACCACAATAGCTTGTGTTGTTGAATATGCTGTTGTTACAGTTATAGGACATTTCCACTGACATTTGGGACCGACCAGCTCGATTTGGTCTTATGTAGCAAAATTTGAACTTGTTTTTTTTTACGTTGGATAAAAGTAGAGACTCAGAGGTAAAATAATTGGTATATCATACACTACAGTTAAGGAACAATGAGAAAGTAATTCTGCTTTGAAAGTAGATACACTTGTAACCTTACTTTTGAGAAAATGGCCCTTGAATGTTTTGGTAAACCTACTGGAGATGTTTTCTTTGTCTACTGCCATTCAGCATTGTTCACACCCTCTTAAGCCTTATCTCCACCCATCTCTTTAAAGATTCACATGTGAGGCCATGTACTAAACAACCAAAGATTTCAAGGCTACAGGCTGGTTTATACAATGGGTGTGTACGTAAATTCAATCTGGAGTGCCAGAGTGCACTCAGAGGTGAGCTCTGGGCGTTTGTAAACTCAGAGCGTTGTCAGATTGTCTGTTCGTAAATTCAGAGCGCACACTGGACGCTCTGGACGAGGAGTAGGGTTGATCCGAGTGTTTTGACCTAACAACAGCAGTCAAGCACCCAAACTAACTGGCAACCTTCCTAGCTACTTCCAGACACAAATGAGAGAACAGCTCACTCTGACCATTTTACTCGCTCTAGCAGAGCTGGTTAGGCTGTTTTCATGTTATCCAGAGCATTGGTGACTGTAACTGTGATGCTGGCAACAATTGAACTACGCTTTTTTTCGCCAATGTTTACTGACACCGGCCATATTCAAAGGGCGCTGAGTGTTCGTAAATTCGTCAGTTATTCTGCGCTTTGGCACACTGATGAGAGTGCACTGAAATTGGAGTAGATAGACAGAGCGAATTTACCAGCTTTGTCTATTGACAGTTGTCGCAGTGACATCATGAACATTCTATTGAAATAGTTACTTGCATAGTGGAGTCTTTTGTTTAGACATGAAGCTAGCTCAGAATGCTAGCTCACATTCAGCTAATCAATGAACCATAATCCCAACTCATAACATTACTACCCTGCACGAATCTGCAGGTGACTAACCAACCAGGTTCAATGTTAGCTAGCTAGCTAACATTAGGCTATAACTAGCAATGTGATATGAATAATATTACTAAACAGATTATACACGTAACGTTAGCTAGCGAGCCAGCCAGCTAATGTTAGCTAGCTAACAGTACGCTACAATTTAAAGGGAAAATGACTTTCTGACAAAATTAGAAACCTGTAATATCTCAATATGTAGCTAGCTAGACTATCATGCCTGTATACATGGATGAACACTCTCTCTTTGTCGCGGATGCCATGGTTGCCCTTAGTTTGAAGATATAATTCGGAGACATTTGTTTTATACAACAGCCTTCTGTATATTTGCAATCAAATGCCAGGATCTCCTTAGCTATCATACTCTAGTTCCACTCATTTTAAAACTCGGTCCTCCAGAAAGTAGAGAGCAGTTCTATTGTGTGATATCTTTCAAAAATCAGCATTAGAAAGGTTTACCTACACATACTGACCAGCTCATGTAATAGACAGAAGCATGCTACATGGCAGACCAATCCAAACTCATCTCTTGGCATGTCCAACCCAACCATTATCTCATACATCTACCATTCCAGTGTTTAATTGCCAAATTGTAATTACTTCGCTACCATGGCCTATTTATTGCCTTAACTCCCTTATTTAACCTTATTTGCACTCACTGTATATAGACTTTGTTTTCTTTTTTTCTACTGTATTATCGACTGTATGTTTTGTTCATTCCATGTGTAACTCTGTGTTGTTGTATGTGTCGAACTGCTATGCTTTATCTTGGCCAGGTCGCAGTTGCAAATGAGAACTTGTTCTCAACTAGCTTACCTGGTTAAATAAAGGTGAAATAAAATAAAAACCATTTTCTCAGCCAATCATGGCTAGCGGAAAGGTTCCTGTCTTTTCCGTGGCTAAACCAACTAGGCTTGTAATTTAACAGTTGTATTCATATTTACTGATGGTATACAAGTTTGTTATTAAGGCACATTAAAGTTCACATGTTCCAGAAGGCATTTCTGCCCATAAATGCATTTTACATTCAAATGGCTCTCATGTGAAGTAATGACACGTGACATACCCTTAGTTTCCAGAAATGAGTCACATTTGTGGTCCAATAGCAACTCTCATTTGTTTATGGATAATAAATTGGCTTGGTGATCATTGGGCACCTTCATATGCCTAAATACACAGTTGGTGGTTAACATTTTCCAGAAATTACAAGAAAGAAAAAGAACACTCTTGTATTGAGCAATTGTTATGAATCCCAAAATGTGCTCAAAAAGTAGCATAAGTAATGACGGAAGATTAGACAATCGTAGGCCGTGATTCAATCTGAGTAATATTATAGTGAAGCACGATAGATCACATTTACTGTAAACTCTGTGCATGTTGAATCAAGTGTACGCCGCTCTATAGAGCCTGGGAGTGTCATTAACTGGCGGGCTAACAATAACCACAACGATTAAAGTTAATGTAATTAACTGTCTATGCCGTAAATCTTTCTCATATAATAACCTCGAAACCCTCAAGATACAAGTACTGTTGTTGATGAGAGATTATGAGAAGGCACACTGCAGGGCTACCCTTGAAGGTCAAAAATTGGAACTGTTTTTCAAAATGTGAAAGGTGCCCACTGGATGATACATGTGATTACTGACAAAAAAACATGGAAGAGAATAAAATGCGTAATACTTTACTTAAAGCCAACAGGAAACAAAGTTGTTACTTGTTATTAGCATCTATGCACATGTATAATGTCTTATCATAAGGCTTATTTTTTTTGTTCTCTCTACGTAGCAAATAATAGTGATCATCGTCAAGATGTTAATGACCAACTAGCTACCATATTTCTTTCCATTTGATACAGATGTGTAAACTTTGTGCTTGTAAAAGAAGAATGTGTATGTGTTTAACTAGTTTCAGGGTGAGGAACCATGTAATCTCATTCCCAGACACTTCCGAACCAATGTGTCAAACTTGGCCTTCATTAGACAATACAGAAAGACAGAGAGAAATTATCGGTACATAGTGCAGCTCAATGGCCAACCCAGGTCAGTTGAACAAGATTCAAAAGGTCAGATTAGGAAGGAATCGGGGGTGTTTGCTCGGTTGCGCCTAGGACAGGGTTTCCCAAACTTTTTTGGCCCACGACTTCATTTTGATATCTGAAAATCTTCTCAACCCCAACCATGTAGAAATAATGTAATCAACAGCCAGTGTTTACTTTTATAATTGGGGCTATGGCAGTCAATTGCAAATTAGTCTGACATAATTCCTCTTATCTCACCACTTCTAATGAAATGGTTGTGCTTGATGCATGTTGCGTCAGAGCTTTTTAAAGTCTGGGGGCGTGGTCGACAGTGTTCACATCATCTCTCCTGTCACATCCAACCTGGATCGATATTTGTTTTTAAGCTGACGAGAGCACTAAATCAGTGTACCATGAGTTTTAATGTCTGGTACCAAACCTCCTCCACAGTGACCAGTGAATAAGTTGTCTGCAGCATTCGGTCACATGACAGCTCGATCAGCTGTTCGATTTAACTTACCGGCACATGAACAGAGCCAGGTTCACAGACAAACAGATTTTGTTGATTCGGTCACTCATCTGTAGATGTTTTATTTATTTGCCCTGCATGCTTGCATTCATTTTGTTCAGTTTCCCAAATATGTCTGCTACATAGTCAAAGGAAACACATGTTCTTTTCATTACAAAGAAAGTCAACAAAGTCTCTTTTTTTACATCCATTGTGAATGACACATAGTCCACAATAATCCCCCTATTCTTGATCACGTTGAGGGAGAGGTTGTTGTCCTTGCACCACACTGTCAGGTCTCTGACCTCCCTATAGGCTGTCTCATCGTTGTCGGTGATCAGGCCTACCACTGTCATCAGCAAACTTAATCATGGTGTTGGAGTTGCATTTCATTTCAAAGCATTTCATCTCTGCAGACGTGATTGCTACGGGTCGGTAGTCATTTAGGCAGGTTACCTTTGTGTTCTTGGTGCACAGGCACTATGGTGGTCTGCTTGAAACATGTTGGTATTACAGACTCAGACAGGGAGAGGTTGAAAATGTCAGTGAAGACACTTGCCAGTTGGTCAGCGCATGCTTGGAGTACACGTCCTGGTAATCCCTCTGGCCCAGCGGCCTTGTGAAAGTTGACTTGTTTTAAAGGTCTTACTCACATCAGCTGTGGAGAGTGTGATCACACATCATCTGGAACAGCTGATGCTCTCATGCATGTTTCAGTGTTACTTGCCTCAACATGAGCATAGAAGTTATTTAGCTCGTGTGGTAGGCTCGTGTCACTGGACATTTCTCGGCTGAGCTTCCCTTTGTAGTCTGTAATAGTTTGCAAGCCCTGCCACATCCGACGAGCGCCGAAGCCGGTGTAGAAAGATTCGATCTTAGTCCTGTATTAATGCTTTGCCAGTTTGATGGTTCGTCGGAGGGCATAGCAGGATTTATTAGAAGCTTCCGGGTTAGAGTCCCGCTCCTTGAAAGCGGCGGCTCTACCCTTTAGCCCAGTGCGATTGTTGCTTGTAATCCATGGCTTCTGGTTGGGTTATTTATGTACAGTCACTGTGGGGACGACGTCCTCGATGCACTTATTGATAAAGCCAGTGACTGATGTGGTGTACTCCTCAATGCCATCGGGAGAATCCCAGAACATATTCCAGTCTGTGCTGCAAAACAGTTTAGCATCTGCTTCATTTGACCACTTGTTTATAGACTAGTCACTGGTGCCACCTGCTTTAATTTTTGCTTGTAAGCAGGAATCATAAGGATAGAGTTATGGTCAGATTTGCCAAATGGAGGGCGAGGGAGAGCTTTGAACGCTTCTCTTTGTGTGGAGTAAAGATGGTCTAGATTTTTCCCCCTCTGTTTGCACATTTAACATGCTGATAGAAATTCGGTAAAAACGATTTAAGTTTCCCTGCATTAAAGTCACTGGCCACTAGGAGCGCTGCCTCTGGATGAGCATTTTCCTATTTGCTTATGGTGGAATACAGCTCATTTAGTGCGGTTTTAGTGCCAACCTTGCTCTGTGGTGGAATGTAGACAGCTACAAAAAATACAGATATAAAATCTCTAGGTCATACTTACTTCCGGCGCAGACAGAGATGGCCACCTTGCTTCGCGTTCCTAGGAAACTATGCAGTATTTTGTTTTTTTATGTGTTATTTCTTACATTGTTACCCCAGGAAATCTTTGATTGCATAGCGATGAATTCTATTTCTGATTTTTGTGACTCCTCTCTTTGGCTGGAAAAATGGCTGTTTTTCTGTGACTTGGCTCTGACCTAACATAATCGTTAGTGGTGCTTTTGCCGTAAAGCCTATTAGAAATCGGAAACTGTGGTGGGATTAACAAGAAGTGTATCTTTAAAATGGTGTGAAATACTTCTATGTTTGAGGAATTTTAATTATGGGATTTCTGTTTGTTTTGGTGCCCTGCACTTCCACTGGCTGTTGTCATATCGATCCCATTAGCGGGATCTCAGCCCTAAGAAGTCTTTAAAACCAAAAACGTGTATTTGTGTTTATCAAAATATAGGCTAATACATGATGTTTCAGTGTCCAGACCATAACAATTACAATCATAACAATCATTTAGTAACACCTGATAAGTTATAGCCTACTATTGAAGATACTCTGCACTGTCAACCTATGTAAACTGCCTATTAATAGGCTACTGCCACCATCTACTGGCAGATTTTGTATTGCAATTGTGTAGTAATGCAACAACACCAATGAATAACAGATTACTTGATTGTTGAGTGTTCTCAGCTGAAAGACAGAGCTAACCGATTCTTATTTTGCTTTGTTCCAGATACTGTGTGAGGACCTGGCTCATCTCGTGCCTCATAGAGGTTCACCCATTGAAAATAGGGTGTTGGCCTCCTTGTGGCTGATGGCCAACCAGGAAAGTTTCAGGGGAGTGGCATACCGGTTTAACCTCAGCAAAGGAATATTGCATCACCACTTCTTTCAAGTGGTCATAGGCCTAACCCAGCTGGTGTCTGACTATGTGAAGTGGCTTTCTGTAAAGCAGCTACCAGTGGTATAGGCTGCATTTGAGAGAAAGACGAGGTTCCCTGTGGTGATTGTGTGTATAGATGGCACCCATATTACCATCAGGGGACCCTCCAACAAAAGGGATGCCTACATAAACAGAAGGGGCCATGATAGCTTCCATCTCCAGGCGGTGTGCGACAGCCTACTGCTTCTGTGACTATGCCAGAGTGTACAGGGCCAGCAACCTCAAGGCCCACCTGGAGACCCAACCCACTTCCCAATCAATACCATCTGCTCAGGGGATTCTGCATACACCGTGTGGACTTAATTGTCCACAGAAACAACGGCCACCTTGAAGATGAACAAAAGCATTTTAACCAGGTCCGCAGTTCAACACGTGGACACACTGAGAGGGCATTTGGGATACTCAAGTGGAGGAGACTGCAGCACTTGGACATGTTCCTTCTAAACAAAACACCCCATGTGATTGCCAGTGCATGTGTTCCCCACAACTTGGTCCTGATCCATGAAGGGATCACAGAGGAAATACCAGTGGAGGCCCCCATTGACACCGTCCCTGCCCCAGACCCCAAAAGGGCAGCATTTCGACAGGCAGCAATGCTGAAGAGGGACAAACACACATCTACGATCACACACACACTGTTACGGTTTTCTAGTGGTGATGAAGGAGAGTCGGACCAAACTGCAGCGTGTCGATTGAGATTCATGTTTATTCAAATAAAGAAACACGAACACTACACAAAACAATAAACGTAATCAAAACCGAAACAGCCTATCTAGTGCAAACTAACCGAGAGTACACAGAGGACACTAAGGACAATCACCCACGACAAACTCAAAGAATATGGCTGCCTAAATATGGTTCCCAATCAGAGACAACGATAAGCACCTGCCTCTGATTGAGAACCATTCCAGACAGCCATAGACTTTGCTAGATAACCCACTAAGGTACAATCCCAATACCACCACCAAAACCCCAAGACAAACACACCACAATTACAAAAACCCCATGCCACACCCTGGCCTGACCAAATACATAAAGATAAACACAAAATAATTTGACCAGGGCGTGACAGAACCCCCCCCCCTAAGGTGCGGACTCCCGAACGCACAACCTAAACCTGTAGGGGAGGGTCTGGGTGGGCATCTGTCCGCGGTGGCGGCTCTGGTGCTGGACGTGGACCCCACTCCATAATTGTCTTAGTCCACCTCCTTAGTGTCCCTTGAGTGGCGACCCTCGCCGCTAACCTTGGCCTAGGAAACCTAACAACGGGCCCCACTGGACTGAGGTAGCTCGGGACCGAGGGGAAGCTCGGGACCGAGGGGAAGCTCGGGACCGAGGGGAAGCTCGGGACCGAGAGGAAGCTCGGGAGTGAGAGGAAGCTCAGGAGTGAGAGGAAGCTCAGGAGTGAGAGGAAGCTCAGGAGTGAGAGGAAGCTCAGGCAGGTTGATGGATCTACCAGATCCTGGCTGGCTGGTGGTTCCGGCAGATCCTGGCTGACTGGCACTTCTGGCGGATCCTGGCTGACTGGTGGATCCTGGCAGACTGGCGGATCCTGGCAGACTGGCGGATCCTGGCTGAATGGCGGATCTAACTGATCCTGGCTGACTGGCAGATCCTGGCCGACTGGCAGTTCTGGCGGATCCTGGCTGACTGGTGAATCCTGGCAGACTGGCGGATCCTGGCTGAATGGCGGATCTAACTGATCCTGGCAGACTGGCGGATCCTTGCAGACTGGCGGATCCTGGCCGACTGGCAGTTCTGGCAGATCCTGGCTGACTGGCGGATCCTGGCCGACTGGCGGATCCTGGCCGACTGGTGGATCCTGGCCGACTGGCAGATCCTGGCCAACTGGCAGATCCTGGCCGACTGGCGGATCCTGGCAGACTGGCGGATCCTGGCAGACTGGCGGATCCTGGCCGACTGGCAGTTCTGGCAGATCCTGGCCGACTGGCAGTTCTGGCGGATCCTGGCCGACTGGCGGATCCTGGCCGACCTTGGTCGACTGGCGGATCCTGGTTGACTGGCAGTTCTGGCAGATCCCGGCTGACTGGCGGATCTGGAAGAGTCTGATTGACTGGCGGATCTGGAAGAGTCTGATTGACTGGCAGATCTGGAAGAGTCTGGTTGACTGGCAGATCTGGAAGAGACTGGCAGATCTGGAAGAGTCTGGCTGACTGGCAGATCTGGAAGAGTCTGGCTGACTGGCAGATCTGGAAGAGTCTGGCTGACTGGCAGATCTGGAAGAGTCTGGCTGACTGGCAGATCTGGAAGAGTCTGGCTGACTGGCAGATCTGGCAGCCTGGCGGCGCTGGGCAGACTGGCGACGCTGGGCAGACTGGCGGCGCTGGGCAGACTGGCGGCGCTGGGCAGACTGGCGACGCTGGGCAGACTGGCGACGCTGGGCAGACTGGCGACGCTGGGCAGACTGGCGGCGCTGGGCAGACTGGACTGACAGCGCTGGGCAGATCTCTGGCTGCTTCATGGCGACAGCTGGGCAGACTGGCGGTGCTGGGCAGACTGGCAGGTGCTGGGCAGACTGGCAGCTGCTGGGCAGACTGACAGCTCCTTGCAGACTGACAGCTCCTTGCAGACTGGCTGCTCTATGCAGACTGGCTGCTCTCCATGCAGACTGACATCTCTGGCTGCTTCATGCAGACTGACAGCTCTGGCTGCTCCATGTAGGCTGACAGCTCTGGTGGCTTCTTACAGACTGACAGCTCTGGCGGCTCCGTGCAGACTGGCAGCTCCTTACAGACTGGCAGCTCCTTGCAGACTGGCAGCTCTGGCTGCTCCATGCAGACTGACAGCTCTGGCTGCTCCTTGCAGACTGGCTGCTCCATGCAGACTGACAGCTCTGGCTGCTCCATGCAGACTGACAGCTCTGGCTGCTCCATGCAGACTGACAGCTCTGGCTGCTCCATGCAGACTGACAGCTCTGGCTGCTCCATGTGACAGACTGCTCCACAGCTCTGGCTGCTCCATGCAGACTGACATCTCTGGCTGCTCCATGTAGACTGACAGCTCTGGCTGCTCCATGCGGACTGGCAGCTCTGGCTGCGCTGAACAGGCGGGAGACTCCGGCAGCGCAGGAGAGGAGAAAGGCTCTGGCTGCGCTAAACAGGCGGGAGGCTCCGGCAGCGCTGTAGAGGAGGAAGGCTCTGGCTGCGCTGAACAGGCGGGAGGCTCCGGCAGCGCTGTAGAGGAGAAAGGCTCTGGCTGCGCTAAACAGGCGGGAGACTCCAGCAGCGCAGGAGAGGAGAAAAGCGCTGGCTGCGCTGAACAGGCGAGGCACACTGAAGGCCTGGTGCGTGGTGCTGGAACTGGTGGTACTGCATCGAGGACACGCACAGGAAGCCTGGTGCGGGGAGCTGCTACCGGAGGACTGGAGTGTGGAGGTGGCACAGGATGGGCTAGACCGTGAAGGCGTACTGGAGATCTTGAGAGCAGTGTTGGCACAGGACGTGCAAGGCTAGGGATGTGCACAGGAGGCCTGGTGCGTGAGGCTGGCACCAACTTCACCAGCCGACTAACACGCACCTCAGGATGAGTATGGAGCGCTAACCCAGGTGCCATCAAATCCCCAACACGTTCCATCGGGCGAATTCCATGCAAAAAGCACCAACACAGCAACTCCCTCATTTCTCTCTCCTCCAATTTCCCCATTAACTCCTTCACAGTCTCTGTTTCGCTCACCTCCAACACCGGCTCTGGTTCTGGTCTCCTCCTTGGCTCCTCACGATAAACAGGGAGAGTTGGCTCAGGTCTGACTCCTGACTCTGCCACACTCTCCCTGAGCCCCCCCCCCAAGAAATTTTTGGGGCTGATTCTCAGGCTTCGATCCGCTACGCCATGCTGCCTCCTCATATCTGCGCCTCTCAGCTTTCGCCGCCTCCAGTTCTTCCTTGGGGCGGCGATATTCTCCAGGCTGCGCCCAGGGTCCTTTACCGTCCAGTTCTTCCTCCCATGTCCATTTCTCCAGGTGGTGCAGCCTCTCCCACTGCAGCTGCTGCTGCTCCTGCTTCTGCTGCTGCCTGTTAACACGCTGCTTGGTCCGTTGGTGGTGGGTGATTCTGTTACGGTTTTCTAGTGGTGATGAAGGAGAGTCGGACCAAACTGCAGCGTGTCGATTGAGATTCATGTTTATTCAAATAAAGAAACACGAACACTACACAAAACAATAAACGTAATCAAAACCGAAACAGCCTATCTAGTGCAAACTAACCGAGAGTACACAGAGGACACTAAGGACAATCACCCACGACAAACTCAAAGAATATGGCTGCCTAAATATGGTTCCCAATCAGAGACAACGATAAGCACCTGCCTCTAATTGAGAACCATTCCAGACAGCCATAGACTTTGCTAGATAACCCACTAAGCTACAATCCCAATACCACCACCAAAACCCCAAGACAAACACACCACAATTACAAAAACCCCATGCCACACCCTGGCCTGACCAAATACATAAAGATAAACACAAAATACTTTGACCAGGGCGTGACACACACACACACACACACACATTAATACCCAACCAAATACATGCACCCACCCATCACTGACATCCACCTACCAAAATGTATAACCACATTTAATAAATCAATTATTATTGGAATGCATTCGAAAAAATGTTAGTGTTTTTGTGTGCATGCCCAAGGCAACAAAGCCACAGTTCAATTAAAGATGCACCTTGCAGAAATAAACTCAGCAAAAAAAAAAAATCCTTTTTTCGGGACCCTGTCTTTCAAAGATAAGTCTTAAAAATCCAAATAACTTCACAGATCTTCATTGTAAAGGGTTTAAACACTGTTTTCAATGCTTGTTCAATGAACATGCATCTGTGGAACAGTCGTTAAAACACTAACAGCTTACAGACGGTAGGCAATTAAGGTCACAGTTATGAAAACTTAGGACACTAAAGAAGCTTTTCTACTGACTCTGAAAAACATAAAAAGAAAGATAAACAGGGTCCCTGCTCATCTGCATGAACGTGCCTTAAGCATGCTGCAAAGAGGCATGAGGACTGCAGATGTGGCCAGGGCAATAAATTTCAACGTTCTCCACTGACGAGGCGGGGTTCTCTCTCACCAAGGGTGATGGTCGGATTCGCGTTTATGTTCGACGGAATGAGCGTTACACCGAGGCCTGTACTCTGGAGCGAGATCGATTTGGAGGTGGAGGGGCTGTCATTGTCTGGGGCGGTGTGTCACAATTATCATTTAACTGTGCTTTTTGTCCTTGCAGGCAATCTCAATGTTGTGCGTTACAGGAAAAACATCCTCCTCCCTCATGTGGTACCCTTCCTGCAGGCTCATCCTGACATGACCCTTCAGCAGGACAATGCCACCAGCCATACTGCTTGTTCTGTGTGTGATTTCCTGCAAGACAGGAATGTCAGTGTTCTGCCATGGCCAGCGAAGAGCCCGGATCTCAATCCCATTGAGCATGTCTGGGACCTGTTAGATTGGAGGGTGAGGGCTAGGGCCATTCCCCCCGGAAATGTCCGGGAACTTGCAGGTACCTTGGTGGAAGAGTGGGGTAACATCTCACAGCAAGAACTGGAAAATCGGGTGCAGTCCATGATGAGGAGGTGCATTGCTGCAATATGTTACTTTTTGGGTGACCCAACAAAAGGCAAATAGAAATGTGAGATGTAGATACATCATTTGCGTTGAACGCAAGTCCAATAAGCGGTAGATACTGTATGTTCTATGTGCACTATTTCTATGCTTGCCGGTTTTAAGTTTCGTTTTTGCATCTTTAACTTTCAGTTTTGTACACCATGTTCAAACAGCTGAAAATACAATATTTTGGGTTATGGAAAATATATTTTACAGCTGTTTAGATGGTACAATGATTCTCTACACTACTTGCTTGTTTTGTCACATAAACTGGAACTATTAGAATTTTAGCAACCATGAATTGGCAGAGTTAAACTCAAAAAAGAAATAAACGTCTTCTCACTGTCAACTGTGTTTATTTTCAGGAAACTTAACATGTGTAAATATTTGTATGAACATAACAAGATTCAAAAACTGAAACATAAACTGAATAAGTTCCACAGACATGTGACTAACAGAAATGGAATAATATGTCCCTGAACAAAGGGGGGGTCAACCTCAAAAGTAACATGTAGTATCTGGTGTGGCCACTAGCCGCTTCAACTAGGTAGGCCAGTTGAGAATAAGTTCTCATTTACAACTGAAACCTGGCCAAGATAAAGCAAAGCAGTGCGACAAAAACAACACAGAGTTTCACATAAACTAATGTACGGTCAATGACACAGAAGAAAAATCTATGTACAGTGTGTGCAAATGTAGGACCTTAGGGAGATAGGCAATAAATAGGCCATAGAAGCGAAAGACTTACAGTTTGAATTAACACTGGAGTGATAGATGTGCAGATGATGATGTGCAAGTAGAGATACTGGGGTGCAAAAGAGCAAGCGGGTAAATAATAATATGGGGATGAGGTAGTTGGGTGTGCTATTTACAGATTGGCTGTGTACAGGTGCAGTGATCGGTAAGCTCCTCTGACAGCTGACGCTTAAAGTTAGAGAGGGAGATATAAGTCTCCAGCTTCTGTGATGTTTGCAAATCGTTCCAGTCATTTGCAGAAGAGACCAGGAAGAAAAGGCAGCTAAAGGAATTGTTGGCTTCGGGGATGACCAGTGAAATATACCTGCTGGAGTGAAAGCTACGGGTGGGTGTTGCTATGGTGACCAGTAAGATGAGATAAGGCGGGGCTCTGTTTGTACAGATGAACGTGGTACCTTTAGGTGTTTGGAAATTGCTCCCAAGGATGAACCAGACTTGTGGAGGTCTACAATTTTTTTTCTGAGGTCTTGGCTGATTTATTTTGATTTTCCCATGATGTCAAGCAAAGAGGCACTGAGTTTGAAGGTAAGCCTTGAAATACATCCGCAGGTACACCTCCAATTGACTCAAATTATGTATATTAACATATCAGAAGCTTCTAAAGCCATGACGTCATTTTCTGGAATTTTCCAAGCTGTTTAAAGGCACAGTCAACTTAGTGTATGTAAACCTCTGACCCACTGGAATTGTGATACAGTGAATTATAAGTGAAATAATCTGTCTGTAAACAATTGTTGCAAACATGACTTGTGTCATGCATAAAGTATAGATGTCCTAACCGACTTGCCAAAACTATAGTTTATTAACAAGAAATTTGTGGAGTGGTTGAAAAACGAGTTTAAATGACTCCAACCTAAGTGTACGTAAACTTTGACTTCAACTGTACATGTTACAGTGGCCTACTGTATGTATTGCCTACGTAAAATACATTGGAAGTCCTTTAAAATTGATCCTTCATATCCTTATGTTAGAAAGTAGAATATAAACTAAATATAGACTACTCTGGGTGGAGTAGGCTAGATAATTTCAATCGGCATAATTAAAGAATAGTGAGAAAGGAAATTAATAATTATATGTAAAGCATGCCCAGAACTTAGTGCTGAGCAGTACAAGAGTGAAATTGGAGTGGGAGAGAAGGCTGACAAATGGTTTAATATCCCCGAATTACGCTCTGCTCCTCGCACCACATTTGTCCACTTACATGTTCTGGCATTTAAAAGCAGCCCAGCTTTAGGCTATCAAAGAACTGTCAATCATATCAATGGATGGAATCAGTTAACCTCTCTTGGGTAGGGGGCAGTATTTTGACATCCTGATGAAAAGCGTGCCCAAAGTAAACTGCCTGTTACTCAGGCCCAGAAGATAGGATGTGCATACAATTGGTAGATTTGGATAGAAAACACTCTAAAGTTTCTAAAACTGTTAAAATAATGTCTGTGAGTAGACAGAACTAATATGGCAGGCGAAACCCCGAGGACAAACCATCCAAAAAACAAACAATTGCAGTCTACCACTATTTTCAATGGCAGTCACTTTTATTATAGGCGAAGTCCTCCCAGATTGCAATTCCTAGGGCTTTTTGGAAAAAATAGCAAGAAATTGTAGTTAGTGCCTACCGAGTACACATTGAGATATGGATGAAGTTGCACTTCCTAGGGCCTCCACTAGATGTCAACCGTCTTTTGAAACTTGAATGAGGATTCTACTATAAAGGAGGGGCTCTTGAGACCTCATTGAGTCAGTGGTCTGGCATAGTGCCTTGGTCTCATGATGCGTGCTCCCGACAGAGTTACCTCGCGTTCCAGTGCTTTTTCTGAAGACAAAGGAATTCTCCGGTTGGAACATTATGTTTTATGTTAAAAACATCCTAACGATTGATTCCATACATCGTTTGACATGTTTCTAAAGGACTGTAACAGAACCTTTAGAGTTTTTGTCTGGATGAAATGCTTGCGCCTCATGAAGATGGGTTACTGGGCTGAACACGCTAACAACAAGTGGCTATTTGGACATAAATGATGGAACTTTATGGAACAAATCAGTAATTTATTGTCGAACTGGGATTCCTGGGAGTGCCTTCTAATGAAGAAGGTAAGTGAATATTTATGGTGTTGTTTCTAACTTTGTTGATTCCAAAATGGCGGCTATTCCTCTGGCTGTTTTGGGTTCTGAGCGCCGTTCTCAGATTATGCTCTCTCCGTAAAGTTTAAAAAAAAATCTGACACAGCATTTGCATTAAGGAGAAGTCTATCTTTAATTCTGTGAATAACACTAGTATCTTTTATCACTGTTTATGATTAGTATTTCTGCAAAATCACCGAATGTTTTGGAATCAAAACATTACTGCATGTAAGGCGCCAATGTAAACTGAGATTTTTGGATATAAATATGCACATTATCGAACAAAACATACTTTTATTGTGTAACATGATGTCCTATGAGTGTCATCTGATGAAGATCATCAAAGGTTAGTTATTAATTATATCAACATTTCTGCTTTTTGTGACTTCTATATTTGGCTGGAAAAAATGGCTGTGTGTTTTTTCGACTTGGTGGTGATCTAACATAATCATATGTTGTGCTTTAGCTGTAAAGCATTTTTAAAATCGTATATGATGGGTAGATTAACAAGATGCTTATCTTTCATTTGCTTTATTGGACTTGTTAATGTGTGAAAGTGACATATTTCGGAAAAATATTTTTGAATTTCACGCACTGCCTTTTCATCGGAATGTTGTTAAGGTGCTAGAAAGGTTAACGAAGCATCAACAGGGGAGAAGGCGGAGAGGGAGGAAATGTCAAGCTGTGGTGGTGGTGGGGGGGGGGTGTTCAGTTGACGTTTGTTGGAGTATTTGTTGGAGTATATTGTGTCTATTTTGTTTTGGAAGAAATCCAGATACTGATCAGAGGTCAGCTGAAGCAGTGAATGGGAATGTGTTACCACCAGAGGGCAGGCCACCAGAGGGCAGGCTGGTCCCACGGATAGTAGCCCAGCCTGGCATATGAGTCAAGGTGATCAGAAGCAATTAAGCACAGCTGACGGCACTAATGACCTATTCTCTTTCCCTTACAAGAGAGAGGAGGGAACCGACAGTAAGGGAGACCTGGAGGAAGAAAAGTGTTTGCTTCTCCAAAGGAGAGGATGTACCTTTCGGAAGGTGGGAATAAGAGGACAAACTATATCTTGGAAATGACCGCCACAGATCCGGACCATCCGCACCACCCGGATCATTAAGGCGGTGAGACACCCGTGATTTATGTTATAGTTTGAAGATACTCGCCTTTTGTTCCATGTTCTTGTAAACAAGATTTGTTTTTTTCATTGTGAGATCATCCTTGATTGTGTTGGAGGGTTTGGGAAGAAAGAAATACCTCAATACAGAACTTTTTTTCAATTAAGAACCTGCTCCTGACTCGTTTATTCCACCTTTCCGCTTTAGAGCAACCTCAAACAACTTGGTCTGCTCACATTGGTGGAGAATGTGGGCACTAGGTAGACGAGTGACAAAAGGATAAGTAAGGAAAATGAAAATCTACCTGAAGAAACAAAGGAACCATTCAAGAAAGATGGATAACACTCTACTACAACAGTTGATCTGCACAGCAGACAACCATAAACCTCATGCAACAACAGCTGATCCGGCGAGAAGAACCTAGCAGAGATCGGCTGCTTACGCCATCTTACCTCGCCTCTCAAAGGAGGATGATATTGAGGCTTTCATTATGACGTTTGAAAGGATGGCCACTTTGGAAGAGTGGCCCACCATAGAATGGGCGAGCGTGTTAGCCCCTCTCTTGACCCGGGATAGCCCAGGAAGCCTACTATGACCTGGACCCCAGCAAAACGTCTGTCTATGGGCGACTAAAAATTGAGATTCTGTCCTGTTACCAGCTGAGATAGAACAGTAAAGTTCCATCAATGGACCTATATGGCTGACCAACCCGTGTGGGCCCAGATCTTCACACTCATACGACTAATGAAACAGTGGCTGGAACCCAGAAAGGGAGTAGGACATGTCGTAGAGACGCTCATAGTGGACAAGATTTTGAGAGAATTACCCAGGGGATAAAAAAAGGGTCATGGGGCAAATAAACCCGTGGTCCGCCGATCCCGGTGCGAAAAGAAGGACGAGATGTGGTAGCCATTCGACTCTGGAAGTATGATTACGTTAGTGGAGGAGCAGATGGTGACCACAGCAACATTGCTACCAGACAAAGTAGCTGTGTCCTGTATCCATGGAGACACCCACTTTTACACCCACCGTGAGTCTGTCCATTCTCACCCCGAAAGGAAGGTGTACAGTCAGGGTGGGGAAAGTAGCCCCAGCTGAAGGTGCCATTATTGATTGGGAGAGACTGTCCCCTGTATAAGGAGCTTCGGCCGCGACGTTACACACCGAACAAAGGGGATCAGGTCTCTCTATCACCCGCCAATGTACAGGCCACCGCAGAGGGGCAGGAAAGCAAAGAAAGAAAGAAAAACAAGTTGAAGCCTGAGGTAGTAGCCCTTACAAGGAAACGTAGCCTCTGCCTGGTCCTTGGGACCCAAGGAAGAAATACAGACTCAATGCCTCCACCAGCCGTTCCAGGAAACCTCAGATGAAGACAATAGGGTTATACAGGACGGAGGAAGGAAGAAGCAACCAGAGGCTATGGGATATATTTGAAGCCTCATCGGGAACATGGAAGGGATTCTCCTCGTGCACCCCTGACAGGGATGGGGAACAACACCCACCCCCCTCTACCGAGGTCGACCTGCCCCAAGATTTAAAGGAACAGTTCGACACCGCTCAGCATAGAGACCCAGGCCGACGGCATGCCATGAGGAAGGTGATGGTGATCGACGGGAGAAATGTTGACAGATCAGGTGAGCCCTCTCTTCCCTACTATGTAATCAGGCTGGGTCTCTTGTATTGGGTCTTGCAACTTAGGGGGGGAAAACAGGAATTACTAATGGTGCCTAGACCATATAGGGATACTGTCCCACCGCTCGCCCATTCCCACGTCCAAAACTATCGACATAATCATGCAGAGGTTCTATTGGCCCTGTGTCACCCGAGATGTGGCCAGGTATTGTAGGATATGTGATCAATGTCAACGCATGTCCCCACGGCCACACCTGCGTAATCCTTTGATTCCTCTCCCCATTATAGAGACCCCCTTTGAATGCATAGCTATGGACCTCATGGGACCCCTCCCAAAATCCAAGTACATCCAAGTCCAAGTACAGGTACATCCTGGTTGTCGTAGATTATGCTACCAAGCTTCCAGAGGCCATACCCCTTCGCAACATGTCGTCAAAGGGAATCGCCAAGGAATTGGTCATGCTGTTCTCACAGTTTGGCCTCCCCAAGACGATCCTAACAGACCATGGTACCCCATTCATGTCTTAGTTGATGAAGGACGTGTCGGTTATACCATGTTCAACAGATACGCACAAACATATTCCACCTACAAACAGACGGTTTGTGCGAACACCTGAACAAAACAATTAAAAGCATGTTGTGAAGAGTGGTGTCTAGAGACATGCTTCTGCCCCACTTAATGTTTGTCCTGCGAGAAGTACCCCAGGCATCCACTGGGTTTTCCCCATTCGAATTGCTCTACGGCAGATCATGTCGAGAGACCGTCGACTTAGCCAGTGAGACCTGGGAGGGCCAACCTTGCCCATTTCGGTCGACGATAGAACATGTTACCCTGATAAGGGACCGCCTGTTGGCAGTCAGGCCCATAGTAAAGAAGCATATGGAGAAGGCGCAACAGACTCAAGGCCAGGCCTACGATAAGTCAGCGACACTGTGGGAGAGAAAGTGATGGTACGGCCGAACCCTGTTTGCTGGCGCAGTGGAGGGGGCCCTACGAAGTAATGGAAAGAGTCTCACCAGTCAATTACCCCATCAAGCAACCTGACAGGCGTGGATGAATTCTTGGAGGGCTTATGAAAGGCCAAGTTCATCACCAATCTGGATTTGACGAAGGGATATTGGCAAGTGCCGGTGGCTCCAGAGGACCACCCAAAGACCGCCATCGCCACACCAGAGGAACTTGTTCAGCATGTGAGGATGCAAATCAAATCACATTTATTTATATAGCCCTTACATCAGCTGATATCTCAAAGTGCTGTACAGAAACCCAGCCTAAAACCCCAAACAGCAAGCAATGCAGGTGTAGAAACACGGTGGCAAGGAACAACTCACTAGAAAGGCCGAAACCTAGAGAGGAACCAGGCTATGATGGGTGGCCAGTCCACTTCTGGTTGTGCCGGGTAGAAATTATAACAGAACTTGGCAAAGATGTTCAAATGTTCATAAATGACCAGCATGGTCAAATAATAATGATCACAGTAGTTGTTGAGGTTGCAACAAGTCAGCACCTCAGGAGTAAATGTCAGTTGGCTTTTCATAGCCGATCATTGAGAGTATCTCTACCGCTCCTGCTGTCTCTAGAGAGTTAAAAACAACAGGCCTGGGACAGGTAGCATGTCCGGTGAACAGGTCAGGGTTCCATAGCCGCAGGCAGAACAGTTGAAACTGGAGCAGCAGCACGGCCAGGTGGGCTGGGGACAGCAAGGAGTCATCATGCCGGGTAGTCCTGAGGCATGGTCCTAGGACTCAGGTCCTCCAAAAGAGAGAAAGAGAGAATTAGAGAGAGGAAACTTAAATTCACACAGGACACCGGATAAGACAGGAGAAGTACTCCAGATTTAACAGACTGACCCTAGCCCCCCAACACATAAACTAATGCAGCATAAATACTGGAGGCAGCAGGAGTCAGGAGACACTGTGGCCCCATCCGATGATTCCCCCGGACAGGGCCAAAAAGGGAGGATATAACCCCACCCACTTTGCCAAAGCACAGCCCCCACACCACTAGAGGGATATCTTCAACCACCAACTTACCATCCTGAGACAAGGCCGAGTATAGCACCCAAAGATCTCCGCCAAGGCACAACCCAAGGGGGGGGGCGTCAACCCAGACAGGAAGATCACGTTAGTGCACCTGCGACTGCGGGCAGTGCTCGTGAGTCTGGAGGCTACAGGGCTTACGGCCAATCCAAAAATAAGCTTCCTGGGTCTGTCCAAAGCGGAATACCTGGGATACACTGTGGGGAACGGAAAAATACGGCCACATGCAGAAAAGAATAGGGCAATTCAGGACTGGCCTCGCCCCCAGACGAAACGGGGTGTCTGACTCTTCTTCGAGAAAACGGGATATTATCGGCATTTCATCCCTGGATGTGCAACCATTGCCACACCCCTCACAAACCTCATCAAGAAAAACCTGCAAAACCGTGTAGCATGGAAGGATGAGATGGAAGAATTCTTCCAGTTGCTAAAAGATAGCATGTGCTCTGATCCCATCCTGTCATCCACAGGGCCAGATCGAGGAACGGGAATACTGATGCGCTGTCCCATCGCGACTAAGATGGTACGTGTGGAAGGACCACCAGAGGGCAGGCTGGTCCCAAGGATAGTAGCCCAGCCCGGCATGTGAATCAAGGTGATCAGAGGCAATTCATCATAGCTGATGGCAGGGGAGGGGAGGGGGAAGGGGAGACCTGGAGGAAGAAAAGTGTTTGCTTCTACAAAGGTCGGCTACCTTTCGGAAGTGGAAAGAAGATTAAAAACTAACTCTTCGGAATGGCCGCCACAGATCCGGACCACCACTCGAAGGAAGCTCCCAGTGGACGGATCATTACGGGTGTGTCACCGCCTTGATTTATGTTATAGTTTGACGATACTAGCCTTGTGTTCCTTGTTCTTGTAAAGAAGAAGATTTGTGTTTTCACTGTGAGATCATCCTTGATTGTGTTGTAGGGTTTGGGAAGAAAGAAATACCTCAATAGAGAACTGCTCTTGACTCGTTTATTCCATCTTTCCACTTTAGAGCAACCTCAAATGACTTGGTCAGCTCACATCCTGTTTAGACCCCAATCATAATAAATACTACTGATGTTTGAGTAGTGGGTATACTGGGCCTTGTGGAGAGAACCTTTGTAGTGTTAGACATGTTCCTTATATATCTCAGCATGTACTGCGAGACATGTTTTCCTTTTCGGCCTGTTCCAGTTGGCAGTTGGAAGCCTTAATGGTACATAGTTTGGGTGTGTACCAGGGTAAAGACTGGGAGATGACGCAGGTCTTGCCAGTGGCCAGAAGATGCAGGTTAGAGGAGAGCACTCTGTTGTAGTTAGAAACCAGGTCACCAACAAGGGTCAGGATTGTCATGGGACTGAATCAGATCATTCAGAGCGGGGGTTGACAGAGTTGATGTTTCTGAAGGTGATGGTGCATTTGGTACGGGGCTTGGGGACAGGGATGGAAATATTAAATGGTGAGGTCCAAGCCACACAGATCAGAGGGGACTATGGCAGTGGTGCACACAGGGTCCAGAGTGTGGCCTTTGACATGGGTTGGGAAATTGAAACAGTCCAACAGGGAAAGGAACTCCGCCACAAACTCACAAGTGCTGATGTTTAAGTCCCCCACCAGCACTGTGGCAGGGCATGTGAAAGAAAAAGATGTTAGTACCTCATCTTGAAAAGCAAGAAATTAAAATTTGGGAGGCCTGTATCTCATTAGGTTGTTGCCAGGTTTCAGTCAGACATGACATCTATTGTATTTTCTGTGATAAAATCATTGATTAATAGGGCTTTGTTATTTAAGGATTGTGTGTTAAATAGAGTACATTTGGCAATGTTTGACAGAGGGGGAAGGTTCAATGTGGAACAGTCAGATTTACTTAAACTACACATATAACACAGGTTGACCCATTGAGTTGGATATCTGCGTTTGTTAGGGCAATGGCAGCTTGAACAAATGTTATATTTCCCTCGGGGTGTTCACAGTATGCATGATTCCTGCATCAGCCCCAGTGATAATAGCCAGCCTGACACACAATCCCTAAGTCAATGTAACGTCTGCTTCCAACTCACACCCTCAAACAACTAGATCCCCTGAATGCAGCTCACTCTCCAGATCCCAATCACCTGAATTCTAATCACCTGTTTGCACACCTGTATGTCATTATCACACACTATTTAGTTGTTATTTGCACCCCATCACTGAGGTATTGTTTGTTTTGTGGCATACTTCTTTCAGAGATCTGTTTTCCCTGCGATTTACTCCTCCCGTGTTTATGATAGTTTTTGCCTGCCTCACTAACAACGCCTTTTTGCCTATTCCCTGCCTGTCCTTTAGCCTGTCGGATTTCCTGTTATCTATCTATTGCCTGACCTCCCGGACTACGTTACTAGCCTTTCCCCGGCCTGTACTGTTGCCTTTGGACCCCCTGTGTATGACCTTCTGCCTGCCCCTGGACTCAGCTACATGCCTTCTCCTGTGGTCCTTTCCAATAAACACCTGCTGCACCCTTGCGCTTGAAACCAGCAGTCTGTCTCCCCTAATGTTCACTACAGTCACAGTGAGACCGGATGGAAAGGGGGGCTTTATGGCAACCACTGGAATTGATATAGTTAGTGGAGGAGTATCTGATTAGAGCCATCTCCAGTGTTGAAGGTGCTGACCCAATAGTTCACAGGGGCAGAGTAGAACAACACAGCACCCAGGTCGGTGACAGGGTAATCCTCATAACCAAGTCACAAAAATAAAAAGGCTAGCAAAGCAGGAGAGATGATCCTGCCGTAAACGTGACATCAACCATAACATAACTCACTGCTAGAATAGTGAGGATGTGGTGCAAACAATACAGTAAGACTTGTTTAGGTGCGGGGAGCAGTGTCATTGTTCATGGTCCTATAGAGGCATAGCCATGGTAGCCAAAATAATGGCCTGCCCAACATTTTCTATACATGACCATAAGCATGATGGGATGCTAATTGCTTAATCAACTTGTGTGGAAGCATTCACTTTCAATAAACTTTGTATCTCTTAGTGTTTCCATTATTTTGGCAGTTACCTGTAGGTCACTGATAACAATGGGTCAGAGAGCGTAGTACATGTATGCAAATCCGTAAAGGACTGTATGATAGTTGTTTTTCTTCCATTTACTGTCACTGTCACGTGTCCCAGGTAATTATAATGAAATATGTCATTTGTTGTGGGCATCAAGGGGAAACAAATATTTGACTTAATCTTTTACGACTGAAGTGATGGCTACAGGGGTATGAAAACACAATGATTTATATTTGTGTTGGTAGCTGGTGACAATAGACCTAAATTCCCACTAAACATCTAAATTTTGTTCAATAACATGTAACTTCAGTTCCATTCATGTCAATGGAAATGTGAATTTCATTGCTCAATTCAGTATGGTTGGTAGGTAAATTGTTAGATGTATTTTTCAATGTATGACATTACACTGAGCCTTCTGAGATTTGCAGCTGCTGTATTATTACAGTCATAGACAAAGACAGTCGTAGCAACTTCCTATTCTTCTGTAAAGCTTCACTATTGAATTTGCCTTTTTTACCCCATTCAGATGTAAGCACTGACATCTAGTGTTAAGAGACAGCTATTGTCTCACATTCATATTTACATAATCTGTACTGCTTTAGTAGTGTACAATACATCATGAAGATGTGCTGTATATAGTAATAAACATGTTGCTATGTAGGCTACACCATGTACTGGAGAGACTGGTATTCTATGGGTCCATTCTTACGAACTCTGACTTAAATCACTGGGTCTTCTCTAATGTGAACTCTTGTTTGTTACTGGTAATGTAAATCCTAAATCTGGTCATATTTGAACTATTTTCTCTCACCCCTTAAGTAAGTGGGTGAGAAAAACGGTTAAAGGGGCAGTCTGTCATTGGATCATCCATTTTTGGGGTTTTCAATTAATGATTATAAATGCCGCATGATCTTGGTTCAACTCCATCAGAACTTAAAGTTTAAGCTTGTTAACTCCATTGACTGTAAACAAACACGGTATAGCCTCAAACATGGTTAAAACTAATTTTGACACCATGGATGGTCAGTAGTTGCATCCATATCTCTGTCTATGTATTTACGAGTGGTTACATTTCTCCAGGGCCATCCCTCTGCTGTTTACGAGTTCCCCTTTAAAGTTATATAATACATTGACACATGGTTGGACAAAATATTCCCTATTTGCTTGTGAGAAGTGTTCCACCTACAATATGTTTAGGCCACTGATAACAATGGGATCAGAGAGCAAGAGCTTGATATGCAAATCAGTCAGTTACTGTATGATAGTCATTTGTTTGCAATTTACTGTCACGTGTTGGGCTGGGGCCGGTGATTTCATCAAACGGTGATTGTCAAGCAAATAACTGTCAGTCTCACAGTAATTGACCGTTTATTAGCATAAACACATTTAGCATCTCCTGGCTTCCACACTTCTACAAGTAACTAATGCAGATCTTTGGAACATCTACTTTTTAAAAAGTCTAATAAATCCACAATAAATCCATTATTTTAGACATGTCTAAAGAAGCATGCTATGAAGAAAATGTAGTCTCTTTCAGAAGGACAGAATAGCATACTCTGAGTTGTTATTATGTTAGGTCCTGATGTGGCTATGCCAAATGGCTGAGGGCTTTGCTAGTTCATTTAGAAGATAAGATTTGCTTAGAATTTCGTGGCATTATTTTATAGTATGAAGAATACAATTGAACAAATAAAATATAAATATTTTCTCCAAACGATTTGAGCAAGTGCGCGGTTGAGCGGTCAACAAGAAATATGTACTCCTATATGCATAATTTGGAGTTATTCATTTAACTTAAGTTGTTCTACAAACGTTGGGCTATGTTTTGATTTTTAATACATTGTAAGGCTGCACGATGAGATGATGATTTGAAAAGATTTGCTTGAAAGGCATGTACACAATTCATCAGTCTCTCATTCACAATTTGACAAGCACTTGATAATGCCTCGAATTTAACCTTTGTGGCCGTAATGCACACAAAAAAATCCATGCCTTTGCGGCCAGTGGACATTGTGTCCTTGGCCCGGAGTGCTTGTGCACTCCGAAGTGCCTCTCACTTACATGGCTCTCCATCACATGATCGGGTCTTTCTCACAGGCTACAAGTGAAGACAGACACATCGGGGATGCAACTGTGCACGTCTTTATCCAATTCCGAGGTCTGTATTGAAGATATTAGAAGAAATGTACACATTTACTTTTCGTAAGCTAACAAGATGAGTAGGCCTAACGAACAGCAAAAGCACTAGCCTATGTCAATCTACTGTCCCCCTTAGTACAAAAACCGACCTATTCTGTGCGAGAAATATATATTCCAAACATAGTCCAAATTAATACAACCACTAGCATCAAAAACATTTTTTAGGCAATGTGGCTTACACAACAAATCAGAACCTTAAGCTTAATGTTGATAAACTATTAGGCTATTTCTTCACATTATAAGAATAGCAATGCACACATGGCAGTAGGCTATTAGCGTGAATGTTCCATTATTGGGAAAACACCATTATCAAAAGTGATCAAAAATGCAATCATGCATGTAATGCTTTTAATAGAAAGGTGCATTTTATGGTGTAAATGATCTTCCCCAAACTTGAGACTCACGCATTGCTTATGTATGCCAGTTAGGCTCTATATCCCTTGTAAAGCGGATTAATGTGCTTAATTTTAAGGCCTGGCCCTTTTGTTTGTTTTTACCCTACGTTTTACCACACATGCCAGCACCCACACACAACCCATCTCTTATAAATATTTGTTAATGGGATTAATACTGTGTTTGATTTATTGTGTGGGGTCATTTTATTTGCTTTTATTGGGCTTTTCATGGTTTAGGAAAAATTCACTTTAAAGGGTACACAAATGACATTTTCTGAAGTATCTATTGTCCGAGTTTTGGTTGCACACATGTAAACCTGCTACACAAAATGTTTGAAATGTGTTTAAATAATGATGTGGAATGACCTCTGATCTGAGGCCTGATCACCCTCACTAGAAAGGCTAGAGACATTGGGTGAGACTTAAATGTAATACGTAAACACTGATAATTAGGAAGTTTATAATTGACCTATGTATGATTCAGACCACAAGAAGGACAGAGAGAGAGAGAGAGAGAGCGCTGCCCCTGAATGAGGGAAAGGGGGATAACTAGTCAATTGAATGCCTTCAACTGAAATGTGTCTTCCGTGTTCAACTGAATCAGAGAGGTGCAGGGGGGCTGCCTTAATTGACATCCACATCTTCGGCACCCGGGGAACAGTGGGTTAACTGCCTTGCTCAGGGGCAGAAAGACAGATTTTTTTACCTAGTCAGCTCTGGGATTTGATCCAGCATCCTTTTGGTTACTGGCCCAATGCTAGGCTATCTGCTTGCCAGCAGACACCTGTCTATTTTACTATTCCTTGAATTACCTTATGGTATACAATTATTTTAAGATGGGGCTATCAAGAGTTGTAATTCTAATTGTATTTGTTATTTTGATTTAACCGGTAGTGTTTTATTTTTGGGGGACGCATGAATCACAATGTGAGTCATGTGTCAAAAGGGAAGAAGTGTGTTGTTGTTGTTGTTTTGTTTGTTTTGTGTGTGTTGTTTTATTTGTTTTGTTTTTGTCTTGCTTCAATACAAATCTCATCAGATTGGGTCTGTTGGATGGTCGGGATTTCTCCCTAAGGATTAGACCTCTAAATCATTGACCCTGAAACTTTGCGGGGAGTATAAGCCAATATTCAAAAATGGTTTCAACTGTGTGTTGTTATTCTCATTAACATTTGTCTTAGACATTTGTATAAAAAATACTGGTAGAAGTAATAATTTGTCATACAGTGAATTGTTTGTCTGGATTTCCTGAATCAGAAATTCCCGAAATTTAAGTTGTTCTGGTCTGTTCTCTCTTGAGGTTATGGCGAAGGTGACCACAGCTGGTATCTAGATGCATGAAAGGGATAATTAGACTGAAAACAGTATGAGCCTCACACCCTCTTACCTGCTAAACCTATGGCGACAATGGCAATGATTAACTGTTCATAATTACGTGATTAAATTAATAAGGCAATTATTAACACATTAACCTGGGGCACCATGGGAAAGGTTTTTTTTGTTTCTATTTTCCAAATGAACTCAAAGAATTTCAGAATATCAATTTTACAACAGTCGCTAATAAATTAATTTCCTCTACAGTCTCATCCTGAACGTCGCATAATCTGGCAATCTGCACAAACCCGAGTCCCACTAAATAAGTTGATTATTTATATACTAACAAGCTAAAATTATAATGTACAATTAGCATACACAAACACACAGTCTCGACTATTGATGAGAACTTAGTACAATGAAACAGGTCATTAGCGGGCCAACACAATATGACACGCGTTACACAGAATGGGGATTTCAAAAGTGTGAGAAAGAGAGAGTGCACAAGAGAAAGGCACGATTGGGCACATTTGTAAACTATGCTTAGTTTAACCCTAACCTTGCCGCGAAATGCCGCTCTTGTGGATCAGAATATAATGATGTAATTACATGTCAAAGGTCTCCGATGGGGTATCTCCACGTGGACCGAGTTCTGTCTTCTCCTCTGATGGCGGCACTTCAGTTGTTTATGGGTGTAACTCTCTGATTATCCACACAATGCCAGTGTCATTTCTTTTAGTGGTCTGTTTCCTCGCCCTTGTTCTTAAAGGGGGTCTTCTGAGTACGATCAGCCGTGTAGCTCAGGGCTCCAGTGTAGACACCCGATTCCTTGGAGAGTGGTAACCAGGTGGTCCTGTTGAATGCACCCTCTTAGACACAGCTACTCATCCGTAGCATAGATTGTTAAAAGGTGCCTTTGTCTTCTTCAACCTCATTTTGCGTTTGCGACTACCTCAGACCTTGGCTGCAGCTCGTGGTCACCTAGTCTGATATGTTAAGTATTTTATACACTCGGGTCAGAAATGGGCGTTTCCACCTTTAAGTTCAAGTTCTCTGGGCGTAACTAGTTACGAGGCAAGGTCTGGATTTTATTCAGATCCAATTCAGACAACTTACTTCACATTTCATCTTTTACAAAGACATTCTCTTTGATCTGGACATTTTCTACACAACGTACAGTATGCAAACATCAGATACATATTGTGAAAACTCTTCAAGTTACAATGTTTTCGTTATAACGATTGCAAAAATCGCTGAAGTTGGAGACTTATCTCCCTCACCAACTTCAAACATCTGCTATCTGAGCAGCTAACCGATCGCTGCAGCTGTACATAGTCTATCGGTAAATAGCCCACCCATTTTTACCTACCTCATCCCCATACTGTTTTTGTTTATTTACTTTTCTGCTCTTTTGCACACCAATATCTCTACCTGTACATGACCATCTGATCATTTATCACTCCAGTGTTAATCTGCAAAATTGTAATTATTCGCCTACCTCCTCATGCCTTTTGCACACAATGTATATAGACTCTTTTTTTCTACTGTGTTATTGACTTGTTAATTGTTTACTCCATGTGTAACTCTATGTTGTCTGTTCACACTGCTATGCTTTATCTTGGCCAGGTCGCAGTTGCAAATGAGAACTTGTTCTCAACTAGCCTACCTGGTTAAATAAAGGTGAAATAAAAAAAAATTATAAAAAATTAACGCCGTCATTTAACTTTTAATAACATAACAAAAAAAAAACACATTCAATATTCATATTACATCTATCGTCATTACTATCATGTTGGCTGGTTACTGTTCTGAGATAGGTTTTCCATAGGCCCATCCTACATTCCATTCCTCCACAGTGAGAGGACAAAGGGATTCTGTCTGCTGCCTTAAGATTTACAATGGGCGTGAGGTGTCATAAAACACACCACCTCCATACCTATCGATCTCCCCCCTCTGGTGGGTGTGAGAGATATCTCTTGTAGGAGTGTGGTCCACGGTAACCTGACCCGAACAGGCCAGTCATGACAACAGGTAAGAGCTATGGAAACAATCTGAGTGTGTGTATTTTAGATTGTGTAACCCAGAATGAAGGGTTTGAAAGGATGAAGTGACTGTTTTTATGTGTTGATTTTTCTTATTTTAATAGAAGTTTAGAACCTCCTTCTGATAGAAGCTATAACCTAATGTTTACCGTAAAATCTAACGATAATTATCACAGAGTGATTAGAGGAGAGAATGTGAAGGAAAATATTATGTTTTATAAAATGTATAAACAAAATTCCACTTTGACATGATGGGTTACTGTGGGTAGATCAGTGACACAACATCTCAATTTAATTTCAGACTAACAACAAAATGTGGAAAAAGTAAAGGGGTCTGAATACTTTCAGAAGGCACTCTACAGTACAGTATTAGGAACTCTTAATATTGAGTTGCACCGCATTTTGCCCTCAGAACAGCCTCAATTTGTCGAGGGGCATGGACTGAAACTTGTCGAAAGTGTTCTACAGGGATGCTGGCCCATGTTGACTCCAATGCTTCCCACAGTAGTGTTAAGTTGGCTGGATGTCCTTTGGGTGGTGGACAATTTTTGATACAAACTGTTGAGCGTGAATATGAAACACCCAGCAGCGTTGCAGTTCTTGACACAAACCGGTGCACCTGGAATCTACTACCATACTCTGTCCAAAGGCACTTAAATATTTTGTCTTGCCCATTCACCCTCTGAATGGCACACATACACAATCCATGTCTCAACTGTCTCAAGATTTAATAATTCTTCTTCAACCCGTCTCACCCCTTCATCTACCCTGGTTGAAGTTGATTTAACAGATTGCATAAGGATTACTAGGGGATCATAGCTTTCACCTGGATAGTTTATGTCATGGAAAGGGCAATGTTTTGTACACTCAGTGTTTCTTGTTATTAAGTTTTGTTTTTGCATCTTTTACTATCGCTTATGTACACAAGCTTCAAACAGCTGAAACAATAATATTTTGGGAAAATAAATTCCACAGCGGTTTAGATGGTACAATGATTCACAATACTATAATAGCTTATTTTGTCTCAAACTCAAATTAGGCAATCTTCTAGCAAACAGGAAATGGCAGAGTGATGTATGCATAGTGCAACTTGTTGCAAGCTGTGATTTGTTGTGCTGCCAACTCTATCACAACAGACCTTTCCCCCATAAGAATACAATTTTTATCTTTGTTTGACTGTTCTGTACAATTTGTAGACATTTTCATTATGCATTTGGAAAAGAAGGACTCTAAGTAAGTGGCAGTAGATTAGAAAGTGTTCTTCACTTTTTAGCTCTCCTCACCCACATTGATGGCATAGTCTCTCCTTTCCGGCCAGCCATATCATTTGGTGGCGTGCCAGTTTCAATTGCCAGGCTATGATCACTAATTCTGTATTTGGTTAAGGTTTTCCTTTGTTTGTGGTCTTTTACACAGGTAAAGTATTGCGCTACTGTGAAGTCTCTTTCCCATATTCAATATGATTCCATCTTTCTCTCCTTCAACCTCACTCTGCCAATAGTTGATGTATGCATTCTTATTATTCCTCTCCCTCTGTCTAAGTCTTGCCCTTGGGGCCAGATCATTTTGTCAATCGATCAAAGGTGCACCCAGAATTTGCATGACCTTATTTCAGTGGGCAGAAGAACAGGCAGCCTTCCAAGTTCTGCTCTGCATGTGTGGTTTGCAAAATTTCTGTTTACATTTAGGTTTTTGCAAAATTCCTTGTGGAATTCTTTTGTGGGTGTTTTGTCGCACTATATATACAAAAGTATGTGGACACCTCTTCAATTAGTGGATTTGGCCATTTCAGCCACACCCGTTTTTGGGAGGTGTATAAAATCGAGAACACAACCATACAATCTCCAAAGATAAACATTGTCTGTAGAATGGTCATACTGAAGAGCTCAGTGACTTTCAACATGGCATCTTCATAGGATGCCACCTTTCCAACAAGTCAGTTCGTATAACTATAACTACCCCGATCAACTGTAGGTGCTGTTATTGTGAAGTGGAAACATCTAGGAGCAACAACGGCTCAGCTGTGAAGTGGTAGGCCACACAAGCTCACAGAATGGGACCGCTGAGTGCTGAACACATAAAAATATCTAAGGTTGCAATACTCACTACCGCGTTCCAAACTGCCTCTTGGAAGCAATGTCAGCACAATAACTATTTGTCGGGAGCTTCATGAAATGTGTTTCCATGGCCCAGCGGCCGCACACAAGCCTAACACGGAACCCAAACCGGCTGCGCACGTGCGCCATTGTGGGCTATCATGCATACATTTATTCCCCCCACACCAAACGTGATCACTACACGCAGGTTAAAATATCAGAACCAATGACATTAATTTGGGGACAGGTCGAAAATCATTAAACATGTATGGCAATTTAGCTAGTTAGCTTGCACTTGCTAGCTAACGTTAATTTGTCCTATTTAGCTAGCTTGCTGGGATATAAACATTGAGTTACTTTACCTGAAATGCACAAGGACCTCTACTCCGACAATTAATCCACACATAAAACGGCCAACTGAAACGTTTCTAGTCATCTCTCCTCCTTCCAGGCTTTTTCATCGTTTAACTTTTATGGTGATTGCACCTAAACTTTCATTGTATTACCACAACTACCGGCAAAACAGTTTGTCTTTCAATCACCCACGTTGGTATAACCAATAAGGAGATAGCACGTGGGTACCTGCTTCTATAAACCAATGAGGATATGGGAGAGGCAGGACTTTCAGCGCGATCTGCGTCAGAAATAGGAATGAGTTCTATTTTAGCGCGTGAGCAGTGTGGGTGCAATAATTGAATAACATGGATTTCTAAATTTCATTTGCGGCGCTCGCGCACGCAACGTGTCCGGTCTGGTCAGCATGTAAGATCACCATGCGCATTGCATTGCGTCGGCTGGAGAGGTGGACTCTGGAGGAGTGGAAACGTGTTCTCTTGAGTGATGAATCACGCTTCACCATCTGTCAGTCCAACGGACTTGGTGGATGCCAGGAGAACGCTACCTGACCGAATGCATAGTGCCAACTATAAAGTTTGGTGGAGGATAAATAATGTTCTGAGGCTGTTTTTCATGGTTCGTGCTAGGCCCTTTAATTCCAATGAAGGGAAATTTTAATGATACAGTATACAATTACATTCTAGATGATTCCGTCCTTCCAACTTTGTGGCAACAGTTTGCGGAAAGCCTTTTCTTGTTTCAGAATGGCAATGCCCCTTTGCACAAAGCAGAAATGGTTTGTCGAGATCGGTGTGGAAGAACTTGACTGGCCTGCACAGAGCCCTGACCTCAACCCCATTGAACACCATTGGGATGAATTTGAATGCCAACTGCAAGCTAGGCCTAAGCGCCCAACATCAGTGCCCGACCTGACTAATGCTCTTGTGGCTGAGTGGAAGCAAGTCCTTGCAGCAATGTTCCAACATCTAGTGGAAAGCCTTCCCAGAAGACTGGATGCTGTTATAGCAGCAATGGGGGGACCAACTCCATATTAATGCCCATGATTTTGGAATGAGATGTCCGATAAGCAGGTGTCCACATACTTCTGGCCATGAAGTGTATATACAGTACGGGTTAAAATTTTGGACACACCTACTCATTCAAGGGTTTTTCTTCTACATTGTAGAATAATAGTGAAGACATCAACACGGTGAAATAACAAAAACAAAATCAAATAAGTGTTAAACCAATAAAAACATATTTTATACTTTAGATTCTTCAAAGCAGCCACCCTTTGCCTTGATGACAGCTTTGCACACTATTCCGATTCTTTCAACCAGCTTCATGAGGTAGTCACCTGGAATGCATTTCAATTAACAGGTGTGGCTTCTTAAAAGTTAATTAGTGGAATTTATTTCCTTCTTATTAATGCATTTGAGTCCACGTTATGTCAAGAACAGCTAAAATAAGCAAAGAGAAACGACAGTCCATCACTACTTTAAGACAAGGTCAGTCAGTCTAGAACATCTCAAGAACTTTGAAAGTTTCTTCAAGTGCAGTAACGAAAACCATCAAGCACTATGATGAAACTGGCTCTTATGAGGACCGCCTCAGGAAAGGAAGACCCAGAGTTACCTCTGCTGCAGAGGATAAGTTCATTAGAGTTACCAGCCTCAGAAATTGCAACCCAAATAAATGCTTCACGGAGTTCAAGTAACAGACACATCTCAACATCAAGTGTTCAGAGGAGACTGTGTGAATCAGGCCTTCATGGTCGAATTTATGCAAAGAAACCACAGCAATAATAAGAAGATACTTGCTTTGGCCAAAAAACATGAGCAATGGACATTTGACCAGTGAAAATCTGTCCTGTCCAAATTTCAGATTTTTGGTTCCAACTGCTGTGTCGGTGAATGGATAATCTCCGCATGTGAAGTTCCCACCATGAAGCATGGAGGAGGAGGTGTGATGGTGTGGGGTGCTTTGCTGGTTACACTGTCAGTGATTTATTTAGAATTCAAGGCACACTTAACCAGCATGGCTACCACAGCATTCTGCAGCAATACGTCATCCCATCGCTTAGTTGGACTATCATTTGTTTTTCAACAGGACAATGACCCAACACACCTCCAGGCTGTGTAAGGCCTATTTGACCAAGAAGGAGAGTGATGGAGTGCTGCATCAGATGACCTGACCTCCACAATCACCTGACCTCAACCCAATTGAGATTGTTTCTAATGAGTTGGACCGCAAAGTGAAGGAAAAGCAGCCAACAAGTGCTCAAAATATGTGGGAACTCCTTCAAGACGGTTGGAAAAGCATTCCAGGTGAAGCTGCTTGAGAGAATGCCAAGAGTGCTTTGATGACAGCTTTGCACAAAGGGTGGTTACTTTGAAGAATCTCAAATATAAAACATATTTTGATTTGTTTAACACTTTTTTGGTTACTACATGATTCCATATGTATTATTTCATAGTTTTGATGACTTCACTATTATTCTACAATGTAGAAAATAGTAAAAATAAAGAAAAACCCCTTGAATGAGTAGGTGTCCAAACTTTTGACTAGTACTGTATATTTTTGTTGTGGTTTCTCTGTAATACTACTAGACCCATTGCAAATTTATGACAATGGCTTAAGCTAGCACAAATCGGTACCCAACTTTATAACTAGCTATCAAGAAGCCATTTTGGGTTATCAATCAAGTTAGAGAAGCTAGCTTGTCTAACTACTGTATCTTAGCTGGCATAACTGTTGGCAAGGTTGGTAGACTTTAGAAAAGCAAGCAATAATTAAATATATGTAATGAGACATTCCTCTCAATATTTTACCCAGATGCAGAGAAGCATATTTCGTTACTTTAAAGAAATAACCATCAGTTGGTTCAAGAGGTATGCTTTTTTTTTTACACAAAATTAAGCATAATGATTATGGCTCTAGATTGCAGGAAAAGCTGTTTCAAGTGTTTGAAAAATGCTAAATTCTCCAACAGTGCCCCCCTACATTATATACCTGAACCATCCTTAAATACGTTGTGCCTCCTCAGATTTTTGGGATGCCCTTGGTCTTTTGTACTCTTTCTTTTGTCTCTTTGTGACACAGACTGTCATAAGATCAACTTGCCACTTGGTGGGAGCATTAGCACAGCAATTAGGTTTTTCAGAATTCCAATAGAGAGTTCCACATGCAATCAGTACATGCAAGAAGTATAATAACTGGAAAATTCCTTCATATGAAATGGCTCTTTATTAATTATATTTTCAGATTATGACCCAAATGTCCATTGAATACAGGATATTCATACATAAAATATATATTGGAAAATTCAAGGGTGGGTTTAATTAAGGCAGGGGAACTTCTGTAAGAGGGGATAAGAGGTTGGCATTGGAACAAATGTGCGATTTTTTGTAGATATAGCTAGAATGGATCTATAGGTCAAAGGCAAATGCGAAGGTTAAGGTCATAGTCACATCAATGACTAAGATTAATGTTTGGATTTAAGGGTTGAGCTGAACCTTTATAATAATCATTGGCATACCAACAAAGGATTAACACACACTGCAAGTTATGGGTCACACTTTAAACAAACTACGACTTTTAAAGCTGAGTCAAGCCTTCATTAAATCTTTTATTAGGCCTGTGCTTATGTTATGTTCTATGAAGGCCTATGGATCAGAAAACATTCATATTAACATGTCATGCAATATAAATAATGAAACAAAGTTTACACAACATTTTGGGTTACGCTACATTTTGTCTAAGCACCAGATGTAAGGACATTTAGACTTTATGTAGTATAGTATAATTTATTTGAAAAGTATCTATGTAGTGTTTATGAAGATGGTGTGAATGCTGTATAAAGCCTTAATAAATTGTAGTTCTGACCGAGTTCTGAATGGGATTTATAGTATTTGTGGGTCCCACTGGCCCATTCGCCATTCTTATTACATTAATCTTATGTTATTGTAATGACTACCAGCATTTGAAAAACAATCATCACAAATAGAACATACATTTTTTTCCTTGGCAGAATCAGCTATTTTCATTTCTGTCAAGCTGGAGGCACATAATATGGTTGAAAGTGATTGTATTTGTAGCCCAATACATTTTTTTTTTAGAGCAAAGACATAAAACACGTGGATGAAAACTTTTGGGGCTCATTGTTATGGCCAGAAAATACATCCTCCCATCACAATCACAAACTCAATCAACATGCATGCACACAAACACACACACGCACGCACGCACGCACACAAGCACCCAGAAGCCCCCCCACCAACACACACTTTTCCAAGACTCATATCAAGTGCACTATAACAGCAAAGTCATCAGTATTATTGGCATAAAGTAGTGCCTGGAACTTATTTGATTTGTTCTTTCCATTTTCAAAGAGCTGTTACACCTGCGTCCAGATGGCAGTTTTTGCCATCTGTGAGGGAAGGCGTAAAGGATGATCGATATCAGCAGCTACAACACTTGCCTACCTCCAGATGGCATGATCGTTAAGTTCTGAGACACCTGTTGTCGGGGTTCCAATCATTTTAGCTCCAAAATGAAAAGCATACACGTAGGCCTACTGCTTTTTGGTATCAGTAAATCTAAATTAGAATAATTTATACAGTACTTAGATCTCATCTGTGGGGGATACAAGAGAATCCATGATGTCTCTAGTAGCCTATACACTGAGATGATTACCGTTTAAACAAGTGGCTCTTAATGTGGATTCTAGAGACCAACTGTCTGTGCTGGTTTCACTCCAGCTGAATGTCGATAAGACATGTTTAGTACATGACACTGTATAGCCTACTGTAAAAGTCTGAATCACCCATCTTCTGTATAGTGAATTACCTTACCTGGAGCACTTCAAATAGTTACAGCAGATATTGGCCATTTAATTAGGTTAAAATGAAAATATGCATAACACAGTGTCAATTCCCAGGACGTCAGCGGAGAAACCCAGGTTTTTTCCAGCCCAGCTCTAACTCACCTGATTATACTCACATGCTCACATGGTCTAAATCAGTGGTGCCTGGTTGAGCTAACCTCCTGTCGGCTTTTTCTCCAACCTCGTTGTTACACACTTGAGCATCTAATTAGTTGAATCAGGTCTGCTAGATAGGGCTTGATCGAAAGCCTGCAGGAGGGTAACTCTCCAGCAGCAAGGATGGACACCTCTAAAAAGACAGTGACTAGCTGATTCTGGGCTGGACCGGAGCTGTCCACCTCCACCCCTGGTCTAAAATCAGAGAAAGTAGCTTCCAATCTCTTAGGAGTAAAATCTTGTAAACCATTCTGTGACACCTAAAATCCATATCTTCATAAATCACACATTGCTTTCCAAATTTCCATTTCGACAAGTGACAAAGAGCAGGTGTTGAAAGGTTTGATGGATATTTTATTTCTATTTCTAGATCCCCCTGAAGAAGGCACTGTGATGCCGAAACGTTGGTGATTTACCCAATAAATCACTGGGAGTTTATATATAGGAGTGTGCGACTCTCTTTATTTTTCCCCCATTAGTCAGCTACTCTACATACAATCATTTTCTCAGGTGTGTACAGGTTCATGTTTATTATTAGTCTATTTGTTGATTTAACATGTAGCGAGTTGTCACCGTACTCCATCTTTCTAGGTCTTCCTCCTGTCAAACCGAGACAAACTCTCAAAGAGCCCTGTCATCATTGCCGCCATCTTGGAACATGAAGTCAGGGAGACAGACAGAACAGACAGGCAATGCGAGCAGGTGGGACGCCGTCTGCTTGTCGGGGATCTGCTAAACGTTTCCTCCAATTAACAAAATGCTCAGCCCGTCATCTTCTCAGCTTCCCTTCTCCCTCTCCACAGTTGTCATTGGCACTGCAAGCGTGAAGCAGCTGATGTCTGCAGCGTGTAGCTGTTTTGACTGATGGCTGACAACTTTAGCGACATTAGCAGTTAGCTCACTAGGTGACAGGGTGCTGTTCACCCACGCAATTCTTCTTTGGAGTCTCATTGAATCAGTTAGGAGTAGGTCAATTTTGCCCCGTAACCAGTGATTCGGTGTCAGATATTTGTTCATCCTCGTAATGGATCTGTGTTGTAGGGCTATTCCTACCTCGAACGCATATTTACACCAAATGAGTCTACAGAGTAGCACACAATTTTATTTTTGTCTGGGTTTTGACATTCATCTGCAATCCTAAAAGCGTTGTTTCAGTTGCCTTTAAAATATAGGCTCCCCTAATTGATATGTGCTGTGACAAGACTGTCAAGCTTTTCTGGATTAAAATCCTAGAAAGTAAAGATATAACAGTTCTATTTGATGTTACCTATCCTGTCTGCAACGGGTGACATCCTGCGGCCCATTGTTTATTCATGCAGCCTAACACCTCAGAGTGCCCTACAGGAATAACAACTCTGATTCTCCCTAACTCTCTGGTGTAATGTAGCCTTACAACCACAAAGTAGATCTTTGAGAGTGCCACGTAGGCTGAATGTTTCTCCAATCCACTCAATGGGAAACACAAATCCATAGTGTTAGTTCTTACACAACCCCTGCCACAACCAGAGATAGAGCCCACAAGGTCGACATCGAGGGATTGCATTCCTGAAAAGCTTAAGAAGTAAGAGAACGTGAGAGATCCCCCAGATTCTGTTCAACGGCTCTCCTGGTGCCCACCGTTCCACGAACGGTGCCCTCCTTCATCTCCTATTGTTCTGCAAATGAGGAAAATGAACCAACTATTGTTTTGCAAATGGGGAAAGTGAACCAACATTTGTCAATCCTGGTGGGGATTATTATTTCAAATCTCGGCTAAACGGAGCATTGGGAATACTCCTATCTGGAAGTCCTTTGTTATCTAATGGGATCGTCTCTCTGGGAAGCTTAGAGGGGTAATTTGACAGGAATAGTGTTTGAAAAGGGGCCTGCACCAGCCCATCGCCTAGTGTGTGGAGTAATTGGATCCGTCTTTCATGGTTTATTTTGGCACAGTTTCTCTAATACCACAGGAGACACCAATGATACTTGCACACGGGGGCCCGCTGAGATATCCAATGTTAGCCCATGGAATTGGAAAAATACTCAATGCGAGAAAAGTGGCAGTATGTGAAGTCTATGTAAATGTAGATGACGCAAATAATGTAGACTCGATTCGACTGTCAATTTGTGACGTTAGTTGAGATGATTTTGTCATGTTTATTGTGTATTCATTAATGTGACCTCAAATTCCTCATTGAACTATAATTACTGTCTTTCAATGGATGATTTGCTGCAAACACTTATCTTGAAGCTCGATGTGTTGGTGAATGAAACCAATTGAATTGGAAAGCCTAACATGGACTTATCTCTCTGTAACAATAAATATGGAAATGTCAAAGCAAACATAAAGGGCAGGTCTCCTGGACAGACTCAAATTCTTGAACTAAAAAGCACTTTCAATGGAATTCTCCTTTGAGAGTCTGTGGAGATTCTCCTTTGAGATGCTGCTTTGATCATGCTTTTTTGTTCGGATGTAGGCTTATTCTGGGTGGGGAAACCTGCCCAAACAGTCTGGTACCTGACTGACTTTGTTCCACTATTTGTGGCAGTGTAGATGGCCTGGGGAGGTGATTAAAATGTGCAATATGCAGAAATTGCTCTGCCATTTCCTGGTTTTCAAAAATTATAATAATTTGCCTAATTTCAGTTTGTGACAAAACAAGCATCATTGTACCATCTAAACTGCTGTGAAATATATTTTCAGCTGTTTGAAGCTGGTGGATAAAAAACACGAAAACAACGTAAGAACAGGAAGCATAGAAATAGTGCACATAGAACAGATCTACCGCTTCTTAGACTTGCTTTTAATGAGATCGACAGAGGTATAAACTGACATTTCTATGTGAATTTGGTCAGGTCGCCCGAAAACGTGCATATTGCAGCTTTAATGGTCATCACACTCACTGCTTTGCCTCTTAATAATAGGGATCTCTTGGATGAGGACAAATTACTAAGAAATAAAAAAGATAATCCAAATGGACGAGACCAGTAGCCTCTTTATGTACTTTGTAAAATGTTCACGAGGCTGTGGAGAAAGAGAGGGAGAGATATATGGGGGTAGGAGGATCGGGGGAGGAGGACACATGATCAACTTCAGAAGAATAAGAATTAAAATAAAAGTGCTGTGTCATTATTACTTTAGAGTGAGCATAAACCAAAAATAGTCTCTCAAGCAGGCATATCTCTGACAAAAAAATAATTTTCAGTGACATCAATATCAATAGATATATTAAAGGCATAAAAACAGATATTGACGTCTGCCCATATTGACACAGAATAATATGTACACTTGAGAAATCTGTTAAACAAATCAACTTAAAATTGCTGGCAGCCCCTAGTGTGCGTTTGATAGGAGTTTGATATGGAGGATTCTGTATCTTGCAGATGCACCAACACAAACACAGTTTGTGAAAGATGCTCCTTTTCACCTGCTTTGACAATACAGATCTGTTGCCGTGATCTGAAACTGTGCGACATGTTTGAGGCTTTGCTTTGGACGGTTACTGAAATGTGACACAGTGGCGGTACGATTCACTGCACATGTAGGCAGCATTAAATCAACCACATTTAAAATCCGAGGAGCATAGGGCACAATTCTGATTAGTGTATTTCCAAGGACAGTACTGTTATGGATACAGCTAAAAATAACATCAAAAGGACAATTCCAATTTAGTATGAAGTACATATGAGTGCAGTCCCAAATGTGCTTTTTTTTGTGTCTTATATGGATTTCCACACTGTGAGGTTGGAATAATACTGTGAAATTGTGAAAAAGATAATTCCCTTTTAGTGTAAGAGCTGTTTGAAAAGACCCCCTCAAATTTCTGCCTGATTTGGTGGGATGGAGTGTTGGCATGCCTGGTGACATAACCAGGCGGTAAATGAGTGAAAAAGAGTTCCAAACCTCTAATAACAGTTTCGTTTTCAGTTTCTCCTCCCCAGTTAGACCACTCCCAGACAGTCCTAGCAAAAATGTTGCTTGAGAAATTAGTCTTTAGTAAAAAATAAGTTATTTCTGTTTATTTTTGACCATTTTAATTTAAAACAATCACGGTAAGGTGATTTGATAGGAATATAAATGGTTACATTGGATCTTTAAAGGCATTTTGTATTGTATTATTTAAGATATAACAGAAACTACTCTCCATAACATGTAACCCCCTACAAAGGGAACACATTTTACTTTCCAAAAGGTAACAACAAAATTATGCTAAATAACTGATATAAGTAATGAAATAAAGCATGTTGCTTTGAAACTAGAATTTGTATCTAGAGCTTCAGTTACAAGTTCTGTCTTACAGCTCAATGATTTCAATCTCAACAATAGTGGGATTTTTGTCTGACAACTGAGGGAATTCCTAATATGGATGTCGTACCAATGCAGCAACATAAGACAACACAAATTTGGGCTACAAAACACAATGCAGTCTGATGAACAGAAACACCAGAATAAATGGGTTCCCTAGTGGCGCAGCGTAGCCTAGTGGTTAGAGCGTTGGACTTGTAACCGGAAGGTTGTGAGTTCAAACCCCCGAGCTGACAAGGTACTGTCGTTCTGCCCTTGAACAGGCAGTTAGCCCACTGTTCCCAGGCCGTCATTGAAAATAAAAATGTGTTATTAACTGACTTGCCTGGTTAAATAAAAGGTAATAAATAATATATCTCAGTGCAAGAGACGTCACTACAGTACCTGGTTCGAAACCAGGCTGTATTACATCCGGCCGTGATTGGGAGTCCCATAGGGCGGCGCACAATTGCCCCAGCGTCGTCCGGGTTTGGCTGGAGTAGGGCATCATTGTAAACAAGAATGTGTTCTTAGCTTACTTGCCTAGTTAAATAAAAGGTTTATTAGTATTTCACATACTACTAGTATTTGTTGTGGTCGTCACAATACAGCTAAGGTATCAATAACGCTGGTGGGGTTGCGTTCAGCCAAACCCCAGGTACCCCCGTGGATGTCGACATGCAAGCTAAGTGGTCTTGCTGGGACAAGAGAAGCCACAGTGTGTTAGTAGCTGTTCTGCTTTACATACAGGCTAGGGGGTCATAGCAGGGGGGGAGGCACAATGCAAGGCAGCCTTGGGGATCATCAGTCTCCCTGATGGATGAGTTACCTAGTGCCACCACCAGTGTGCTGAACAGCTCTACTGTTGCAATGTGTTTACCCAACATACAGTAGTACACAACCTGAAGTAGAAACTGGATCAGATTCCAGTGGGTTTGATGCAATATCTATGGCGAGGGATAAGCCCGACTTTCTTGCAGGGGCTCTTTCCCACCCTTTGGAACTAACTTCTCACCTACTTCCCAAGTAAGAGAGCCCAGGGAACCAATTTCCCTTTTTAGTCTGTGCAGTTACACCAAAAGGATGTGGGATGGGGAACGGGGTCATTGTTTCGGGTGATGACAGGCACATTACTGACAGTGCGTGAGCCGATTCCTTGATACTGTATCTGTGAAAAAAGGTTTACCATGTTTTTGCACCCTTGTTCTTATTTTTCCTTTTCCCTTTACATGAACAAAACAGAAACAGACCGTCTGCATTCTTTGCCCATTTCTGTTCATGAAGCAATGGATTAATATGTATGTAATAGTCCGGAGAACACTTGAAGATATTCAATGACAAATGGTGTGGTATGAAGTTATATTTATTGTATTTGGAACATGGAGCAACAGAGTAGTCCTCTGTAGCTCTGTTGGTAGAGCACAACTCTTCCCAGAACCACCCATATGTAACAAATGTATACATGAAATGACTAAGTGGCTTTGGCATATATGCTTAAAGTGGAACTGACAGCATTTTAATTAAGTGTTTTGCAGATATACAACAGACAATTATAATATCAGTCAAAAATATACAATTCCTAGTATATGCTTCAAAACCAACTTCATAGGAGGTTTTTAAAAAATAGGTTCTATTTGACTCAAAATTCCATGACGTAGTACAGTAATGCATTTTTGGCAGAATAGATGGATGCAGTTCAACACATGATTAATATAATGCACCAATACATTTCTTGGTAATCCAAAAAATATTGAGATCTGGTTGTAAATCACAGCTGGTCGGATACATTGTTTGCTGACAACCCATTCGGGATGCACGTTTCAGGTTCAGTGACTCAATATTTTGAACAAAAACAGATGACTGTAACTATAAGGCGGGGAATGTCAATACAATCAAACTAGCAAGGGCAATGATAACGTGGCTAATATGTGTCAAACACAAGGCCCACTGTCTGAATAGGACACAAACGAGTATAAATTATTCAAAAGTTCAGTCATCTACATTATTTTATTAACAATTTCTTTACAACACATCACACTAACCAAACAACTAACACCGTTGTTCTCTCTCTTCCTATTTTTACTCACACATTTTTTCCCCTTTCTTTGCATATCTCGAATTTTCCCTATACCCATCATGAGGTTGCTACAACCTAACCAATGAATGAAAAGTTTACAATGTAGGTGTGCACAGGATAAGAGAAAGATTTGTGGTGACAGACAATGACACATTCAATACCACTTTGCACACTCTTGTCTGCATCTAGCTGACCTAGGGTGTAATCATTAGTCCAACAGTTGCAAATGAGAGCTTCTATTGGACAAATTTAGGTTTGATTTTCCCTGTTTCGTTCCATTTGCTTCTGTTTAAGAAATGTTTTTCAACAGAATCGGCAGAATGAATACACCACTTGATCACCCTTGATCACACGCAGACCGTTCACTTTCACAGCCACATACAAACAGCTCATTGTATTCCTTCTCGCATCTACACATGCTCCTCCTCTCACCTTTTCCCAAAACTTGTGGACTTCAATGCACAACACATCAGATGTCTGTGACCAGGGGGAAAAAACCTTTACAAACTTTCATATCATAACCGCTACACATAGCCTACATTGTTGTCACCATATTAATAAAAGTAACGTTATAGTCAACATAGCAAATTGAACTAACGTGTTAGTAAACCCACTACAATCATGTAGCACAGTCAGTAAGCAGTTTAGCAGTTACACCGGTGGGACCTGGTGGCAATAAAATAGTAAAACCAAAAGCTTACCTTTACTTGGAAGAGTTCCAGTGTTGAATAGTGACAGATAGCATCCCTCTGTTTGGGCCAGGTTTGAGTAGGTTAAACTAGCTAGCTGCATTGTCTACCTACAGTTGAAGTTGGAAGTTAACATACACCTTAGTCAAATACATTTAAACTCACTTCTTCACAATTCCTGATATTTAATCCAAGTAAAAATGCCTCGTCTTGGGTCAGTTATGACCACTTTATTTTCAGAAATGTGAAATGTCAGAATAAAAGTAGAGAAAATTATTTCAGCTTTTATTTCTTTCATCACAATCCTAGTAGTTCAGAAGTTTACATACACTCAATTAGTATTTGGTAGCATTGCCTTTAAATTGTTTAACTTGGGTCAAACGTTTCAGGTAGCCTTCCACAAGCTTTCCACAATAAGTTGGGTGAATTTTGGCCCATTCCTCCTGACAGAGCTGGTGTAACTGAGTCAGGTTTGTAGGCCTCCTTGCACGCACACACTTTTTCAGTTCTGCCCACAAATGTTCTATAGGATTGAGGTCAGGGCTTTGTGATAGCCACTCCAATACCTTGACTTTGTTGTCCTTAAGCCATTTTGTCACAACTTTGGAAGTATGCTTGGGGTCATTGTCCATTTGGAAGACCCATTTGCAACCAAGCTTTAACTGATGTCTTGAGATGTTGCTTCAATATATCCACATCATTTTCCTGCCTCATGATGTCAATCTATTTTGTGAAGTGCACCAGTCCCTCCTGCAGCAAAGCACCCCCACAACATGATGCTGCCACCCCCGTGCTTCACGGTTGGGATAGTGTTATTCAGCTTGCAAGCCTCCCCCTTATTCCTCCAAACGTAACGATGGTCATTATGGCCAAACAGTTATATTTTTGTTTCATCAGATATTTCTCCAAAAAGTATCATCTTTGTCCCCATGTGCAGTTGCAAACCGTAGACTGGCTGTTTTTAATGGCGGTTTTGGAGCAGTAGCTTCTTCCTTGCTGAGCGGCCTTTCAGGTTATGTTGATATAGTACTCGTTTTACAGTGGATAGATACTTTTGTACCCATTTCCTCCAGCATCTTCACAAGGTCCTTTGCTGTTGTTCTGGGATTGATTTGCACTTTTCGCACCAATGTACGTTCATCTCTAGGAGACAGAACGCATCTCCTTCCTGAGCGGTATGACGGCTGTGTGGTCCCATGGTGTTTATACTTGCGTACTATTGTTTGTACAGATGAACATGATACCTTCAGGCAGGAGAAATTGCTCCCAAGAATGAACCAGACTTGTGGAAGTCTACAAAAGAAAATTCTGAGGTGTTGGCCGATTTCTTTTGATTTTCCCATGATGTCAAGCAAAGAGGCATTGAGTTTGAAGGTAGGCCTTGAAATATATCCACAGGTACACCTCCAATTGACTCAAATGATGTCAATTAGCCTATCAGAAGCTTCTGAAGTCATGACATAATTTTCTGGAATTTTCCAAGCTGTTTAAAGGCAGTCAACTTAGTGTATGTAAACTTCTGACCCTGGAATTGTGATACAGTGGATTTTAAGTGAAATAATCTGTCTGTAAACTGACCTGATTCACCTTATCAACCAGATAATTATTAGAATCACGTGCATTTGATTAGGGTTGGAGTGAAAACCTACATGAGGGTAGCTCTCCAGAAACAGGGTTGGAGAGCCCTGATCTACGCATTGAAAACTGCAAAGGACTACACCGACATCCCAGAACTTCAGAGAGCCGTGTTGAGAAGACTGGGCTTACCAAGGAAGATGATATTGAGATCAGATGACCCAAGACTCCCTTAAGTGCCACCACCAACAACTGCTGAGCTGCTACAACTTTGAGTTGACGTCGCCACGCAACATAGGGTGCAGTACGCACACTTTTGAGCTGGGAAGGACTTGGTTGTTCCTGGGGAAGTGTGAAAACCTACAGAGTACTTAGAATTGTTGTTGAAAGAGGTGGACATACAACCAAACATATACATCATATTAATTAGGGAGGTTTGTCTGGGCAACAAACTTGAGAAAAATGTGTGCATTTGTAATTATTGTACTTTTGGAGTGGTTTCAGAATGATTTGCTAAACTGTTATATTTTCCTGGATATCTATGATGCTCTTGATGGTTTACACTTGAAATTAGAAGACCTGCAGAAAAACAGATTGACTACCCTGGTGTAAATACAGTAAAAAAAACAAGTCGGTCCGATTACACAGATCAGGTCAAACAGTTTCATTAGGGAGATAAACAAGAATACAAGGTTGTCTCTGTAACCTTCCTCAAAATAAGAAAAGCAGTGTAAAGGAAACATTCTGATAAAGTACTGAACTGATATGACCTAAATAAATTGAATATTGCAGTGGTGAAATGGAGGCAGTTGTGTGTTGTGAGGTGTAGGAGTCTCCCTGCAATTCATGCAGGTGCACCAGCAAGGTTGTCCGGAGACCCTGGGATAGCTCTCCATTACTACATGATGTCAAAAATCAGTCCAGGTAGACGGGAAGCAACCAGCTTCAGCACCTCTACCCTTTCTTCAAAAGGACAGCTCTTGCAATTTAGCCTGTAATGATAAGGGGAAAAAAGCTACATGAAATGAGACTGCAATACCATAGGCGAAAGATTTTTACTAAACATCTCGGCCAGCCTGTCTTCTTGCAGTCGGGCAGGCCTTTCAAGGTCTTCCTGTCCAATTCTTTCTGCAGCCCTGCTTGTGCCCCTGGATGGTCTGCGGCTCATCAAAACTGGAATCCTACAGAAAAAAAACAAGATTGTATTGTAATGTTCACTACTTGGTATTTTATGTATAACCAATAAGGATTTAAATGCAGAAGAATGGACACTTCTACAATCCATACACATCTTCTCTCGAGAATCAATGGGCAATCCCAGTAATGTTATTAGTTAGCTAGTATAACTAGGAGTCCGAAGGGCAAAGGATTGAATGCATGACAAAGCCAAGTTTATTTTCCATGAATCCAGGGGTATCACAGTCAAAATTACACTTCTACAATTAATACACATCTTCATAGCCATAGCTTTCGACAATCAAGGAGATATCCCAGTGATGTTATTAGCTAGCTAGCTAGTATAGCAGTCAGGAAAGTTCTAAGGACTTGCCAAAGCCATGGTCATTTTTCATGAATGTAGAGCTATGATAGTCAAAATTAATTATTTGACACTGCTTGTTTTTATGCATGTGTGATAACTAATGTACTAAGCTACCGTCATATTGCTATCTTGTACCAGACAGGATAACTGTCTGGTAGCTAGTTAGCTATTTTGATACTGTTAACGCGACCTTTCTGGCTGACAACATGAACATTATAACATGTATAAAAAAAATGTTGTACCTGTTCTGAAGACATTGTTGCTAAAAATGGAATTGAGTTATCTTCAATCTTGTCCGTAACTGTTATCGGCATCCACAGTCTCACATTTCCCGATTGTGTTAAGTTGTCACTAGTTACCACAACCAGAACGTTTGCTACACTGGGTTTCCACTTGATAACACATCCACAAAGTCTCAAAGCGGATGTTGATGCTATGTCATCCCAGCGGTGACTACCAATGAGAGATGGGGTTTCTGGGATATCATGTTCAAATCTAGAAAAAAAATACTGCATTCTTGCCAAAGGGGTATTCAAAACTTGTACGCACATATTTACACAATTCAGGTTTAATGGCATATATTATTATATTACAGTATATATGCTATATACTATAACAGTACCCTGAAGACAGTCCTCCTTATGCCATTACCTCAGACATTGTAAAGTAAAATAAGACATTTACTCAAATGACTTATTTACATGAATTTCCTTTTCATCAAGCCATGTATGTCTCCAACACAGTTTACGGGATGTTTTGGACCCAATTGATGATCTTTTGCTAACTTTTTCTCCTGTTGTCAATGCACACACACACACAAAATGAAAATTAAGAAGAGGAAGACCAAGAAGAAGAAGAAGGTCATAAGATTACAATATGCTCAACTCATTCAAGGACTAACCTTATCATAACAAATCTTTAGTAATAATATTGAGTTTGTGGTAGATCTGTATTAGAGCAGGCTATGCCGTCATAAAATATGGAAGATGTGACAAATTGAGTAGGTGGCAAAGTGTATATGACATGAAAAACAGGCTTCTTCACACTCTCCTGCAACCCAATCTTACTCCGGACTTTTCTCCATTAATATTAGTGAAGCTGTATGTGTGAAGATTGAGATGCAAATTTGTCTAACCCCTATCTAATTCCCTATACGCCCCTGGATACTAAACTACATGGAAAGGATTCCCCCCTGCTGCATACACTCGCATAATAGTTGAATGGTAGAGTCAATGTATGCGCCTGCATGGACATCTAATTAGCATAATAATACAAAATCCCCATCAAAATCTGTCAGTTTAAGATAGAGATATCTGTTTTTTCAATGGGCTGCGTCTCAATCCACCACATAGGCAAATGTTGGTCTTCCACATCTCCAGTGGAAGGTGGCAGAGCCAAAGATGGTGAATAAATGAAGATGTTCCTATTTTAAACCAATTGTCGAGTTCCGGTCTACTTAAATGGGTGTGTCTCCCATAGACACCCATGTAATAGCAGTTGGGTTTGGTCCACCTTGTTCATTGACATTCATTGAACCAGAAAAAAAAAACAGTGGGGTGTCTGGCTTCCTCTTCTGTCTCTGGCAGAACAACAGCAGTTTTTGTCAGACCAGGAGACATCCCGAAAATCTATCTTCTCACATACAACACCATATCGAGCCAGTCGGTCACAGGGGTCCTACAATTCTAAAGGCTTAGACTTTTAGGGGTTAATGTAACTTTAACAATCAAAAAGTACAGAGTTGACGTTTTAGGGAGTTTTAGCTGGATGGATAACTTAGGAATTAATTACAAAACAATGACTGCCTGGCACTCCCACCTGTGACAGGAGTCTATCCAGAGGAGAGTCTATCCATTAGAAGCAGATTTTTACAGTATCCAAAACCATTCTGTAATATTATTTGACCGTTGGAAAAAGAGCTACCGCATAACACAAAATGACTGCAATGTGGTCTTGATTGAATTGAGTTTGAAAAGTAAATTATCATTGCAATCCGTTTTATTACATGGCTGGGTCTTCGCCAAACCCACTGGCTCCATGTCATCTACAAGACCCTGCTAGGTAAAGTCCCCCTTATCTCAGCTCGCTGGTTAGCATCTCCCAAACAGCTCCAGCAGGTATATCTCTTATCACCCCCAAAACCGCCTCTCCTTACATGACTGAGATGAACTACAAAAATCTCTGAAACTGGAAAAAACTAGCTTTAAGCACCAACTGTCAGAGCAGCTCACAGATTACTGCACCTGTACATAGCCCACCTATAATTTAGCCCAAACAACTACCTCTTTCCCAACTGTATTTAATTTTTATTTATTTATTTATTTTGCTCCTTTGCACCCCATTATTTTTATTTCTACTTTGCACATTCTTCCATTGCAAAACTACCATTCCAGTGTTTTACTTGCTATATTGTATTTACTTTGCCACCATGGCCTTTTTTGCCTTTACCTCTCTTCTCACCTCATTTGCTCACATTGTATATAGACTTGTTTATACTGTATTATTGACTGTATGTTTGTTTTACTCCATGTGTAACTCTGTGTCGTTGTATCTGTCGAACTGCTTTGCTTTATCTTGGCCAGGTCGCAATTGTAAATGAGAACTTGTTCTCAACTTGCCTACCTGGAAGGTAAAATAAAAATATTTTTTTTTTTTTACATTGGCCAAAGAAGTATGGTAGTTAAACAATATCTTTTATATACATATCTGAGATGCAAAAAATATGTGTATGGTGTCCATAGTAGGACAGTTAGTTACAAATTATGTGACAGTCACAAGTCCTACTCTTCCATGGACACACAACTTTCATGGACGTCCACTTCCATGGACTGGACACCATACACTGAGTGTATGTCACGCCCTGGTCTTAGTATTTTGTGTTTATATAATTATTTGGTGAGGCCAGGGTGTGACATGGGGTTATTTTGTGTTGTGTTGTGGTATTGGGGGTTTTAGTAGGTATTGGGATTGTGGCTGAGTAGGGGTGTCTAGCATAGTCTATGGCTGCCTGAGGTTCTCAATCAGAGTCAGGTGATTCTCGTTGTCTCTGATTGGGAACCATATTTAGGTAGCCTGGGTTTCACTGTGTGTTTGTGGGTGATTGTTCCTGTCTTAGTGTTTTGTATTTCACCAGATAGGCTGTTTCGGATTTCATTTCGTTAGTTTTGTAGTTTCTGCATGTATAGGTTTTCCTTCATTAAAATATATCATGAATCATCATCACGCTGCATTTTGGTCCGATCCTTGTTCTACCTCTTCGTCAGAGGAGGAGATGGAAGAGAGCCGTTACAGAATCACACCCGGACCAAGTGGCGTGGTAACAGGCAACAGCAGCAGCAGGAGCAGCAGCAGCTGCAGTGGGAGAGGTTGCACCACCTGGAGAAATGGACAAGGGAGGAGGAACTGGACGGTAAAGGACCCTGGGCTCAGCCTGGAGAATATCGCCGCCCCAAGGAAGAACTGGAGGCGGCGAAAGCGGAGAGGCGCTGGTATGAGGAGGCAGCACGGCGACGCGGATGGAAGCCTGAGAGTCGGCCCCAAAAATTTCTTGGGGGGGGGGGGCTCACAGGGAGTATGGCTATGCCAGGTAGGAGACCTGCGCAAACTCCCTGTGCTTACCGGGGGGCTAGAGAGACCGGGCAGGCACCGTGTTATGCTATGGAGCGCACAGTGTTTCCAGTGTGGGTGCATAGCCTGGTGCGGTTCATACCAGCTCTTCGTATTGGCCGGGCTAGAGTGGGCATAGAGCCAGGTAAGGTTGGGCAGGCTTGGTGCTCAAGAGCTCCAGTGCGCCTGCACGGTCCGGTCTATCCAGAGCCACCTCTACACACCAGTCCTCCGGTGGCAGCTCCCCGCACCAGGCTTCCTGTGCGTGTTCTCTATCCAGTTCCACCAGTGCCAGCACCACGCATCAGGCCTACAGTGCGCCTCGCCTCTCCAGCGCTGCCGGAGTCTCCCGCCTGTTCAGCGCTGTCAGAGCCTTTCTCCTCTCCTGCGCTGCTGGAGTCTCCCACCTGTTTAGCGCAGCCAGAGCCTTCCTTCTCTCCAGCGCTGCCGGAGTCTCCTGCCTGTTCAGCGCAGCCTGAGCTGCCAGTCTGCATGGAGCAGCCAGAGCTGCCAGGTTGCATGGAGCAGCCAGAGCTGCCAGTCTGCATAGAGCTGCCAGGTTGCATGGAGCAGCCAGAGCTGCCAGTCTGCATAGAGCTGCCAGTCTGCATAGAGCAGCCAGAGCTGCCAGTCTGCATGGAGCAGCCAGAAATGCCAGTCTGCATGGAGCAGCCAGAGCTGCCAGTCTGCATGGAGCAGCCAGAGCTGCCAGTCTGCATGGAGCAGCCTGAGATGCTGCCAGTCTGCATGGAGCAGCCAGAGCTGCTGCCTGCCAGATGTCAGTCTGCATGGAGCTGCCAGTCTGCATGGAGCAGCCAGTCTGCATGGAGCAGCCTGAGCTGCCAGTCTGCATGGAGCAGCCAGAGCTGCCAGTCTGCATGGAGCAGCCAGAGCTGTCAGTCTGCATGGAGCAGTCCAGAGCCTGCCAGTCTGCATGGAGCAGCCAGAGCTGTCAGTCTGCATGGAGCAGCCAGAGCTGCCAGTCTGCATGGAGCAGCCAGAGCTGCCAGTCTGCATAGAGCTGCCAGTCTGCATAGAGCTGCCAGTCTGCATGGAGCAGCCATGGAGTCTGCATGGAGCAGCCAGAGCTGCCGGTCTGCATGGAGCAGCCAGAGCTGCCGGTCTGCATGGAGCAGCCAGAGCTGCCGGTCTGCATGGAGCAGCCAGAGCTGCCGGTCTGCATGGAGCAGCCAGAGCTGCCAGGTTGCATAGAGCTGCCAGTCTGCATGGAGCAGCCAGAGCTGCCAGGTTGCATAGAGCTGCCAGTCTGCATGGAGCAGCCAGAGCTGCCAGTCTGCATGGAGCAGCCAGAGCTGCCAGTCTGCATGGAGCAGCCAGAGCTGCCAGTCTGCATGGAGCAGCCAGAGCTGCCAGTCTGCATGGAGCCAGCCAGAGCTGCCAGTCTGCAGATGGAGCAGCCAGATCTGCCAGCCAGACTCTTCCAGATCTGCCAGTCAACCAGACTCTTCCAGATCTGCCAGTCAACCAGACTCTTCCAGATCTGCCAGTCAACCAGACTCTTCCAGATCTGCCAGTCAACCAGACTCTTCCAGATCTGCCAGTCAACCAGACTCTTCCAGATCTGCCAGTCAACCAGACTCTTCCAGATCTGCCAGTCAACCAGACTCTTCCAGATCTGCCAGTCAACCAGACTCTTCCAGATCTGCCAGCCAGCCAGGATCTGCCAATCTCTGCCAACTACCTGCCTGAGCTTCCTCTCAGTGCCAGACTCTTCCAGATCCGCCAGCCAGCCAGGATCTGCCCCAACTACCTGCCTGAGGCTCAGTGCCCCTCAGTGCCGGGCTTCCCCTCAGTGCCGGGCTTCCCCTCAGTGCCGGGCTTCCCCTCAGTGCCGGGCTGCCCCTCAGTCCCAAGCTGCCCCTCAGTCCCGAGCTGCCCCTCAGTCCCGAGCTGCCCCTCAGTCACGAGCTGCCCCACAGTCCAGTGGGGTTCTGGGTGAGGACTATTAGGCCATGGTCGGCGGCGAGGGTGGATTATCCCAGGACGCGAGGGGAGGAACTATGACATTTATGGAGTGGGGTCCACGTCCCGAGCCGGAGCCGCCACCATGGACAGACGCCCACCCGGACCCTCCCTATGGTTTTGAGGTGCGTCCGGGAGTCCGCACCTTGGGGGGGGGGTTCTGTCACGCCCTGGTCTTAGTATTTTGTGTTTATATAATTATTTGGTCAGGCCAGGGGTGACATGGGGTTATGTTGTGTTGTGGTATTGGGGGTTTTAGTAGGTATCGGGATTGTGGCTGAGTAGGGGTGTCTAGCATAGTCTATGGCTGCCTGAGGTTCTCAATCAGAGTCAGGTGATTCTTGTTGTCTCTGATTGGGAACCATATTTAGGTAGCCTGGGTTTCTCTGTGTGTTTGTGGGTGATTGTTCCTGTCTTAGTGTTTTGTATTTCACCAGATAGGCTGTTTCGGTTTTCATTATTTCATTTTGTTAGTTTTGTAGTTTCTGCATGTATAGGTTTTCCTTCATTAAAATATATCATGAATCATCATCACGCTGCATTTTGGTCCGATCCTTGTTCTACCTCTTCGTCAGAGGAGGAGATAGAAGAGAGCCGTTACAGTGTACAAACAATTAAAAACACCTGCTCTTTCCATGACATAGCTTTCACCTGGTCAGTCTATGATCCCTTATTGATGTCACTTGTTAAATCCACTTCAATCAGTGTAGATCAGTGATCACCAACCTTTTCTGAGTCAAGAGTCAAAATGCAAGCTGAGATTAACCAATTAAAAACAGTTCTGTAGCAATGAAGTTTGTCCAGTAGGCATTATCACTGCATATTGGATATGTTTGAATTAACCTGCCCGCTGTTGCTGTTCTCAGACCATTTTGAAATTATATATGTAGAGTTGAAGTCGGAAGTTGACATACATGTTAGCCAAATCCATTTAAACTCAGTTTTCCCAATTCCTGACATTTAATCCTAGTAAGAATTCCCTCTCTTAGGTCAGTTAGGATCACCACTTTATTTTAAGAATGTGAAATGTCAGAATAATAGCTGAGAGAATGATTTATTTCAGCTTTTATTTCTCTCATCACATTTATTTCATCAATGGTAGCATTGCCTTTAAATTGTTTAACTTGGGTCAAACATTCCTTGTAGCCTTCCTCAAGCTTCCCACAATAATTTGGGTGAATTTTGGCCCATTCCTCCTGACAGAGCTGGTGTAACTGAGTCAGGTTTGTAGGCCTCCTTGCTCACACACACTTTTTCAGTTCTGCCAAAACATTTTCTATAGGTTTGAGGTGAGGGCTTTGTGATGGCCGCTCCAACAATGCAAGCTTATTAGAACACTTTGGTATACTCATTCATTACAACTGCAGTGCTTGTTGTGCTGGAAGTAGGTAGAATGCGCACTTTATGGCTGATAATTTTTATTAGTTGTTTCTCACAAGTCATGGTTTTAAACATTTTGAAATCGCACTGTATGAACTTTTCTGTGCCTTCAAGATTTATTTTCACAGTCTATGGCACTAGGAAACTGTGCAGACATTGTTATCTGAGCTATCTGAATGGCCAGCGGTATCTGAATGCTCTTAATTTGCTCTCTGGGCCTGCTGGGTAGGCAGATTTCTACCTTCAGACTGCTGAATCAAGTTTACCTACCGCCAACAGTGCAAAACGAATAAAACATATTGGAACGCAAGACTTTATTGGTGGGTGATCGACTAGGAATGCCTTGGAGATCGACCACTGGTGAAGATGAAGGGGAGGAGACAGGATTTCTAAGCCTTGAGACAATTGAGACATGGATTGTGCACTGTATGTGTGCCATTCAGAGGGTGAATGGGCAAGACAAAACATTTAAGTGCCTTTGAACAGGGTATGGAAGTAGGTTCCAGGCTCACCGGTTTGTGTCAAGAACTGCAATGCTGCTGAGTTTTTCACGCTCAACAGTTTCCTGTGTGTATCAAGAATGGTCCACTACCCAAAGGACATCCAGCCAACTTGACATAACTGTGGGAAGCATTGGAGCATTAGTCAACATGGGCCAGCATCCCTGTGGAATGCTTTCGACACCTTGAAGAGTCCATGCCCCAATGAATTGAGGCTGTTCTGAGGGTAAAAAGGGGGAGGGGTGAAACTCAAGATTAGGAAGGTGTTTTAAATGTTTTTTACACTTAGTTTATACTGTACGTGTGTCCATACACAATCACACAGAATTGTCTAGAATGTCATTGTATGCTATAGAGTTAAGATTTCCCTTCACTGGAGCTAAGGGGCCTAGCCCGAACCATGAAAATAACCCCAGACCATTATTCCTCCTCCACCAAACTTTACAGTTGGCACTATGCATTGGGGCAGGTAGTGTTCTCCTGGCATCCACCAAAACCAGATTTGTCAGTCGAACTGCCAGATGGTGAAGCGTGATTTATCACATCAGAGAACGCGTTTCAACTGCTTCAGAGTCCATTGGCGGCGAGCTTACACAACTCCAGCCGACGCTTGTCATTGCTCATGGTGATCTTAGACTTGTGTGCGGCTGGTCAGCCATGGAAACTCATTTCATGGAGCTCCCGACGAACAGTTCTTTTGCTGAAATTGCATCCAGAGGCAGTTTGGAACTCGGTAGTGAGTGTTGAAACCAAGGACAGACGATTTGTATGTGCTATGCGCTTCAGCACACGGCAGTCACGTTCTCTGAGCTTGTGTGGACTACCACTTCGTGGGTGAGCCGTTGTTTCTCCTAGACGTTTCCACTTCACAATAAAAGCACTTAGTGTTTGCCGGGGCAGCCTTAGCAGGGCAGAAATTTGACGAGCGGGTTTGTTGGAAAGGTGGCATCCTATGACGGTATACAATTGTGCATATAGTGTACACTCCTGAGTCAACACATGTTAGAGTCAGCATTGGGTAAGTCTCTGCAAGCTTTGCACACCTGGATTGTACAATATTTGCATATTACTCTAACAATTCTTCAAGCTCTGTCAAGTTGGTTGTTGATCATTGCTAGACAGCTATTTTCAAGTCTTGCCATATATTTTCAAGCCAATTTCTGCCTCAACTGTAACTAGGCCACTCAGGAACATTCAACGTTGTCTTGATAATCAACTCCAGTGTATATTTGGCCTTGTGTTTTATGCTATTGTCCTGTTGAATGGTGAAATTGTCTCCAAGTGTATGTTGAAAAGAAGACTGAACCAGATTTTCCTCTAGGATTTTGCCTGTGCTTAACTCCCTAGTCCTTGTTGATGACAAGCACACCCATAACATGATGCAACCACCACCATGCTTGAAAATAGTGTGTCACATCCACCTTTGCTTTGGCTCCCCCTCCTGTCCAGCTCAGGCATTCAGCGTCGCCGGCCTTCTAGCTGCTGCCGAACCTGCTGCTGGCAAATGCCTTTCACTCATCAACCCCGGACTTGTCTCGTCTTCATAACACACATCTGGTTCCGATCCCCACTCTATCACTGTATATATACTCCCTCTGTCATTTGTCTTTGTCGGTCATTGTATATGTTGCTTGTTTTCATGAGAGGAATCTCTCCTACTATTTTCTGAGTACCTTTTATTTTGCACTTTGGGTTTCGTCCCGCTTTTACATATGGTGCTTTAATAAATTCAGTAGTTCTAAACCTGCGACTGCCTACTCCTCTCTACACTTTTGACAAAGAGTGGTACTCAGTGATGTGTTGTGTTTGATTTGCCCCAAACATAACGCTTTATATTCAGGACATAAAGTACATTTCTTTGCCACATTTTTTGAAGTTTTACTTTAGTGCCTTTATTGCAAACAGGATGCATGTTTTGAAATATTTGTATTCTGTACAAGCTTTCTTTCTTTTCATTCTGTCATTTAGGTTAGTATTGTGGAGTAACTACAATGTTGTTGATCCATTTTTTTCCTATCAAAGCCATTTAACTCTGTAAATGTTTTACAGTCACCATTGATCTCATGGTGAAATCCCTGAACCGTTTCCTTCCTCTCCGGCAACTGAGTTAGGAAGGACACCTGTATCTTTGTAGTGACTGGGTGTTTTGACAAAACCATCCAAAGTGTAAATTAATAACTTCAATGAAATTCAATGTCTGCTTTTTTACCCATCTACCGATCGGTGCCCTTCTTAACAAGGCATTTGAAATACTTCCAGGTCTTTGTGGTTGAATCTGTGTTTGAAATTCACATCTCGACTGAGGGACCTTACAGATAATTTTATGTGTAGGGTACAGAGATGAGGTAGTCATTAAAAATAATGCACCAAAACAAGTTGAATAATTATGCATTTCACTGGTCACCCCCAAAGCCAATTCCTCCTTTGGCTGCCTTTCCTTCCAGTTCTCTGCTGCCAATGACTGGAATGAACTGCAAAAATCACTGATGCTGGAGACTCATATCTCTCTCACTAACTTTAAGCACCAGCTGAACAGAGCAGCTCACAGATCACTGCACCTGTACATAGCTCATCTGTAAATAGCCCATCCGACTACCTCACCCCCATACTGTATTTATTTTTTTATTTTGCTCCTTTGCACCCCAGTATCTCTACTTGCACATTCATCTTCTGCACATCTATCACTGCAGTGTTTAATTGCTATATTGTAATTACTTCACCTCTGCTATCTGAGCAGCTAACCGATCGCTGCAGCTGTACATAGTCTATCGGTAAATAGCCCACCCAATTTACCTACCTCATCCCCATACTGTTTATATTTATTTACTTTTCTGCTCTTTTACACACCAGTACTTCTACCTGTTCATGACCATCTGATCATTTATCACTCCAGTGTTAATCTGCAAAATTGTAATTATTCGCCTACCTCCTCATGCCTTTTGCACACAATGTATATAGACTATCTTTTTTTGTTATTGACTTGTTAATTGTTAACTCCATGTGTAACTCTGTGTTGTCTGTTCACACTGCTATGCTTTATCTTGGCCAGATCGCAGTTGTAAATGAGAACTTGTTCTCAACTAGCCTACCTGGTTAAATAAAGGTGAAATATATATATATTTTTAAAATACGGCCTACTTATTGCCTTACCTCCCTTATCTTACCTCATTTGCACACACTGTATATAGACTTTTTCTACTGTATTATTGACTGTATGTTTGTTTACTCCATGTGTAACTCTGTGTTGTTGTATGTGTCGAACTGCTTTGCTTATCTTGGCCAGGTCGCAGTTGTAAATGAGAACTTGGTTAGGTTTTAAAACACATTTTAATAAGAGAAAATGCAGATATAGGCGGCCTTTATGACTTTGTGGCTGTGATAACTACTGACGACGTACTGTAGAAAGGGCTTGACCCGAGTTACTGCCCTGATGACACGTACGTCTTCATCAACAACGGTAACGTGTGTTATGTGAAAAGTTAATTTAAAAAAATACCCGGTTTGATAAACTAGTAGGTTAATTACCCAGCCAAGCAGATACAAGTAGTAGAGTCATTTTGGTTGTGAAGTGCATTATATAAAAGCTTTGTCCTTTCTTAAAAAAAATGGAATTTATCACTTGGCTGTCTATGTTATCACCCTGTCACAGGCCCTCCCAGTCAACACCCCCCCATAAGATGAAAATGTACATTGTTTATGAGAATAGTCTGCTGCGGTTGTTCGAGAGATGTCCAGTTTTGCAACCAAACATGCAACATGGAGAAGACCAGCAAGGGGACCCTCTGCATCACGGAGACATGCCCTCACTGTGAGCATTCCTATAAAGGGAACAGGGAGGACACTTGAATCAGGTTGGTGACATATGACCTGGTCCCAATTCACCTTCATAACCTCGACTGGTGTAACCACATATCATGATATCTGAAGTTAAATAGAAAGGTGAATGCAGTGATCATGTGTGCAGTGATCACTCGACATACACATTTGACTAGACAACTTTTACTTGTATAGTCTTTTTAAAATGATTGAATGAAATGGTAACAGTCAATAAGGGGAGGGAGAAATCCTGTGTATTCTGCACCAGGATCAGGGAACTCCTGATACAGGACATAATGATACATGTATATGGGACACCACACAGGAAGGTATGACCATTCTGACTTGTTTGCCGAGGTAGCCTCACTACCACCAGGCAAAATGCCGATAGCCACAGTATCTGTATCGGCTGGGAATGACACTGAAAGGTGAAATGTGCAAATTATTATATTAACAATGCTTCTATGCTATTATGTAAATAATTGTTTATTCTACATAGACCTGTTACTACATTTGTTATTTTACCTATTCAAAGCTTCCCCCGGCCTCTCGCCATACATCTGCCTGTAGTTATTGAACTCAACTTGTAGGAGGTTTGTTGTGATTGAGTGGGAAAAAGCTGTGGGCACACCCATCTGACAGATGGGTGTGTCTTGGTGGTGGCAAGAACACATCCAAGAAACACTCCCCCAAGCCAACTTACGTTTGGCTTCTGTCATGGCCGCCCGCTTTTCTTGAGGAGCAAGCCAAAAAATGAGACCAAATCAGCGGGTGCAGGTAAAACATATACGACTAGTGCACATTACTGCGCGATCACTTTTTTTTTTTCATTAATTCACACACATTGTTCAAAGATGAACGACCCTGACAGATGAAAATGCACATGATTTACTTAGTCCTATTGAATTATCAACAAAAAGGGCTAATAAATAGCCTAATGCATGACTGGCTACGACTGCCTGCATTTATTCCAGACACAGATTTAGATGAAGGTAGGCTAATTCGCTTGTCCCATATATTGTTTCACTTTCGAGAGCAGCAAAACTTCTCTCCCGACACTTATGCCACAACATTTGTACATTCAATTAAAATAAACTATCTACATTTTGTCATGATCTGTCGCTCGTTAAACATGCGTGGGTGAGAATAAATAATAATAGCAAGCGAGGTTGGGCTTGGATCACGACATAACGATAGACGTTGTCAGCAATGGAATAATTATACGGACAGCCAAAGTAGGCCTACTAAACAACACCAAGTAGACAGATAAAAAAGTAGATGTATTTAACTCAGTCTATATAGAGTACCAGTCAAAGGTTTGGACACGCCTACTCATTCAATGGTTTTTCTTTATATTTAATATTTTCCACATTGTGAAGACATCAAAACTATGAAATAACATATATGGAATTGCCAAAAAAGTGTTAAAAAAAATCTAAATATATTTTATATTCTTCAAAGTAGCATTCTCTCAACCAGCTTCATGAATGCATTTCAATTAACAGGTGTGCCTTGTTAAAAGTTCATTTGTGGATTTGATTTCCTTCTTAATGTGTTTGAGCCAATCAGTTGTGTTGTGACAAGGTATGGGTGGAATACAGAAGATAGCAGTATTTGGTAAAAGACCAAGTCCATATTATGGCAAGAACAGCTCAAATAAGCAAAGAGAAACGACAGACCTTCATTACTTTACGAGATGAAGGTCAGTCAATAAGAAACATTTCAAGAACATGTGCATTCGCCAAAACCATCAAGCACTATGATGAAACTAGATCTCGTCTCCCGAGTGGAGCAGTGGTCTAAGGCACTGCATCCTGGTTTGATCGGGAGACCCATGGGGCGGCGCACAATTGTCCCAGCATCATCCGGGTTAGGGGAGGGTTTGGACGGCAGGGATGTTCTCGTCCCATCGCGCACTAGTGACTCCTGTGGCGGGCCGGGCGCAATGCATGCTGACAAGGTCGCCAGTTGCATGGTGTTTGCTCTGTCAGGAGACTGCATGAATCAGGCTTTCAAGGTCGAATTGCTGCAAAGAAACCACCACTAAAGGACAACAATAAAAAAAGACACTTGCTTGGGCCCAGAAACACGAGCAATGGACATAAGACTGGTGTAAATCTGTCATTTGGTCTGATGAGTCCAAATGTAGGATTTTTGGTTCCAACCGCCGTGTCTTTGTGATATGCAGAGTATGTGACTGGATGATCTCTGCATGTGTGGTTCCCATCGTGAAGCATAGAGGAGGTGGTGTGATGATGCTTTGCTGGTGACACTGTCAGTGTTGAGACAGACTGCATAAATTATCAGAGGACATAAAATCAATAATTAGGGGAGGGGGAATGGGACACCTCCACTCACTAGGCTACATCATGGCCAAACTGGTTGATACTCTACCCAGCAGCCCTCTTGCTAAAGTACAGGAATCAATTAGAGTACAGGTGGATGGTTATCAAAATAAAAGTCCTGCAATACATATGCCACATCTTATTCCCGTCACACACTATGTTTGTGTGCATTGAGGAGATATTAATATTTTGAATTCAAACACAGTACTGCATGTGTCTGAGAGGACGGAATACCATCCTTATCCTGATAGCGAGGCTGCAAATCGTCTCAAAGGGAAAATGAAAATCATACTCCATATGTCAGGCGACTCAAATGTACATCAGAAGAAATGAATTATTCATGTAAAATAAGCAGCATAACATATTTATATGTAGATAGAGACCTTGGGGGGAAATTAATGGTTCAATGCTATCTCTTTAGTGTTGCTCGAGTGGCTCTTTATGTAATCTAGAAATCACATTACTTTCCTATTGCTTGGGTTTGCATTAGAATGTTGCAGGTGAAACTTGGTGATGGACGTGGTTGAATAGATGATCAGAGGTACGTTCAATGGTCAAGGTTACTTTCGGAAATGGAACATTTCAAATGAATCTTTAATTTGTTTTCACTATCCAAATATTTCCTATTGAGTGTACAAAGTCCCTTTCTGTTTATACTGTATATACTGAGCATCATGCAACAATTTCTAAGATTTTACTGAGTCACAGTTCATATGAGGAAATCAGTCAATTTAAATGAATTCATTAGGCCATGGTCTATGGATTTCACATGACTGGGAATACAGATATGCATCTGTTCGTCACAGATACCTTTCACAATGGGCCTCAGGATCTCGTCACGGTATTTTTGTGCATTCAAATTGTCATCAATAAAATGTAATTGTGTTCGTTGTCTGTAGCGTAACAGAACCCCACAACCACCATGGGGCACCATGGGGCAATGTTCAGTGTTGACATCAGCAAACTGCTCGCCCACATGACGCCATACACATGGTCTGCGGTTGCGAGGCCAGTTGGATTTACTGCCAAATTCTTTAAAACAATGTTGGAGGCGGCTCATGGAGATTTAATTCTCTGGCAGGAGCTCTGGTGGACATTCATGCAGTCAAGCATGCCAATTGCATCTGTGGCATTGTGTTGTGTGACAAAACTGCACATTTTAGAGTGGTCAGCACAAGGTGCACCTGTGTAATGATCATGCTGTTTAATAAGCTTCCTGATATGCCACACCTGTCAAGTGGATGGATTATCTTGGCAAATGAGAAATGCTCACTAACAGGGATGTAAACACATGTGTGCACAACATTTGAGAGAAATAAGCTTTCTGTGATCTTGGACCAACACAGATCTTTTATTTCAGCTCATGAAACATTGGGCCAACACTTTGCATTTTTATTTTTGTTCAGTGTATCTTCATGACTCTTGACAGTTATTTGACATATGTCTCATAAACTGCCATGATGGATACAAGGTCATTCTTATGACAGAGTTATGTACTCTATGCTATATATCAGGCTGCCCCCAAGAAAAGTGATAGAAATGGTTGTTCCACACTATTGTATGTCAGAGCAATTGCTGGCATGCACTGTCACAAATCAGACAGTGTCAAATGAATGCTTATCCATACTGGATTACTTGATTGCAATGTGGGAGTACTAAGACTTGTAATGATTGTCATATTGGCATTTAATGGAAATAAGATTGTAACCAACCATAACCTTGAAAAAATGACTTTTAACTAATTTACTACAAGGAGATCATATTGCCAGTCCTAAAAAAAATCTAAATCATAGTTTGGCAGTGCAAAAAAGAACTAAAAACTAAAAGAGAATCCTTTAAAGTCATTGACCCAAATAAATTTGCCACTGGCCCAGAGTAACAGTACAGTGCCTTCAGAAAGTATTCATACCCCTTGATTCATTCCACATTTTGTTGTGTTGCAGCCTGAATTCAAAATGGAGTCAATTGCATTTTTTTCAACCATCTACACACAATACACCATCATGACACATTTATTGAAAATTATATACAGAATTTCTCATTTGGAGTGTAGGTTTTCTGTGGATGGCTTCATGCTCTTTATGACAGTCATCCATTTTCTTGGGTCCTCATCCTCTGCACTTGTCATCGCCATGATCACAGTTGGTCCAGGGGCGCCACTTGGCTTGTGCTTCTGCGTCTTTCGTTTTTGGTCATCCTGAAGAGTCCTGAAGTTCCACTGTGGGATAATTGATCATAGAAGTGTTCCTAGACAAGGTTTGAACAAAGGGGTATACAGTGCATTCTGAAAGTATTCAGACCTTTTGACTTTTTCCACATTTTGTTAAGATACAGCCTTATTCTAAAATTGATTAGTTTTTTTCTCTCATCAATCTACACACATTACTCAATAATGACAAATCAAAAACAGGTTTTTATACATTTATAAACATTTTTTAAACAGAAATCTTATTTACACAAGTATTCAGACCCTTTAGTCAGTACTTTGTTGAAGCACCTTTGGTAGCGATTACTGTCTCGCATCTTCTTGGGTATGACGCTACAAGCTTGGCACACCTGTATTTGGGATGTTTCTCCCATTCTTCCCTGCAGATCTTCTCAAGCTCTGTCAGGTTGGATGCACATCTGTTTTCAGGTCTCTCCAGAGATGTTCAATGGCTGGGCCATTCAAGAATGTTCAGAGACTTGTCCCGAAGCCACTCCTGCGCTGTCTTGGCTGTGTGCTTAGGGTCGTTGTCCTGTTGGAAGGTGAACCTCCACCCCCAGTCTGAGGTCCCGAGCGCTCTGGAGCAGGTTTTCAAGGATCTCTTTGTACTTTGCTCTGTTCATCTTTCTCTTGATCCTGACTAGTCTCCCAGTCCCTACCACTGAAAAACACCCCCACAGCATGATGCTGCCACCACCATGCTTTACCGCAGGGATGGTGCCAGGTTTCCTCCAGACAGGATGCTTGGCATTCAGGCCAAAGAGTTCAATCTTGGTTTCATCAAATCAAATCACATTTTATTTGTCACATGCATCGAATACAACAGGTTTAGTAGACCTTACAGTGAAATGCTTACTTACAAGCCCTAACCAACAATGCAATTTAAAAATTACAAGTAAATACCTTAACAAAAAAATACAAACAAATAATTAAAGAGAAGCAGTAAAATAACAATAGCAAGGCTATATACAGGGGGCACCGGTACAAAGGCAATGTGCGTGGGCACCAGGTAGTCAAGATAATTGAGGTAATATGTACATGTAGGTATAGTTACTAAAGTGACTATGCATAGATAACAATAGAGAGTAGCAGCAGTGTAAAAGGGGGGGGGGGTGACAGTTGACAACCAGTGACATAAGTCAACTTTGGGACCTTATATAGACATGTGTGTGCCTTTCCAAGTCATGTCAATTGAATTTACCACATGTGGACTCGAATGAAGTTGTAGAAGCATCTCAAGGATGATCAATGGAAACAGGATGCACCTGACCTCAATTTCGAGTCCCATAGCAAATGCTCTGAATAGTAAATAAGCTATCTGTTTTTTATTTTAAATAAAAATAAATGTTTTTGCCTTGTCATTATGGGGTATTGTGTGTAGACTGAGAAGGAAAATTATTGATTTATTCCATTTTAAAATAAGGCTGTAACGTAACAACATGTGGGAAAAGGGAAGGGGTCTGAATACTTTACTGAATGTACTATAAATCATATGCATTCTTTGAACATTAGCACCTCACTATTAAAGCTATGAGAATGATAGATCTACAGTGCCTTGCAAAAGTATTCATCCCCCTTGGTGTTTTTCCTTTTTTGTTGCATTATAACCTGTAATTTAAATGGATATTAATTTGATTTTCATGTAATGAACATACACAGAAAATATTCCAAATTGGTAAAGTGAAATGTAAAAAATTACTTGTTTCAAAAAAAAAAAAAATGAAAGTGGTGCGTACATATGTATTCACCCTCTTTGCTATGAAGCCCCTAAATAAGATCTTGTAAAACCAATTACCTTCAGAAGTCACATAATTAGTTAAATAAAGTCAACCTGTGTCACATGATCTCAGTATATGTACACCTGTTCTGAAAGGTCTCAGAGTCTGCAACACCACTAATCAAGGGGCACTACCAAGCAAGTGGCACCATGAAGACCAAGGAGCTCTCCTAACAGGTTAGGGATAAAGTAGTGGAGAGGTACAGATCAGGGTTGAGTTATAAATAACTTTGAACATCCCACGCAGCACCATTAAATCCATTATAAAAAAATGGAAAGAATATGGCACCACAACAAAACTGCCAAGAGAGGGCCGCCCACCAAAACTCACAGACCAGGAAAGGAGGGCATTAATCAGAGAGGCAACAAAGAGACCAAAGATAACCCTGAAGGAGTTGCAAAGCTCCACAGCGGAGATTGGAGTATCTGTCCATAGGACCACTTTAAGCCGTACACTCCACAGAGCTGGGCTTTACGGAAGAGTGGCCAGAAAAAAAGCCATTGTCTAAAGAAAAAAATAAGCAAACACGTTTGGTATTCGCCAAAAGGCATGTGGGAGACTCCCCAAATATAAGGAAGAAGGTACTCTGGTCAGATGAGACTGAAATTGAGCTTTTTGTCCATCAAGGAAAATGCTTTGTCTGGCGAAAATCCAGCACCTCTCATCACCCCAAGAATATCATCCCCGCAATGAAGCACGGTGGTGGCAGCATCATGCTGTGGGGATGTTTTTCATTGACTGGGAAACTGGGAATGATGAATGGCACTAAATACAGAGAAATTGTTGATGGAAACCTGTTTCAGTCTTCCAGAGATTTGAGACTGGGACAGAGGTTCACCTTCCAGCCGGACAATGACCCTAAGCTTACTGCTAAAGCAACACTAGAGTGTTTTAAGGGGAAACACTTAAATGTCTTGGAATGGACTAGTCAAAGTGCAGACCTCAATCAAATCAAGTTTATTTATATTGCCCTTCGTACATCAGCTGATATCTCAAAGTGCTGTACAGAAACCCAGCCTAAAACCCCAAACAGCAAGCATTGCAGGTGTAGAAGCACGGTGGCTAGGAAATACTCCCTAGAAAGGCCAAAACCTAGGAAGAAACCTAGAGAGGAACCAGGCTATGTGGGGTGGCCAGTCCTCTTCTGGCTGTGCCGGGTGGAGATTATAACAGAACATGGCCAAGATGTTCAAATGTTCATAAATTACCAGAATGGTCGTATAATAATAAGGCAGAACAGTTGAAACTGGAGCAGCAGCACGGTCAGGTGGACTGGGGACAGCAAGGAGTCATCATATCAGGTAGTCCTGGGGCATGGTCCTAGGGCTCAGGTCCTCCGAGAGAGAGAAAGAAAGAGAGAATTAGAGAGAGCATATGTGGGGTGGCCAGTCCTCTTCTGGCTGTGCCGGGTGGAGATTATAACAGAACATGGCCAAGATGTTCAAATGTTCATAAATGACCAGCATGGTCGAATAATAATAAGGCAGAACAGTTGAAACTGGAGCAGCAGCACGGCCAGGTGGACTGGGGACAGCAAGAAGTCATCATGTCAGGTAGTCCTGGGGCATGGTCCTAGGGCTCAGGTCCTCCGAGAGAGAGAAAGAGAGAATTAGAGAACGCTCACTTATATTCAAACAGGACACCGAATAGGACAGGAGAGGTACTCCAGATATAACAAACTGACCCTAGCCCCCCGACACATAAACTACTGCAGCATAAATACTGGAGGGGTCAGGAGACACTGTGGCCCCATCCGAGGACACCCCCGGACAGGGCCAAACAGGAAGGATATCCAAATCCAATTGAGAATCTGTGGTATGACTTAAAGATTGCTGCACACTAGCAGAACCCATCCAACTTGAAGGAACTGGAGCAGTCTTGCCTTGAAGAATGTGCAAAAATCCCAGTGACTAGATGTGCCAAGCTTATAGAGACACACCCCAAGAGACTTGCAGCTGTAATTGCTGCAAAAAAGTTGTCTCTACAAAGTATTGACTTTGGAGGAAGGTGAATAGTTATGCACACTCAAGTTCTGTTTTTTAATCTTATTTCCTGTTTGTTTCACAACTTGTATTTTGCATCTTCAAAGTGGTAGGCATGTTGTGTAAATCAAGATATATATATATATATTTTTTTTTTTTCATTCCAGGTTGTAAGGCAACAAAATAGGAAGAATACCAAGGGGGGCTAATACTTTCACAAGCCACTGTATAATTGCATTTCTATCTTATTGAGTTTATTTTATTTTTACAGGGACAGTGCATATTAATCAACGTTTCAGTAAATGTGCCGGTTTTATCCAGTCGGCTAATTTTCAACCGCAGTCCCTGGGCAGGTTATTAAAAACAATTACCATATAGACAATCAATGAGCAGTGAGCACACGCAGAGCATCATAGGACAAGCAAGACATAGCATACAGACAGAGCAACAGGACAAGCAAGACGTAGCATACAGACAGAGCAACATAGAACAAAAAGCAGCAAGACAAAATTCATGAAAGCAACAAAGTGTTTCCACACCTCACAAGCTACAGGCAACAGACAACATGGAAAGCGGCAATAGACAGCTAGGGATTATGTTCACAAATATGATTGACCTTTAGCCATGTCTTCATGCATTTTGTGAAAGTGTGATATGTGGTGCAGTTATGCGTGTCTGATGGCAGTGTATTCCAGACATGGGAAGCTCTCACAGAGAAAGCGGATTTACTAAAGGTATATAGTCACCTCTCATGGCAGACCTTGTGGATCTGCAGCCATATATTTGGGTTTTCTGTTTAACAAAAATACTGAGTGGAGGGGGAGCCAGGCCATTTAAGATCTTGAATACAAGACATGCGTCTATGTATTGCACAGGATTTTCCCAACTCAGGAGCTCATGCTTTCTGAGGATGTAACAGTGATGATGGCTATTGAGCTTCCTATCAAGCACTTTGAGAGCCTGTTTGTAGACAGACTGAATAGGTTTTAATGTTGTACAGCAAGCTTGGGCCCAACTAGTCAAGCAGTATGTTAAGTGGGGGAGTATCATAGATTTGAAGTACAGTTTTGCTATCTCTGTCAGGTCCAAAACGTACATGAGCATGTTTAAATAGTTTAATACAGATTAATACATTCTCAAATCTACATAAGTGTACAAATTGGGGCTTCAGTTGCAAATCCTTCATTCTGCTCCGGGGAATCTAAACCCTAAATGACGGGAAGACAGTGATCATGGCCAGAGTCAGCTTGCCAGCACTACATGGGTAACTGTAAAGAGCGAGCACTGCAATGACCAAACCACCTCTGATGAACAATAATTCTTCTTCTGCTTTTGAACTTAGTGGGCAGAATTGTTTTTAGTTGAGGCACACACTTCTGTCAGCCTTGCTCTAAACAAATCAAAACAGGCATGTAACGGCCAATCCAAAACTAAATCAAAAAAACAAACACACACACACACACACACACACACACACACACACACACACACACACACACACACACACACACACACACACACACACACACACACACACACACAGAAAAAGACATCAGAGAGAGGGGCATCAGACAACTGGACAAACCGTTTGAGTCTGTATCGGTCTGTGTGGTAGACTTACATTTTGAAATGTATCAAAATCTTTGATGTCTGTATTGGAATCTGCATCAATAAAGTCATTCAAGTATACATTATACTTCAGAAATCTGTGCAAAGCATTTGAGATTTGCTTGTCTATTATTTCAACAGCACTTTATTACTTTACTGTTATTTTACCAGGTAATTTGACTGAAAACACATTGTCATTTACAACGACATGGGGAATTTATTAACCTGTAATTACAATTTAGGGTCAAGATATCGTGAAAAGATTTCCAACTTTCAGTGTTTTTTGTAATACGTGATCACTTTCCACAGACACATATCTTCACGAGAAGATGAATGCAAGGGACAGTGTGCCAGAAGTCGGGGAATAATGCTTTGGGCCTTCTTTGAATCCGTATCAACCAGCCCTCCACCAACCTGGACAGGCAGAATTCACAGTGAAACGTAAAACTTATACTGAACAAAAATATAAACGCAACATTTATTGATGCAGATTCCAATACAGACATCAAAAGCTGACCACGACTCCATTTTGTTGATCCCTGCCTACAGACAGAAACTAAAACAAGAAGCTCCCACGCTGATGTCTGTTCAACGCTGGTCCGACCAATCTGATTCCACACTCCAAGACTGCTTCCATCACGTGGACTGGGATATGTTTCGTATTGCGTCAGACAACAACATTGACGAATACGCTGATTCGGTGTGCGAGTTCATTAGAACGTGCGTTGAAGATGTCATTCCCAAACCAGAAACCGTGGATTGATGGCAGCATTCGCGTGAAACTGAAAGCACGAACCACTGCTTTTAATCAGGGCAAGGTGACCGGAAATATGACCGAATACAAACAGTGTAGCTATTCCCTCCGCAAGGCAATCAAACAAGCTAAGCGTCAGTATAGAGACAAAGTAGAATCTCAATTCAACGGCTCAGACACAAGAGGTATGTGGCAGGGTCTACAGTCAATCACGGATTACAAAAAGAAAACCAGCCCCATCACGGACAAGGATGTCTTGCTCCCAGGCAGACTAAATAACTTTTTCCCCACTTTGAGGACAATACAGTGCCACTGACACAGCCTGCAACCAAAACATGCGGCCTCTCCTTCACTGCAGCCGAGGTGAGTAAAACATTTAAACGTGTTAACCCTCGCAAGGCTGCAGGCCCAGATGGCATCCCCAACCGCGCCCTCAGAGCATGCGCAGACCAGCTGGCTGGTGTGTTTACGGACATATTCAATCAATCCCTATCCCAGTCTGCTGTTCCCACATGCTTCAAGAGGGCCACCATTGTTCCTGTTCCCAAGAAAGCTAAGGTAACTGAGCTAAACGACTACCGCCCCGTAGCACTCACTCCCGTCATCATGAAGTGCTTTGAGAGACTAGTCAAGGACCATATCACCTCCACCCAACCTGACACCCTAGACCCACTCCAATTTGCTTACCGCCCAAATAGGTCCACAGACGATGCAATCTCAACCACTCTGCACACTGCCCTAACCCACCTGGACAAGAGGAAAACCTATGTGAGAATGCTGTTCAGCGACTACAGCTCGGCATTTAACACCATAGTACCCTCCAAGCTCGTCATCAAGCTCGAGACCCTGGGTCTCGACCCCGCCCTGTGCAACTGGGTACTGGACTTCCTGACGGGCCGTCCCCAGGTGGTGAGGGTAGGCAACAACATCTCCACCCCGCTGATCCTCAACACTGGGGCCCCACAAGGGTGCATTCTGAGCCCTCTCCTGTACTCCCTGTTCACCCACGACTGTGTGGCCACGCACGCCTCCAACTCAATCATCAAGTTTGCGGACGACACAACAGTGGTAGGCTTGATTACCAACAACGACGAGACGGCCTACAGGGAGGAGGTGAGGGCCCCCGGAGTGTGGTGTCAGGAAAATAACCTCACACTCAACGTCAACAAAACTAAGGAGATGATTGTGGACTTCAGGAAACAGCAGAGGGAACACCCCCCTATCCACATCAATGGAACAGGAGTGGAGAGGGTAGAAAGTTTTAAGTTCCTCGGCATACACATCACAGACAAACTGAATTGGTCCACCCACACAGACAGCATCGTGAAGAAGGCGAAGCAGCGCCTCTTCAACCTCAGGAGGCTGAAGAAATTCGGCTTGTCACCAAAAGCACTCACAAACTTCTACAGATGCACAATCGAGAGCATCCTGGCGGGCTGTATCACCGCCTGGTACGGAAACTGCTCCGCCCACAACCGTAAGGTTCTCCAGAGGGTAGTGAGGTCTGCACAACGCATCACCGGGGGCAAACTACCTGCCCTCCAGGACACCTACACCACCCGATGTTACAGGAAGGCCATAAAGATCATCAAGGACAACAACCACCCGAGCCACTGCCTGTTCACCCCGCTATCATCCAGAAGGCGAGGTCAGTACAGGTGCATCAAAGCTGGGACCGAGAGACTGAAAAACAGCTTCTATCTCAAGGCCATCAGACTGTTAAACAGCCACCACTAACATTGAGTGGCTGCTGCCAACACACAGACTCAACTCCAGCCACTTTAATAATGGGAATTGATGGGAAATGATGTAAATATATCACTAGCCACTTTAAACAATGCTACCTAATATAATGTTTACATACCCTACATTATTCATCTCATATGTATACGTATATACTGTACTCTATATCATCTACTGCATCCTTATGTAATACATGTATCACTAGCCACTTTAACTATGCCACTTTGTTTACATACTCATCTCATATGTATATACTGTACTCGATACCATCTACTGTATCTTGCCTATGCCGCTCTGTACCATCACTCATTCATATATCTTTATGTACATATTTTTTATCCCCTTACACTTGTGCGTATAAGACAGTAGTTTTGGAATTGTTAGTTAGATTACTTGTTGGTTATTACTGCATTGTCGGAACTAGAAGCACAAGCATTTCGCTACACTCGCATTAACATCTGCTAACCATGTGTATGTGACAAATAAAATTTGATTTGATTTGCAACAATTTCCAAGATTTTACTGAGTTACAGTTCATATAAGGAAATCAGTCTATTGAAATAGATTAATTAGGCCCTTATCTATGGATTTCACGTGACTGGGCAGGGGCGCAACCAGACTGAGATTTCCCGCACAAAAGGGCTTTATTACAGACAGAAATTTGACTGTTTCATCAGCTATCTGGGTGGCTGGCTGTTTATTCAGCTTCTTGATATGCTACACCTGTCAGGTGGATGGATTATCTCGGCAAAGGAGAAATGCTCACTAACAGGGATGAATACAAATTTGTGCACAAAATTTGAGAGAAATAAGCTTCTTTTGTGTATGGAACATTTCTGGGATCTTTTATTGAAACATAGGACCAGCACTTTACATGTTGCATTTATATTTTTGATCATTATATTTGTTTTTATTTTAGGTTAAGGCTCAAGTAAATGTTATTGTTTTGTCTAAGGTATTTTATTTCATTAAAAAAGTTAGGCACTACTGGTCACAGATTACAAAAAGCACTTACGAGCAAACGTTTTCCCCTCAGACTAGGTAACTACATTAAAATGGTGTAGACTTGGAGGTGCTCGAGATGGTTGGTTACCACCATGTGGCTGGACAGCACTCTGCATATCGCCATGTGAAGTTGCTCCCTATTTGCCAGTAAACTATTAACTAGTTACATTAAAATGGTGTTTCCACAAAACAGAGATGGCACCAAAGGAGGTCATGATAGTAGTTTTTTCATCCTCCATTTCACCTTTTAAAATAAAATACAACTTTGTTTAGTAATTTAGCCAATAATTATAAGACTTGGTAACCAGGTAGCTAGCCTCTTGATACTAGCCATCCCGGATCCGGGATCGTGAATACAGCCTCAAGCTCATTACCATAACGCAACGTTAACTATTCATGAAAATCGCAAATGAAATGAAATTAATATGCTAGCTCTCAAGCTTAGCCTTTTGTTAACAACACTGTCATCTCAGATTTTCAAAATATGCTTCTCAACCATAGCAAAACAAGCATTTGTGTAACAGCTAGCGTAGCTAGCGTAGCATTTAGCGTTAGCATCAGCAGGCAACATTTTCACAAAAAACAGAAAAGCATTCAAATAAATCATTTACCTTTGAAGAACCTATGATGTTTTCAATGAGGACTCTCAGATAGCAAATGCTCAGTTTTTCCTGAAAGATTATTTGTTTAGGAGAAATCGCTCCGTTTGGTGCGTCACGTTTGGCTACCAAAAAAACCCGAAAATTCAGTCATCAAAACGCCAAACTTTTTTCCAAATTAACTCCATAATATCGACTGAAACATGGTAAACGTTGTTTAGAATCAATCCTCAAGGTGTTTTTCACATATCTCTTCGATGATATATCGTTCGTGGAAGTGTGCGTTCTCCTCTGAATCCCATGGGAAAATGCCTCCAGTTGAAGATTACGCACCAATTTAGACAAAGGACACCGGGCGGACCCCTGGTAAATGTAGTCTCTTATGGCCAATCTTCCAATGATATGCCTACAAATACGTCACAATGCTGCAGGCTCATTCCTGGCGCATTCACAGCCATATAAGGAGACAATGGAAAACAGAGCCTCAAAATTTCTGCTCATTTCCTGTTTGAAGTTTCATCTTGGTTTCGCCTGTAGCATGAGTTCTGTGGCATACACAGATAATATCTTTGCAGTTTTGGAAACGTCAGAGTGTTTTCTTTCCAAAGCTGTCAATTATATGCATAGTCGAGCATCTTTTCGTGACAAAATATTGCGCTTAAAACGGGCACGTTTTTTTATCCAATAATGAAATAGCGCCCCCATAGATTCAAGAGGCTAGCTAGCAATTACTGTAACAGGTGCTTTAGTTTGACTGCTAGCTTATCTACCAGATGCTAACGTTAACTGGCTAACATTACCCATCACCATTAATTCTAAATTCTAATGTTATTCATCAACAGTTATTTCCTAGTAGGTAACATTAGCTAGCTAGGAAGTGAAGTGTTAAAATAAGAAAAAAGTTGCCCATTAATTTGTTTGAGAGGCCAACATGAGCTAACTCTGCTAGTTTAGCTAGCTATGTTACCATTACACATCTAGCTAGCAAAATGATCTCAGATACGGTGACAAATTCTCGTCACTACGTAAGCCAACTAGCTACATAGCTAAGTTGGCATCTCTTTACTTTCAGAAAATAATGAAAATACATGTTAATGCATATTTAATAGGACTCCTCACAAATGTTTACTTATTGAGAGAATTAACCAAGCTTTGTGGTGACCTCACATAACATGAGTCATGTTGGGGATTGGTGCTGGCCGAACCATTGTTCTGACCAAGCTAGCTATAACGTAAACTCACCCCATTCAGTACAAATGTGCACAACCGCAACATTCAAATGAGGCTACAAAGAAAACTAATGGAACTGTAGCGACTGTGTTGACTTCAAATTCGGGGGTGTGAACTAGGTTTCTATTCAAGCGTTGATCGACATGGTAATGGCTCTATAGTATTGGAGAAAAGTTGAAAAAACGGACCATCCGTTACATAGTGGCGTGTCATGTCGTAACGTACAGCACGCATAAAGCAACTATTTCTGTCTTGCAATCTCTCTCCACCAGGTGTAGCACTTCTCTCATCCTTTAAAAACAAGAAATTGACAGGGACGGGGGTAAGGGGGGGGATACCTAGTCATTTTTTGCGTCATCATTGCATGCGATCATCATTCTCAAAGCCGCTGTTTACTTCTAAGATCACTTTAGCACCGCCCCAAAAACCCGATTAAAATTTGATACAAACCTTCAAATAGGTATGTAATGACACATTATATAAACTCTTTATAGTGTTTTATTTACATTTAAGAGGCGATAAGGTGATACGTTGGACAGATCGAGTGAAAAAAAGCTATTTTCCCACACGACATCTCTCCTTCTCACTATCACGCATTAGTTTCGCTTCCCCACCCGCCATTTTTGAAAAGACCCGACGGGGCACATTGCCTGCTTGAATTATGCAGAAACGGGCAGTGTTTAGGTCATGTAATTGATTCTGTTGGAAAGGGGAGAAATTGTGCTTTACAATGGTATTAACATTACAGTTGATCTGGAAGTATTCCGTTTTTTTAGGCGGTAAAATAAGGGCAATTGTACGGACCAAGGCGATGTACGAGTTTACGTTAGCTAATGTTAACTTGGCTAACTGTGTAAAATAAATCTACACCTGGATTATGCAACATTTGTCCATTATTCTTTTCAAAATTCTTCAATATCTGTCAATTTGCTTGTTGATCATTGCTAGACAATCATTTTCAGGTCTTGCCATAGATTTTCAAGTAGCTTTAAGTCAAAACTGTAACTCGGCTACTCAGGAACATTCACCGTCTTCTTGGCAAGCAACTCCAGTGTACGCTGAGTATACCAAACATTAGGAACACCTTCCTAATATTAAGTTTTCATTTCACTGCTCGACTGATGGAGCTTACAGATAATTGTATGTGCGGGGTACAGATAAGGTAGTCATTAGAAGATCATGTTAAATACTATTATTGCACACACAGTGAGTCCATGCAAGTTATTATGTGACTTGTTAAGCACATTTTTTCTCCTGAACTTATTTAGGCCTGCCAAAACAAAGGGTTAGAATACTTATCACTTAAGACATTTAAGCTTTTCATTTTTTATTAATTTGTAAACATAAAAAAATTATCATAATTCTACTTTGATATTATGGGATATTATGTGTAGGTCAGTGACAATTTTTTAAAAATTTTATCCATTTTAAATTCAGGCTGTAACACAAGCTGAAGGAAAAAGGAAACAGCACATTGCTCTTGATAGTATCACTGATCTTTAATAAGATTACATATCGGCCTCACGGCCTTCATCAGAGCTTTTGTGAGTTTAAAAAAAAATGTGCGCCCTTATGTAGACCTAGCCCCACCCACAAATATAACAATATGCATTTCAGAAATATTCGAATAAAGGATGTAAATAAGAAGTATTAAACACATCTTTAAACCCACAATGAGGACATAGACCTACCGAGCAAGTTTTCATTAATCATGAATTTGAACTTTATTTGAATATTTATGAATATTGTTATAACTTATTTGTTTTTCCTTCGCCTCCAACTCCTTTTGATGCGTGGAACAGATGGGGGTGGGGCTAGGTCTGGGGCTAGGTCATAAGGGTGCTAAATTTAAAAAACTCACAAAAGCTCTGACAAAGGCCATGAGGCCGGTACGTAAGCTTATTAAAGCTCAATGATACTATCAAGAGCAGTGTGCGGTTTCCTTTTTCCTTCTTCTTGTTACCATACACCTGCAAAAAAGATTGCTCAGATGTGCGAGTGCCTTTTAAATTTTGAAAGGCTGTAACACAACAAAATGTAGAAAAAAAATCAATGGGTGTGAATACTTTCTGAAAGCACTATATGTGTGAACCTTCACATATTTGAGTTGCCCTTTTGCCCTCAATTCGTCAGGGTATGGACTTTGCAAAAGTATTCCACTGGGATGCTGGCCCATGTTGACTCCAATGCTTCCCACAGTTGTCAAGTTGGCTGTATGTCCTTTGGGTGGTGGACCATACTTGATACACACGGGAAACTATTGAGAGTGAAAAACCCAGCAGCGTTGCAGTTCTTGACACCGATGTGCCTGGCACGTACTACCATACCCCGTTCAAAGGCAGTTAAATATTTTGTCTTGCCCATTCACTGAATGGAACACATATACAATCCATGTCTCAATTGTATCGAGGCTTAAAAAGCTTGTTTAACCTATCTCCTCCCCTTCATCTACATTGTTTGAAGTGACGTCTATAAGGGATCGTAGCTTTCACCTATTCACCTGGTCAGTATGTCATGGCAAGAGAAGGTGTTCCTAATGTTTTGTACACTCAGTGTTTGGCAATGCTAAAACATGTATGTTGATAGGATTTCAGATTCATGAGAAATAAGAAGTAAACTTCTAGTTTACTTCTGAAGTGCTTATACAGATACACTCAATAGTTAACTCCATTTTCTCCAATGACTGTATTTCCCTCCCTCCAACTACCCATCCTTCTACTATGGGGCATAATCACAGCGCAAACCAATATATTTTATTTCTCCCCACTGACACATGTTCATACCAAAGGGTGGCTGGCCCATGGTATTTGGAATTATAATGGCTAACTGATACACATGCATTTTAAATGAACACGGTTGATCAGCCACGTAATGGGCCACAAAATGGTGCCAAAGGGACCAAAGGAAACTGGGACTAAAGGATACTTGATGTGGCAGATAAAACAAAATCTAATCTTAATCATGAGGAATCCCTTTCATTAGCACCATTAATGTGTTCTCAGGTCCCCAATGGAAGTCCTGTCTTAGTCTTTGATGGCTGATATTTGGTGGAAAACAAGCAACAAATTGTGATCCAAAGGAACTGAAAGGACAGCCAATGATGTCAGATTATTTCAGTTCAATATATTTTTCCTGGTGACACACATAATTGTGAACGAGTACAGTGAAAGTAAACCAACTTGCGTTCTTTTGGGAATAATTTGCATTTTGTCTCCCTAACAAAACGCTTTCACAAACTTTATGAAACAACGACGGTCATTATCTTGCTCTCGGGCTGGCTGGGGCTCTAAATAGTATCGTATCACAAAAAGGCAGTTGGTTTGTTAAGACGTCGACGCTAAATGAGACATTATTCATGCTTGTTGTCCTAAACTGTGCAAGGCTTGGTAAATCAGCAATGTCATGCTTATGAAGGTGCCCTGTGACACAGTTCCCACTGACACAGGGGAACTGTGTTACATTTGGTTGAGTTGTTTAACTAAAGTGAATTCAATGTGTAATCAGCCAAAAATGTCACCATGTCATTGGATTTAGGTAAAAAGGTAGGTGAAAAAAATATGAATTTCCATTACGTTGATGACTTTTTTCAAATCCAATCAGTTTTCCACATTGATTCAACATCATCAAATGGCATTTTTTGTTGAAATAACTTGGAAACAATGTTGATTCAACCAGTTTTTGCCCAGTGGGTTGACTTCTCAACGTGCACCACCTGGCATTAACCGACTCGACATGGGAGCACCCTCAAACACCCACTCGCTAACTACATTCACTTCACTCCCACTTGTCTATTCACACTAGTCCTGAGGAGAATTTGGGATATTATTGCAGAGTTAGGCAAGGGTGCGTGGGTGAGAGAGTGTGGATGTTGTACAAATGTTTCACAGTGGGCCCCATCTCCAATCCACTGAAAACCACAATCAAATATTTGCTGTAGCAGTGGTTTTCGAATAGGGTTGCCTATTCAAAGCCCAGTGCTGACAGAAGGGAGGGAATCTGGTGGGGAATTAGAGGGCATCAACGTCTCAGGTGCCACTTACCGGTGTTGTTCCCTTAACCAAAAACTGCTCATTGGGCGCTGTACTGTGTCTGCCCTCTGCTCCATCCTCTCCAACCTAGAGTGTGTGTTTGTGTATATTGGGTGTAAAAAAACAGAAGACACATTTCCATCTTGTGTGGACTAATAAAGTACACTACCAGTCAAACGTTTGGACACAGCTACTCATTTCATTTTTTTTTCCTACATTGTAGAATAATAGTGAAGACATCAAAACTATAAAATAATACATATGGAATCATGTAGTAACCAAAAAAGTGTTAAACAAATCAAAATATATGTTATATTTGAGATTCTTCAAAGTAGCCACCCTTTGCCTTGATGATAGCTTTGCACGCTCTTGGCATATAGTAAAAATAAAGAAAAACCCTGAAATGAGTAGCTGTGTCCAAACGCTTGACTGGTACTGTTTATCTTACTTAACTGGTGAAACTGCAGAAACTTGTGAAACATGCGGCAAAAAGTAAATCCAAGGCGACAAATGTTCGCCACTGTATTGCCTGTCTCCCTCTTCAATGACTACAACTCTAATGGTTCGTGTTCAACAACGAGGACAAAGTGACAAGTCTACCTGAGCACGGAAACGTAAGATTCCCTTGGACATAAATATATAATATAATAGCGGATTAAACTATTATGAGCGTGGCAGATAGTGTTATTGTTTTGTTTAGGTGCATTAGTAAGACCCAAAGGCCAAAAGCTTTGTGCATAGGGATGATAAATTCTTGCACAATGAATGTGACCAGTTTATATACTAACACCCCATAGAGAGGGGTTAGAGTATTTTCGTAATTTCTGGGACAACGAGATGAACATGTGCCCCCATTGACTTTTCATGTGAACTGGCTCAAGTGGTGTTAACCAGAATGATTTCTATATTCAGTCACAGGGCACTACAATGGGGTCCCTTTCATACTGAATTACGTGCATTTATTCATGGGGAAGTTTGAAGATTTTGTTTAGAACGGTATTGAGTTTTGCCCACTTTTTAAATGTTGGTTCCGTTACATTGATGCTCTTTTTTTTGAGTGGAACATATGAGCAATTGGAAGAGTTCAGACTGTTGAATCTTGAATCCAGTGAAGAAACGTTGTTTTTTTGGATGTACTGGTTCGCAAAGACAATGCTCTGTATCACCCCCCAAAAAAAAAAATCCTGCATTATACATATTCTGTATCTGTTTACTCTTACATGCAGTCTAGCAGACAGCAGACAGCTGCTGATGGTCAGAAGTATGTGTGATACTGACAATGAATTTGAAAAACAAGCCACCACCTTGTGTGATCCGTTTGCCTCAAAGGTTTATGATGAGAAGTTGTTGTATAATTGTGTTTCTAAAGTATGTAATGTTACACGGGAATGTTTATTGACCGCTACACCTGCCCCTCCTAATGATCAACCTACTGTATTTGTGTCTACTAATTCCTGGTAAATCTTCCATTAAAAATAATAGGCATGTTCTGTCTACAGACCCCTCTGTGGGGCAGGCTTTTCAGAATATCCCTTGATTCACTTTTAAATGTGCTAGAAACCTAAGGGACAGACTGGTAAGAGCAGACTAATATGCACCCCCTCAGCATTTCCTATCTACCCTCCCCTCAGTCAATTTTCCATGTCATAATTGTGTGGCCTCATACAGGATAGAAAATGTATCAGGGTAGAATTTATTGTAAAACAACATTTGTTACAGAGAGATGAATATTATACCCATGCCTTAAAAACAGAGAGCCCTAGAGACCTGAATGAAGAACTTACATTGGGTTGCTTCTTGTGAGCAACAGGTGCACATTTCTTTGTTTAATTATTATTTTTTATTTTGAAGCTCTTGTGGAAAATAGTATAACATTTATGTAAATAATGAATGTAAGTAATGATTGTGAAAAAATAAAGAAGCAGTACTGCAATGTGATAGCATCTATAAATATGAGTGAATGTTTATTTTTTTCCAAGCGCTGATGAAGGTTGCTGCCGAAACGCGTACATTTCTTCTTACATCTGCTACCAAAAATATGAAAACTTACAGAATACTCCAGTAAGTGCTGTTTTTTCATTTTTTCAAGTACATGCCATTTGAACCCGGGCACCCAGACCTTTTGTTACTGCAAACATTTAAGCTGAGCATGCCAATTTCTCTTTCTAAAACCATAACATGCGTCATTTTTAGCTGGAATTTGTTTATCTAGACAATATGTATGGTATCCATTAGGCCAACCCAAAAGAATGGAGATTTCAGTTGATCTATTTTTGAGAGTCAACTGGTCTTTGGCATCATTGCTGGTTTGAAGGTCAAATTGGTTACTTGTTTTTCCAGCTAGCCTGGATTCGGGGCAATATCTCAATTCATTTAATTAGTTTGTCTTTGTCTCCTATCAGCTGGAGTGGGTGAGGAGAATGGCTAATCGGGTGGCCATTCCCAAGGCAGCTCTCTCTCTCTCTCTCCCTAGTTCCTCACTCGCTGAGCTAATTTGAGTCTGGCAGACAATGGTTTGTGAACCTTAACAGGGTCCCGCCCCTTAATTAAAGAGAAGGTAGTTAGGTCCTTTGATCCACTGTCCCCGCGTTCTATATGGCTCCCGATGTGCCTTTGAAGGGACCAGCGACCGCAAAGCTCCTTTCAACTACCCAGGATCCCCCTGGCTCTCTCGCCACTTGTCTGGGCTTAGCGGCACACCAAGCTTCTGAGAGGAAAGGAGAAAGTGCTGCCCCTGCCATTGTGCACTGGGGGAAGAGATAGCGAGTCGCACTGAGATGCGACAGTTATCAAGGTCCTCAGTTGGTGTTAGAAGTTGTGGCCGTTGGTGCAGTTCGTTCTCTGACCTTACGGTGTTCTACTTTACCCCCTCATTGTCCCATGGCACCACAGCAACTTCATGGGGTACACTCACTTACCAATGATTAATATCTTATTGGCTGCTGGGGAGGGCCTAATTTTGATAAGGCAAAATCAATTAATTAGTTGATCAATACTGAATGAACTCTCAACCCCACACAAATCTGTTCAACATATGACAGATATAGTCCTAAAGAATGTATACTAAATGACCAAAAGTGTATGGACACCACTTCAAATTAGTGGATTTGGCCTCTTAAGCCACACCCATACCATGTCCATAGATAAACATTGGCAGTAGAATGGCCCATACTGAAAAGCTCCATGACTTTCAACGTGCCCTGTTATAGCTGCCCCATTCAACTGTAAGTGCTGTTATTGTGAAGTGGAAAAGTCTAGGAGCAACAAAGGCTCAGCCACGAAGTGGTAGGCCACAAAAGCTCACTGAACAGGACAGCCAAGAACTGTTCATCGGGAGCTTCATGAAATGGGTTTCCATGGCCGAGCAGCCGCACACAAGCCTAAGATCACCATGCGCAATGCCAGGTGTTGGCTGGAGTGGTGTAAAGCTCACTGCCATTGGACTCTGGAGCAGTGGAAACGTGTTCTATGGAGACGAATCTGGGTTTGGAGGATGTCAGGAAAATGCTACCTGCCCGAATGCATAGTGCGAACTGTAAAGTTTGATGGAGGAAGAATAATGGTTTGGGGCAGTTTTTCATGGTTTGGCCAAGGCCCCTTAGTTCCAGTGAAGGGAGATTTTAATGCTACAGCATTAAGATTATATTCTAGACGATTCTGTGCTTCCAACTTTGTGGTAATAGTTTGGGGAAGGCGATTTCCTGTTTTAGCATGACAATGCCGCCGTGCACAAAGCAAGGTTCAAACATAGATGGTTTGTCGAGATCGTGTGGAAGAACTTGACTGGCCTGCAGAGAACCCTGACCTCAACCCCATCGAACACCTTTGAGATGAATTGGAACGAGATGTTCGAAAGCAGGAGTCCACATACTTTTGGCCATGTAGTGTATGTTTTACATAATGCAATATCGAAATGTGTCAGTAAGACTAACAACAAAACACATATGAGACATCTTAAAGTCTCTGCACCCCTGGGAAAATATTGAATATTCCGCCAAAGTCCTCTTTCAATATTCCTCTTATCATAGAAACACTGTGGCTTTCCCTAAGTACAGTCAGTCTTGTGTGGCTGGATAAAAAATAATGGAACTCATTTTTCCCCCTCTATTTTGCAAAGCCCTATTATGAGCAAGAGTGGTGAACTGTGCCATTAACAATGCAGTTACACCCTGAGGGAAATTTAGTGGTGGATGACATTGAACTTAAAAGTGTACAGTGAGTTGGCCCATCTGCCCATAAATCAAACAGCTGAACTCAACTCCCTCTTCTTGCATAGATTTGACTGGAATAAAAAAGCTTTTGCTGGCATGGCAGCTTCTCTGGCTGTTGTCTGATAGATGACTACGCCATCATTTCATTATGATATGGGAGACCGACGCAGAGAAATGTAAACAAAATCTGTGCCTGTTGGAAGTGGTGGTGGTGACGGTGGAACGATTGTCTGTAAAAAACGTGTTTTCTCCCTCACTTGAATAGTAATTCTGCCTGGGAAGCTCCACAACAGGACCTTTGCGTTCTCTCTGCTGTAAAATCAAAGGAGATTAGACTCAGTGTCAACGCTGACAAATGTGAGATTGTGTGAGCGTGCATGTTTGAGTGTGTGTAAAAAGTAGCAGTCAGAGGTGAACATGCCTCTTGTCAAATGTTTATGACAGGAGTACATTGGGATTTATGCAGCCTTGCATTGTCGTAGTACTGTGTGAGGCAGATTGTGTACTTTCAGCCTTTCTCTTTCCAGCATCCACTCCTGTTTTGGCCAACAAGGACACTTTTATACAAATAATATGAATTTGTTATTGCAATACCTTATTTGGAGGCTTAGCTTGAGGGAATTTCTTTTATTTGACACTTCCAATACAGTATAACACATTACAGCGGCAATCTGCTGTTCAAACAACAACAAAGTGTCATCTCATCCCTTTTTTTGGTAAACAGCTGAGGGATGGGCTGGAGAAATGTAACCATTCTCAAATGAATTTTACAGAGCTGTGGATGCAAAGACTGACGATCCATGATATCAACATTATAGTTGTAATCATGTTTTGGGGCTATACAGTGTTTGTTTTATAATTATATTGTTTCAAACTTTGGAGTAAAACAAGCTTATATTTTAGGTTCTGATTGGTAAGACAGTTGAAGTAAGCTCATGAGGCATTTATACATTATAAACTCAGCAAAAAAAGAAACGTCATCTCACTGTCAACTGCATTAAAAAATCTAAAGTATCAAAAGCTATCGAAGAGGTACCTTTTTAACAGTGTTCCATATGCTTAACAATAATGGTTGGGAAGGGGAAATGTAACCCCCTAATTTTTAAAACCCCTCATTGTCCCTCAATAATTAATTGAGTGTCTGGCCTCAGAGTAGCTACAAACAGAGCACTAAGTGGTTCAGACTTCAAACATTTTCCCATCACTTCCGATTAGCTATTTAAAATGAAAGTATGGTAAAAATAATATTGTCTTGGTTAAATGGTACTCATGATTATGTGATAGTTACTGCTGTCTATTTATTTTATGGATTTTACAGTATTACCACACCAAAAATTAATCACTGTACTAATTACGTAAAACTGCACTGTATATTGTAGGTCCTATGACTACTGTACTGGAGTATTCTGATTACTGTAACAGCTCAGACACCCGGTAGGATATAAATAGTTCTTACTTTTTGAACCATTTTTTACATAATCTGTTTATTAAGATGAAGCAGTAGAATTTGTCCTATGTTTTTGACTTTAACTTTGAATTTAACACTTATTTAGCAGGGAAGTTGGCACAAACATTATTTTCACATTCTATTGATAATCGTGAGGCACACTATCTCAATTTCACTATGAAGAAGACATACAGTACACCCTGCTCTCTAAGGCCCCCTGCCACTAGGGCCTGTCCTGACAAATAGTGTTTCCCCCTGTGTCACAATGGGATTCGATGAGTTCTAGCTTCCGTTGCTAGGGCTGTTGCTAGAACTTGCAAAATTCTGACCGGGTTACGTAATGAACCAAAGCATCCGATGCTATGCTGGTTGGTTGGCTCTATTTTACCTGGTAGCAGTCACAAAGGACGGAGGACGCGTGCAGTTCTAGTTCTATTTCACCTCATAATCCCTCGCTCAGTCCGTGCAAAATTATTACCTCAAAATTGCTATCCAAGGACGGTGTTTTCGATAGTGACTACCTACTGCTTCAGAGGACCGAAAATACTGGAAAGAGAACACTTTCATTACCATATATTTGTCTTTATGAAAAAATATTTAAGCTGTTTTAAGATTGATGCTGCTAACGTTAGCTACTATACTTATTTACCTCAGCCTACCTAGCCAGCTAACATTACAGTAAGTAGCAAGCTAGCCAGCTAGCTAGCCAGACAGTTTTATTTAGTTAAAGTTAGCTAGCTAGCATGCTACTGTAACTGTCATTGTAGCTTTCTGTTTGTTGTAGCTTGCACTTTAATGGCATCCCTCGGGGTGATTTTATTTTAATCTTTCCAACCAGGCGAAGTACTATTTTAAGACACCACTGATCTAGACAAGAGGCGCAACATTCAGATAAATTCACAATTCAGGGTAGAAGTTAACTGGACGGATTTAGCTATGTAACAACCCTTTTCCATCTAGCTAGTTGGTCATCTACATGTTGCTAGCTATACATAGTGTTATATGTCCGCCATATTGAGGTATCTAGCTATGAGTTAAATAGATAGGTGTAAGCGATTATGGTAATTCCAAATGCCCTTAACTAGGTATCTTCGCTAGACAGACAAAGAGAGAGGGAGGAGTAAGAAAGTGAGAAAGAAAGGATGCAAGTGAAAGGGAGAGAGTTGGGAAGAGAGTGGAAGACAGATGGAGAGAGAGAAACAGAGAGACGAAGACATCAGTGCAAATGTACTTAGTCTTAGGGAGTAAGAAAGTGAGAATGAAAGGATGAAAGTGAGATGGAGAGAGATGGGAAGAGAGTGGAAGACAGATGGAGAGAGAGAAACAGACAGCAGTGCAAATGTACTTAGTCTTGGGTATTTCAACAGCTCTTCTCTTCCAACTTGTTAGGCAATCATATGTACCTACGGGGGAAGAATGCCCAGCCACACAGCAGGGTGATTTTTACAAAGAAGGAGAAGGAGGCCATGCTGACCGAGATGCATGCTGGCCATTTCGGAGTGAAGGGTATGATTGCCAAAATTAACCTAGGCTTTGTCTGATGGGGCATTGTCAATGAAGTGGACAGCTGGGCAAGTGAAATAACAGACACAGGTAAGAATAATGTAATCTTCTCTCTAACACTTTAAATGTTAGGGATGGACCTCATCGGACCCTTCACGAAATCCAGGAATGGCAACAGCTAGTGTCACCAATGTGTTTTCTTTTTTTACATGGTACATAATCAGAAATATTTCAATAGATATCGCTTTCCTACCCCTCATCCAGGTCTGGTGAATCGACCAACCACAGCCCCAAGACTGCCATGGGCAAGTCCCTTGATGAGTACCAGGAAGGGTGGGAGAACAACCTGATGGTAATTCTCTTTGCAGACAACAGCAGCATTACAGGCCTTCGCCGAGTACAAACGGGAGCTGCAGCTGTTGACAGAGGTAAACAATGTAATTGTATATAAAATTATTGCATATAATGTAATCTTTCAAATTTGTGATTGACTTAGTGTTGTTGTTTGTCTATTGCTAGTTTTGTATAATGTACAATAAGATCAGTGAAACCCCACCTAATGTGGTGGAAGTTGTTGAACCAGATCAGAACTCATTCGAGGACCACCTTCAGGCATGGACTGAGGTTTTTGACCAGATGAAAATGATTCTCCAATGTTAATTTAATTTATGGCCCTCCAAGAGATATGTAAGAAATGTATTTGTAACATGAAATATAATTGCATTTTTTCCTGTTATCAATCAAGGTGAGACTGAACATTGACAAAACGCAGGAGAAACAGAAGGGGACCAAGGTATGGCAACTGCTTGATCGCCGATTCAAGGCACTACAGAGGGTAGTGCGTACGGCCCAGTACATCAATGGGGCCAAGCTTCCTGCCATCAAGGACCTCTATACCAGGCGGTGTCAGAGGAAGGCCCTAAAAATTGTCAAATGGTACCGGAGCGCCAAGTCTATGTCCAAGAGGCTTCTAAACAGCCTCTAACCCCAAGCCATAAGACTCCTGAACATCTAATCAAATAGCTACCCAGACTATATGCATTGCCCCCCCTCTTTTACACTGCTGCTACTCTGGTTTTATCTATGCAGAGACACTTAACTTCTTGGATATAGGGGGCACTCTTTTAATTTATGGATAAAAAAATGTGCCCGTTGTAAGCGCAATATTTTGTCATGAAAAGATGCTTGACTATGCATATAATTGACAGCTTTGGAAAGAAAACACTCGGATGTTTCCAAAACTGCAAAGATATTATCTGTGAGTGCCACAGAACTCATGCTACAGGCGAAACCAAGATGAAACTTCAAACAGGAAATGAGCAGAATTTTTGACACTCTGTTTTCCATTGTCTCCTTATATGGCTGTGAATGCGCCAGGACTGAGCCTGCCCTTTCTGTCGTTTCTCCAAGGTGTCTGCAGCATTGTGACGTATTTGTAGGCATATCATTGGAAGATTGGCCATAAGAGACTACATTTACCAGGGGTCCGCCCGGTGTCCTTTGTCTAAATTGGTGCGTAATCTACAAGCTGCACGCAGTCATCCAGTGATTGAGAGGAGAGAGGAGGCTTCCACGACCGATATATCATGAAGAGATATGTGAAAAACACCTTGAGGATTGATTCTAAACAACGTTTACCATGTTTCAGTCGATATTATGGAATTAATTTGGAAAAAAGTTTGGCGTTTTGATGACTGAATTTTCTTCTTTTTTGGTAGCCAAACGTGACGCACCAAACGGAGCGATTTCTCCTAAACAAATAAATCTTTCAGGAAAAACTGAGCATTTGCTATCTAACAGAGTCTCCTCATTGAAAACATCCGAAGTTCTTCAAAGGTAAATGATTTATTTGAATGCTTTTCTGGTTTTTGTGAAAATGTTGCCTGCTGATGCTAATGCTAAATGCTACGCTAGCTACGCTAGCTGTTACACAAGCATATTTTGAAAATCTGAGATGACAGTGTTGTTAACAAAAGGATAAGCTTGAGAGCTAGCATATTAATTTCATTTCATTTGCGATTTTCATGAATAGTTAACGTTGTGTTATGCTAATGAGCTGCGGGGATAATTACACACCTGGATACATTTTTTTTTACGTAGCTAAACGTGATGAACAAAACAGAGCGATTTGTCCTAAACAAATAATCTTTTTGGAAAAACTGAACATTGAGAGCCAGCATATTAATTTCATTTCATTTGCGATTTTCATGAATAGTTAACTTCTTGCGTCGAGCCATCCCGGATCCGGGATCGTGAATACAGCCTCAAGCTCATTACCATAACGCAACGTTAACTATTCATGAAAAGAGCATTGAAGATGGGTCGTGGCTGGGTCTTCCAGCATGACAATGACTCGAAACACACAGCCAGGGCAACTAAGGAGTGGCTCCGCAAGAAGCATCTCAAGGTCCTGGAGTGGCCTAGCCAGTCTCCAGACCTGAACCCAATAGAACATCTTTGGAGGGAGCTGAAAGTTCGTATTGCCCAGCGACAGCCCCGAAACCTGAAGGATCTGGAGAAGGTCTGTATGGAGGAGTGGGTCAAAATCCCTGCTGCAGTGTGTGCAAACCTGGTCAAGAACTACAGGAAACGTATGATCTATGTAATTGCAAACAAAGGTTTCTGTACCAAATATTAAGTTCTGCTTTTCTGATGTATCAAATACTTATGTCATGCAATAAAATGCAAATTAATTCATTACAAATCATACAATGTGATTTTCTGGATTATTTTTTTTCCACTGTTGAAGTGTACCTATGATTACAATTACAGACCTCTACATGCTTTGTAAGTAGGAAAACCTGCAAAATTGGGAGTGTATCAAATACTTGTTCTCCCCACTGTATATTTTTTTGGTATTTTTCTTACAACTGCATTGTTGGTTAGGGCTTGTAAGTAAGCATTTCACTGTAAGGTGCATGTGACAAATATTTTACTTGAAGTGCTACAATATCCAGGTAATTACTTGGTTTGGAAGAAAGACGAAAGGAAGGCGAGACCTGGGACACCTTGCTGCTCTTTCACTCCTAGCTGTGGTCACCATCTGTTAACGTCACACATCTGTTAACGTCACACCCTGATCTGTTTCACCGGTCTTTGTGGTCGTTTCCACCCCCTTCCAGGTGTCACCCATCTTCCCGGCGTCGACAGAGATGCCCGCCCTCGCTTTGTGTTCTTAGAAAACTAATGCAGTATTTTTTTTTATGTATTATTTCTTACACTGTTACCTCAGGAAATCTTAAGTCTTATTACATACAGCCGGGAGGAAATATTGGATATAAGAGCAACGTCAATTTACCAACATTACGACCAGGAATGAGACTTTCCCGAAGCAGATCCTCTGTTTGGTCCACCACCCAGGACAATGGATCGGATCCCAGCAGGCGGCCCAAAACAACAGAGCCGCAGAAGGGGCAGACGGAGCGGTCTTCTGGTCAGGCTCCATAGACGGGCACATCGCCCACCGCTCCTGAGTATACTACTAGACAACTTCCAGTTTCTTGACATCAAGGTAGACGAAATCCGAGCAAGGGTTTCCTTCCAGAGAGACATCAGAGATTGTAACATTCTTTGTTTCACGGAAACATGGCTCACTCGGGACACGTTATCAGAGTCGGTACAGCCACCTGGTTTCTTCATGCATTGCGCCGACAGAAACAAACATCTCTCTAGTAAGAAGGAGGGAGGGGGTGTATGCCTTATGATTAGATTAACGAGTCGTGGTGTGATCATAACAACATATAGGAACTCAAGTCCTTTTGTTCACCTGACCTCAATTTCCTTACAATCAAATGCAGTCTGCATTATTTACCAAGGGAATTATCTTCAATTATAATTACAGCCCTCAGAAATCTGGATACCCATTGAAAAGAGAGTGACCTCAAAAAAAAAAATCTGAATGGTTTGTCCTCGGGTTTCGCCTGCTAAGTTCTCTTATACTCACAGACATGATTCAAACTGTTTTAGAAACTTCAGAGTGTTTTCTATCCCAATCTACAGATAATATGCATATCTTATCTTCTGGGGATGAGTAGCAGGCAGTTGAATTTGGGCATGCATTTCATCCGGACGTGAAAATACTGCCCCATCACCAAGATGTTAACAAGGCTAATCTGACAACAAGGCTCCCTAAATTTCATCATCATATCGAATGCGCGACCCGGGCTGGGAAAATTCTGGATCATTGTTACTCGAACTTCAGCGATGCATATAAAGCCATCCCTCATCATACTTTCGGCAAATCTGACCAGGACTCCATTTTATTGCTCCCAGCCTATAGACAGACACTAAAACATGAAATGCCCATGCTCAGATCTGTTCAACGCTGGTCCGACCAATCTGATTCCACCCTTCAAGATTGCTTCGGTCACGTGGACTGGGATATGTTCCGGAAAGCGTTGAACAACAACATTGATGTTTACGCTGATTTGATGAGCGAGAATATTAGCAAGTGCATTGGTGGCTGTTCCCACATGCTTCAAGATGGCCACCATTGTTCCTGTTCCAAAAGAAAGCTAAGGTAACTGAGCTAAACGACTAACTCACTTCCGTCATCATGAAGTGCTTTTGATCATACCACTTCCACCCTACCTGACACCCTAGACCCACTCCAATTTTCTTACTGCTCCAATAGGTCCACAGATGACACAATCACACTGCCCTAACCCATCTGGACAAGAGGAATACCTATGTAAGAATGCTGTTCATCGCCCTGTGCAATTGGGTCCTGGACTTTCTGATGGGCCGCCACCAGGTGGTGAGGGTAGGAAACAACATCTCCACCCCGCTGATCCTCAACACTGGGGCCCCACAAGTGTGCGTTCTCAGCCCACTCATCTACTCCCTTTTCACCCATGACTGCAATGGCCATGCATGCCTCCAACTCAATCATCAAGTTTGCAGATGACACTACAGTGGTAGGCTTAATTACCAACAATGACGAGACGGACTACAGGGAGGAGGTGAGGGCTCTCGGGGGGTTGGTGTCAGGAAAACAACCTCACACTCAACGTCAACAAAAGAAAGGAGATGATCGTGGACTTCAGGAAACAGCATAGGGAGCAACCCCCTATCCACATCGACGGGACAGTAGTGGAGAAGGCGGAAAGTTTTGAGTTCCTCGGCGTACACATCACAGACAAACTGAAATGGTCCACCCACACAGACAGCATGGTGAAGAAGGCGCAACACTAGAAGCACAAGCATTTCACTACACTCACATTAACATCTGCTAACCATGTGTATGTAACCAATAAAATTTGATTTGTCCCCGGTGTACTTATACCTATGTTCTGTTTGTCTGTTGCCAGTTCGTTTTGTTTTTGTCAAGCCTACCATTGTTTTTTCCCGTGCTCCTGTCTGTCTCTAGTTCCTGTTTTCTAGCTTTCCCAGTTTTGACCATTCTGCTTGCCCTGACCCTGAGTATTCCTGTCGTCTGTACCTTTTGGACTCTTCTCTGGACGACTGACCTCTGCCTGCCCTTGACATTGCGTTTGCCTGCCGCCCTGTTTGATTAATACACTTTTGTTACTTCGAAACTGTCTGCATCTGGGTCTTCTCCTGAGCCTTGATAATATGAACCTGCCATAATGGACCCAGCAAACGCAGACAAGCTCAGCAACGACGTCTCCTCTCAAGGAGCCAATATTGGAAGGCACGAGAGTTTACTTCATGGTCTTATGGAAGGGTTCCAGACCTTTGCTGAACGCCATGACGCCAAGAGAGACTGCCCGGAAGTTACTCCAGCTTCGGCAAGACTCCCGCAGTGTGGCAGACTATACGGTGGATTTACACACATTGGCAGCTAAGAGTGCCTGGAACCCGGAATCGCTGTTTGTCACTTTCCTGCATGGAGTATCGGAGGAGGTTGAGGACAAACTAGCAGTCCGGGAACTACCGACAGATCTCGACTCGCTCATTGCCTTGACCATCCGGATCGATGGGCGGCTACGGAAATGTAGGAAAGAGAGGTCAGAATCCACCTCGCCTCTGAGGCATCCCGGAAGTCCCGGAAGTCTTCGTTGCCGAGAGGACCTGAGGCTACCAGAGTTCCCTCGAATGTCCCAAAAGTCTGCCGATTCACCTCTTCCTCAGCCAATGCAACTAGGCAAAGCTAGGCTGTCCCCAGCCGAACGTGCCGGCTTCACACGTAGAGTTGCCCTTATTGCGGGACTTCCAGTAATTATGTGTCCTCCTGTCCACTAAAAGTCTCCCACAATACCACTCCCATCAACCTATGAGTGTTAGGGAACAACAGCGAGGCTATCCAATTCATGCTGATTAAATCCTCAGGTTCCCGTGGAAAATGGAATTCTCTTGGCTGCCACGCCCGTTCTGCAACGCCCATTGCCTGAAGTCAGCGCAGCCTTCCCCGGGACATCTTCCAACAGGCTCGGAAGTTGCCCCGGACGCCTCCGCTATTCCCGCGGAGTACCAGGACCTACGGAAGGTTTTCAGTTAGGCCACTTCACTTCCTCCTCACTGACCCTATGACTGCGGGATTGACCTTCTCTCAGGCACCACACTGCCCTGGGGACGACTGTACACTCTGGGTCCAGAGACCAAGGCTATGGAGACCGACATCGAGGATTCCCTAGTTACAGGGTATATCCATCCTTCCGCCTCCCCCGCCCATGCATCGACTACCGGGGCCTCAATGACATTCCGGGACCCCATCTACCGCTTCACCACAGTTCCCACATTGCTTCATCCTGACCCCCTGTCCCGTCAGTTCGTGGTGGAGGCTGATGCTTCGAATTTCGGAGTGGGGGCTGTCCTGCCCTGGACCTCAAGCTACATCCCAGTGCCTTCTTCTACCATTGCCTCAACGCCACGGAGTGGAATTACATTGTGGGGAATCGTGAGCTTCTCGCGGTGAAGAAGGCCTTAGAGGAGTGGAGACACCAGTTGGAGGGGGCGGACAGATCAAAAGAACACGGAATATCTCCGCATCTCAATTACAGGCAAGCTAGGTGGGTTTAACTTCTCCCTCTCCTACTGACCGAGATCCAAGAATATCAAGCCAGAAGCGCTGTCACGCCGCTATGGCCTCGGATGTCTCTGCGTTCATCGCCACCTGCACAGTCTGTGCGCAGCAGAACAAGACTCATCGGCAAGCTCCGGCTGGTCTCCTTCAACCACTGCCTGTCCCTCACCATCCCTGGTCTCACATATCCCTGGACTTCGTCACAGGTCTTTGATAAGAGAATTATGTTCTCCAGGTACATCACCCAATTTAATTATATTGCTCTCAGTCTGCAAACCAGAATTTGTAAGATCCTGGTCGAATGAAACAGACGGAGGCCCAGCTAAATAGTCAAAAAGGTTTATTCACGGAATGTTCTAAAGTCAAGAATACAAAACAATTAATTTTATACTGACTTCTCATGCCCACACATTCACACAGCCATACGCACGCGCACACACGCGCACGCACACGCACACACACACACACACACACACACACACACACACACACACACACACACACAGTCTGTCTCACTACCCAGCCGACAGAGATAGGGGCCTTGTACTTGAGACGTACTCCCCGTTCCCAAATCTCTAGTTAGGTTGGCACCAACCTCAGACAGACAGTCTGTGTTTAAAATATCATAAAGACATATTGTTTTACCCTAATTCTGACTAGGACTACACATTTATTGATTTATACATTGTAATGAATTCCATACAATTATATGTTTCAGGGCGGAATAATCTAACCATTCAATTAACAGACAATTCTCACCTATCAGTCTTCCCCCTTCTGTTGGCAACACCGTCATCCTGACAGTAGTGGACCGTGCATGGGCCGCAGAGAGGGGAGAGGTCAAGGTATCATCATGTGTAAACATATCTTTTGCTCCACTGTGTCTGTGTGCCAGTCACTCCCTACTTTTCCCATTGGGGAAAGGAGGATGGCAGTGTCTGGAATCATTCTATGCTCTCGGAGTTTGTCCAGGATTGGTTGTATTTAGAATTGGTTGTATCTAAATGACAATTTGATATATGCCTGTTGATATGGAGGATTGGTTTATGGTTCTAGGGTTTGAGTAAGGAGACAAAGCTGAACGATTTATTATGTCTATGCTGTCTGACTATGTGTGTTCTTTGCTATTAAAGGAACTCAGCTGCAATGTGTAGGGGGCTCTCAGAGAATTCATTGAGAGTCACAGGGTTGTGATAGAGCTCATATAATTAAAGATGGACTTTGATAACTAACTCTGACTTGTGTGTGGTTTGCGCTCATGATTTGGTAAATAGAGGAAATTTCCACGACACTACTTCCAGAGTGGTTGCGCATTCCACATACACTGCTCAAAAAAATAAAGGGAACACTAAAATAACACATCCTAGATCTGAATGAATGAAATATTCTTATTAAATACTAAATTACTAAATGTAATACTATATTAAATTCTTTACATAGTTGAATGTGCTGACAAAAGAAATCACAAAAAGTATCAATGGAAATCAAATTTATCAACCCATGGAGGTCTGGATTTGGAGTCACACTCAAAATTAAAGTGGAAAACCACACTACAGGCTGATCCAACTTTGATGTAATGTCCTTAAAACAAGTCAAAATGAGGCTCAGTAGTGTGTGTGGCTTCCACGTGCCTGTATGACCTCCCTACAACACCTGGGCATGCTCCTGATGAGGTGGCGGATGGTCTCCTGAGGGATCTCCTCCCAGACCTGGACTAGAGCATCCGCCAACTCCTGGACAGTCTGTGGTGCAACGTAGCGTTGGTGGATGGAGCGAGACATGATGTCCCAGATGTGCTCAATTGGATTCAGGTCTGGGGAACGGGCGGGCGAGTCGATAGCATCAATGCCTTCCTCTTGCAGGAACTGCTGACACACTCCAGCCACATGAGGTCTAGCATTGTCTTGCATTAGGAGGAACCCAGGGCCAACCGCACCAGCATATGGTCTCACAAGGGGTCTGAGGATCTCATCTCGGTACCTAATGGCAGTCAGGCTACCTCTGGCGAGCACATGGAGGGCTGTGCGGCCCCCCAAAGAAATGCCACCCCATACCATGACTGACCCACCGCCAACCCGGTCATGCTGGAGGATGTTGCAGGCAGCAGAACGTTCTCCACGGCGTCTCCAGACTCTGTCACGTCAATGAGCACAGGGCGCCAGTGGCGAATTTGCCAATCTTGGTCTTCTCTGGCAAATGCCAAACATCCTGCACGGTGTTGGGCTGTAAGCACAACCCCCACCTGTGGACGTCGGGCCCTCATTACCACCCTCATTGAGTCTGTTTCAGACACATGCACATTTGTGGCCTGCTGTCGGTCATTTTGCAGGGCTCTGGCAGTGCTCATCCTTGCACAAAGGCGGAGGTAGCGGTCCTGCTGCTGGGTTGTTGCCCTCCTACGGCCTCCTCCACGTCTCCTGATGTACTGGCCTGTCTTCTGGTTGCACCTCCATGCTCTGGACACTACGCTGACAGACACAGCAAACCTTCTTGCCACAGCTCACATTGATGTGCCACTACCTGAGCCACTTGTGTGGGTTGTAGACTCTGTCTCATGCTACCACTAGAGTGAAAGCACCGACAGCATTCAAAAGTGACCAAAACATCAGCCAGGAAGCATAGGAACTGAGAAGTGGTCTGTGGTCACCACCTGCAGAACCAGGTGGTGACTCCACTCATACATTGTCAGAGCTATCTAGTCCTCTATACAGTATATTTAAAAAAAAGTGTATTTTCCTTCCAGCTATCAAGTGTTTCCCAGTCGTCTTTGCTTTTTTTGCGCAAAGGGTTAACAGCAGTAATATATATCCATTATCTATAAGTAATTTACGAATGTACTGATGGTTTAGCTGTGATACTCGTCAATTTAGTTCAATTTGTGGTTTTCCAAGAGCACGGAGCACTTTATATAATGCTAATTTTCAATCAGATATCAAGTAAACACCAGTGGATATAGTACTGAGAATGTCATCTTTATGTGTTGCACATTATTCAGTATTACAGAGAGTATCATCTCAGAGTTTTGTTTATTGTAAATCTAAAACATCAGAGTAGAACTTTATTTTTCTCAAATTTCTAATGAAATATCAGGTAAATAGCACTGGAAATATTACAGTAAAATAACCTGCTACTCTAAAGTTGTAGATTTAGAGAGAGCAGCAGAAACTCTGAGATTATCATCTCTATGACATTCACTCAGAGGAATTTTCCAAAAGAATGGGATGATGCAGGGATATTAGGACTGGAGCACCAGTCTATCAAAAGGAAGGAGAATCATTGACACAGAAAGAGGAGAGCCCTATTATGGCACTGCGAGACAAAAAATGTGGGAGAAACTAATGAACGCCATAAAAAGGGAGAAGACAGAAATAAGGAGTGGCGTATGGAAAGTCAGATATGATGGAATTACACTTCTGTCGAGGCCAAAACATTTCACCTTTCACATTTCAACTTTGTTTACCTTTCCCTGAGTACATGCAATCCTGTCTCTGAGCTGCACGAGGAGATAGTTGTGAGGTGAAGCAGTTAAAGAGGGGCATGTCGATCATTCCTTCCCATGGTCAAGGCCTAGTGAGCTGTAAACATCCAATGTGTTGTGGATGAGTGCCTCTTGACTGAACAGCACAGGTCACAAGGCAATAGCTGTACAATTCCAAACGACAGATACCGCAAGTGCCCTTGGCTTCCAATTTGTCCAACCTCTTTCCCTTTTCGTGTCTGTATTTCTGTTCTGGGATGATTTCACTGGTCTAACATATGAACTGATCAAGAATAACAGTTGTACGTGCACCTGATTTGTTGTAGTGTTATTTTTTATCATGATTCTGAGTGGAACCTAAGATCTTGGAGGAGCTGGTGTGTGAGGCTAAGGACGGCTCTTCTCTTCATTGGCTAAAAGCTATCATGTACAGAAAAAACGTTTCTGTCTGTCTCTAGGACAAGGCCAGACCATTGATGAAAACCCACCAGAGAATACCATCAAGACTGCATACCAGAGCAAAGTAAAATCCAACAATCACTCCAGTAATGTTTGAAAGTGGACAATGCTCCTCTCCACTATGTTTGAAGCATTGTTATCCCTGGTCAGCTGGAGCAACTCTCCACAGCCTCACCTTGGATGTGTTAATATATTTTCAGATATTGATATCGTTCGAGAACAAGGACAGATATAAGCCTATGGAAGCTGCACAAACCCTCACAAAACCATTGCACACACCACCTAGAAAAAGTGACATACTTAAACATACTTAAAGTTTTCATATTTAAAGAAGTTTGAAGTTAGAGCTATTAACATCAATCCAAAAAGAACAATAATACATACTGTATGTGGTGGTTCTTGCGACTAGGTGGCACTATTAAAAATGTTGGATGAAAAACGTTCATTTTAAACAAGATATTTTGTCACTATGCATATAATTGACAGCTTTGAAAATAAAACACTCTGCTGTTTCCAAAACTGCAAAGATATTGTCTGTGAGTGCCACAGAACTGATGTTACAGGCGAAACCCAGATAAAAATCCAACCAGGAAGTGCCACATTTTTTTAAACCGCCTCATGCCAATGACTCCTTATATGGCTGTGAATTAGCTTACGTTTTCCACATATTCCCCAAGGTGTCTATAGCATTGTGACATATTTTTTAGGCATTTCCATTGAAGAATGGCTGTAAGGGACCATATATAGCATGTGGTCACATGGTGTCTCCCGCAGAAAATCTTGCGTAAAATACTGAGGTAGCCATTTTTCCAATCGCTTCTTATGAGAAACCAATTGCCTCGACGGATATATTATCGAATATATATGTTAAAAACACCTTGAGGATGGATCCTAAACAACGTTTGCCGTGTTTCTGTCGATATTATGGAGCAAATTTTGAAAAAAGTTTGCCATTATAGTTGTAGCATTTTCCGGTCGATTTCTCAGCCATGCATGATGAAGAAACGGGAGCTATTTCGCCTACAAAAATAATATTTTTGGAATAAAGGAACATTTGCTATCTAACTGGGAGTCTCCTGAGTGAAAGCATCTGAAGTTCTTCAAAAGGTAAATGATTTAATTTGGTTGCTTTTCTTATTTTCGTGAAAATGTTGCCTGCTGCCAGCAGAGCCTAGTATAGCATTATGCCATGATAAACTTACACAAATGCTTGTCTAGCATTGGCTGTAACGCATATTTTGAAAATCTGAGATGACAGGGTTGTTAACAAAAGGCTAAGCTTGTGTTTGAATATATTTATTTCATTTGCGATTTTCATGAATAGGAAAAGTTTCTAGGGGTATTTATGTCCGCTGCGTTATGCTAATGCGTTTGAGGCTATGATTACGCTCCCGGATACGGGATTGCTCGTCGCAAGAGGTTTTAACTCAGTACTACGAGTTTACCACTATGGTAAAGTATACTAGCAGTGCCTATAGAAAGTATACACCCCCTTAAACTTTTTTCACATTTTGTTGTGTTACAAAATTGGATTGCAGAAGATGTTATTGTATTTTTTTGTCATTGATCTACACAAAAGGAATACACTTTCCGGAATAAATGCAAAGCCTTATGTTTGGGCAAATCCAACTCAACACATCACTGAGCAACTGCCTCCTTGTTTTCAAGCACGTGGTGCTGCGTCATGGTACGGATATGCTTTTTTCAGGACGAAAAGAAAAGGGACGGTTCTAAGCACAGGTAAAATCCTTGAGGAAAATCTGCTTCAGTCTGCTTTAAACCAGACTGGGAGAGGAATTCACCTTTTAGCAGGACAATAACTTACAACACAAAGCCACATCTACACGAGTTGCTTACCAAGAAGACTTTGAATGTTCCTGAGTGGCCAAGTTACAGTTTTGACATAAATCTGCTTGAAAATCTATGGCAAGACTTGAAAACTTCTGTCTAGCCATGACCCCAAAAACCTTGACAGAGCTTGAAGAATTTTGAAAACAATAATGGACAAATATTGCACAGTACAGGTGTGCAAAGCTATGAGACTTACCCAAGAAGACTCACAGCTGTACTCAGAGTTCCTAACATGTATTGACTCAGGTGGGTGAATACTTCTCTAATCATGGTATTAGTGTTTTATTTTTAATTCATCTTTAAAAATGTTCTTCCACTTTGACAAAAGAATGTCAATTAAATCTATTTGTAATCCCACTTTGTAACACAATAGAATGTGAAGAAATCCAAAGGGTGTGAAGACTTTCTTTTGGCACTGTATATGTCGGCAAGTGCTCAGTATTACGCCCCCTATTGTAAAGTCTTACTGAAAGCTTTCAGCCAGATCAAATACTTGCCCAGGCTGTGAAGTGCCTTTCAGTTTTGCATCCACAGCACATCTGTCATGTGTGTTGTGACAGCTGAGGGTGATATTGTCTGATATCCAGATGGATCTTCACTGTAGCGATTGGCAGCGCAGTGAGGTTGTTGAGCCATTACTCTGTGTATCGAAGTGTAACTAGTTACTACAGGAGAGTGCACAAATTGATCAATCTCTCACTCTGTGTTTGACAAGGTCAAGTCCAATAATTGGAGTACTCAGACACAACCCCCATCGAGATCCACACTATAACAATGTAAATTCTTTGCCCCTGTTGCCCGACTATTTCTGAGCAATGAACTGACAGTGTGTTAGGAAGTTCCAAGGTCATGACCGGCCAAACGAAATATTACACAATGCTCCGAATTTGAATAATTCAGTATGTTGAGACGGGTCATTACAATGGATGTGAATATATTTCCTGTCTAAATTTACTGACAGACACCCAGTAATAAATTATGCAGTGATTACTTGCTGCATTGCTTTTGCTGACAAGTATTGCACATTGCTAATACTGTAGACTCTATAAGCTCCATATTTACCTAGCTTTTCAACTAGGCCAGCCACACTTTGCCTTCGACAGCTTTGCACACTCTCTCCACCAGCTTTGTATGGGAGTAACCTGGAATGCATTTCAAACAAGGTGAGCCTTGTTAAAAGTTAATTTGTGGAATTTCTTCTTTGTTTTTGCTTTACGATGCCCACTAGCTTCACAAGACTCGCCTGAAGGTAATCCGGTAAGGGAAGTAAAAATGAATCGTTTTTTGGGGGACCAGGGTTAGACATTTAACCTGTGCGTTGAGAGTCGGGAAGCAAGTTCAGGGAGGGCGTGTTTTAATAAATAAACACAACATAATACAAAATAAGAACAATGCACAGACATGACAAATGAACAGAAATAATGACACCTGGGGAAGGAACCAAATGCAGGTAATCAAGGAGGTGATGGAGACCAGGTGAGTGTCATAATGCACTGTTGTTCGTAACGATGGTGACAGGTGTGTGCCATAACGAGCAGCCTGGTAACCTAGAGGCCGGAGAGGGAACACGCGTGACATAACCTTTAGTTTTTTGTTCCTGATGCTTTCCTATCAGCTCTCAAAATCATCAAAATTAATGACAGATTACTTGAGTCATCTTAGATTAATTCTGTCTGTTTTGAGGAAGTGTATACTGGCTATGAGGTCTCAATATGGACAAACAGTTATATTGCAGCTTTTATCTAGTTTTTAGAGCAAAGGTATTTTAAGGGAGTAGGCGAGCACACTCATACGGTTTGCCTAGCCGAATGCCAGCCAAACCGAATCATGCTGACACCTTTAAACTCATTAATACAATTCTTAACAGCACAGTCGGTGGAGCTTTCTGTTTTTCAAATGTGCACAGTATTTCATTAGCAGTTTTTTAAAGTTCAGTTTTGAATAATTTGAACATTTATTTATCCAAATTGACTGTTGTTCAATTTGAGAACGTTTATATCCTTTGATGCTGAACATTTTTAGTTCTCTCAGGCTCAGAGTATACTATGCCCAGAGTATACTTTTCATGGCTGACTTGATTTGGCATCGTGACACTATACCCAAGTGACATTGTTGACTTTTTTTTCTGCGTGGAAAGGTTTTCCTGTAGCGTAGAGTGGCAACATTGACTGTCTGCTTGAATCGTCAACTTGGCACTTCAGTGAATAACATCTTCTAAGCCACTGTAGAGGCAAATAGTTACTTCCCCTTAATCAGATTATACATGCTTTAATCCTTTTATTTATTCTCCAAGGCAGATGCAATTTTATGGTGGTGAGGATCGATCCTTAAGGCATTGCGACTTAGTGCTGATATCTGGCTCGAAAGTTACTTTCCTTATTGATACATTTTTTACTAGGTCAAAACTTTGAGATGATTAATTATTTATTCATCCCCCATTCTCTCTACTCCCTTGTCTCTCACAGTGATTTCTATTTCACCTTTGAATAGACATGAAATACATTTTTGACATGATATAGAAGATATTGATTTTGCATTATTGGTTAAGCTGCTTTTCTTACTCGGCCATGACAGACAATTCCTTCTGAAATGCACTATTAAATATCGTATGAATGATATGACCAATCCCTCTGGGCCCCACTTTGGAAAGATGTTAAAGCATTGAGTCATTCATATGCAACTGTGATACAGTGTGTAATGAAAGCAGACAGTTTGTTGGAAAATGCTATTGCCAATACTGTTGTCATGCCATTGTTTCCAGTACAATGGAACCAATGGAACCAATGGAATAGTCCTTAAAGTGGAAACTCTGCAATAGGATACTAATACCAGAAAGTGTTCTTGATTGATTGGCACTTTTAAAATGTTATTTTTAAACAACCATAATGTTGACCCTATCACTTTAAATGGTTCTTTATTAATTGGCCATTTTAAATGGTCCCATATGTAGACTTTTAAATTGTTAACAGCGTGGGTTTTTAAAATACTGTGGATTTGATTGTTAACACTGGGTGTGATTGGAAAGGTGTGGGTATGCAGCAAATGGATAAAAAAATGGACAAACAGGGATGAACTACTTGGTCTGGTCCAATAAGAAACACTATTTTATTTTAAAACATTTTGCTACAATGATGTGCCCTACTGAACAAGACCCAGACAAAAGTGAATATGTGATGTGTTCTGTAGGAACCAAATTATTTAATATGAACTACTCTATTCTTTCACACTAAAGACTGACATTATATTAATCCTGATCAAGTATACTTGAAGTTTATCAATCCCAATGTTGCACATTGTAGGTTGCAAGTAACACTAATTGTAACAATGGGATGACATACTAAATACTGGTGCTCACTATCTAGATACTGTAATTACATGGTAGACATGAAAGCGTTGAGGACAGAGAGAGGATTAAAAATATGCATCTTGTTACTCACGGAGACCTTAAGGAAAATGGGGAACTTGTGCTTTTCAAAATACCATATTTAGGCTGAAAATGTATTTCCTATCACACAACCACATTCTTGCTTTTACCATTGCCAGTGGAAAAAGTATAATTTTAGGATGTACTATACAATAAAATCAAGATAGTATCAATCTACACATTGGTTATACTTTTCAGTTGTCTTGATCTGTAGATCAGGTAAAGATCATGTGTCCTTCTACAGGTAGAAATGCCAAATATCTTCTTTCCCTTCAGATATGGGTTATTTTATAGAAGTGGTGCAAACTAGGAGTAGGAAGAAAATTCATTTTTATCATCCTATTTTTCCCCAAATTTCCAAACATGTCTTCCAATATATATACAGTATGTCAGGTAGGCCACTTGCATTGCATATTTGAAATATTTACCTGAATTACTTACCACCCCACTAATTGTGTCACTACCAAAAAAGTGATTAAGTTGAAATAAAGGGATAATGATGCACAGTTGTGGTCATTTTGAATAACCTTCTATTAAATATTTAGTTAAAGTTTTTTTTGCACAACGAATTAACAAAATAGTAAAAACATTATTTTTCACCTGATTTTCAAAACCTTTAAACTTAATTGCGAGAAATATCATGTTAATTGTATGAATCTGAAACTTGTTGATTGATTGAATTACTTATGCATCTAATTAATGGGACTCCCAAAATCTTTCTCAGATTATTGCCAATCCCACAAGGTATGACTCCAAACACCCAGAAAGGCTACTCTCCTCGATGTTATCCTTACAAATAATCCTGAAAAGGTATCAGTTTGGTGTTTTCTGTAATGACCTTAGTGATCACTGATTTACAGCCTGTGTTCGTAATGGCTGCTCAGTGAATCGACCTGTCCTGATTTGTCACAGATTCTTGCTAAAAAAACTTTAATTAATGAGCAAGCCTTCCTTCATGAACTGGCCTCTGTAAAATGGTATAGAATCTGCTTGATCCCCTCTGTCGAAGACACTTGGACCTTCTGTTTTGATATTTTCAGTGGTATTGTTAACAAACACGCCCCCATAAAGACATTTTTAAATTTGATTCTAAACAATATTGTGCTGCTATTTTTATTGACTTGGCCAAAGCTTTTGATACGGTAGACCATTCCATTCTTGTAGGCCGGCTAAGGAGTATTGATGTCTCTGAGGGGTCTTTGGCCTGGTTTGCTACGACCTCTCTCAAAGAGTGCAGTGTATAAAGTCAGAACATCTGCTGTCTCAGCCACTGCCTGTCACCAAGGGAGTACACCAAGGCTCGATCCTAAGCCCCACACTCTTCTCAATTTACATCAACAACATAGCTCAGGCTGTAGGAAGCTCTCTTATCCATTTATATGCAGATGATACAGTCTTATACTCAGCTGACCCCTCCCTGGATTTTGTGTTAAAGGTTTCTTAGTGTCCAACAAGCTTCCTCTACCCTTAACCTTGTTCTGAACACCTCCAAAACAGTAATGTGGTATGGTTAGAAGAATCCCCCTCTTCCCACAAGTGTTATTACTATCTCTGAGGGATTAGAGCTTGAGATAGTCACCTCATACAACTACTTGTGAGTATGGCTAGACGTTGCACTGTCCTTCTCTCAGCACATATCAAAGCTTCAGGCTAAATTTAAATCGAGACTTGTTTTCCTCTATTGTAATTGCTTCTATTTCATGTTTTGTGCTGCTACCATGTTGTGTTGCTACCATTCTGTTGTGTCATGTGTTGCTGCCTTGCTATGTTGTTGTCTTAGGTCTCTTTATGTAGTGTTGTGTTGTGTTGTCTCTTGTTGTGATGTGTGTTTTGTCCTATATTTATATTGTATTTATTTGTAATTTTTAATCCCAGGCCCCCGTCCCCGCAGGAGACCATCATTGTAAATAAGAATTTGTTCTTAACTGGCTTGCCTAGTGTAGTAACCTGGTATATTTATGTTTACCAATAGATGGCAGTATTGACTCAAGACGGGGGATTGCTTTCCGCTATCCATAGCTATTTCCAATGTCTGCCTATATAACTATAATTAAGAAAGCTTCAGGTAGTTTAACCAGTTGGATTTAGGGGGCGCCATTTTAATTTTTGGATGAAAAACGTTCCCGTTTTAAATAAGATATTTTGTCACGAAAAGATGCTCGACTATGCATATGATTGACAGCTTTGGAAAGAAGACACTCTGACGTTTCCAAAACTGCAAAGATATTGTCTGTGAGTGCCACAGAACTGATGTTACAGGCGAAACCCAGATAAAAATCCAACCAGGAAGTGCCGCATTTTTTAAAACCGCCTCATGCCAATGACTCCTTATATGGCTGTGAATGAGCTACGAATGAGCTTACGTTTTCCACATTTTCCCCAAGGTGTCTACAGCATTGTGACGTCTTTTTAGGCATTTCCCTTGAAGAATGGCTGTAAGGGACCATATATGGCATGTGGTCACATGGTGTCTCCCGCAGAAAACCTTGCGTAAAATACTGAGGTAGCCATTTTTCCAATCATTTCTTATGAGAAACCAACTGCCTTGACGGATATATTATCGAATATATTTGTTAAAAACACCTTGAGGATTGATCCTAATGTCACGGGATACTAGGAGTGGTGGATTGGAATCAGGCTCAGAGAGCAGGGTTCAGTATATCGTGAATTTATTCTCCGGCAAACAAACGGTCACGCCAACACACAGGGCGCATAGAATAGACCAGCCCAAACACAGGACAAAACAGTCCAGAGAATACACACATGAAAACCACAAAAAAAAACAATCCCGCACAAAACAAGGGCGGGACAACCTACTATATATAGGGAAGCTAATTAAACTAAAATACACAAAGGTGAAACTAATAAGACAAAACCAACAGACAAACGAAAAAGGGATCGGTAGCGGCTAGTAGGACGGTGACGACGACCGCCGAGCACCGCCAGAACAGGCAGGGGAGCCAACTTCGGCAGAAGTCATGACACCTAAACAACGTTTGCCGTGTTTCTGTCGATATTATGTAGCTAATTTTGAAAAAAGTTTGGCGTTATAGTTGTAGCATTTTTCGGTCAATTCCTCAGCCAAGCATAGTGAAGAAACGGGAGCTTTTTCGCCTACAAAAATTATATTTTTGGAAAAAAAACAACATTTGCTATCTAACTGGGAGTCTCCTGAGTGAAAGCATCCGAAGTTATTCAAAAGGTAAATTATTTAATTTGGTTGCTTTTCTTATTTTTGTGAAAATGTTGCCTGCTGCCAGCAGAGCCTAGCATAGCATTATGCCATGATAAACTTACACAAATGCTTGTCTAGCGTTGGCTGTAACGCATATTTTGAAAATCTGAGATGACAGTGTTGTTAACAAAAGGCTGAGCTTGTGTTTGAATATATTTATTTCATTTCATTTGCGATTTTCATGAATAGGAAAAGTTTATAGGGGTATTTATGTCCGTTGCGTTATGCTAATGCATTTGAGGCTATGATTACGCTCCCGGACACGGGTTTGCTCATCGCAAAAGGTTAATCCAGGTGCATCAAAGAATGTAAATTTGAAGTTACAATTAAATACTAAACTGTACTTAAGTCTCATGAGTTGTAACTCTAAGAAGCCTTTAAGGACACTACATATTTGGCGATGAGGATAACTATGGAGAACTGCGTTGGATTTTTTTTGGCACGAATTTAACGGAGTGTTTGGCGTGCGACGCGGGAGGTGAGACTCAAGTGAGCGGTGGAAGATTCTGAAGGATTGATTCCCTGGATACGGGTAGGACAAATTATTGACTGTGGGAGAACGAATCGGAAAAGATGGCTTGGCAACAATGGGCTCGCTACCACCATTTGATTCTAAAAATCAGGAATGGGAGGAGTACTGTGAAATAATGGAACATTTCTTTGCTGCTAATGAAATAACTGATGCCGCCCAAACCCAGCCCAAACCCAGTGAGATAGTACAAAGATTTACGTTGGATTCACGCATAAGAAAACCTAACGAATCAGTGGGGGAATAGGTGGCAGAGTTGAGAGAACTAGCATTGGACTGTAACTATGGGAATACATTCTCACAAATGCTACGCGATCGGCTGGTGTGTGGGATTAATGATGACAGGATACAAATACGATTGTTATCGGAGCCTAATCTCACATTTGAGAATGCACTCAAACTGGCCCAGGCCATGGAGTCCGCAAATAGAAATGCACTGGAATTGCAGGCAAGGGGCGCAACTGCGTGCCATACAGTAAAAGAGAGCAGCTCTGAGTGCATTGAATTTCAAAGAACGGAAAGCCAATAGAGACTGTTATCGTTGCAAAGGCAAACACACAGCGTTTGACTGTAAATTCAAACACGATAAGTGTTATGCATGTGGGATAATAGGCCACATTGCGAGTCTCGCTACCACTCTAATCAAGTGGTAGAAAGTGAAAGTGAGGACGCAGAAGCAGAGCAAGCATTCTCCCAAAAAATTCTCTGCGTTCTGTACAGGGGGCAAATATTAAGAAGGTGAAGCCTTTCATTGTGGAAATTGGAATAAATGGATTAAAAGGTACCGTTTGAACTAGACACAGGCTGTAGTGTCACGCTGATGAACAGATCCCAATTCTATAGGAAGTGGAAAGCCGTTGAAGTGCCTAAACTGAGAGACACCCCCATTAAACTCAAAACGTACACAGGGGAGAAGATCACTGTGATTGGAGTTGCTAATGTTCAAGTGGAATATCATGGACAAAAGAAAAGTCTGCCTCTCTTAGTAGTGGAAGGTACTGGCCCCAGCTTACTAGGAAGAGTGTGGTTGGAGGAAATAAAATTGAACTGGGATGAAATCAAACATGTCACCACAGAGACATTGACACCACAGCAGGTGCTTTCAAAGCATGTGTGTTTTCAAAGAAGAGCTAGGGACATTAAAAGGGATCCAAGCTACCATTCATGTTGCTGCTGATGCTACTCCCAGATTCTATAGGCCAAGATCAGCTCCATATGCCATGAAGCCTAAAGTGGATGTGGAAATTGACAGACTCTTAGCAGAGGATATAATTGTACCTGTCAAGTTCTGAGTGGGCAGCACCAATTGTTCCCATACTAAAACCAGATGGTTCAATCAGATTATGTGGTGACTATAAACTGACTGTAAATAGAGTTTCCGCACTGGAGCAGTACCCCATACCCAAAGTGGAGGATTTGCTTTCAACGGTAACCGCAGGGCAACAGTTTACAAAACTGGACATGAGTCACGCATATCAGCAAGTGCTAATGGATAAAGCCTCACAGAAGTACCTGACCATAAACACCAACAGAGGGATGTTTACCTATAAACGCTTACCTTTCAGGGTATCTTCTGCACCAGCCATCTTCCAAAGAACTATGGAGGGAATTCTGTAGGGGATACCAAAGGTGGCGGTTTACCTCTGAGATTCTTGTCACGGGAGTCACGAAGGAGGAACATCTCAGAAACTTAAGTGAAATTTTGAGGAGGATGGAGGACGCCGGTCTCCGGCTGAAGAGGAGCAAGTGTACACTGTTAGCTGATGAAGTGCAGTACCTGGGTCACAAGGTGGATGCCAAGGGGTTACACACTGTCAAAGCTAAAGCGAGGGCCGTTCCGACAAACGTTACAGAGCTGAAAGCCTATCTAGGCTTACTGAATTATTATAATCGCTTCCTCCCGAACCTCTCTACCCTCTTTGCTCCTCTATATCAACTGCTAAGGAAGGATGTGGCCTGGAAATGGTCAGAAAGACAGGAAGAAGCTTTTGCAAAGTCAAAGGTGTTACTGCAATCAGCTGAAGTGCTAGTGCACTACTCAGCAGACAGATCTCATCGTATGGTGTGGGGGAGGTGCTGTCCCACCGGATGGAGAATGGTGCAGAGAAACCTATCGGGTTCATGTCAAGAACGTTGACACCAGCGGAGAAAAAATACTCTCGAGCATAAATACTCTCAGCTGCACAAGGAAGGACTGGCTGTCATATTCGGAATACAGAGATTCCACAAGTACTTGTGCGGGAGAACATTCACTATCGTGACCGACCATAAGCCTCTGATCTCTCTGTTCCATGAACAAAAGCCAGTACCACAAATGGTCTCTCCAAGAGTTCAACGTTGGGCTGTGTGGCTCAGGGCCTTTGAGTACAGAATAATTTACAAACTAGGTCGATCCCATGGGAATGCTGATGCTCTGAGTATGCTACCCATTCCAGAAATCATAATTCAGGAAGAAGAAAATTGAGTCGAAAAAGAGAACTTATTTATATAAGTATTCAGACCCTTTGCTATGAGACTTGAAATTGAGCTCAGGTGCATCTTGTTTCCATTTGTATTTATTATGGATCCCCATTACCTGCAGCCAAGGCAGCAGCTAATCTTCCCGCGGTTTGGGAAATTGATGATTACTGAGATGTTTCTACAACTTGATTTTAGTCCACCAATGGTACATTCAATTGATTGGTCATGATTTGGAAAGGCACACAGCTGTCAATATAATGTTCCACAGTTGACAGTGCATGTCAGAGCAAAAACCAAGTCATGAGGTCGAATGAATTGTCTGTAGAGCTCCGAGACATGATTGTGTCGAGGCACAGATCTGGGGAAGCTTACCGAAACATTTCTGGAGCATTGAAGGTCCCCAAGAACACAGTGGCCTCCATCATTCTTAAATGGAAGAAGTTTGGAACCACCAAGACTTTTCCTAGAGCTGGCCGTCTGGCCAAACTGAGCAATCAGGGGAGAAGGGCCTTGGTCAGGGAGATGACCAAGAACCTGATGGTCACTCAGACAGAACTCCAGAGTTCTTCTATGGAGATGGGAGATCCTTCCAGAAGGACAACCATCTCTACAGCACTCCACAGTAAAAGGCACATGACATCCCCCTTGGAGTTTGCCAAAAGGCACCTAAAGACTCTCAGACCATGAAAAACAAGATGATCTCATCTGATGAAATCAAGATTGAACTCTTTGGGATGAATGCCAAGCGATACATCTGGAGGAAACCTGGCACCATCCCTACAAAGATCATGCTGTGGTGATATCTTTCAGCGGCAAGGACTGGGAGACTAGTCGGGAGCTAGGGAAAGATAAACCTTGCAAAGGACAGAGATCCTTTTTTTAAATGTATTTTTAATTTTACCCCTTTTTCTCCCCAATTTCGTTGTATCCAATTGTTTAAGTAGCTACTATCTTGTCTCATCACTACAACTCCCGTACGGGCTCGGGAGAGACGAAGGTTGAAAGTCATGCGTCCTCCGATACACAACCCAACCAAGCCGCACTGCTTCTTAACACAGCGCGCATCCAACCCGGAAGCCAGCCGCACCAATGTCCCGGAGAAAACACCGTGCACCTGGCAACCTTGGTTAGCACGCACGGCTCCCGGCCCGCCACAGGAGTCACTGGTGCGCGATGAGGCAAGGATATCCCTACCGGCCAAGCCATCCCTAACCCGGACGACGCTAGGCCAATTGTGCTTAAAATTAAATTTAAACAAAACTTCTAATTAGATCAGTATCTTTCAATGTAATAATAGAACAACTCAATATGTTTTACAGATGTTGGTTAGATACCCGTGCCAGCCGCCACCGGGAGACCCATGAAGCGGCTTTTGGTTTCTCTCCCTCTAAAAACAGAAATAAATCATTCTAAATAACAAACTGGCTTTTAAATTATTATTATTTTTTTTACAAATGAGTTAGAATGTCTCGCCCCATGTTCAAGAAGGGCCTTTTCCTTACTCAAGGTTAAAAAATAACTATTTTGGAGATTATTTCATTATTTTGAGCTTGTGTTTGAATATATTTATTTCATTTCACTATGGTGGTCTGCTTGAAACATGTTGGTATTAGAAACTTGGTCAGTGACAGGTTGAAAATGTCAATGAAGACACTTGCCAGTACATGCTCACAGTACACGTCATGGTAATCCGTCTGGCCCTGCGGCCTTGTGAATGTTGACCTGTTTAAAGATCTGTTTAAAGTTCAATTTGCTCCACTTTTGTAGAATCACCCATATACCAGCAGACTATTCTCCCAAATACCCTAGACACCATTTTCACCAGACAGATCCAACCACCATAACCTCCCACTTCTCCCAGGTACTCGCCACCTCTGCTTTCTACCAAGTGTTTTTGAATCAAAATATGACCGGCACCGCTCTGAAGAGGGATGGATTAAGTGTGGTACTACAACCCACTTGACATTCGGCTAATTGTCTCCAGCATAATATGGAAATCATCACAATTTTCCATAGAGCTCTTTTCACTGTCATTCTTAACTAATCCAAAGTTAAAAGTGTAAAACTTTGATTAATTACTGTTCCTTAATATCGTGCTGAATGGTTTGGCTTGCTCGGAGCCATCATTTCGGCCTTGGATGTATGTTTTCATTTGGAATCCCTTTTATTTCATGATGTCACAGAAGTGTTTGATCATTAATCGTTCACTCAGACCACTCTGTGTCATTTCCTCCTGAAGGTTTCACACCGGCAGCACATAATGGCCCTTGTCTCCGCTCCTCAGCCTCCAATCCAGCTGATTATGCCCTCCTTTGCACCAGACAAATCCCAGTCTGCTTTCTCTGCCTCACAATTAACTAAATGCCCTTATTTGAGGAGGAGGGCATCTCATTTGGTGCACTGAGATAACATGAATGCAAAAAGACGAACAGCGGGGAATTGATCACCCCTCACTATAAGGAGAATGTCATTCCCACAATAGAGAGCGAAGACTAGAAAGTTAGCTAGCTAGAAGCTTAGTTCCGGGGAAGGGGAGGCCGGCTTTTTCCGATGGGTGCGCCCTTTTTAGGTCAAATACGGTTAGTCCCACCACTGATAATCCTAACTGCTGCAGCCAAGTTTAAATGGACCATAAAATGTACTCAGTAATTGATGCAGCGAAAAGGGCTTACCTGGGCATCTGGCAGCCAGACAGACTCACAGAGAATATGAGCTGGCACTGGCTTATTTGGCCTTGCTGCAAGTGTTTATTTCACAATGGTGAATATTACATCAATCTGTGCAACAAAATAGTCTTCAAATCATATCATACACACAACTCAGAAATAGTTGGAAATAGAAATGAAGAGAACATTTGACAACCCCTTGAGGCAAATTGGAAAGCATGTACCATAACCCCTTAGCTTCAGAAGACATCAACCATCTATCCTCTAGTGTAGTAAATTAGAGCGCGAAATGCTATGAATGATCCATTTATGTGATCCATTAAAAAAGTTAATATAGAGATTGTTGGCAGGTATAGTGGTATACCCTTGCTTTTTATGGATGTTTGTCTCCATTTACCTTTGTTTCAAGAGGCAACGCATTGGACAATAGTGCAATATTGCATACAGAGTTTTTAAGGAGACATACACAACAGGTCTGCTGAAACTTTTGAGGCCTACTTGAAATACCTGGGAACCCTAGTTGGTATTGGGGCCTGCACTGGGGCATTATCTGAGCAGACACCTGCCTAATAATGCTGCTTTCATCCTTCCACTTGACATTGCCTTGGCGGTTTTTGGACTACTACCAAACTTGATCTCCATTTGCACAGTTTTGCACAGTTCCGGGATAATACAGTTGAAGTTTACATACACCATAGCCAAATGCATTTCAACTCAGTTTTTCACAATTCATGACAATTAATCCTAGTAAAAATTCATTGTCTTAGGTCAGTTAGGATCACCACTTTATTTTCTGAATGTGAAATGTCAGAATAATAGTAGAGTGATTTATTTAAGCTTTTATTTCTTTCATCACATTCCTAGTGGGTCAGAAGTTCACATTACACTCAATTAGTATTTGGTAGCATTGCCTTTTAAATTGTTTAACTTGGGTCAAACTATGCAGGTTGCCTTCCACAAGCTTCCCACAAAAAGTTGGGTAAATGTTGGCCCATTCCTCTTGACAGAGCTGGTGTAACTGAGTCAGGTTTGTAGGCCTCCTTGCTCGCACATGCTTTTTCAGTTCTGCCCACAAATGTCTTATATGATTGAGGTCAGGACTTTGTGATGGCCACTCCAATACCTTGACTTTGTTGTCCTTAAGCCATTTTTCCACAACTTTGGAAGCATGCTTGGGGGTCATTGTCCATTTGGAAGACCCATTTGCGACCAAGCGTTAACTTCCTGACTGATGTCTTGAGATGCTGCTTCAATATATCCGCCTCATGATGCCATCTAGTTTGAGAAGTGCACCAGTCCCTCATGCAGCAAAACCCTCCCACAACATGATGCTGCCACCCCCGTGCTTTACGGTTGGGATGGTGTTCTTCAGCTTGCAAACATCACCCCTTTTCCTCCAAACATAACAATGGTCATTATGGCCAAACAGTTGTATTTTTGTTTCATCAGACCAGAGGACATTTCTCCAGAAAGTACGATCTTTGTTCCCATGTGCAGTTGAAAACCGTAGTCTAGCTTTATTATGGTGGTTTTGGAGAAGTGGCTTCTTTCATGCTGAGCGGCCTTTCAGGTTTTGTCGATATAGGACTCGTTTACTGTGGATATAGATACTTTTGTACCTGTTTCCTCCAGCATCTTCACAAGGTCCTTTGCTGTTGTTCTGGGATTGATTTTTCACTTTCACACCAATGTACGTTCATCTCTAGGAGACAGAACTCGTCTCCTTCCTGAGCGGTATGACGGCTGCATGGTCCCATGGTGTTTATACTTGCATACTATTGTTTCTACAGATGAACGTGGTACCTTCAGGCATTTGAAAATTGCTCCCAAGGCTGAACCAGACTTGTGGAGGTCTACAATTGGCTGATTTCTTTTGATTTTCCCATGATGTCAAGCAAAGAGGCACTGAGTTTGAAGGTAGGCCTTGAAATACATGTACAGGTACACCTCCAGTAAACTTGCGACTTCAACCTTATATGTCATTTCACACGAGACATTGGGGTGAGACATTTCACACACCACTTGTTGTGTGAGGATGATTATGGGTTTAGTCCCGTGTGGAATCATTGGGTGCATAGTTGTGTGTTACGGGTCTCGCCCGCTGTATTTATTTGAGTTACTCCTTGCTCTTGTGTTTGGGTTTCAACTCTGTGTTTTGTATACGGGTTTGTTTGGTCTTCATCCCGTGCCTTTACATGGCACGCTGTAATTTGGGTCAATAAAACCCCCATTACGCATTCCTGCGCCTGTCTCCCGATCCCTTTCTACCAAGGTGACAGAATCGATCATTAAGGGAGACAGCGGGATGGCCCATCCGACGACGCGACTGGTCTGTCTGGCACCGGCGCAACTTCAGCAGCTGCAACTGGGCCGTCAGACGTCACCACAACTGGTCCATCTGACCACGCAACTTCAGCAGCTGCAACCGGTCCGTCCAACGCCCCTGCAAATGGTCCGTCCGATGCAAATTCGGCAGCAGCAACTGGCCCGTTCGACGACACTTCGGCAGCTGCATCGTGTCCTGATCCACCCGCACTGTGTTTCTGTGTTCGTCCTCGGGGCCTGTGTCGTTTTGCTGCTGGTGCAGCGTGTCAGGTGGGTACTGTCACGGATCCCTCCGGAACTGTGTCATTATGCACACCTGATCTCTATTCTCATTGATTAGTAATTGTATAAGTGTGCACTTTGTTCACCATTTTCCTGTTGATTACTGTTACAATGTCAGTTGGTCGTGTGAGTACCTGTGCTGTGTTGTTTTGGATTTTGTGCCACTTGTTGTGTGCAGATGGTTAGGGGTTTCATGCCATGTGGTATCATTGTGTGCGTGTGTGTTATGGGTCTCACCCCGGTGTATTTATTTGGGTTTCAACCTGTATTTGTTTGGTCTTCGTCCCCTTACGCGTTCCTGCGCCTGTCTCCCTATCCCTTTATACCAGTGTGACAAATATTGACCAGCCAAATTTCCAATGTGGAAACCGTCGGCATATTAAGGAATGACTTGCCTAGTTAAATAAAGGTTGAATATATTTTTTTAAGGAATATATGAGGAATATGTCTGAGCTGGACATCCTTTCACACCCTGATCTGTTTCACTTTGTTTCTTTGTGCTCGTCTCCACCCCCCTCCAGGTGCCCATTATCCCTAGTGTGTTTATACCTGTGTTTATACCTGTACCTTATACCTTCTCTGTTTGTCTGTTGCCAAGGAGGGAGAGAAGGTTCGATTTCATTCACCGCCAACAGCTTCCACCTCGCATCCGAGACATCCTGGAAGTCCACAATGGCGAAGAGAACTCGAGGCTACCCAAGTTCCCCCAAGACTGCCAGTTCACCTCTTCCCAAACTGATTGCAACTAGGCAGAGCTAGGCTAGCCCCTGTCGAACGGCTATACTGGCTTCACACAAACAGTTGCCATTATTGCGGGACTACTGGTCATTTAGTGGCCACCTGTTCACTAAAATACCAGGCTCACCGGTAGGAATGAGTACTCTGGTGAGCCAAACAGAGAACTTTTCCTTGATCTAAATCTCTCCAGGTACTCATAGACTCTAGGTCCGATGAGAGCTTCATGGATGCTACCCTAGCTTCCGAGCTGGGCATCCCCACTCAGCCCCTCTCTATTCCCATATACGTTAGAGTGCTGGATGGGCGCTCTATAGGCCAGGTCACCAACAATACCACCCCCATCAACCTATGGGTGTCAGGGAACCACAGCGAGAAAATCCAATTCCTGCTTATTAAGTCTCCTCAGGTTCCTGTGGTATTGGGATTCTCTTGGCACCAGCGACACAATCCCCTTCCTGACTGGTCTGCTGGTGCCATCATGGGCTGGAGCCCATTCTGCCATGCTCATTGCCTGAAGTCAGAGCAGCCTGCCCTAGGACGCCTTCCTGGGGGCTCGGAAGTTGTTCAGTATGGGCCGTGCCACTTCACTTCCGCCGCACAGACCATATGACTGCGGGATCAACCTTCTCCCAGGCACCACTCTGCTCCGGGTACGACTGTACTCTGTCGGGTCTGGAGACCAAGGCTATGGAGACCTACATTGACAGACCACAAGAACCTGGAATATCTCTTCACTGCCAAGCATCTCTATTCCAGGCTAGGTGGGCCTTGCTTTTCACCCGGTTCAACTTCTCCCTCTCATACCGATCGGGATCCAAGAATGTCAAGCCGGATGCGCTGTCATGCCACTATGACTCTGCGGCTACACCCCCGGAACCCGAGACCATTCATCCCACTTCGTGCCTGGCGACGGTACTCAGCTGGGGAATAGGGAAGCAGGTTTGTGAGGCGCAGCGTTCCCAGCCAAACCCTGGGGGGGTGGCAGATAACCGGATGTTTGTACCTGATGCTGTCCGCTCCTCGGGCCTAATTCTACAAGCTTGCCTGCTACGTGGGCTCCTGTCGGACCCTGGTCTTTGTGCGACAATGCTTTTGGTGGCCTACCATGGTTCCTGGCGTCTCTGCGTTTGTCGCCACTTGCACAATGTGTGTGCAGAACAAGACGCCCAGCCAGCTCGGGCTGGTCTCCTTCAACCTCTGCCTTTTCATCACCATCCCTGGTCTCACATATCCATGGACTTTGTCACGGTGTCTCCCCCGTCTGATGGCAACATCGCCACTCTGACAGTAGTGGAGCAATTTTTCATTCCTCTCCCCCTCTGCCAAAGAGATGGCCCAGCTCATGGTGCAGTACGTCTTCCGAATCCCGGTGGACATAGTCTCCGACCGGGGTTCTCAGTTCTCGTCCCAGTTCTGGAATGCGTTCTGCATATTAAATCAAATTTATTTATATAGCCCTTCGTACGTCAGCTGATCTCTCAAAGTGCTGTACAGAAACCCAGCCTAATACTCCAAACAGCAAGCAATGCAGGTGTAGAAGCACGGTGGCTAGGAAAAACTCCCTAGATAGGCCAAAACCTAGGAAGAAACCTAGAGAGGAACCAGGCTATGAGGGATGGCCAGTCCTCTTCTGGCTGTACCGGGTCGGCCAGCCTGTCCTCCAGGTTCCAGTCGACTCTTCGCTGCCTGCCAGTCTCCACCAACCCTACCACCTGAAGCCAGCAACTAGTGTGGGTTGAATATGCCCGCAACAACATTCCTTGCTCGCCCTTTGAGTGTTCCCTGGGTTATCAGCCCCCACTCTTCCCAGAGGTCGGCTTTCCCTTGGCCCAGATGTTTGTCCTCTGCTTTTGTCGTATTTGGAAGAGAGCCCGGTCGGCTTTTCTGAAGACCACCTCCCCATCTCTAAGACCATTATCCCCTCTGCTGTTCATCTTCTGTTGCCCCAAACCCTCCGTATACACCCCACTTTTCATGTGTTTAGGATCAAACCCATGTCTCACAGCCCTTTGTCTCCTGAAACGTGATCGTCATGGTCGTCATGCCACTACCTTGCCATCGTGTCGCCACTCTCTGGTCAGTGCTGCCCTGAAAAAACCCATCCCTAGTGAAGTCACCTCCCATCTCACCCACACTTCACATCATAGTCCCCCCCTCCCCACCTCCCTTGGAGAATAAAGGAGCAAGGACGATTTATGAAGGCCTGGCAGATGCCGTGGTTACCTATCCTGTATCCCAGTGGAGGCACGTTACACAACATAATCCCAGTGCAAGGCAGCGGTCTTTGGTGAATGGGGCTGTAAAGGCCTCCTTCAACCTCTACCCTATTTCCCGAGGGTCCAGCTCAGGGGGTTTCTACCACAGGCCTGTACTGCTCAGGCTTCCTCTCACATCAGGCCTCAAGGGTGTCTGAGGCACCAGCCCCGACCTTGCTCGGAGGGCTTATATTGATGATGTGGGTCCTCCCTCCCCCAAGTCCCGTCAGTCCTCAAGGAGGGACAGAAAAGGCCAAACATCCAAAGCTACTCAACTTCCTCCAGCCATCATCATTGGTAGCTCCATGTTGAGGGAGGCAAATCTTGGTTCCTGGAGAAATAAATCCTGTGCTACCCGGGGGCTAAGGTGAAGAATATCACAGGATACCAAACCATCTAGGAGCCTGGACCCTCTCTTCATATTTGAAGGCGGCATTAAGATATTGACTCAGGGACAGACCAAGCCCCACTCAGGTAATACCTATCATCCTTTCTAAGCTCTTTCATCATACTGTTGTCTATAATGCCAGGAGTGTTGAACACTCTTAGATCTGCTATTGTTAGCTCCTAAGAAAAGCCCACTGTGGTCTGTTCTCTCAGTACTATTAGTTCAAATGTGAATTCCATAAATTTGAATACCCTCTCTGTTTTCAAATGACGTAAAGGGCTTGGGCTGTTTCACAATATCAACCAAAGCTCATGTAAGTCAGTTTATAACGTTCCACCATTGGTTACTCCGAGAGTTCCTCATACTGACATTGGCAACAGCCTCAGGCCCTATGGTGCCAACCTGGGAAAAGTAATTCCAATTTCCACTCTCTCCTCTATTACAAATAGGAATAGACCAAATGGTGCAGTTCTATGCAATCTGGACTCTGATATTAATATTGAGGGTTATGTGTTCAGAGCTGACAGACAGTGTAGAGGTGGTGGAGTGGCCATTCTTTCCCTTGCCCCCAAAAAATGAGCAACTATCAACTATCTTTAGCCTTTGTATGGGGAAAAATGGATCCATAACTGTTATAGAGGTACACCGTCCTACCTCCGCTAACTAGTTCATTGTCTTCTGTTATTAAATCAGAAGTTATTATCCTGGTAACCTAAATTATGATTGGAAAATGTAGGCTTCAGACAATCTAAAAAACATGTGTAATGATCTAAACCTAACCCAGCTGGTGACTATGCCTACACGGCCCAACCCTAAAGATCATTCAACTCTCAATCAGCTCTGATTGATCTGATTCTAACGAATACACCAGAGAAATATGTTTCTACTGGTGTCTTCACCTAAGATATTAGTGACCATTGCCCAGTTGTTTGTGTTAGAGATGTGAGAATGCAAAACACTTAGCCTTGTGTCATCACAAAGAGGAACTTTAAACTTCAGTGAACAGGCTTTTTTACATTATCTTTGTTTTAGTGACCTTGAACCTAATTTATCCCTGAACCTGATGTATCTTTCAGCCTTTTTTAAATGTCTTCAATACTATTGTGGATAATCATGCTCCCTTAAAATAACAAAGGATTAAAAGGTCAGTCAAATGCCTGGTACACTCCAGAATTGTCAGAAGTCATTCATAAAAGAGATGATGATGCAAGGCCAGGAACACAGATTTATGCCCAGACTGGGAATCATTGTTTTAGACAAATCATAAAGGCTAAATCTGATTATTATGTAACCACTCTTTCGAATTGTAATGGGAACCAGGCTAAATTCTGGAAAACTGTCAAATCCCTGAAGGGTTCTACTTCCTCCTTTCTGCCACAAATTATTTCTGACACTGGGCTCATTAAGGAAAAAAATGCATCATTGATGCATTTAATCACTATTTTATATCGGCAGGCTCTCTCTTAGAAGTTATTTCAAAGCTTATTCACAATGATACTAGGCTGGATGCTGATAGGGGAACTTGCTGAATGATCAGGGAAATTATAGTCAAAGCTTTTCTTTTAGGCTATTTACAGAAAAATAAGTCCTGGATGCTTTGCTGCAATAGACAACAAGAATTCTACAGGGGTCGACCAATTGGATCCCGGTCTGCTTAAGTGTGTCGCACCGATCATTGTTGTCTCAAGAACTCACATTTGTATTTAACATTGTTATCAGGAAATATTCCAAAAGTATGGAAATCAGCTCTTGTGCTGCCACTCCATAAGGGCGGGGATAGTAGTGATCTTAATCATTATCGCCCCTTTTCAAGGCTTCCTTGTCTAGCTAAGATTCTTGAACCCTTTGTAAATGTACAACTTTGCTCATTTTTATCTGAGAAATATATTTAGAATGTAAACCAATCGGGGTTTAGGCCTGGGCATAGCACTAATACAGCAAACTGTTGATCATGCTATTTTATTGGCTAAGTTGTCTCTGATATTGACAGAACTCAGTCCATCGTGATTGATGGGGTTAAGTCAGAATTTCTTGGTGTACCACGTATCAAATTTGGGACATGTTCTCTTCACTATTTATATAAACACCATTGGTCAATCTGTTATTATGAACCATTCTCCCCTCAGCAGCCTCCTGTGTTGTGGAAGAATGTAGCTGTTTTTCTGGATGATGCGATGTTTTACTTGTCCTCCCCATGATTGTGTTTTTGTGTGTATGTATATACAGTGGGGAGAACTGTATATAGCCTCTACAAAGCATGTACTTCAACACTTCAACTCTGAGAGATGGAATCTTACACAACCGTCTGGTCTTAGCCATTGTGGAGAGGTTGGCGTCTGTTTGATTGAGTGTGTGGACAGATGTCTTTTATACAGGTAACGAGTTCAAACAGGTGCAGTTAATACAGGTAATGAGTGGAGAACAGGAGGACTTCTTAAAGAAAAACTAACAGGTCTGTAAGAGCCGGAATTCTTACTGGTTGGTAGGTGATCAAATACTTATGTCATGCAATAAAATGCAAATTAATTACTTAAAAATCATACAATGTGATTTTCTGGATTTTTGTTTTAGATTCAATCTCTCACAGTTGAAGTGTACCTATGATAACAATTACAGACCTCTACATGCTTTGTAAGTAGGAAAATATAAATAAATATATAAATAAATATATAAATAAATATAAATTATATATATATATATATATATATGCACATACATACATACAGAGGGGATAAAAAGTAAGTGAACCCTTTGGAATTACCTGGATGTCTGCATAAATTGGTAATCAAATGTGATCTGATCATCTAAGTTAAAACAAATGACAAACAGTGTACTTAAAGTAATAACACACAAATGATTGAATACGTAATTTAAACATTCAAAGTGTAGGTTGGAAAAAGTATGTGAACCCTTCGGCTAACTTCTCCAAAAGCTAAATGGAGTCAGGGGTCAGTTAACCTGGAGTCCAATCAATCATCAGACGAGATGTTGGTTAGATCTGCCTTGCCCTATAAAAAACACACAAAATTTGAGTTTGCAATTCACAAGAAGCATTGCCTGATGTGAACCATGCCTCAAACAAAAACTATTTCAGAAGACTTAAGATTAAGAATTATTGATTTGTATAAACCTGGAAAGGGTTACAAAAAAGTATCTCTAAAAGCCTTGATGTTCATCAGTCCATGGTAACAAGTAACCCAAACTGGCTGCGCGGGTGCGCCATCGTGCACTATCGTGCATACATTTATTTTGTCCCCCTACACCAAACGCGATCACGACACGCAGGTTAAAATAGCAAAACAAACTCTGAACTAGTGACATTTGGGGACAGGACATAAAGCATTAAACATGTATGGCAATTTAGCTAGTTAACTTGCACTTGCTAGCTAATTTGTCCTGGGATATAAACATTGAGTTGTTATTTTACCTGAAATGCACAAGTTCCTCTACTCCGCCAATTAATCCACACATAAAACAGCCAACCGAATCGTTTCTAGTCATCTCTCCTCCTTCTAGGCTTTGTGGTGATTGGCATCTAAACTTTCATAGTATTACCACGACTACTGGCAAAACAGTTTGTCTTTCAATCACCCACGTGGGTATAACCAATAAGGAGATGGCACTTGGGTACCTGCTTCTATAATCCATTGAGGAAATGGGAGAGGCAGGACTTTCAGCGCGATCTGCGTCATGAATAGAAAGGAGTTCTATTTTAGCCCTTGGCAACGCAGACGCTCGTTGGCGCACGTGAGGAGTGTGGGTGCAATAATTTAACATGGATTTCTAAATTTATTTTGCGACGCTCGCACACGTGACGTGTGTGGTCTGGTCAGCATGTTAGACAAATAGACTATAAATGGAGAAAGTTCAGCACGGTTGCTACTCTCCCTAGAAGTGACCGTCCTGCAAAGATGACTGCAAGAACACAGCGTGGAATGCTCAGTGAGGTTAAGAAGAATCCTAGAGTGGCAGCTAAAGACTTACAGTAATCTCTGCAACATGCTAACATCTCTGTTGACGAGTCTACGAAACGTTAAACCCTAATCAAGAATGGTGTTCATGGGAGGACACCACAGACGAAGCCACTGCTGTCCAAAAACAACATTGCTGCACGTCTGGAGTTTGAAAAAGTGCACCTGGATGTTCCACAGCGCTACTGAAAAAATATTCTGTGGACAGATGAAACTACAGTTGTTTGGCAGGAACACACAACACTATGTGTGGAGAAAAAAAGCACACCACACCAACATCAAAACTACATCCCATGTTGGAGGGAGCATTATGGTTTGGGGCTGCTTTGTAGCCTCAGGGCCTGGGCAGCTTGCTATCATCAATACATTTTGCAGGAGACTGTTCGGCTATCTGTCAGCCAATTGAAGCTCATCGGCAGTTGGGTGATGCAACAGGACAAAGACCCAAAACACAGAAGTAAATCAACAACAGAATGGCTTCATCAGAAGAAAATACGCCTTCTGGAGTGGCCCAGTCAGAGTCCTGACCTCAACCCGATTGAGATGCTGTGGCATGACCTCAAGAGAGCGGTTCACACCAGACATCCCAAGAATACTTTTGTAAAGAGTAATGGTCCAAAATTCCTCCTGACCATTGTGCAGGTCTGATCCACAGCTACAGAAAAAGTTTGTTTGAGGTTATTGCTTCCAAAGGAGGGTCAACCAGTTATTAAATCCAATGGTTCACACAGTTTCCACCCAGCAATGTGAATGTTTACATGAGGTGTTCAGTTAGTTTAAGCAGACTGTGTTTTTCTATTGTTTTGACCTATATGAATATTGGATGAAATGTTGTGACCAATTTACGCAGAAATTAAGGTATCTCCAAATTGTTCACATACATAATTTTTCTTGCCACTGTATATATTTTGGGTATAATATGTATATTTGTGTTGTATTGTGCAGGGCACATTTGAAAAAGAGACCTAGATCTCAATATGTTTTCCCTGGTAAAATAAAATGTACAAAATAAATACTGTAGACGAAGTCGAAAGTTTACATAGACTTGGAGTTATTAAAACTCGTTTTTCAACCACTCCACAAGTAATTTTCCCAACAATTGTTTACAGATTATTTAACTTATCATTCACTGTATCACAGTTCCAGTGGGTCAGAAGTTTACATACACTAAGTTGACTGTGCCTTTAAACGGCTTGGAAAATTCCAGAAAATCATGTCATGGCTTTAGAAGCGTCTGATAGGCTAATTGACGACATTTGAGTCAATTGGAGGTGTACCTGTGGATGTATTCCAAGGCCTACCTTCAAACTCAGTGCCTCTTTGTTTGACATCATGGGAAAATCAAAAGAAATCAGCCAAGACCTCAGAAAAACAATGGTAGACCTCCACAAGTCTGGTTCATCCTTGGGAGCAATTTCCAAATGCCTGAAGGTGCCACGTTCACCTGTACAAACAATAGTATGCAAGTATAAACACCATGGGACCACGCAGCCGTCATACTGCTCAGGACGGAGACGCGTTGTGTCCTAGAGATGAACAAACTTTGGTGCGAAAAGCGCAAATCAATCCCAGAACAATAGCAAAGGACCTTGTGAAAATGCTGGAGGAAACGGGTACAAAAGTATCTATATCCACAGTAAATGAGTCCTAAATCGACATAACCTGAATGTTCTCTCGTCTGATGAAACAAAAATACAATTGTTTGGCCATAGTGACTGACCATCAATATGTTCGGAGGAAAAAGGGGGATGCTTGCAAGCCGAAGAACACCATCCCAACCGTGAAGCACGGGGGGGGCAGCATCATGTTGTGGGGGTGCTTTTCTGCAGGAGGGACTGGTGCACTTCTCATACTAGATGGCATAACTAGATGGAGGAAAATTATGTGGATATATTGAAGCAGCATCTCAAGACATCAGTCAGGAAGTTAAAGCTTGGTTGCGAATGGGTCTTCCAAATGGCTTAAGGACAACAAAGTCAAGGTATTGGAGTGGCCATCACAAAGCCCTGACCTCAATAATATGGAAAATGTGTGGGCAGAACTGAAAAAGCGTGTGCGAGGAGGCAAGTAGGCCTACAAACCTGAGTCTGTAACACCAGCTCTGCCTGATGAATTTTGGCCCATTCCTCCTAACTTATTGTAGGAAGCTTGTGGAAAGCTACCCGAAACATTTGACAATTTAAAGGCAATGCTACCAAATACTAATTGAGTGTATGTTAACTTCTGACCCACTGGGAATGTGATGAAATGAATAAAAGCTGAAATAAATCATTCTCTCTACTATTATTCTTCAACTGTATATATACAGTACCAGTCAAAAGTTTGAACACACTTCCTCATTCAAGGATTTTTCAATATTTTTACTATTTTGTAGAATAATAGTGAAGACATCAAAACTATGAAACACCACATATGGAATCATATTGTAACCAAATTGTTAAACAAATCAAAATGTTAACTTTGACATTCTTCAATGTAGTACCATTTGACTTGACAGCTTTGCACACTCTTGGCATTCTCTCTACCAGCTTCACCTGGAATGCTTTTCTGACAAGTCTTGAAGGAGTTCCCACATTTGTTGGCTGCTTTTCCTTCACTCTGCACTCCAACTCATCCCAAACCATCTCAATTGGGTTGAGGTCGGGTGATTGTGGAGGCCAGGTCATCTGATGCAGCACTCAATCTCTCCCCTTCTTGGTCAAATATCTCTTAAAAAGCCTGGAGGTGTGTTGGGTCATTGTTCTGTTGAAAAACAAATGATCGTCCCACTAAGCACAAACCAGATGGGATAGCGTATCGCTGCAGAATACTGTGGTAGCAATGCTGGTTAAGTGTGCCTTGAATTCTAAATAAATCACTGACAGTGTCACCAGCAAAGCACCCCACACCAGGGTTTTTTTTTGGAAATCTGTAATTTGGTCTGATGAGTCCAAATTTGAGAATTTTGGTACCAACCACTGTGTCTTTGTGAGACAGAGTAGGTGAACCGCTTGTGTGGTTCCCACCGTGAAGCATGGAGGAGGTGCGATTATGCTTTGCTGGTGACACTTTCAGTAATTTATTTAGATTTCAAGGCACACTTAACCAGCAAGGTTTCCATGGCAGTGATACGCCATCCCATCTGGTTTGTGCTTAGTGCCTAGTTTGAGAAATAGATGCCTCACAAGTCCTCAACTGGCAGCTTCATTAAATAGTACCCACAAAACACGTCTCAATGTCAACAGTGAAGAGGCGACTCTGGGATGCTGGAATTCTAGGCAGAGTTCCTCTGTCCAGTGTCTGTTATTTTGCTCATTTTAAATATTTTTATTGGCCAGTCTGAGATATAGCTTTTTCTCTGCAACCCTGCCTGGAAGGCCAGCATCCCGGGGTTGCCTCTTTACTGTTGACGTTGAGACTGGTGTTTTGCTGGTACTATTTAATGAAGCTGTCAGTTGAGGACTTGTGAGGTGTCTGTTTCTTAAACTAGACACTAATGTACTTATCTTCTTGCTCAGTTGTGCACCGGGGCTTCCCACTCCTATTCTGGTCAGAGCCAATTTCTAAGTAACCCCAAAGTTTTGAACGGTAGTATATATATATACAGTGCCTTGCATATATATAAATATAATTACTGCACGTGTCTCCTTAATTATTTAACACTTTCACGAACACCAGATTGATCTCCCTTTTGAATCCATGTATTCTGGAATGCCATAATAGTCAGGTGATACTTGATAGAAAGAGTAACTGTGTTCAAAGGTAATTTACTTGTGGATATAAATTCAACATGATAATTTGGCCACATCTTTGAAAAAAACTCAGTCCAGTATAACATCTCTGAATCTACTACGCACAGGTACAAAGAATCATACAAATAAACTGCTGTTTACTCTTGCATTGGGTAATTTATGAATTACCACAGCATCTAAAATGGTGTTACTAAGTTACTGGATGTAAGGCATCATTTACATACAAAAACAATTTGAACACCATTCTACTCTTTCTAGTTGGAATTACCCTTTTATACCAACAGAAACTTAAAGTGGAGATCAGATTTCTTCATGGTACTAAACCGCAAATGAAGTTTGTTCCAGTCGCTTCAACGCACCTATTTTTGGGCATTGTTCCGCATTTCCATTTTTATTTAAACAAAATACTGATATTACAATTGAGCTCAATTTCTAGTAGCACCTTTGTATAATCGATTTCACTTCAGGCACCGATAAACAGCATGTCGTAGAAGAATGGTGTGAGACTAAACACGGCACTAAATTAAAGATGTTCTCTGAGGCACCAAAGCATGGTGAAAATATCTGATGAAAATGAAAGGGGGCCAACACTCACTTGAATATGATTTGCAATTGAAGCTTTGTGTATAGCAACATGTGTTAATAAACCACACGCTTACGTTTCGGCTTGTGCCTTCCGCGGAGCTGGTGTGGAAGGCACTTGTGGTTTAGTAAGACATTTTATTATGGGTTAAAGAAAAATAAACATCTTAATTAAATTGCAAATCATATTAATTTAAGTGATAGAGTTTGTTCCAAGCTCCCTTTTCACTTGTTTACAGAAGATCTAGAGTTGAGAATATGTTCATTTACTGAAAATCTGTTGTAAGATCTTACTCACTCTACTTGTATGATAAATACATTTTCAGGCCTTGAGTTGGGATTAGCAAGATGAAACTGATCAAAAGCAAAGCAAGTAAAACCAGTGCTAATGGTTAAAATGTTACCAAAATATACCATTGTCTGTTGTGCGCAGCAAACATTATGTAGCTCTTAGTTTGTCTAATTGCTTTTAATGCATATGTACAATTCTTAATTGTGTTTGGAAATTGTATAATTTTGATTCACTATAGAGACCACTGTTGGGTTCTCTGTGACAAATATAGCATTATGCTTCCTCCTGCATATTCTGAATTCTTTAATATACACTATATATCACGTTTTAGGGAAGATGCAGAGTGTCGAAGTTTCAAAAGTTTATTACTAGAACAAGGGCAGGCAAAACGACAGGTCAGGGGGAGGCAGGGGTCAGTAATCCAGATCAGAGTCAAAAGGTACAGAACGTCAGGCAGTCTCAGGGTCAAGGCAGGCAGAGGTGAATAATCCATGGCAGTGTGACAAGGTACAGAACGACAGACAGGCTGTCAGGTTGTGCGCTACTGGTGTAGAAGTCAGGTGCAGGATAGCAGAGTTGTGATCAGGCGCACACTTTATTTGGCAGAAGCAACTGCTTCAAACAAACCTCCAGCCAAAGGCAAAAGTGAAAAGCGCAACAAAGTCACAAAGATGCACAATGTTTAACAATTAAACATACTACGGGTTGAACATGGTACCCAGAGAAAAACCAGCCTGGCGCGTCAAACAAAAACACGTATCAAAAACAATTCCACACAAAGACATGGGGGGGAACAGAGGGAATATATATGTAGTGTGATTAGAGAATGTAAACCAGGTGTGCGGGGAAACAAGACAAAACACATGGAACAATGAAAAGTGGAGCGGCGATGCTAACGTCGACCACTGTACACAGCCCGAACAAGGAGAAGAGCCGACTTCGGCGGAAGTCGTGGCACAGGCTCAGGGTAGGCAGAATGGTGAAAACCATAACACAGGAACTATAGAAAAAGACATGCACAAGGGGAATACCGCTGGTAGACTTGACAGACAAAACGTACTGGCAACAGACAATGAGAACACAGGTATAAATACACTGGGGATAATGGGGAAGATGGGCAAGACCTGGAGGGGGTGGAGACAAGCACAAAGACAGGTGAAACAGATCCGGGTGTGAGAGTATATGAATTTATTCCTTTGGAAAACTCACTGAGTTAATTATTCTATAACATACTTAACTGGCATGCAATTACTCAGCTCTACACATAATTAAACCAATTAAACTTGGATATTGAACAATTATTTCAGTGATAACATTTTGTAGGCTGAAATTAGTTTCAAATGAAACTAAAGTTACTCCAAATCATCAAAATTCTTGGTTTGGCCATAAACTGAAGTATGTACACCAGAACACAGACATATTACATATCTGAATAATTCTATATCCACGTGTGACTTACTGTATCTGGATGTGCAGGTAAGGGTATGTCGACAGCAAGGCAATGGTCAACTGTCACAGCTTCTTGAAAATGTATTCCGAGAAGCGCTTAGCCGATAACTACATATCCCCCCTTGCTTAGAGTAAAACTTTGAGCCTATAAAATGCATGACAAATCCATCTGGCCCTTATCAGAACATGTATTTTACACATTACCTATCAGATTGTCTTTGCAGAAATGGGGTTTCCAAGAAGGAAAGCGTAGAATGAGTGTTGGAGGCCAAGGCAAGTGGAATAAATAGGTCTCTTGAAGTGTGAAGGCGCTCGGCAACTGAGGAAAGATGTGAAAGTCACAGGAGCATGTGTTAAAGAAGGTCAAGATAATGCTTGTTTATTTCATCCGGGAAAAAGGATTCAAGATCTGGCAATGCAGAAATCAAGGGGTATCAATAAAACAAACGAGACGCATCAAAATGATATTTAGATAGGATTGTTGTTTTTAATCCACGAAGAAAAAAATATCTATGGCAAATAGCTCTCTACAAGGTCAGCATCACTGTTAGATTTCCATAAATCTCAAGACAGGCTTTGTGCTATGACACAAAAGTTGATTGATTGCCTCAACATTTTCTTTATCATTATTCTACACTGGGTAACAATTAACAGTTGTCAAGCAAGACAAAAAATAAAGTGCCCTTTGCAGCAAGAAACAAGCCAATCGTATTTGCAATTTCTCTCAAAAATACAGTAAATGGTACTATTTAAATTCAAACAGAGTTTCTAAATATTGTCTGAAATGTGTGTGTGTGTGAGACAGAGGGAGACAGACTTACAGTAGGAGACTAGTATCACTATCTAGAAGCAACCAATTATACTATCTCTTTCATGGGCATAAATGACAGCAATTAGCAACTCATTTATAGTGTGTGCTAGATTAATGATGTAGGAATAAGAATTCTGGAAAAAGTCACAACAAATGTGAAAATCCATGACTGTTTGGGTTCCTTACAATTGACATGGTTACAATAATATCCGTTTTTTTTACAGTACATTCCAAAACAGAGAGGAAACCTTGTTATTGGTTGGCATATTACGTTCATATGGTCCTGGGCTTCTATTTGTGAAGACTTCGACATACTAACTTCACCAAATATTTCAGACACTACCAGTTTTGAAGGAGCAAAACTTGTCTATCACACTAAGTTATAAGCAAGTCAGGTGAATGAGTAAAGAAAAGCTGGCCCTTTAAGAAGCTCCAATTAGATCGACAAATCTCTAGAGACTTAATAATATAATGACCTTCTCTGCTCTCACTTTAGTAATGGGGCGGCATGTTTGAGTCTCCGAATCTATATTATATAATCTCCTGATCCGCTGAGGTTACTCCTGATACCCCAGCCAGAAAATGAATAGTCTGAACATCGCACCTAGACAAGGTTTCTTCCCCCTACTCCTCATCCCTTCCTCTGCACTGCGTGAATGGTGGGATTTGGATACGCTCGCCGATTAAGTTCTTCCAGAGGTCCTAGCGGCAAAGGCTTTATGGGTAACTTAAGAAAAGGTGAAGCGTGGGTGGGTGGCTGGCTGCTGCGCTACTCGTTTTGTCAGAGGCATCTAATTAGTTTGGTTTCCCAGTCCCATAACGTTGATTGATGGTGGGCCCAATGTACAAAAGGAAAGCCTGGGTATATGATATAAAGATGCATTTCCGAAATTGCACATGACCTCAGCTAAAGACCCTGGACCTCGTTACTGGAAACGATTAGAGTTCCTTTCTGTCGCGGGAAGATAAGCGGTGTCACATGGGGGTATGACAATTTCTACAGTACAGCACTCCTTTTCCCCCCAATGCCGCAGCGGGACCCGTGGTGAAAGTTTAGAAAGAATTGTAAATCAATCCATGACAGAAGTAAAAACTTTCTAATTTCAGTGAAACACAATACAGTGAAAAAAAGTGACCCTTTTTAGAGGGAGATTTCAATCATTTTCAGCCCCTTACCTATGACACTTTCCTCTTGAGCCCAGAAGCATGATATCAATTTCTGGAGGGTATTGCTTGGTGCAAATCAAATAGTCTCCCATCCTGAAGGCTGGAGACGTGATACTATGGAGTTACTGGTTGATGGATATCAGCAGCTTTTTGTCTTTGTCTGTTTGATCTGAAACATCAAATAGTTCCTTCTGCTTGCTGACCTGAAGACTACCTCAAACTGGTGATAATGGCCCTAACATGTATTCCCTTATAACATTATTCAGATACTTTTTTTAAATATTAAATTTGACATCATATTGAGTAAATTCAACTATCAGTTTTAGAATAGCTGTTTCCATCTTCATCTGTTCTATAGGACTGTAGGTTGGTGTATAGTAGGAGGAGAGAATGTAAATCCGAACAAACAGGCCGTGGTCCACAGGCTAAGTTTTACTCTAGAGAAGTGCTCAGAGGCCTCATAGAGAAAAGCAAACAGCAGCCTTTATCCCCTATCATATAAAAAAAAAACAGTTTAAGGGGTGGATCAGCTTTAATATAGCTTTCACATGAGAGGTAGCTCTCGTTCCATTGCTTTTCTACAGACAATGGAGTTCTCCAGTTGGAACATTGTTACGAATCCCTTTTGGCCCGACAGTCTAGGGGAGATGGTAACGAGACCCGTAACATAACTCATGCAATTTATAATAGTGACAAAGTAAAAGTGAGAATGAAATAACAAACACCATAACCAAAAACAATACTCACAGGTGAGGACAAAGTGATATGGCGGTGCTCAATACATAGCGAGTGCAACAGCGAGATCTACAGACATGGCATTTACAGAGAGATTGGGCTCCAGAGCAAACAACTGACAGGGTTTTTAAACCAAGGGAAAGGAACTGTGATTGGATAGGAAATAGGAGGAGGTGTGTCTTCTGAGTGATGATTGGTGACTGATTGGGGTGTGATGACTTTCACCTGTGAGGGGAGAAGGAGAGAAAACACAGGATACATATACACACACACACACACACACACACACACACACACACACACACACACAGGATAGCTTTATCCGTAACACTCCCACCCTTAAAAGAGCAACCCTAGGGATTGCGACCACAGTATTTACAAAACGTCAAAATCATAATTTATCTTTTAAACACGAGATAAAGCATCTGCCAATACATTATCTGAACCCTTTTGTGGCGGATCTCCAAATTATAATTCTGTACAATAAGCGCCCAACGCATAAGGTGCTGGTTCTGGTTGTACATCCGGTGGAGAAACACTAAGGGGTTGTGGTCAGTATATACAATCACTGGTAGGGCACTGGAACCAATATATACCTCAAAGTATTGCAGAGATAACAATAAAGCAAGAGCTTCTTGTTCTATTGTCCATAGTTTGTTTGACATTTATTACATTTTCGTGAAAAATAACAAACGGGATGATCCACTCCACTCTTGTCCTGCTGCCTTAGAACAGCACCAGCACCTCTGGCACTAGCATCTATGGTTGTTCAAAATCCTGAGCAGCAAGTACAGGGGTACTACATAAGAGTGCTTTCACAGATTCAAAAGCTCTCTTACAATCAGGGGGCCACCCAAATGAGCTAGCCGGACTGAGCAAATCAGTTAATGGAGCAACTACAGCAGAGAAGTTCTTACAGAAACTACGGTAGTAGCCAACCATCCCTAAAAAGCTGCGTAGCTCTCGTCTGGTGTTAGGTGCGGGGAATGCAGTTATAGCCAAGACCTTGGCATCAACAGGGCGCACCTGTCCATGGCCGACCTCTTTACCGAGATTGGGAAGGCTACTGTTGCCTAACTCGCACTTTGCCAAGTTCAGGGTTAGAGAAGCAGCTGCCAACTGTTCCCATACTATCCTTAGAGAGTCAACATGATCTGACCACTCAGATGAATAAATTACTAGGTCATCAAGGTATGCACTACAATTAGGAACGCCAGCTAATACAGAGTTAACCAGTCGTTGGAAAGTGGCTGGTGCATTTCGCATCCCAAAAGCCATGACTGAGTACTGTAGGAAGTTGTCTGGGGTCACAAAGGCAGAAATCCCAGAAGCACGTGAAGTTAACGGAACCTGCCAGTAACCTTTCAAGAGGTCCAACTTAGTTACATACTTAGCAGCACCAATAGTGTCGATACAGTCGTCCAGTCTGGGTAACGGGAACGAATCTGGCATTGTGACAGAATTTACCTTTCGATAATCCGTACATAACCTGGACGTACCATCAGGTTTAGGAACCAGAATGCAAGGAGAACTCCAAGGGCTGGAACTTGGCCTAGCCAGGTCATTGTCCAACAAATATTTCACCTCATCCCTCATTATCTTCCTCTTGGAAGTGTTGATAGGATATGGGTGTTGCTTGATAGGTGTAGCATTTCCAACATTAATGTCATGTTCCAACACATTTGTGCGAGTAGGAACATCATTAAAGAGACATGGAAAACTGTGTAGTATCCTCACAATATCATCGGCCTGTCCGTCCGTTAAATGAACCAGACCTGACTGGATAGACAGCAGCATTTCTGAGTTGGGCAATCTAACACACTGCTGTTGAGTATTGCGCAACTCCAATCCATCAACATCATCAATATGACAGTCCACTATCATAGCAGTAGTAGCAGAGGAGACAGCAGTACCTTCCTCTGTTTTTGAACTATCTAACTGTGTGATGCTTTCAGGTATGTGGTATGCTTTCAGCATGTTAATGTGACACACATGAGATTGGCGTTGTCTATCAGGAGTTTGAAGCACATAGTCAGTTTCACTTATTTTCTTTTCAATTAAATAAGGACCAGAGAAACGAGCTGACAGTGAATATCCTGGAACAGGTAATAACACCAGTACTTGGTCACCTGGCTGTAGTGGACGAGAAACAGCCTCTTTATCATAGTGTCTTTTCATGCTCCTCTGTGAGGAAGACAGAGCTTCCTTTGCGAGAGCACAAGCTTGGTGTAGGCGCTCACGAAAGCGACTAACGTAGTCCAACACATTCTCATCTCGTATACAGTTTCACGAGCAGCAAACAAAACTAGAGGAACTCCCTCATCCCAATCTTTCTCAGATTCCAAACAATATTTACATAGCATAGACTTCAGTGTCTGATGCCATCTTTCAAGCGCACCCTGAGACTCTGGGTGATATGCGCTTGCCACACGGTGCGTAATTGACAAGGATTTTAACACCTGCTTGAAGAGCCTGGATAGGAAATTGGTACCTTGATCACTTTGTACTTAGGTAACCCACATGTCATGAATCATTTTATTAAGGCTTTTCTCACTACCGGGGCTGTAATCCTTCTCAGAGGAATGGCCTCGGGGTATCTTGTTGCCATGCACATAATTGTTAACAGAAACTGGTTACCCGATTTTGTCTTCGGTAACGGTCCAACACAATCAACCACCACATGTTCGAATGGTTCACCTATAACAGGTATTGGACAAAGAGGAGCGGGAGGAATAACTTGATTTGGTTTTCCTATTATCTGACATGTGTGGCATGTCCGACAGAACTGAGCCACATCTTGTTTTAAACCCAGCCCAAAGAAATGTCGAAGGATCCGATCATAAGTCTTTGTGATTCCTAAATGACCAGACCACTGGTGATTATGAGCAAAGGATAACACATTTTGTTGAAAGGCTGCAGGAATCACTATTTGGTAAACAGCATTCCAATCTCCACCCGCGTCAACATGGGATTTCCATTTACGCATGAGGAGATTACCATCAATGAAGTAAGCCACGTTCTTCTTCTTCACATCTTCCAATGAGACAACACCAGAAAAACATTTAGCAAGCTTGTTGTCAACCTTTTGGTTAGCAATCAGCTGCTCACAAGTGACTGGTAACTGTATTGCATCAGCAATAAGTTGAACATCCTTCAATTCTTTCCTGGGCTGTTTGTCAGAGGTGATCAGCTTCCCATAGCACACAACCCATCCTCTTGATCAACCTCTTTGAACAGAACAGTGTTCGACAAATCTATCACGTCACCCTCTTGTCGTGCCTGAGCACGAGTGACAGCACAAGCGGGGAACACATGTGGATAACTATGTGCCAGCTCATTCGAGAGAGAGTGGTCACTTTTATCCAATACTTCCAATAGAGGTACTACCTTTCCTCCGGCAAAATCGTTACCCATTATAAAGGTCACACCTTTCACTGGCAACATAGGACGTACCCCCACTCTGAATATTCCACTGATTAACTCAGAATGTACTTCCACAAAGTGCAATGGCACAAAACCCATTTCAATACCCTGCACTGGAACCACAGTATGTATCGTCGGACAAGGGCAACACATCAGACATTATAAACGACTGCGCCGCACCAGTATCTCTAAGGATTTTAACTGGACGCTGAGACGCTTCGTCATTCATTAGGGACACAAACCCCTCGAAAATGAACGGATCATAACTGCGGTCGGAGAATGGGTCTTTCAAACTACAGTTACCCTGAGGCACCTGTTTCGTTTCAGACCTCACAACCCTACGAATTAGACCAACACCTGTTGGAGGCTTGGCACGAAGAGGCATCCCTTGTTTGCGTTTAAGCAGGAAGCAATCATTAATCATATGTCCCACTTTATGGCAATAGAAACAGGGAGGCTCATTTTTCTGGCGTGCTTGATATACTCCTGGCCGACTAGAGCTAAAAGTAGGCAACTCAGTGGTTCTACTCTCAGTTTGAGCCGAAACACTCTTGTGCGTCAACACAAACTCGTCTGCCAACACAGACGCTTCTGCCAGGGAGGATACTTTCTGCTCGTTTAGGTAAACTACAATGCGCTCGGGTAAGCAATTTTTAAATTCTTCCAACAAGACTAACTCCCGGAGAGAGTTGAAATCAGTTACCTTATTAGCAGCACGCCATTTATCAAACAGATTTCCCTTGTCTCTAGCAAATTCCACATAAGTCTTACTAGAAGACTTTCTATGAGACCTAAATCTCTGTTGGTATGGCTCAGGCACAAGCTCATAGGCACAAAGAACAGTAGCTTTGACCACTTCATAATTCAAACTGTCCTCCAGAGGTAGCGCTGACAAAACCTCTTGGGCTTTACCAGTTCATTTACACTGAAGCAATAGGCACCATATGGATACCTGTATCCGTAACAAACATTATTGAACATTTATGATAAAAACATCCTAAAGACTGATTCTATACATAGTTTGATATGTTTCTACAACCAGTAATATAACTTTTTGGAATTTTCATCTGACCTTTCCGCTGGAAATTGCACGCGCGTTTCGATTTGTTTACCAAACGCCCTAACAAAAGTATATGGACATAAATGATTAACTTTATCGAACAAATCAAACATTTATTGTGGAACTGGGATTCCTGGGAGTGCATTCTGATGAAGATCATCAAAGGTAAGTGAATATTTATAATGCTATTTCTGACTAATGTTGACTGTGCAACATGGCGGATATTTATTTGGGCTGGTTTGGGCTCTGAGCTCCGTACTCAGATTATTGCATGGTTTGCTTTTTTCCGTAAAGTGTTTTTGAAATTTGACACAGCGGTTGCATTAAGGAAAAGTTTATCTAAAGTTCCATGCATAACACTTGAATTTTCATCAACATTTATAATGAGTATTTCTGTGAATTGATGTGGCTCTCTGCAAAATCCCAGCATGTTTTGGAAGCAAAACATTACTGAACGTAATGCGCCGATATAAATATGCGCTTTATCGAACAAAACATACATGTATTGTGTAACGTGAAATCCTATGAGTGTCATCTGATGAAGATCATCAAAGGTTAGTGATTAATTTTCTCTCTATTTGTGCTTTTTGTGACACCTCTCTTTGGCTGAAAAAATGGCCACTTGGTGTTGACTTAACATAATTGTTTGTGGAGCTTTCGCTATGGAGCATTTTTGGAATCAGACACTGTGGCTGGATTAACGAGAATTTAATCTTTAAAATGGTGCCTAATACTTGTATGTTTGAGAAATTTGATTCATGAGATTTCTGTTGATTTGTATTTGGCGCCCTGCAATTTCATTGGCTGTTGGCGAGGGGTTCGGCTAGCGGAAAGGGGTTGCTGATAAGGCAGAATTCCTCCGTCCAGTGTCTGTGTTCTTTTGACATTCTTAATCTTTTCTTTTTGTTGGCCAGTCTGAGATATGGCTTTTTCTTTGCAACTCTGCCTAGAAGGCCAGCATTCCGGAGTTGCCTCATCACTGTTGACATTGACACTGGTGTTTTGCAGGTACTATTTAAAGCTGCCAGTTGAGAACTTGTGCGGCATCTGTTTCTCAAACTAGGCACTCTAATGTTCTTGTCTGCTTGCTCAGTTGTGCACTGGGGCCTCCCACTCTTTCTTTTCGGGTTAGACCAGTAGAACCTTTTGAGGATCTCAAGACCTATGCCAAATCTTTTTAGTTTCCTGAGGGTGAATAGGCTTTGTCGTGCCCTCTTCACGACTGTCTTGGTGTGTTTGGACCAATCTAGGTTGATGTGGACACCAAGGAATTTGAAGCTCTAAACCTGCTCCACTACAGCCCCGTCGATGAGAATGGGGATGTGCTCGGTGCTCATTTTCCTGTAGTCCACAATCATCTCCTTAGTCTTGGTTATGTCGTCAGCAAACTTAATGATGGTGTTGGAGTTGTGCCTGGCCATGCAGTCGTGGGTGAACAGGGAGTATAGGAGGGGACTGAGCACGCATCCCTGGAGAGCTCAGGTGTTGAGGATCAGCGTGGCTGATGTGTTGCTACCTACCCTCACCACCTGGGGGTGGCCGTGAGGAAGTCCAGGATCCAGTTGCAGAGGGAGGTGTTTAGTCCCAGGATCCTTATCTTGGTGATGACCTTTGAGGGCACTATGGTGTTGAACGCTGAGTTGTAGTCAATGAACAGCATTCTCACATAGGTGTTCCTTTTGTCCAGGTGGGAAAGGGCAGTGTGGAGTGCAATAGAGATTGCATCATCTGTGGATCATTACCAGCCTTTCAAAGCACTTTATGGCTACGGATGTGAGTGCTACGGGTCTGTAGTCATTTAGGCAGGTTGCCTTTGTGTTCTTGGGCACAGTGACTATGGTGGTCTGCTTGAAGCATGTTGGTATTACAGACCCAATCAGGGACATGTTGAAAATGTCAGTGAAGACACCTGCCAGTTGGTCAGCACATGACCGGAGCACACGTCCAGGGAAATCCATCTGGCCCCGCAGCCTTGTGTATGTTGACCTGTTTTAAGGTCTTACTCACGTCAGCTATGGAGAGCATGATCACGCAGTCACCCGGAACAGCTGATGCTCTCATGCATGCCTCAGTGTTGCTTGCCTCGAAGCAGGTGATTTAGCTTGTCTGGTAGGCTTGTGTCACTGGGCAGCTCGCGGCTGTGCTTCCCTTTGTAGTCTGTAATAGTTTGCAAGCCCTGCCACATCCGACGAGCGTCGGAGCCGTTGTAGTATGATTCAATCTTAGCCCTGTATTGACGCTTTGCCTGTTTGATGGTTCGTCGCAGGGCATAGCGGGATTTCTTGTAAGCTTCCGGGTTCTGCACCTTGAAAGCGGCAGCTCTACCCTTTAGCTCAGTGCGAATGTTGCATGTAATCCATGGCTTCTGGTTGGTGTATGTACGTACAGTCACTGTGGGAACTACGTCCTCGATGCACTTATTGATAAAGCCAGTGACTGATGTGGTGTATTCCTCAATGTCATCGGAAGAATCCCGGAACATGTTCCAGTCTGTGATAGCAAAGCAGTCCTGTAGTTTAGCATCTGCTTCATCTGACCATTTTTTTATAGACCAAGTCACTGGTGCTTCCTGCTTTAATTTTTGCTTGTAAGCAGGAATCAGGAGGATAGAGTTGTGGTCGAATTTACCAAATGGAGGGCGAGCTTTGTACGCGTCTCTATGTGTGGATTACAGGTGATCTAGAATTGTTTTCCCTCTGGTTGCACATTTAACATGTTGATAGAGATTTGGTAGAACTGATTTAAGTTTCCCTGCATTAAAGTCTCCGGCTACTAGGAGCGCCGCCTCTGGGTGAGTGGTTTCCTGTTTGCTTATTTCCTTATACAGCTGACTGAGTGCGGTCTTAGTGCCAGCATCGGTCTGTGGTGGTAAATAAACAGCCACGAAAAGTATAGCTGAGAACTCTAGGCAAGTAGTATGGCCTGCAGTTTATCACAATATACTCAACTTCAGGCAAGCAAAATCTAGAGACTTCCTTAGATTTCGTGCACCAGCTGTTGTTTACAAATATGCACAGACCGTCCCCCCTTGTCTTACCGGAGTGTGCTGTACTATCCTTCCGGTGCAGCGTGTGTCCCGCTAGCTGAATATCCATGTCGTCTCGTCATTCAGCCACGATTCCGTGAAGCATAGGATATTACAGGTTTTGATGTCCTGTTGGTAGGATATTCGTGATCTAACCTCATCTAGTTTATTGTCCAGTGATTGCACGTTGGCGAGTAATATTGACGGTTAACGGCAGCTTTCCTAGTTGTCTTCTGTGGGTCTATACGAGGTATCCGGCTCTTCGTCCTCTGCATCACTTCCTTTTGCGATGTCTGCCCTGTGGGGTGTTTGGAGAATATCGTGTGAGTCCTGCTTGCTGCTGTTGTTGTTGTTGAAAAAAATCTTTGTCTAATCCGAGGTGAGTGATCGCTGTCCTGATATCCAGAAGCGCTTTTCTTCCGTAAGATACAGTTGCAGAAACATTATGTACAAAATAATTTACAAATATCGCGAAAAACCCCCACATAATAGCACAATTGGTTAGGAGGCCGTAAAACGGTGGCCATCTCCTCCGGCGCCATTTTGCTTCTTGCATGGAATAGCCTTAATTTCTCAGAACTAGAATAGACTGACAAGTTTCAGAAGAAAGTTATTTGTTTCTGGCCATTTTGAGCCTGTACTCAATACCACACATGCTGATGCTCAACTAGTCTAATGAAGGCCAGTTTTATTGCTTCTTTAATTAGAACAACAGTTTTCAGCTGTGCTAACATAATTGCAAAAGTGTTTTCTTATGATCAATTAGCCTTTTACAATGATAAACTTGGATTAGCTAACACAACGTGCCATTGGAACACAGGAGTGATGGTTTCTGATAATGGGCCTCTGTAGATATTCCATAAACAATCTGCCTTTTTCATATACAAAAGTCATTTATAACTGTATTTCTAATCAATTTGATGTTATTTTAATGGACAAAAAATGTTGCTTTTCTTTCAAAAGCAAGGACCTTTCTAAGTGTTCCCAAACCTTTGCACGGTCATTAGATCATTAGATCAATTTTTAGAATATACCTTTATTTTTCCCCCTAAACCCTACCAGCCATCCCCCAATTGGAGTAAACTAATAAACAATAACACTTAGGCTTCTACCTTCAGTTTATACATACTATACACAGTTTACAGACACAATCTATTTCACAATAGTTATATTTTGTTTGTTTTTTGTCCTGGCCTTCCTCTATTTCTGATGCCCATCCAGTTTGATTTCCACTTGTAACTGTGCTATTTCACAAAAGCACCAAATCTAAACACATTTTACAGACCCCGTGTGTTTTACATTTGTTATCTTGTTGTTATTAGTTCCACCCTTCAGCTCCATTCAACCCCTCCATTGATCTCTTAACACCATCCATTTGCCATATATAGTTTCAACTGTGCTGTGATGCTTCACAAAACTACTGAACCTTTCTCTTCTCATAGTTTCTACAGATTATCTTTAATTAACAAACATTTTTGATAAAATAATTATATTATTGCTCGATTGACTATGACTTTTCAAATCACCCAGTATTGCTATCTGCAGCATTAGTTCTAGGTAAATGTTACAATTCTTCAGCCATTCCTGGATCTGTGTCCAAAAACGAGCTACATATGGACAGTACAAAAATAAATGATCTAATGACTCTGCCTCCTCGCAGAAAAATCTGCAGAGCTGGGAAGATTGTATCCCCCATATATATAACATTCTATTGGTTGCAAGAATTTTGTATAAAAATTTTAATTGAAAAATGTTAAGTTTTGAATCCCCTATCATCGTTGCCTGGAGAAGGGAATACAACTGTTGCTTCGAGTTCCAAAGAGGCCTGCCAGATGATAGGATCCATGGCTTAGAGGTCACAGGTCATGGTAGCACTACCCTGAGATTTGAGCTGACATTTAAAACGTGGATTTGCCTAATGGTCCTCTACGGGGTATGTTGATACCGAAACTCAGATTTGATGAAAATATACTTTCACACTCACCAGAGCATGGAAATGAGGTGAGCTTTGAGCCTTGAAGAGTATGCCAATGTTAGGGCCCTTAGGGCTTTGCCTAGGATGCTAGACTGTAGGCTCTGAGGTGCTGTATCTGAACACAGTGGAGTATAATCTGTGGAGTACGTGAAAACTGCACATACACTCCTTCTGTGCTATACTGGCACAATCAAAATCAATGGGCAGAGGTAAGAAAATGGCAAATGCATGAAGGACGATTTTCTAAATCTAAAGAGTAAGCCATACATTCAAAATACTGTCAAAATGTGCCTAATTACACAGCCAAAGGAATGCCTTAACTCCCAGGTTTGGTTAGTACAGCATGCTTGTGGATAGTCAGGGTTGGGGAGTAACGGGTTACATAACACCAATGTCAATCCATTATGTTACCAACAAAAATACAGATACAGATTACATATACAGTGGGGAGAACAAGTATTTGATACACTGCCGATTTTGCAGGTTTTCCTACTTACAAAGCATGTAGTGATCTGTAATTTTTTATCATATACTGTATACACTTCAACTGTGAGAGACGGAATCTAAAACAAAAATCCAGAATATCCCATTGTATGATTTTTGGAAAAAAGCAGTAAGCACTGGGTAGGGTACAGCGACGGGTTAAGTTAATACTGTACAGTGCTACTCCCTCTACTCTACCCGCCTTTAGGATTGTACATTCGGTTTCATATTAAGTTTGAATGTTGATGTAGAAATTCTGTTGTGTGCTCCACTAAGAGAGTGACGGAATAATGAATAGCACATGATCAGTTTGAGCCATATACATTACTGCCATCTTAAGGGATATTAAATCAAATTCAATATATTGAAAGAAAGACAAGAACTTGAGTTAAATTGAATGGTATAGTTACACGGGACAGGAACCTTTAGACAGGTATTCTCAAAATAATGGCTCCCAATTAAAATGATGAAGACAACAATAAACTCAAAGTGCATAGCAGTGTCATTTGAAGTTTATATTCTATTCTCCTGTTTTCAACTTGTCTCAAATGTTCTGGATTCTGTTAAGAGGAATGTGGATATACTGATTTTCTGCCTGGACAAGGATACAGGAAATATGTTGTAGACAATCTGCTATCCCTGAGAGTTTGCCAACATGATCCAAAATTGGTATTCCTGTAATACAGAGATGTGTTTGGGCATGTATGGCCATGTTTATCTACCTGTGTCTGCTTCCTCTCGTCTCACTGGTGTCTTTGTCTCAGTCTCCTGCGGAGCGTGCCGTTGCCGTGACGGCATGACAGAGACCTCGCGTTGGTGCAATGTCGGGGAAAGACATACCTCAGAAAAGATACTTTGGGGTGTTATTCCCCTTTGGTATTTCATCCTATTCTTAAATATGTGTTAAAGTGAAATAATAAGAGTCTGTTTTTGCATCTGGAAAGTATTCAGACCCCTTGACCTTTTCCACATTTTGTTACATTACAGCCATATTCTAAAATTGATTAAGGATAGGGGGCAGCATTTTCACATTTGGATGAAAAGCGTGCCCAGAGTAAATTGCCTCCTACTCAGTACCAGATGCTAATATACGCATAGAAAACACTCTTAAGTTGCTAAAACTGTTTGAATGATGTCTGTGAGTATAACATAACTCATATGGCAGGCACAAACCTGAGAAAAAAATCCAACCAGGAATTGGGAAATCTGAGGCTTGTAGGTTTTCAACTCAGCCCCTATTAAAAATACAGTGGGATATGGGTCATCTTGCACTTCCTAAGGCTTTCACCATATGTCAGCAGTCTTTAGAACGTTGTCTCAGGCTTCTACTGTGAAGGGGGGCTGAATGAGAGGGGAATGAGTCAGAGGTCTGCCAGCAGCCTCGGTCTCGTGATGCGCGGTCATGCGAATGTTACCTCTCGTTCCATTGCTTTTCTACAGACAAATGAATTCTCCGGTTGGGAAATTATTGAACATTTATGATAAACACATCCTAAAGACTTATTCTATACATCGTTTGATTTGTTTCTACGACCAGTAATATAACTTTTTGGAATTTTCTTCCGACATTTCTGCTGGACTTGTCCGCGCCTCGTGAGTTTCGATTTGTTTACTAAACGCCCTAACAAAAGGAGGAATTTGGACATAAATGATGGACTTTATGGAACAAATAAAACATTTATTGTGGAACTATGATTCCTGGCAGTGCATTCTGACTAAGATCAAAGGTAAGTGAATATTTATAATGCTATTTCTGACTTATGTTGACTCCAACATGGCGGATATATTCTTGGGTTGTGTATGTCGTCTGAGCGCCGTACTCAGATTATTGCATGGTTTACTTTTTCCGTAAAGTTTTTTTGAAATCTGACAGCGGTTGCATTAAGGAGAAGTATACCTTTAATTCTGTGAATAACACTTATCTTTTATTAATGTTTATTATGAGTATTTCTGTGATTTGATGTGGCTCTGTGCAAATTCACGGGATGTTTTGGAGGCAAAGCCAAATGTAAACTGAGGTTTTTGGATATAAATATGAACAAAACATACATGTATTGTGTAACGTGTTGTCCCGGGAGTGTCATCTGATGAAGAATATCAAAGGTTAGTGATTCATTTTATCAATATTTCTGCTTTTTGCGACTCCTCTCTTTGCTTGGAAAATCGCTGTATGCTTTCTGTGACCAGTTGCTGACCTAACATAATGATATGTTCTATATTCACTGAAAAGCTTTTTTGAAATCGGACACTGTGGTTGGATTAACGAGAATTTTAACATTAAAATGGTGCCTAATACTTGTATGTTTGAGAAAATTCTGAGATTTCTGTTGATTGAATTTGGCGCCTGTTGATTGAATTTCATTGGCTGTCCGCTAGCAGATCATCATTCCCAGACAGGTTAAAATAACATCAGTCCTAGACAGGTTAAAGAGTTTTTTCCCCTTAATCTACACACAATACTCCATAATGACTAAGCAAAAACAGGTTTTTAGACATGTAAATGTGATATTTATATATTTTTTATAAGTATTCAGACCCTTTACTCAGTACTTTGTTGAAGCACATTTAGCAACTATTACAGCCTTGAGTCTTCTTGGGTATGACACCACAAGCTTGGCACACCTGTATTTGGGGAGTTTCTCCCATTCTTCTCTGCAGATCTTCTCAAGCTCTGTTAGGTTGGATGGGGCGCATTTCTGCACTGCTATTTTCAGGTCTCTCCAGAGATGTTCGATCGGGTACAAGTCTGTGATCTGACTGGGACACTCAAGGACATTCAGAGACTTATCCCGAAGCCACTCCTGCGTTGTCTTGGCTCTGTTCTTAGGGTTGTGGTCCTGTTGGAAGATGAACATTCGCCCCAGTCTGAGGTCCTGAGCGCTCAGGAGCAGGTTTAGATCAAGGATCTCTCTGTACATTGCTCTGTTAATCTTTCCCTCAATCCTGACTAGTCTCCCAGTCCCTGCCGCTGAAAAACATCCCCACAGCATGATGCTGCCATCACCATGCTTCACCGTAGGGCTGGTGCCAGGTTTCCTCCAGACCTGACGCTTAGCATTCAGGCCAAAGAGTTCAATCTTGGTTTCATCAGACCAGATAATCTTGGGATTGATTGATGGACATGTCAAATGATTTGCAGTAACTTACAATGTTATTAGAATAGGTACATATGCATCTGTTTAAATCACAATATCAAATATTTTACAGGAAAATCACATTAAAAGTTGTCATGTTATCAAAAACTTCAATTCTAAAGGAAAGTGTTCGCAACATATACTGTTGCGTTTTGTCAGAAATTTCACCAAAGGTCAAAACGGAAATGTAGTCAAGCAGAATTCCATGCATACCCCTCTTCACACATAAACAGACAGTGAGAAAAAAAACAGGAAGGAAAAAAGAAGAGAATGATCCACTGAGATATGTCCCCTCTTACGTTTTCACACTTTCTGAGATCGAGGTGACAAACAATGAGTGCCATTTTGGACCCAGTATTCTGACACGATTCCTGTCAGAAATGACAGCTGTAATTAGGGAACTGGAATAGTCGGCCTGAAAGAGAGCAGCACTTGAGCTGAGGGGGTCAAAGTTTCAACCACGCATCCAGCAACATGAAGTGCAACTTCATAAACTGTTGGAGGTTACCGTGATGTTGACTCTCTCCGGCTCTAATAGCACCACCACTAGTCACATCAGTCTGTAGAGGTTTGTGTAGAATACATTTCTATCTGAATGTGAAAATGGCAAGTGTTAGTAAAGTATTGATTAGTCTGTTTATAAAAATGTAGTTAATTTATTTAGAATAAAATCTTAATGTACATAACACTTTATTCATGCAATTAACTGAATTATAATTATAAAGTGTTACCAAATGTAGTTTAAGGGGCATTTTCTTTGTTAGTGTATCCTGTGATCTGAGTGGCTCACCAGATTATGGGCTCACGTTTTGCCTCTCTTACCCAACAAACAGTATCATCTACCACACATCCTGGTATGGTGCAGTTGCTATATTCATCCTATTTCCGCCAATCTGTCAAAGTTGAAACCTCTTTGATAGAATAGGATTAAGGCGAGGGGCCCCCTGTCACTGTGACACACAGGGAATTGCAAACACTGTGCACGTGTCATTGTGTGCTGCCGTGCTGGACTACAGATAGGCAGCTGGAAAAGGTCCAAATGAGTCAACAGGCATGTCCGCTGTGATTGGAACCTGAGGGAGTGTGCTCAATCTGGGGGAAGTAATACCCCCTGCCCATGGCCCGGCTGCCCCCTCCGCAAACTGATATATTTTAACGGGAGCTCCAGGCAAGGCCAGTTTATACATATTCAACTTGACAGGCGATCCAGGAGGAAACAAGACCAATGACCCAGATTCATCTGCTCTGATGCGAGGACTAAAGAGCGAACTAGAGCTACCAAATGTCTTTCCAACTTTTTTTTGCCCCTTTTTTATGTCCTATTTTTGGTTTTGATGTTTCTCTTTCTTTCCCTTTCAGTAGAAGGGGCACTCTTGCAGGAATGTATTTCTGCTGCTTCGTTACAGTGCGTTTTGTTTTCTGAACAATTTAGAGGGGTTATAATAGATAAACCCCCTCATGAACAACATTGGCAGATTATGCTTGTTCTGAGTCAACTGGAAAACATGAGGGCTTGTTAAGAAAAATGTAGTAAATGTCACAATGCAAATCAATTTTTATTGAAAGAAACTTACTCTATTGCCATGCTCTTGTTCACTCCTTTCCACCCGCAACTTTAGATTAGGTGTTCAAATAGCTCTACTTTTCCATCATCCAAAAGAGTCAATCAAAATCTAACCAACTGTCACCTCACAACTCAGATCAGTGAGTTTGATTCTCCTAACTCAACACACCGTGTCAACGTACTTATCAACATCTGTCTTTCCAAAAGCATGGATTGCTTCAGCTTCCTATTGCCCATGTACAACCAGTCCAATCTGTGCATTCATAGTCAAGCCAAGTACAGGCATGTCTGTCACTATGCTTTGATTTAGTTCCTGTCTTGCCTTCCACACCCGGATTATTGTGGAAAACTTTTGGGGACCCCACTTATGTGTACCCTCCTCTTGGATCTTATACCAACTCTCTTGGACCTTCCCCCAATGAACAGAATAATTAGTCACACTGAGTACCTTTACTGCTGCAAGTCCTCATCCAACAGTGTTGCTAAAGGCATTTTTAGATAATGTCCTGATTTCAGGGTCAAATAGCCTAGCTTTAGCGGCATGTGAAATGCTACTAGTCTTCCAAGAGACAAGTCTGGAGTCCTGATGTAATACACAGCAAGGGGCAGGTTTAGGGCGTAATTGAATAGCTCTCATTGAAATGCAGAAATACATTGTAATTAAATATATTGTAATTATTGTTTATATAACAGTTAGCTACAGCTGTCAACATAAACCTGTCAAAAACATTACTGATTTGCTTTTTGGCTCTTGAAATTGTGATATAAAATGTTGCCCTCCATGCAAAAGTGCTGGCCTGTGTTATGAAGTAGCCTCCAGTGAGGTTTGCACTTGCAGTTTGTGGGGTAAAGCAATGTAAAGATCAATTTAAATAACCCTTTGAGTTGCAGTGTTCCTCAGGAGATTCCTATAATGTAGACTAGATTGGAAGGCACAGTGCCTTATCTCTTTTGATTTCAGTCATCTTTAAAATGTAAATGTTTAACGTACATAATTAAGATACCTCTTTTGATCCAATTTTAGAAGAAATGTCTACAGAAATCTTAAATAATTGTAACCTCTGATCTGAGATGGGTTCTATTGTGGGGACAATTAGATCTAATTGTGTCGACAGCATATAGTTAAGCACTTGGATATATTGTACAGTAGGTTAAAGAAAAACCTTAGCTTAACAAGTATACAATACATAATGTATTTTTTTTATGGTTTTGAAATGATCTCCTGGCGGTTTTAACAAAACAGACAAATTTACTAAACTAAAGTTGATCACTGCAGCAAAAACCCCATCCCTGGATATAACCTCACTTAGCCCACCGTGTGTACCTATATGACTCTCAGCCCAGCCGAGAGCTTTGGGATAGCGGTGGTGGTGGTGGATAAGAAAACCTGCCCATGCAGGTAATATATACAGCATGGTTTCAAAAACTATTTGAAATTATTTCAAATACTTCAGCTGGGCTTGATTACGCTTGCCTGGCTCAAAGAAACAAATGGAATAATTGCAGAAAAGCAAAGCCAACAAACCCCACCCACCTGGCACTCCATGCAGACTAACTCAAATGCTAAGACTGAATAACTTTAGAATAGTATTTAAACCCAGATCTGACAGCACCTTCCTAAAGGAGAGTGAACACCTTCCTAAAGGAGAGTGAACAACTCCCTCCCCTTCAAATCCCCTCTGATGCTAGAGAGTACTGGGGCTCAGCTCGGTGGAGCATCCAGGTGAGTCCATCACCAGGCATAGCCTGGCTGGCCAGTGTGCTCCAGCAGGTTTGATGGACTTTGGACTCTTATCTGTGCCACTCAGTCCCCTACCAAACCCTGTATATAAGACCCAGATGAAAATAGGGTATCCAGGTTTCCCAGGGAGAGGCACTGTGACTCGATAGCAAACCCAGGATGAGTGTGAGCTGCACTGTGCTTTAGTCACACTGCAAACCCCCAACCACCACCTCTACTCCTCTCTCAGAGTCTGTTCCAGATAAAAGCTTGGCCTGGGGTAGGACACATGGAAGCATCTGGAACCCCAGCTCACTAATGCTAGATTAAAGCCATGTGATGTGACTGATGGGAAATCAACCTACCCAGTTATACCCAACTCAGGTGCTGGGCTGTTGTGTGTTCATTGTTTCAACTTCAATAATTCAGGTGGAAATTGTGAGTTAGTATTTTTCCAAATGGATGTTGTGTTGAGATTTGAACTGGCATAAAAGTATTGAAACAAGGTGTCATGTGTTGTTAAACTTAATCCCCTGGACCGCCAGGTTTCCTGAACAAAAGTAATGCTGGCTGTTAAAAAAACTCTTGCTTCTTATCTCTCCTCTGGTCTATGTGATACATTTGTTTCCAGGTTCACAAATCAACCTTTTCTTAAATATCTGCGAAGCAAGGAGAAAACAGCAGCCAAATCATCCAACAACACACTCAGGAGGGGGCTTCTCATAAACACAACACACGGCAGTTTTCAAAATAGCCTACATCATCACCCGACACAACACGCTTTTTACTATATTGTCAGAAGCAGCATCAGACCTCGGAATTCTCTTTCAATGCTCTGGAAACCAAGCAGAAAATGCTGTGCTCTAAGGATAGCATCGTAGCCACACAATTACATTAGAAGATAATTGTCGAACTGCTTAGAAACACCGTGCTCACAACCTTTATCTTCTAAATGATGTAGCTGGTGTATTTTGTTAACATTTTGGAATACATTACAAAATAGAATATAAGGTTTTTACCAGGCACAAGTCAATCCAGGCTTAAGTCCCCTGCACTAAACAACATACATAACAAGCTCGAGAAATGTGTAAGGATGAAGCAAAGTTTCACCCACATTTTAAATAAGAAAATATCCACCTACCTTTCTTGCAAACTAAATTCCAACCAAATCAAATAACTTTGGTTTTTAAACTTTCACATGGCCTATTCCATGATATTTGGATTCGTTTAACACTTTTTTGTTTACTATATGATTCCATATGTGTTATTTCACAGTGCTGATGTCTTCACTATTGTTCTACAATGTAGAAAATAATAAAGAAAACCCTTGAATAAGCAGGTGTTCTAAAACTTTTGACCGGTACTGTATATTAAATAAATATTGAAAGATAAATGGCATCGACATTCAACTGAATGCAAAATAGAAGAACATTTTGGAGAAGCAGTAGCAAATGCAGTACTGCCATACAGTAAAAGTACTTCCATACAGGCCTAATATAAAATGTCAAGCTATCTTTGTGCACAAATTGTTCAATTTTTATTCAGGCTGACTTGAAAAATTATACGCAACATTTTGCCGCGTGGCAATACTGTGTTAGGATTCTGAAGGGCATGCATTTATACAGAAGTTAACTGTATTAATACCATTATGCAGTTGAATTCCATCTATAGCTACTATCTAAGCACAAGGGGGCATACATGTAACGTTTCCAAAATGGGATAGTATTGAACATGTAATGTTATGCTCCCTTGCGAGTTCACAATAGAATTGCATGCTGTAGCTGGCTAGAGGAAGCCCTCCATTGCTCGATTCAGTCCGTCGTAACATCTCATCTGGACAGGTCACCGTCCTCAGTTAGTTAGCTAGCGTGTCACATGGAATGACGCAGGAGAGACAAAGCAGGTACGGGGAGTAAAACATTTAATAAAGATGGACATAGAACGAGACAGGAACAGCGTCAGCAAATACTAATACTAAAGACAACAACAATACAATGCAGCAGCGGGGAACTGAGATATAAAGGGGAGGAAATGAACAGGTGATAAGTGAGTCCAGGTGAGTCCAATAACGCTGATACGTGTGACGAGGGAAGGCAGGTGTGCGTGATGGATGCCAGAGTGCGTGATGCAGGGCAACCTGGCGACCTCAAGCGCCAGGAGGAGGGAAGAGCGGGAGCAGACGTGACATAACGTCAACGAAGCTAACGTTAGCTTGTTCATTCTCACAAAACTGAGAACTGCTCTAGATTGGAAACTTACGTTAATGGGTATGGAACCAGGCTTTATGGAAACGATATACAATATATGGGACAGAATAAAGTTAAGGAAATAATACAAACCTAGTTCGGCCTAGTTAGGACATAATGTTAACTAACGTTACTGTATTGTAGCTCATACAACCCCAACAGTCAAGCCCGGCTATCTAATATTTATGTTAATTCTTCTGAACTATAGCTAACTAACGTGACAGCTAACTTTATGGAAGCTCTTCACAGAATGCCATAATTGTCTTCGTTATTCATTAGTATTTTATATTATTATATCAATTATTTTGATACATATTCAGAGCCAAACATCAACCCAACTTACCATTTTAACTGTTTTCGCATTCAAACTTGGCATGTTTTCAGTTGCAATTGTGAAGTTCCCTGAAGAACTCCAGCAACAATGGGGGTTCCTCGATGAACCCCACCTCCTAAGAAGTTCTTTGAAGCACCTTTCGGGGCTGTTTTTCATTGCCAAGAACCCTAAGGTCCTTCGAGGATCTTTGAGGATCTCCAGTTGAACCCCTCATTTTTAGAGTGTAGACACATTTTCGAAATGTACCGTTATTTCCCCTTAAATATAGTTGATTATGAGCATGTATAGCCATATTTATGAGGTATTACATATCTCAATGGCAAATGTTGGCACGAGGTATCGACAGTTCCATTTTTTTTATGTGCAGCTCAAAGATCAGTCAATGCCGATCTGGTGCAGATATAAAGTCCTGAGCTGAGACGACTGTTTAAAATGGGATGATTTAGTAATTAAAATGAAATCAATCAGATATCTCTCTCTTTAATCACAAGTGTCTGAATACTCTCTCTGTGATTGATGACTGGCATTAATGAGACTGTGGGAGGTCTTTCTCGACTTTCTATAAAAACTCACATTCCAAGAGCTACTGTCAAAATAGGGTGAAAAATGTCAAATACAGTGTGAAGAGGAGATATCTGAGGGCTCAACTACTCTGTGACTTGTGCTGATTCAAATTGACCCAGAGTCCACATTAAGATCTCCTCAGTCGGAAAAAAAACAGAGCCATCATCTGGTTTTAATTCAAGTGGGTCTCGTGTGGTTAGCAAGGGTGAAATTTGACACTGAACATTCCAATTTGATCAAGAGAAACGAATGAAGAGGCACGGAAATGTGCCTGTCAATCAATAGGGCAGAGAGATGGGCAATAATCTTCTGGAATTGAATTAAGCAATTGCATTTCCGACTTGAGTTGAGGCTGTTAAAAATGTTGCATACGTGTGCTGATAACACAAAATGTTTGCGTAAGTGATGACACTGCACCTCATAAGATTAACCTGGGAAAAAAGGGATAAATACATTCACAAGTTGGCTCTGTTGTTACCTGACCTAATGGCATCTGTACTTAATCCCTAACTATTCAGTCACAACTTTCTGTTAAAATGCAGGAAAATATGTAACGGCACAGAAAGGATATAAAATAAACTTTCAAGTGTACAAAAGTAAAGAATGCTAACTATAGCGAACAAACCCACCTGCAGCTCAAATGGCAATGCTTATGTCATCATCATCATACTGGTAAAGTTCAACATCTGTACCTAACTAAACATAAACAAAGATATCATAGATTTAGTTTACACTGTTATTTCAATTAGAACAACCCACAACACCTGGACTACATATTTGTCGTCTGCACATACTAATCTGAAATATTTTGGACCCAGAATTTTTTTGTGGCGGTCACAAAATTTCGTCAGCCGGTGATTGTCATGCAAATAACTGTCAGGCTCACGGTAATTGACCGTTAATTAACAAACAAATGTATTATCTCCTGGCTTCCATATGGCCTACAAGCCACTGATGCAGACCTTTGGAACATCTACATTTTTTAAAGTAAAAAACATCCATGTAATATAGCCTACACCGTCACAATATTTTAGACAGGTCTAAAGATACATGATATAAAGAAAATATAGTCTATTTTTAGAAGAACAGAATAACATACTCTGAGTTGTCCTTATGTTAGGCCATGATCTGGCTATGCCAAATGGCTGTGGGCTACACACTAGTTAATTTAGCAGACAAGATTTGCATAGAATTCATTATGTTGGCATTATGTTATATTATTTTATAGTATGAAGAATACAATTGAACAAAGCTCAATAAAATAGAAAGGATATTTTCTCCAAACAGTTTGAGGGAATGTGCACATTCGGCAATTCTGTGTTGAGCAGTTAACAATGAAATAGGTACTCCTATATGCTTCATTTAGAGTTATTAATGTAACTTTAGTTGTTCTACAAACATGGGGCTATAAAATGTTGAGCTCAGTGTTTGATTATTTTTGATCAAATTTGCATTGATGTCAGAGTGAATAGAGGGACAATAGAGTGTTGAGTACCAGGCAGTTAGCAAGTTTGGTAGGCTACTAATAACCTGTAGCAGCATCAGAGCTTAGAGAAGCCTAATTACCGTGACTAAATGGTCACATGGAATTTGACTGCCTTCATAACTCGTGACTGCCAGTGTGGCAATAATACGGTCAACCGCAACAGCCCTAAGAGTGGGTGAACATTTACACGCTGCAGACAAAACGAGTTACAAAAACAAGCCGAGTTACTACCTTTGACAATAATTAACATGTTCTTGGTCACTGGCAATAGGGATGATTGGCATCTTGAATATCTTGTGAGGCACAGAAAGAGGTCACACCCGGAATGGCACCCTATTCCCTAAATGTTGCAACATTTTGACCAGAGCCCATTAGCTATGTAAGGAAGAGTTATAGGGAATAGGGTGCCATTTGAGATGCATCCAGATTATCTCAAAACGGATCCCTCAAAAATGTCTCGAGTTCCCTTCCCTATAATGTGTAGAGATGGGCCTCTGGAAAAAATGTGTATTCAACACGGTGTTCTTCATTTTCTCTAAGTTATTGCTATAGTGGTGAAAATGTTGTTTGTAAAAGTTGACAGAAGAACACCGTGTTGAATAATAAAACACCTGTAAAGTTTTAATGGTAGAAGACATTTATGTTCTGTTGTTAGTTTTGAAAAGCAGAGAAGTGATCAAAAAAGCTGATTTGTGTAAAAGGTATATGTTTACTCATTTTATTTTACCTTTATTTAACTGGGCAAGTCAGTTAAAAAAAATTCTTACTCATTGTCATGTTTAGAATGTGCTCACCCAGTGCTATAATTGGACATGTGCCTACTAGCACCATCATAAAAAGTTGAATGAGGGAAGCACTACAATATTACGTTTTTGTAAGTAGTGAGAGCACTCGGGAGCAGGCAATGTTGAAAAGGAATCTTTAGACATGTACTTTTCTTAAATGTAGTTTTGTATTTGACTAAAACAAGGAGACTACAAGAAAATTGTGTTTGAAAAAGGTCACATTTTTTGCTGAGAGACAATGGGGTAACCCAAATAAATACAGGTTGTTTTTCCCACAAGCGGGCAGTGCCACGACGTTCTATCAAATACCGACTATGTCCCTTTAGAATGTTGAAGAAATCCCATGAAAGTGGATGAGGTTTTTTTAAAAGGTCAAAAAATGTAATAGTTATCAAAAAGATATATACAAGCACACAATTCATGATCGGTCTGCACATTTGAAAGTTTGAATAACATTTGTACTATAGAGTTGTGGCCAAAAGTTTTGAGAATGACACAAATATTAATTTTCACAGTCTGCTGCCTCAGTTTGTATGATGGCAATTTGCATATACTCCAGAATGTTATGAAGAGTGATCAGATGAATTGCAATTAATTGCAAATTAACTGAATAGTGATTCTCTCGTTAACACAGGTCTGAGTGTTGAGGTGGACAAGGCTGGAGATCACTGTCATGCTGATTGAGTTCGAATAACAGACTTGAAGCTTCAAAGGGAGCTTTGGAATCATTGTTCTTCCTCTGTCAACCATGGTTACATGCAAGGAAACACGTGCCGTCATCATTGCTTTGAACAAAAAGGGCTTCACAGGCAAGGATATTGCTGCCAGTAAGATTGCACCTAAATCAACCTTTTATCAGATCATCAAGAACTTCAAGGAGAGTGGTTAAATTGTTGTGAAGAAGGCTTCAGGGCACCAAAGAAAATACAGCAAGCGCCAGGACCGTCTCCTGAAATTGATTCAGCTGCGGGATCTGAGCTTGCTCAGGTATGGCAGCAGGCAGGTGAGTGCATCTGCATGCACAGTGAGGCAAAGACGTTTGGAGGATGGCCTGGTGTCAAGAAGGGCAGCAAAGAAGCCCAGACAGGGGCAGACTGATATTCTGCAAAAGGTATAGGGGTAATGCCATTTTCTCTGATGAATCCCCTTTCCGATTGTTTGGGGCATCCGGAAAAAAGCGTGCCCAGAGAAGACAAGGTGAGCACTACCATCTGTCCTGTGACATGCCAACAGTAAAGCATCCTGAGACCATTCATGTGTGGGGTTGCTTCTCAGCCAATGGAGTGGGCTCACTCACAATTTTTTTTTTTTCAGGCCTCCCGGGTGGCGCAGTGGTTAAGGGCACTGTACTGCAGTGCCAGCTGTGCCACCAGAGACTCTGGGTTCACGCCCAGGCTCTGTTGTAACCGGCTGTGACCGCGAGGTTTGTGGGGCGATTGGCCTAGCGTCGTCTGGGTTAGGGAGGGTTTGGCCGGTAGGGAAATCCTTGTCTCATCATGCACCAGTGACTCCTGTGGCGGGCCGGGTGCAGTGCGGGCTAACCAAGGTTGCCAGGTGCATGGTGTTTCCTCTGACACATTGGTGCAGCTGGCTTCTGGGTTGATTGGCGCTGTGATAAGAAGCAGTGTGCCTTGGTTGGGTTGTGTATAGGAGGATGCATGACTTTCAACCTTTGTCTCTCCCGAGCCCGTATGGGGGTTGTAGCGATGAGACAAGATAGTAGCTACTAAACAAATGGATACCATGAAAAAGGGGTAATATTTAAAAAATAATAATAATTTAAGTCTGGGAAATGTCCTTGTTTCTGAAAGAAAAGCAATTTTTTGTCCATTAACCCTTTCACACGTACCATCACACGGGTGTGATCGTTCTACAGTGGTCCCTGAAGCGTACGATCACACCCGTGTGATTAGAACACTTATTTAGAACAGCCAGTTTCGAATGAAGCAACAATCAGCATTTGAGCTGGCCACACTTTTTTTCAGAATTTACACAAATACAGTCATGTCCACAATGTGAGCAGTTTATTTTTGGATGCAATGTTCAGATATTCACAGAAGTATCTATAGCATGACACAATCATCCTAACCGGAAAAATGTAGGGTATATTTGTCCTAGCGCTAACTGAGGAAAGATTGACGCAACACAAGCAACTGAGGAAAGATTGACGCAACACAAGCGGTCATAATTTCTAACTCTTGGCTGACAAACTACAACATGAATTAGCTAATAGCAATTACTATGTATAATTAATCACATCACGGGTGAGCTCACCAGTAATCGAACGTAATCCGATGATTAGTTTCAGCGCGCAGCCAGGCTTTTTTTCCTCTCAGAAACCAAAGATAAGAGGAAACAAGATGAGTTTGGTCTGTTTATAGTATGCATGTTGAAGGGGTGAGTTGTCTACCATCGTCCACATCCCACATTCACTTCCTGAAGTTCTCAAAAAATGAGTGCACCCTTACTCACCTCATTTTGTTATTAGAATCTTTGGTCTGACAGACGATCAAGTGAAACCCATGTCAACAGACATGGCTCCACACACATAGCTGGAATTAGCTTAGCTCATCATAATCAGTACAACCTTCAAAACATTATTTCACACACATACTATGTGCTCATTACAATCTATGCAAAAATCAGAATGCATAATTTATCACCGTTAATTGAAAAACGTGAATAAAATAGTAAATATAATCAGTAATACCACACAAAACATTTTAGTGAATTATTGATACAAATGGTGCGTGCAGGCAGTCAATCACATAACCTCTCACTCCCACTGAGTCATTCAGTGGTGTTGTTTATGGTTTTTATTTTTTATTTTATTTTACCTTTATTTAACCAGGTAGGCAAGTTGAGAACAAGTTCTCATTTACAATTGCGACCTGGCCAAGATAAAGCAAAGCAGTTCGACAGATACAACGACACAGTCAATAAGTCAATAATACAGTATAAACAAGTCTATATACAATGTGAGCAAATGAGGTCAATAATACAGTATAAACAAGTCTATATACAATGTGAGCAAATGAGGTGAGAAGGGAGGTAAAGGCAAAAAAGGCCATGGTGGCAAAGTAAATACAATATAGTAAGTAAAACACTGGAATGGTAGTTTTGCAATGGAAGAATGTGCAAAGTAGAAATAAAAATAATGGGGTGCAAAGGAGCAAAATAAATAAATAAATAAAAATTAAATACAGTTGGGAAAGAGGTAGTTGTTTGGGCTAAATTATAGGTGGGCTATGTACAGGTGCAGTAATCTGTGAGCTGCTCTGACAGTCGGTGCTTAAAGCTAGTGAGGGAGATAAGCGTTTCCAGTTTCAGAGATTTTTGTAGTTCGTTCCAGTCATTGGCAGCAGAGAACTGGAAGGAGAGGCGGCCAAAGAAAGAATTGGTTTTGGGGGTGACTAGAGAGATATACCTGCTGGAGCGTGTGCTACAGGTGGGAGATGCTATGTATGTAGTTGTTGAGCTAACCTGTAGCATTAGCAATGTCTTTCAAAGGGAGACAACTCAGAAATGCGGAATTTCTGGAGATGTAAAAAATGTGGACAATGAGTCAGTCTGAAAGCCAGGAATCAGATTCTGACAGTGACAGAGGACCTCTTGTCTGAGGACCCCTTGTCCACTGACAAAGTCCCAGTTTCCTTTGAAGATGCTGGTGGTGATGGAGGCAGACCGATAGTGGATGAAGTACAGGAGTTCTGTGGTAGCTGGAAGGCTGCCAGCCATTTCACCCCTCCTGTCCATGCTGTTTGTGTTGATGAGTCCCAGTCTGGAGTGCAACGCCCCTTACCATTTCCATCTGAGGCAGAATGCTTCAAGTTGTTTCTGACAGAGGAACTGGTGGGAGACATAGTAGAGACCAATCGCTATGCCTTGGAGCTACAGGAGAAGAGAGAGCCAGGAGTGGGGGGGACAACCACAATTAGTGAAATGTATACTGTCCTGGTGACAGTCCTTCTCATGGGGATAGTAAAGAAGAACTCCCTAAGAGAATAGTGGAGCAGATATCCTGTTTGCCACTCCTGCTTTCTAGTTCTGTTGCTATGACTGCATTTCATCAACAATGCTACTTGCCATCCTAAATGACCAGTTATTTATTTGTTTATTTATTTCACCTTTATTCAACCAGGTAGCCAAGTTGAGAACAAGTTCTCATTTACAATTGCGACCTGGCCAAGATAAAGCAAAGCAGTTCGACACATACAAACAATAATTCAGTAGAAAAAGAAGTCTATATACAATGTCAGCAAATGAAGTGAGATAAGGGAGGTAAAGGCAAAAAAGGCCATGGTGGCGAAGTAAATACAATATAGCAAGTAAAAACACTGGGAAGGCAGATTTGCAGTGGAAGAATGTGCAAAGTAGAGATAGAAATAATGGGGTGCAAAGGAGCAAAATAAATAAATACAGTAGGGGAAGAGGTAGCTGTTTGGGAAAAATTATAGATGGGCTATGTACAGGTGCAGTAATCTGTGAGCTGCTCTGACAGCTGCTGCTTAAAGCTAGCGAGGGAGATGTGTTTCTAGTTTCAGAGATTTTTGTAGTTTGTTCCATTGGCAGCAGAGAACTGGAAGGAGAGGCGGCCAAAGGAAGAATTGGTTTTGGGGGTGACCAGAGAGATATTCCTGCTGGAGCGAGTGCTACAGGTGGGTGCTGCTACGGTGACCAGCGAGCTGAGATAAGGGGGGACTTTACCTAGCAGGGTCTTGTAGATGACCTGGAGCCAGCGGATTTGGCGATGAGTATGAAGCGAGGGCCAGCCAACGAGAGCGTATAGGTTGCAGTGGTGGGTAGTATATGGGGCTTTGGTAACAAAATGGATGGCACTGTGATAGACTGCATCCAATTTGTTGAGTAGGGTATTGGAAGCTATTTTGTAAATGACGTCGCCGAAGTTGAGGATCGGTAGGATGGTCAGTTTTACAAGGGTATGTTTGGCAGCATGAGTGAAGGATGCTTTGTTGCGAAATAGGAAGCCAATTCTAGATTTAACTTTGGATTGGAAATGTTTGATGTGAGTCTGGAAGGAGAGTTTACAGTCTAACCAGACACCTAGGTATTTGTAGTTGTCCACATATTCTAAGTCAGAACCGTCCAGAGTAGTGATGTTGGATGGGCGGGCAGGTGCAGGCAGTGATCGGTTGAAGAGCATGCATTTAGTTTTACTTGTATTTAAGAGCAATTGGAGGCCACGGAAGGAGAGTTGTATGGCATTGAAGGTTGTCTGGAGAGTTGTTTACACAGTGTCCAAAGAAGGGCCAGAAGTATACAGAATGGTGGATCAGAGACTCACCAGCAACAAGAGCGACATCATTGATGTATACAGAGAAGAGAGTCGGTCCAAGAATTGAACCCTGTGGCACCCCCATAGAGACTGTCAGAGGCCCGGACAACAGGCCCTCCGATTTGACACACAGAACTATTTCAGAGAAGTAGTTGGTGAACCAAGCGAGGCAATCATTTGAGAAACCAAGGCTATTGAGTCTGCCGATGAGGATGTGGTGATTGACAGAGTCGAAAGCCTTGGCCAGGTCAATGAATACGGCTGCACAGTATTGTTTCTTATCGATGGCCGTTAAGATATCGTTTAGGACCTTGAGTGTGGCTGAGGTGCATCCATGACCAGCTCTGAAACCAGATTGCATAGCGGAGAAGGTGTGATGAGATATCGAAATGGTCGGTAATCTGTTTGTTGACTTGGCTTTCGAAGACCTTAGAAAAGGCACAGTAGGATAGATATGGGTCTGTAGCAGTTTGGGTCAAGAGTATCCCCCCCTTTGAAGAAGGGGATGACCGCAGCTGCTTTCCAATCTTTGGGAATCTCAGATGACACGAAAGAGAGGTTGAACAGGCTAGTAATAGGGGTTGCAACAATTTCGGCAGATGATTTTAGAAATAGAGGGTCCAGATTGTCTAGCCCGGCTGATTTGTAGGGGTCCAGATTTTGCAGCTCTTTCAGAACATCAGCTGACTGGATTTGGGAGAAGGAGAAATGAGGGAAGGCTTGGGCGAGTTGATGTGGGGGGTGCAGTGCTGTTGACCGGGGTAGGGCTAGCCAGGTGGAAAGCTTTGCCAGCCGTAGAAAAATGCTTATTGAAATTCTCAATTATAGTGGATTTATCGGTGGTGACAGTGTTTCCTATCCTCAGTGCAGTGGGCAGCTGGGAGGAGGTATTCTTATTCCCCATGGACTTTACAGTGTCCCAGAACTTTTTTGAGTTTGTGTTGCAAGAAGCAGATTTCTGCTTGAAAAAGCTAGCCTTGGCTTTTCTAACTGCCTGTGTATATTGGTTTCTAGCTTCCCTGAAAAGTTGCATATCATGGGGGCTGTTCGATGCTAATGCAGAACGCCATAGGATGTTTTTGTGTTGGTTAACCTCTAGTGACTCCCAAACCCGGCTGCGGGGACATAATCATCGCCTGAAACGAATTAGCATAAACACGACAGACATAAATATCCCTAGAAAATATTCCTATTCATGAAAATCACAAATGAAATATGAGACACAGCTTAGCCTTTTGTTAATCATCCTGTCATCTCAGATTTTCAAAATATGTTTTACATCCAACGCTAGACAAGCATTTGTGTAAGTTTATAATAGCCTAGCATAGCATTATGCCTTGCTAGCAGCAGGCAACCTTGTCATGGAAATCAGAAAAGCAATCAAATTAATCACTTACCTTTGATGATCTTCGTATGTTTGCACTCACGAGACTCCCAGTTACACAATAAATGTTTGTTTTGTTTGATAAAGATTCTCTTTATATCCAAAAACCTCCATTTGGTTGGCACGTTCTGTTCGGAAATCCACAGGCTCGTGCAGATCACGACAGGCAGACGAGTTCAGGTTGTTCCTCAGGTTGTTTTTACAATAAATAATTGCTAATACTTCAACTGGACAGTAGCCTTTTCAGTAGAAGAGAGAAAGAAAAGGTCTCACTGCAGGCGCATGCACAAATCTGAGGACATCTGGCTATCCACTGATGCGATGTGATCATTCTCACTCTTTTTTCAGAATAAAAGCCTGAAACTATGTCTAAAGACTGTTCACATCTTGTGGAAGCCATAGGGAAAGGAATCTGGTTGATATCCCTTTAAATGGAGGATTGCAATGGAAAAGAGTAGTTTCAGAAAAACAGCACTTCCTGGATGGATTGTACTCAGGTTTTCGCCTGCAATATCAGTTCTGTTATACTCAGACTATTTTGACAGTTTTGGAAACTTTAGAGTGTTGTCTATCCTAATCTGCCAATTGTATGCATATTCTAGCTTCTGGGCCTCAGAAATAGGCAGATTACTTTGGGAACGTTTTTCATCCAAACATCAAAATACTGTCCCGTAGCCTCAAGAGGATTTATATAAGATATTCTCCTAAATTAAAATTGTCCAGGCATTTAGTTATAAATTCTTGTCGCACTTTATCAAAATCAGCTACGAATACTATGCCCGGTTTCCCAGCTGTTTCGTGCTGTTCTATTGTTTCCAGTACTTGTGTTATATTATCACCAATGTATCGTCCATGTAAAAAAAACTCTGATTAGGTTGAATAATATCCAAAAATACTTTTAAATTCTATGCATGTTGGAATCATTTTTACACCACAACACTGAAGTGTAGGCCCGGTTTCGGTGGACTGGATACTGGTTAAGTATTGTTCGAATTCATGAAAAAAAAAATCCCAGAAATGTTCCAGATGCACAAAAATCATATTTCTCTCAAATGTTCTGCACACATTTGTTTAGTGAGTGAGAATTTCACCTTTGCTAAAATAATCTATCCACCTGACTGGTGTGGAATATCAATAAACTGATTAAACAGAATTGTCATTACACAGGTGCACCTTGTGCTGGGGACAATAAAAGGCCACTCTAAAATGTGTAGGTTTGTCACAACACAATTCCAAAGACGTTTCAAGTTTTGAGGGAGCGTGCAATTGGCATGCTGACTGCAGGCATGTCCACCAGAGCTGTTGCCAATGTTGTTTTAGAGAATTTGGCAGTATGTCCAACTGGCCTCACAACCGCAGATCACATTTAACCACGCCAGCCCAAGACCTTCACATCCGGCTTCTTTGTCTGAGATCGTCTGAGACAAGCCATCCGGACAGCTGATGAAACTGAGGAGTATTGCTGTCTTTAATAAAGGCCTTTTGTGGGGGAAAACTCATTCTGATTGGCTGGGCCTGGCTCCCCAGACCTCCCAGGCCCACCCATGGCTGCCCCCTGCCCAGTCATGTGAAATCCATGGATGATGCATTTATTTAAATTGACAGATTTTTTTTATATGAGTTGAAACTCAGTAAAATCGTTTATTGTTGCGTTTATATTTTTGTTCAGTATATTTACCACCTGGGTCCTGTTTCAGTAATAGTCAAATCAGTACATTTCATTGGCAGCGGTGTGTTTCCATCAAGCTGGCTGCTTGCGGATAAAAAGATTTCTGGAAAACCTGGGATTTTTTAATGTTACCGGAATCTTTCAAACCTACCTTTGTGGCTCAGACACTGAGCCTTAAATGAGTAGAAAGGGTGACCAACTCGCAAGGACACGTCTTTGTTGGTGGCGTTGATAACCTTCGCTTTAACGATTTCATTGAGTCATTCAAATTAGGGCCTCGGCCAAAGAATTTCGAATGAATGGAGATAATCTTTAACGGCAAAGACTTCATCACAGAGGGGCGAGCAATATATCTCTTTTAAAGGTCCTTCATGTGAGGAGGAGTGAGCATTCCAATGACAAACGTATTAGCTGTCACTGGGCAAGGTTAAAGGGAAAGATACATCGAAATCAGAATTGTAAACGAGTGCATTTTCACATAGGAAGGGCACTTTTTTATCATATCTGAGTCCATAATAGATGATCAGTGTCATTATGAATGATGATGTCCCACTGTCGTTATTCAAAACGCTAGTGAAAGGTGAGAACGACTTTCATTGCTAGGGAAAGATACCATCTTTTCCATAGCTTGCACATGTAGATGAGTTGGCCAGGACACTTTAGAAATAGGTGACTCACACAGTACACAGAGCATACCTGTATGTTTTTTAACACATGGTGATCAGAGAGTGAGTTCTGTGGTGTATTGGCAGATAAGTGGCCAAGAATTGCATTTAGGAGAAAAACAACTAGTAATGTCACAACTAGTAAGTGATTTTAAATATTGCCCTTTTAATCTCTTCGACAGAGACCCAAGCTTTTAAACATTTAAACAAACATGTACCGCTAAGCCTCCCTAGACATACACTACAGTTCAAAGGTTTTGGGTCACTTAGAAATGTCCTTGTTTTTGAAAGAAAAGCACATTTTTTTCCATTCAAATAACATCAACTTGATCAGAAATACAGTGTAGACATTGTTAATGTTGTAAATTACTATTGTAGCTGGCCTTCTAGGCAGAGTTGCAAAGAAAAAGCCATATCTCAGACTGGCCAATAAAAAGAAAAGATGAAGATGGGCAAAAGAACACAGACACTGAACAGAGGAGCTCTGCCTAGAAGCTCAGCATCCCGAGTCGCCTCTTCACTGTTGACGTTGAGACTGGTGTTTTGTGGGTACTATTTAATGAAGCTGCCATTTGAGGACTTGCGAGGCATCTGTTTCTTAAACTAGACACTAATGTACTCTTCCTCTTGCTCAGTTGTGCACCGGGGTCTCCCACTCCTCTTTCTATTTTGGTCAGAGACCGTTTGTGCTGTTCTGTGAAGGGAGCCGTACACAGCGTTGTACGAGATCTTCAGTTTCTTGGCAATTTCTTACATGGAATAGCCTTCATTTCTCAGTACAAGAATAGACTGATGAGTTTCAGAAGAAAGGTCTTTGTTTCTGGCAATTTTGAGCATGTAATCAAACCCATAAATGCTGATGCTCCAGATACTCAACTAGTCTAAAATCCAGATCTATTGATTCTTTAATGAGAACAACAGCATTCAGCTATGCTAACAGCCTTTTAAAATGTTAAAATTGTATTAGCTACCACAAAGTGCCATTGGAACACAGGAGTCATGGTTGCTTATAATGGGCCTCTGTACGCCTATGTAGATATTCCATTAAAAAAAATCAGATGTTTCTAGCTACAATAGTCATTTACAACATTAAACGTCTACACTGTGTTTCTGATCAATTTGATTGGACAAAAAAATTGATTTTCTTTAAAAAACAAGGACATTTCTAAGTGATCCCAAACTTTTGAACGGTAGTGTAAGTGTCACATGTACCATAATCCAGTTCTCCTTTCCCTCATGTTTTATCTTTATTTGCATATTAGACGTGTCTTATTTGTTTTTCCTCACGTGTGGTTTTGCGTTACAATTTTTATGCACTATGTGCTTGACTTATTTCCCATTTTTCACTATTTGGGTAACTTTCTTTTGCTTTCAACTTGATAACCCCTTTTGAGTGTGTCTTGTCAAGTGAATGAGGGAATAAGTGTGTCTACTAGCTTTCTGGTTAGGGACCAGACTTCAGGGCATACGTGCCTGAAGAGCATTGAGCTAACAAGCTGCCACCTGGGTAAAGGTATAGCTTGTAAACCATGGCGAGGGAGATTCAACACCGCAACAGAGACCAGCCACAAAGAAGAAGACAGGCGTCGCTCAACTGTGCCGCCACCGTTACCTGGGGAGAGACCGAGACCCTGCTCGGGAGAGCCTAATGGTGGTCAATCTCCACTCTGTAGCTCATGCAAAAGGGGAGATTGATGCTGTAGTATGGCAGCCCCTTGCTCCAACCTCGCCAACCTGTATGTGTATTTCAGAGGGGTGTGGATAAAGCGGAAGTCAAATTTCCGTTGGACCTTGTGTACAATTGGACGAATAAAGTGATCTTAATCTAATCTACTCTGTCTGCCTCCTGTCTGTCTGTGGTTATGAGATCCTAAAGAACCTTGGGTTTTGACATAACATAAACATGCATATTACATAAGCCACAATTGTCATCACTACCACTAGCTTGGTAAGCTAAGTTGAAAGCATAATACCTCTGTGTATACTGTAGTGTTTGTGATTATATAACTCCCTATGTCAGAGACTTGGAGTCTCATGGAATTTAATGTATGTCCCCGATTGGCATCTGTCAATTTATGTAAAAAAAAAACCTTTTTTTTTACCAAAACCATACTCCATGTTTGTCTTAATTGCATGTATTTCCAGTTCACCCTAAATCACATGAACAACAAGTCTGTCAGTCAACAATGTCCAAAATGGTTGCCTGTCACCACAGTAAAGTGAATCTCAAACTCAGTGTACACAGTGTATTTGGAAAAGTATTCAGACCCCTTGACATTTCCCACATTTTGTTACGTTACAGCCTTATTATAAAATTGATTAAATACAACATTTCTCTTCAATTTACACACAATACCCCATAATGACAAAGAGAAATGACAAAAAAAGAAATACCTTATTTACACAAGTATTCAGATCCTTTGCTATGAGACTCAAGCTTGGGTGCATCCTATTTCTATTAATAATCCTCAAGATGTTTTTACAACTTGATTAGAGTCCACCTGTGGGAAATTCAATTGATTGGACAAGATTTTAAAAAGGCACACACCTGTTAATATATGGTCTCAGTTGACAGGGCATGTCCGAGCAAAAACCAAGCCATGAGGTCGAAGGAATTGTCCGTAGAGCTCTGAGACAGGATTGTGTTAAGACAAAGATCTGGGGAAGGATACCAAAACATTTTTGCAGCATTTAATGTCCCCAAGAACCCAGTGGCCTCCATCATTCTTAAATGGAAGAGGTTTGGAACCACCAAGACTCTTCCTAGAGCTGGCTGCCTGGCCAAACAGCAATCGGGGGAGAAGGGCCTTGGTCAGAGAGATGACCGAGAACTTGAAGGTCCCTCTGTGGAGATGGGAGAACCTTCCAGAAGGTCAACCATCTCTGCACCATTACACCAATCAGGCCTTTATGGTAGAGTGGACAGACGGAAGCCACTCCTCAGTAAAAGGTACATGACAGTCTGCTTGGAGTTTGCCAAAAGCCACCTAAAGGACTCTCAGACCAGATGAAACCAAGTCTTTGGCCTGAATGCCAATCGTCGGGTCTGGAGGAAACCTGGCACAATCCCTACGGTGATCATGCTGTGGGGATGTTTTTCAGCGGCAGGGACTGGGAGACTAGTCAGGATCGAGGGAAAAGATGAACGGAGCATAGTACATAGAGATCCTTGATGAAAACCTGCTCCAGAGCGCTCAGGACCCCAGACCGAGGGCGAAGGTTCACCTTCCAACAGGTCAACAACCCTAAGCACACAGCCAAGACAACACAGGATGTCTTTGAATGGCCCAGACAGAGCCCGATCAAACGTCGCTGGAGAGACCTGAAAATAGCTGTGCAGTGACGCTCCCAAACCAACCTGACAGATCTTCAGAGGATCTGCAGAAAATAATGTGAGAAACTCCCCATATACAGTTGTGCAAAGCTTGTAACGTCATACCCAAGAAGACTCAAAGGCTGTAATTGCTGTCAAAGGTGTTTCAACATAGTACTGAGTTAATAAGGGTCTGAATACTTATGTACAGTTGACGTTGGAAGTTTTCATACACTTAGGTTAGAGTTATTTTTTTTTTAAATCAACCACTCCACAACTTTCGTGTTAACAAACTACAGTTTTGGCAAGTCCGTTAGTGCATGACACAAGTCATTTTTCCAACAATTGTTTACAGACAGATTTTTTCACTTATAATTCACTGTATCACAATTCCAGTGGGTCAGAAGTTTACATACACTAAGTTGACTGTGCCTTTAAACAGCTTGGAAAATTCCAGAAAATTATGTCACGGCTTTAGAAGCTTCTGATCAACTAATTGACATCATTTGAGTCAATTGGAGGTGTACCCGTGGATGTATTTCAAGGCCTACCTTCAAACTCAGTGCCTCTTTGCTTGACATCATGGGAATCATGATGAAAATCATGATGGGAAAATCAAAAGAAACCAGCCAAGACCTCAGAAGAAAAAAAATGTAGACGTCCACAATTCTGGTTCATCCTTGGGTGCAATTTCCAAATGCCTGAAGGTCCCATGTTCATCTGTACAAACACCATGGGACCACGAAGACGTCATACCGCTCGGGAAGGAGACGCGTTCTGTCTCCTAGAGATTAATGTACTTTGGTGTGAAAAGTGCAAATCAATCCCAGAACAACAACTGTAACGGTTCTCTTGTGGTGAAGGAGAGTCGGACCAAAATGCAGCGTGTAGATTGCGATCCATGTTTAATCAAACAAACGTAACACGAATACACACAAAACGAAAACCGAAACAGCCTATACTTGTGTCAAGTAACACAGCGTCAGGAACAAAGACACCAAGGACAATCACCCACACCAAACTCAAAGAATATGGCTGCCTAAATATGGTTCCCAATCAGAGACAACGATAAACACCTGCCTCTGATTGAGAACCACTTCAGACAGCCATAGACTTATCTAGAACACCCCACTAGCTACAATCCCCCATATATACACACCACATACAAAAACCCATGCCACACCCTGGCCTGACCAAATAAATAAAGATAAACACAAAATACTTCGACCAGGGCGTGACAACAACCTTGTGATGATGCTGGAGGAAACAGGTATAAAATTATCTATATCCACAGTAAAACGAGTCCTATATTTCCAAAACCACCACAGAAAAAGCCAGACTACCGTTAGCAACTGCACATGAAGACAAAGATCGTACTTTTTGGAGAAATGTCCTCTGGTCTGATGAAACAAAAATATAACTGTTTGGCCATAATGACCATCATTATGTTTGAAGGAAAAAGGGGGAGAATTGCAAGCTAAAGAACAGGAGAGACTGGTGCACTTCACAAAATAGATGGCATCATGATTTTGGAAAGTGATGTGGATATATTGAAGCAACATCTTAAGAAATCAGTCAGGAAGTTAGACCTGGGTCCCAAATGGACAATGACCCCAAGCATACTTCCAAAGTTGTGGCAAAGTGGATTAAGGACAACAAAGTCCAGGTATTGGAGTGGCCATCACAAAGCCCTGACCTCAATCCTATAGAATATTTGTGGGCAGAACTGAATAAGTGTGTGCGAACAAGGAGGCCTACAAACCTGACTCAGTTACACCAGCTCTGTCAGGAGGAATGTGCCAAAATAACAAAAATTTAACTTGTCTAAATACTTTACCGAATGCATTGTATACGATGGCTTGAAACAATTGACATGCAGTCTGCATAGAACCCTTGTTCCAGATAACTCTGTAGGATCAGCAAGCCTTCTGAGGATGGTTAGTCATGTTTACTTGTGTAAGAGCACCTCTGCTGTGTATGAGAGCAACCGCAGACGGGAGATATCTAACTTTGGGCATTTGACAGTGATTAATGTACTGCCAGGACAAGCTTCTTCGCCAGTTCTTGGGAGAGATTGCTGTACTGTAGGTGTTTGCTCCGTAATCTACAGAATTCCCAATGTTAGGCTACTCTAAATTCTTCACAGTGTCGGCCCATATTTATAAAGCATTTCAGAATAGGAGTGCTGATTTAGGATCAGTTTAGCCTTTTAGATTATAATGAATGGACAGGGGGGACCTGATTTTGGATCAGCATAACCAGAGACAATTTTGAATACAGACCCAGATGACTCAAATGTTTAGGGAGTGATATGGTATCACATTATTCTGCATTTTAATTGAACGCAAGGTTTTCACATGATTGTGTGGTGTTACAAGGCTGAAAAAAAAACAGGATGAACAAAAAACATCCTTGAGATCTCTATAAATTGTCTAAAAAAATTCTCCCTGTCGTGTTTTGAGACGTGACTGATACTGTACATGTGCAGTTAAAGGTCAATGCTGAATGCATTGTTATTATCTACTGTCTGTGTCACGCCCTGACCGTAGAGATCCTTTTATTCTCTATGTTTGTTTGGTCAGGGTGTGACTCGGGTGGGAAAGTCTATGCTTTCTGGTTCTTTGTTTTTGGCCGGGTATGATTCTCAATCAGGGACAGCTGTCTATCATTGTCTCTGATTGGGAATCATACTTAGGCAGCCTTTTTTCCTTTTCTAATTTGTGGGGTAGTTGTATTCGTTTAATGCATGTATAGCCTTACGGAGCTTCTCGTTCGTTTTTGTTGTTTTGTTGGCGACATTTAAAAATAAAGAGAAAATGTACGCTGACCACGCTGCACCTTGGTCCGGTCATTTTCAAGACGACGTCCGTGACAGTCTGTACATTCTATAAACAAAACTTTGTCTCTAAAGAAATCCAATTGATAATAAAAAACGATTATATTTAATATTATAACATATCCTTTGAAAACAGTTGCTTGTTAATATCTTTAGTGTTAGTCCATGTATGTCGTCTATAGAGTTGACACTGCAATACAGCTTTTAGATCCAAAATTGTACATTTATGATGTCCATATTAGGACAGCCTCAATCTCAGCAGGACTAAAGAAAACATGTATAATTTTAGATTCAGTCTGTAAGATAATGTAACGGTTCTCTTTAGTTGAAGGAGAGGCGGACCAAAATGCAGCGTGATGATGATTCATGTTTGTTTAATAAAGGAAAAACTATACATGAATAAACTACAAAACAATGACATGTGAGAACTCAAAACAGCCCTATCTAGTACAAAGACAGGAACAATCACCCACAAACACACAGTGAAACCCAGGCTACCTAAATATGGTTCCCAATCAGAGACAATGACTAACACCTGCCTCTGATTGAGAACCATATCAGGCCAGACATAGAAATAGACAAACAAGACAACCAACATAGAATGCCCATTCAGGTCACACCCTGACCAACCAAAACATAGAAACATACAAAGCAAACTATGGTCAGGGTGTGACAGATAATGTATTGGCATAGTTCCCTTGCAAGCCCTTAATTTAACCCCTATTTTTCCACTCCATCCGTTTTTTTACCAGTCAGTGAATACTCAGACGCAGCCAGAAAGTGAGGGGAACCGTATCTGCCACTTAATTGTACTTCCTTTGCAAGTGGGCACTGGAAATGAAAATTAAATCAAGACTAATGAGCAATGGACAATAAAAGAGGAAGATAAATGGTTTGATGGCAATGAGACAGGCAAGGTTGAGAGAGTCAAATAACTTTCCCCCTTCATAATTTCTCCATTCAAATGGGCGCTGAAGCAATCAAATTCTGATTTTGTTGAAAATGCTTTCAGGGTAATGCAGGTCTTTGTCCCTCTAGGATGTCATTGCTTTATAATTTTTCAGGAGTGAAATTGGATATCTTATGAATACATTATAATGTGACTTAGATCAGGCTATAAAACACAAAGGTTGAAATTTCACATGTAGTAGGTGATACATGGGAAAATAGGTACATTTTTCAAAGTAAATGTACAAAGTAATTTAATTCAACTGAAATACTAGTTAACAACGTATAGCACTGTGAGAGGACGTGTGTGTGTTTAGTTTTCAGCAAGTCATTCCTATTCTCTTCAAATGAAATGTTTTCTTATGAATTTACAAGACCTTTTAAACAAACAATACTGTTATCACATCATGATCCATAAACACATTGCATAAGGAAGCTGTACCGATGCCAAAGTAACAGGGGATATTACAAGTGTGGTAATTTACAGCTTTTGTTTTGAAGTGTTGAAGAAGAAGGCAAATGTGTTTGTTTACACCTCCAAATAAAGTAGCTGATAATGTTGAGGCTTCTGTACAGGTTGTCCAAACTCAACATTTTCACTAATCAAATTGTGCAATGTAAATGTAGCCAGGAGTACAAGGTGGTATAACATAATGTGACAATACTTCTGCAGGTTGTGATGAGAAGATTAGATATAAATCTAATAAAGCAAGTGGAATGTTGGAATGTTGTCCCACTCCTTTTCAATGGCCATAACCCCACCGCCACCATGGGGCACTCTGTTCACAACATTGACATCAGCAAACCGCTTATCTACACAACGCCATACATGTGGTCTGCAGTTGTGAGTCTGGTTGGATGTAGTGCCAAATTCTCTAAAACGACGTTTGAGTGTAACGATAATGCTGTTTCATCTGCTTTTTGATATGCCACACCTGTCAGGTGGATGGATTATTTTGGCACAGGAAAAATGCTCACTAACAGTAATGTAAACAAATTTGTGCAGAAAATTTTATAGAATAAGCTTTTTCTGCATATGGAAAATTTATGTTATCTTTTATTTCAGCTCATGAAACATGGGACCAACAGTTTACGTTTATATTTTTTGTTCTGTGTAATTGACCATCATCAGTTCAATTATTAAATTCCATTTCATTCCTTTTTTTTTCTGTGAGCTCAATGCACACATTGTGCAGTTTCTCTAGAGATAAATCAGATCAAGCCCGAACTGTGCAATGTGGTTGTCACACCCTGACCATAGTTTGCTTTGTATGTTTTGTTTGGTCAGGGTGTGATCTGAGTGGGCATTCTGTTGTGTGTCTAGTTTGTCTGTTTCTGTGTTTGGCCTGATATGGTTCTCAATCAGAGGCAGGTGTTAGTCATTGTCTCTGATTGGGAACCATATTTAGGTAGCCTGTTTGGTGTTGGGGTTGGTGGGTGATTGTTCCTGTCTCTGTGTTAGTTTGCACCAGAATAGGCTCAGTCACTTTGGTTTTTTCTTTTTTCCTTGTTTTGGAAGAGAAGAGAAGAGAAGAGAACGAGCGCCATTCTCCTTGCGGAGATGGTGCTAAATCCATCAAAGCGGTCAGTCCCTGGGATTGGGCTGGCCAACACGATTCGGTTTGCTTGGAAGGAGAAGGAGTTGGAGCCGTTAGGACGGGAAACTTTTGGAAGGATAATATTGATGGGGATTCTAAAGCTGACGGTGAAGGACGTGTTTTGTTTCCAAGGCAACTCGTTGGAGGGAGCATACGACGTGGCACTCTATACAGAGGAGAAACACGATGATATCCTAAGAAGGGCAAGAGCAGTGGGAGGTGAGAGGCCGATGAGCCACTATGAAATAACAAGCCTGGCGAAGAACAACTTTAGGGTTGTAACTGTCAACATTTACAACCCATACGTTAAGGACGAAGAGGTGAGGGCCTTTCTGGGGAGATACATGGATAACGTCTCCTCAGCAAGGCACCTCAGACTCCCTTGGGTTTTGGAATGGGAGGAGAGGCTTCCAGGCCCTCCTCAGGGAGGACCCAAAGGGACATGGTGGCTACCTCCATCCTCCTGCTATGTTCTCCCTAGGGGCTGACAGGGGGATGTTGTTTTATGCACGTCAGCCCCCATTTTGCAGGCGCTGTATGGCCTACGGCCACATATTCGCCTCGTGCAGCACAAGAAAATGCAGATTTTGTGGATCTGAGGAACACGAGGCGAGGGATTGTGACAAGCCTAAGGCGTGCCACGGGTGTGGCTCGTCAGCACACCTGTGGCGGGGGTGCCCGGCTCGTCAGAGGTCATATGCGTCTGCGGCTGGGGGGGAGCAGGAGCGGGGGATGAGGGAAGAAGAGGGGAAGGAAGCACGTCTCATGACCAGAGTACAGGTCCAGAGGGGAAGTCCGCTAGGAAGGAGGAGGAGCAAGAAGCGGCGGATGGAAGAGAGAAGGAAACGGAAGGCACGGGAGTAGGAGAACCAGGAAAAGCGGCGGAAGAAGGCAACCGAGTGGAGGAGCATGAGAGAGAAGAAAGCGAGGGAGGAGTGTTGGAGAAGGAAGAGCAAGTGGACTGGTGGAAGAGATGAGGGGTATGGTGGAGGAGCTGGCAGGGGGGGGGAGGGTGGTATCTCTCCACTGCAGCCATCACCAAAGAAGAGAATGAAGAGGAGGGTGCGATTGGCCGACAGTGAGAGGGAGGGGATGGTTAAGAGAGTGATGGGGGTGGGAGAAACCTCTGGGTTGCTGCTGGTCTCCCCAGGCCCTCAACTTCTGTTGGGTGGGGACACACCTAACAAGACTCCGGACTGGGTACAGGAGGAGGTGGGGAGTTTTTTGTTTGGGGACTCAGCCTCCCCGATTTTTTTTTTTCCAAACCAGCTGCAGCACTGGGGAGGGGGAGGAGTGTGGGGGTAGACCCAGGGTGCAGGGCACCCCGGAGCCAAACACTATTCCTGCATCCTGGGTTGGTGACATGGAGGAAGAGGGGGGGATGTCGGGAGTACGGATGGTGTTTTCACCGGTAGATATGGAGCAGGGGAGCATCGGGTGAGTCTCCTGTTTTTGTTTTTTTTCTGTCTGGGTTTAGAATTTGAGTGTATTACATGTTTTTATTTCATTCTTTCATGGGGTCTAATTTTACTTTTGTTAGTTTAAATGTAAGGGGTTTAAGGGATTTTGTTAAGAGGAGGGCGGTTTTTAGTTATTTGGAGGGTGTGGGGTTTGATTTTTGTTTTTTACAGGAGGTTCACCTGAGGGATGGAGGGGATGTTAGTAGGTTTAAGAGGGAGTGGGACAAGGGGGAGTCGGTTTGGTGTATTGGGCGGGTGCACTCATCGGGGGTAGGGATTTTGTGTGGGAACAGGGAGGTAAAAGTGGAGGATTCTTTTGTGGTAATGCAGGGGAGGGTTATAGGGGTGGATGTCACGATAAGGGATTGTAAATTTAGATTAGTGGTGGTGTATGGGCCACAGGTGGTGGCAGACAGGAGGGAGATGGTGGACTGTCTGACGCCCCTGTGTGTCACAAATAGGAAATTAGTGATAGGGGGGGATTTTAATACAGATTTAGGAATAGGGGGGGATAGCAGTGCAGGCGCCATTACCGGGCTAATGGCTTGCCATGGTCTGGTAGATGGTGGTCTGCACACTACTCCGAAAATGGCCGGTCCTACATGGCGCAACTCCAGGGGGGTTGAGCGGAGGCTCGACTATATTTTTGTACCCAGGTCTTTGGGTAAGTTGTCTGGGAGGCTGTTGCCTGTTTTCTTTTCGGATCACGACGGGGTGCTCCTGCAGGTGGGGTCGCCAGTCTGCCTCTTTGGTAGGGGTACTGGAAGTTAGATCGGGATGTGCTGGAGGAGCAGGCTTTTGTTGACAGGTTTTATGGTTTCTTTTGGAGGCTTGAAGGCCTCCGGTCCATGTGCGAGGGGGTGTTAGAGTGGTGGGAATTAGTTAAGGTGAGGATTAGGGCTTTTATAATAGGGTATTGCAAGAGGAAAAAAAGGGAGGAGAGGAGGGAGGTGGATCGTATCCAAAGGTTAATTGAACTCGAGTACGAGGCAGGCAACCTCGGCGGGTCGTTTGACTGGGAGAGATCCGCAACCCTAAAGGCGCAGCTCAGGGAGTTGCAGGAGCAGAAGGCTCGAGCTTTCCTGGAGCGTGCGCATAGTGGCTTTCTAGAACACAATGAGACTTGTTCTGTAAGTCGGTTAGGGCCAGACAGAGTAGGAAGGTAATGCATGGCGTTAGGGAAGAAAATGGTAGTATAGTTAGAGAACCAGAGGATATGGTCAGGGTGACAACTGATCATTTCCAAGGTTTATTTAAGGAAAGGGAAATGGATGTAGAGCAGGGAAATGTGTTTTTAGAACACTTGTCCAGGCGGTTGCCGGAGGACATTAGAGAAGTGATGGAGGCCCAGATTTCACTAGAAGAGGTTGAGAGCGCTCTTAGGAGGATGGGAAAAGGGAAGGTGCCTGGGATGGATGGGCTGCTGGCTGAGTTTTATCTCAAGTTTTGGGGTATACTTGGACCAGTGGTCCTCGAAGTCTTGAAGGCCATCCTTGAGATGGTGGTCCCGGGGGGATCAATGGCTGTTGGTGTGCTGTCACTTTCATATAAGAAGGGGGAAGTAACAGACCTTGGCAACTGGCGGCCGTTGACCATGCTGTGTGTAGATTACAAGCTACTTGCAAAGGTTTTAGCAGACCGGTTGCGCACAGCCCTTCCCTACGTCGTCCATGAGGATCAGACGTGCGGGGTAGAGGGCCGCTCTATTAGATGGAACCTACAGTTAATCAGGGACTCCATCGCTTGGGTTGAAGATAGAGGACTGCCTTTAACCTCTTGAGCTTACTTGAGACGCAGACGTCTCACCTAGAGCTCTAGAAATGCACATGCGCGACGCTATATGCTAATGGTATTAGTTAAAACGCAAACGTTCATTAAAATACACATGTTTGGTATTAAAATAAAGCTACAGTCATTGTGAATCTAGCCACCGTGTCAGATTTTTAAAATGCTTTTCGGCGAAAGCATGAGAAGCTATTATCTGATAGCATGCAACACCCAAAAAGACCCGTAGGGGATGTAAACAAAAGAATTAGCATAGTCGGCGCTACACAAACCGCACAATAAAATATAAAACATTAATTACCTTTGACCATCTTCTTTCTTTGCACACCTTGATGTCCCATAATCAATACTGGGTCTTTTTTTGGATTAAATCGGTCCATATACAGCCTAGATATCGATCTATGAAGACTGTGTGGAAAACGGAAAAAAGAGCGTTTCATAACGTAACGTCATTTTTAAAAGTTAAAAATTCGACGATAAACTTTTACAAAACACTTCGAAATACCTTTCTAATGCAACTTTAGGTATAACTACACGTTAATAAGCTATAAAAATCATCAGGAGGCGATGTAAATTCGATAGCCTGCCGTGTGGAAAAAAAAAGACAGACAATGCCTCGGGTCGGTGGTCGGAGAGAATCGTTTCCCTTCGGGCGGATCTACCAAGAATCAATTCAGATTCAAATGAGGAGACTCTATAGATCCTGTGGTAGCTGTAGGTACTGCAAGCTTGGCCAAATATATTACGGTTCACCTTTAACAATTCATGGGAGTGGCGCATGGATACTTTTTTCCATCTCCAGTGATCAGATTTTCCTGCGCTTTTCGATGAAACAGACGTTCTGTTATAGTCACAGCCGTGATTTAAACAGTTTTGGAAACGTCTGAGTGTTTTCTATCCACACATACTAATCATATGCATATACTATATTCCTGGCCTGAGTAGCAGGACGCCAAAATGTTGCGCGATTTTTAACAGAATTTCCGAAAAAGTAGGGGGGAAGCTTAAGAAGTTTTAATGGTAGCAGCACTAGATCAGGCGAAAGCCTTTGATCGCGTGAATAGATCCTTTTTATTCAGAGTGTTAGGTCGATTAGGATTTGGGGAGAAGTTCATAGGATGGATTCGTACATTATATGTCGGAGCGGGGTGCCGAGTTAGTGTAAATAGTCACTTGGGTGACGTTTTTGACCTCGTCTGGGGTCAGGCAGGGGTACCCACTCTCAGCTCTCCTCTTCGTTCTGTACATGGAGCCTCTGGGGGCTGCCATTAGGGCAGACACAGGGGTGGAAGGCTTGTTGATCCCTGGAAGTGGTGGGCTGCGTGTTAAGATGACGCAGTATGCCGACGACACTTCCTTGCTGCTGTGCAAGGACTCGTGCCTGACAAGGTCCCTTGCCATCTTTGGGGATTTCACCCGAGCGGTTCTGAACCATGCAAAGTCTTCCGTCAAGTTTTTCGGAAGATGGCGCGGTAGAATGGATGTGCCCGGGGGGTTATCTCTCTGTGAGGGGGCCCTGAGGATTCTCGGGGTCCATTTTGAGACCTCCGGCTCAGCGACGCTAAACTGGAACATGCGTATCGCAGTGGTACAGAGGAAACTAGCAATGTGGAAGGCTAGGTATTTGTCTTTTATGGGCAAAGTCCTGGTCCTAAAGGTGGATGTGTTGCCGTCTCTTTTGTATTTGGCGTACATCTACCCATTGCCGGCTTGTCTGAGGAGGCCTCTAGTGAGGCTTGTGTTTCAGTTCATGTGGAGTGGCAGGTGCGAGTGGGTTGCCAGGAAACGCATGATCTGTCCCATCGGGGAGGGAGGTAGGGGGGTACCATATTTCCCCCTCAAGCTGGATGCAATTTTTTTTTCTTTCTTGTTAACGGAGCTTGCTCATCCAGTGATACACGCGTCCGGTTACCTCCTGCGGGTGTTCTTCTCGTATCAGGCGAGAAGCGTAATGGTGTGGTCTAACATGGGTCCTCGGGCGGAACAGCTGCCGTGGCACTTTGGTCATGCGGCCAGGTGGCTGCGTGCACACCCTGAGGTTGAAGTTGCCCGAGTAGGTTTAGATCACAGGCACCTGTACGAGGAGGTCAGAAAGGCAGGGAGTCCGGCGCCTGTAGTGGGCATCTCGGAAGTGGTCTGGGAGGGAGTGCAGGCACGGGGTCTGGACAACAGGCTCAAGGACCTGAATTGGTTGAGCCTCCATAAGTGCTTGCCGGTACGTTCCATCATGTACCGGTATAGTTTGGTGCAATCCCCCACCTGTCCAAGATCCTCTTGTGGCAGGGAGGAGACTGTGCGCCATGTCTTTTGGGACTGTGCCTTTGCCAGAGTAGTATGGGCTAGGGCACGGGTGTTGTTAGGTTTGGTAAGGGGGGATTTTGTATTGACGTGGGCCAGGTTAGAGAGAGGTGTAGGGAGAGCGAGAGGGACAGATAGGGACAGGTTTCTGCTCTGGCTTCTCATGAGTCTCTTTAAACGGGGGCTGTGGGAAGCCAGGCAGAACATGGTGAAGACGGGGAGATATTGGGGGGTGGAAGGGATAGTGAGGAGGGTGGAAGGAGATTTGAGGGGGAGGATGAAGAGGGAGGAGAGGAAGTGGGGGCAGCATGCTGCTCGGGAGAGGTGGAAGGGGGGTTTAGGGCTGGGTGTCATTTAGATTTGTAAGGGGATAGATTAGGGACGGGGAGATAGGGAAAGGTAGTTTGTAGGGTGACTGGGAGGGAAAATGCTCCCCTGAGGTTTTGTTTGGGGTTTTTGTTTTGTTTAGTTAAATTAAAATACCATTGTTGGAGTATATATGAAAATTGAGTTGTAAAGAATGAATGGTATTGAAGGTAATTATTATTATTTTTTTTAAATAGGGCTGTTTTTGGTTTTTCACGGTTCTTGTTTTTGTATATTGTTCTATTTTCATCTTTATTAAAGATGTATCAAAATAACCACGCTGCGTTTTGGTCCGCCTCTCCTGAAAACAGAAGAAACCCGTGGTAGTGAGTTGTAGTTTTCCACATGACAATATTCTACATAGTTCATCGCAGAAAATGTGGTAATTAGCTACAATGATGATAATCCATTGTGCACCTACTTGTATGGTCTGTGTGTTTATTTTATGCCTGCTACGTTAAATTAGTGTGGGCAGACATGGAGAGAGAAAGAAGAGAGAAGAATGCTCGATCGACAGGGATAGAGAGCAGTTTCTTCGAGGTATCTCAACCTGTCACATGCGCTGAATTACAACAGGTATTACAGTGAAAATGCTTACTTACGAGCCCCTAACCAACAACGCAGTTTAAAAAAAAATACAAAATAGGAATAAGAAATAAAGGTAACGAGTAATTAAAGAGTAGCAGTAAAATAGCAATAGCGAAGCTATATACAGGGGGGTACCGTTACGTCGAGGTAATATGTACATGTAAGAGTTATTAAAGTGACTATGCATAGATGATAACAACAGAGTAGCAGTGGTATAAACGGGGATGGGGGAGGGGTGGGGTCAATGCAAATAATCTGGTTATTGATGTTTTTTTGCACCTTTATTTATCCAGGTAGGCCACTTGAGAACAAGTTGGTATTCAGAAGTCAAAAAAGTATTACTTTGAAGAGCTACTAAAATAGCGAGATAACTTGGAATTAAATAATAAAGTTATCAAATAAAAACAAATGTTATATATACAACAAATTAACTTTTTATTTGTATAAATGTATTTTATTTAATGAGGCAAGTCAGTTAAGAACAAATTCTTATTTACAATGATGGCCTACCCCGGACAAACCCAGACGACGCTGGGCCAATTGTGAGCCTCCCTATGGGACTCCCAATCATGGCCGGATGTGATACAGCCTAGTAAAGTAATGTGAATAAATTATAGTTAATAAGTGATAAGCTGTATGGGCAGTCACTACCATCATGGGACTTTTATTAATTGTTTTATTCTTAATTGTAACTACATTCAACCCACATGATGCATAATACATTTAATGTTTAAAAAAGTTTGATTATTTTTTATTAATAACCTAAGCAAAACCGCATCGACCTCAAAAAACACTAATAGCTCAGCAATAGCATGTGATATTGAATGCTATGGTCCATACGATTGAAAGAAAAACAGTCATTACTTACCAAATGCCTCTAACCCATGTACAGCACAGAACCATGTATACGGCGTAGCACAGTTTAAGGGGGCATCTGCAGAAACAACAGTACAACAACAAAAGTGATCAACAGGTACTGTATATATCATTAATTTGAATGGACTAATTGCCCCTTTAAGCTCTTTGAAAAGACTGCTGTTCTAAAGCATTAGGGGACTTCTCACCCAGAATCGGGGGCACTGAGAGATGGAAAACTTGTATCAGTACAAAGCCAAGGCATGGTAACAGGATAACAGCTCTGGGCACGCCTGCTGCTTCTCAGAGAATATAATAGAGAAAAACAAGGCACTTTCTGATTACTCCACCTAAATTATATTTTTGGCTATCCTTAGCATGTCAGTAAAATGTAATTGGATGAAGTGACTGAGAATTAATGTACTTCGCACAAAGCAATCTGCAGGCTCACAGATACCTTCCGTAAGGATTAATGCTATTATTACAGTACAGCCTTCTTCGTTCCACCCGGCAATATTGACAAGATATATTTCCAATCGCCAAACCTTCATTTTTGTTAAGAGGCTGGATAATTATGTTTCTGAGCGGGGCAACCGTGCTAAGGCTCTTGCTTCACTGAAGAATCCCAGCAAAGTAGCATCCTCGACAACACTAAACTGTGGGAATTTGGGAATCTTTCCTTACCCACTGTTAGTATCATTGGTTTCAATCAATAATACACTATTAGGTATCACCTAAATGCATATTGGACATTCTATTAACTGAACAAGCCAACATTAACTTTTGTACAGACCACCCGAGTGAAAGTTGCTTGATTCCAGAGCTGCAACTGTCCAAGCAGTGGAGCTCACACATTTAGCCTGTTTACATTTCCAATTTTGCAGTGGTTTATATGCTACTGTTCTAAGATTAAACTACCTAAAGACAATGTAAGCAGCAGCACATGTTTGCAGCAGCTGTACAGGCAGAGCCAGTGTTTTCCCATTGGGCCATCCATATACCATAAATCAAATTAAATCTTTATTTTGTGCACTATGTACGGTTGAGTCCGGTTGTGAGCCATAGATGCTAGATGGTAAGCTAATGACACATATATCCTTATTTCTCCATAGAACTCTGTCTCGCACATTAGAATGAAGACAATGGTGCTCCATAGCTGAAGCAGAAGGTAAAAATTACCATTTAAATACAGTGGGAAACCAGTCTTAATTGCTATTGCCGATTACCCTAAACCGGGAAAGATAAGACAGATCACTGGGCCGATTGAGTCCAAAAAGGTATAATGACAGGTAGTGTTGACTCAGATGAGGAAGTCTCTCCGCTTTCAAATGATCAGGTCCATCAAGAAAGGAAAGCAATTTCCAGGCTCTCATTTCATAAGCCATGCATATCAATGCTCCATTAATCAAATGATAAAGTCCCAAACCGACCCCAAAGCCCCTCCACCTTCCCAGCTCATTTTAATGGGACTATCTTAGAGGGTCTACTTTCCATTGGAGTGACCTGATAAAGCTGATAAACGGACAGAGCTCTGCACAAATAGCATGCAGTCAAAATACAAACATTTGACTTTTGTGGGGAAAATGAACTCGCTACAGTAATATGAACAGTATGTGTGTTTTGGATGGAACTCTTTGGATATATTTAGACTAATATGGATCGCACTAATATGCATACAGGTTTGTTTAATGATGAAAACACTCATTGATTATTCGCAGTTACTGTACCTGCAATTCACAACTAACAGCGCGAGTCAACAATTACTTTTGAAACTGAACGATTGAACGGGGCAAGATGAAGATCGACAGAATGCAAATTGCTCAACAGTTTTCCATCTTCAAAATTATAGAAGGAGAAAAATGCTATGATGGGGGCGGAAATCCTGAAATTGTGTCCTTCTCATCTATTACACGGCTGAGAAGTATGACTGGTGACTAGTGCATGGTGTGATTAATTGCTTCTTTGTTAAAGTAATTAAGTCAGAGGCTGTATCTCAAATGGCACCCTATTCCCTAGGTAGTGAACTACTTTTGACCATTGCCCATAGGCGTCTGGTCAAAAGTATTGCACTACATACAGTAGGGAATAGGATGCCATGTGGCACGCAGGCAAAGCGTTGAGGAGTTGTTTTTGCAATGGAGAGAATCTGTGCTGTCTTAAATTACACTAACCCATGGAGAAAGACCTAAAATGCATTACTAATTAAAATGGATGGTGTAAGCATGAGTGCTTTTACACTATAATGAAAGGAGAATGCATCATCAGACTACTCAGGGATGAGTAGGCAGTATTTTTGGATGAACAGTGTCTTTACAATCAAAGATGTGACAATTGTGCTGCGAGCAAAAGACGTTGACGAGGTCATGGACCTACTGGTACGCTACATGACCAAAAGTATGTGGACACCTGCTTGTCTCATTCCAGAATCATAGGCATTGGTCCCCCATTGCTGCTATAAAAGCATCCACTCCTCTAGGAAGATTTTCCACTAGATGTTGGAACATTGCTGCAGGGACTTGCTTCCATTCAGCCACAAGAACATTAGTGAGGTCGGGCACTGATGTTGGTCGATTAGTCCTGGCCCGCAGTCGGCATTCATCCCAAAGGTTTTCAATGCGGTTGAAGTCAGGGCTTCAAGTTCTTCCACACTGATCTCTGTATGGACCTCTCTTTATGCACAGAAGCTTAGTCATGCTGAAACAGGAAGGGCCTTCCCCAAACTGTTTTCTAAAATGTTGGGAGCGCAGAATTGTCCAGAATGTCATTGTGTGCTGTAATGTTAATATTTCCCTTCACTGGACCATCCTAAGACAGTGCCACATTGAAAGTCACTGAGCTCTTCAGTAAGGCTATTCTACTGCCAATTTTATTTATTTTAATTTTACTATTCAAGTCAGTTAAAGAACAAATTCTTATTTTCAATGACGGCCTAGGAACAGTGGGTTAAATGCCTTGTTCAGGGGCAGAACGACAGATTTGTACCTTGTCAGCTCGGGGATTTGATCTTTCAACGTTTTGGTTTCTAGTCCAATGCTCTAACTACTAGGCTACGCTGCCGCCCCAATGTTTGTCTCTGGAGATGGCATGGCTGTGTGCTCAATTTATACAGCTGTCAGCAACCGGGATGGCTGAAATAGCCATATCCACTCATTTGAAGGCGTGTCCATATACTTCAGTTTATATAGTGTTGTTAAAACCAACAGAGCCACGTGGTCTATTGTGACAGATAATTCATTAAACAAGGTTCCAAAATGTGTAATAGTGAGCCATTGACTCAATCACATATCAACGGCTATGGGCTCAAAGTTCACTGACCGCTGCAAGTTCATGGCCACATTCGTTATCACAAGATGATATTTTGTCAAAGCATGTAGGGGCGGCAGGTAGCCTAGTGGTTAGAGAGTTGGGCCAGTAACCGAAAGGTTGCTAGATTGAAACCCTGAGCTGACAGGTAGAAATCTGTTGTTCTGCCTGTGAACAAGGCAATTAACCCACTGTTCCTAGGTTTTCATTGTAAATAAGAATTTTTTTCTTAACTGACTTGCCTTGTAAAAAAAGAAAATTACATTCTTCGGAAGATCAAACATCTCTTAACCAAACTGGCCAGACATGTTATCAGAATGACCTCTCTTGTCCCTTAAATCTCCTTCAAACCACAAAGTGCAGATAAATAATTGACCCAGCGAATTAAGGAATAGAGTAGTGAACAGCAGCTCGCCAAATTGTACCAATTTCACCTTTCTACTTTTATTAACCACAATCTCTACACAGGGCACGTAATTAGCGTATACAAACACCTGGCAGGCCCCTCAATCAGGAGAAGGCAACCAAACTAATGAGGCTTTGCTTGCCCCCGAATCAACTCCTGTGAGCAGAGCACATTCACCATTCACATAACAACATTCCATTTCACTCTACAAATGACTTATTATGTCAGTGTGCGTGCAAAGTACAAAAGACATGCCTACCACCTGCTATCTTTTCACTTAACCAGAGTGGATATACATCGACGTACATGAGCCATGGTGTATGTTTAGCTGCTCTTTCAAGGAGAACTAATGCATCAGTCTTGGGCTTGCTATCGAAGGCAATAGTTGAGCTAACGAGCCTGATTTCCAATGCGTTTCCACCTCGTTAAATATCTGCATAGTACCATACAGAACGTAAGACCGTGTAATCCAGTAAAGAGGCCAAGTGCACAACTGACATGGAACCCATTATACACAAACAATTAAGAAAATAAATAGAGTAAGCTACCCTGGCGGAGGTATTTGTTTATGGATACATTGTATGAGCAAACATTTTGAATGAAGAATTCCATAGATTTAATTATATTATTTTATTGATTTGCATAAGAGTGAGAAATACTAGAAGAATGTGTCATATAAGCAACATGCACACTGCCTAGTTGATTACTGTAAATGATTGGTCCTGTACGTCTTTAGAAAAATCACCTTCAAAGCAGGGGTTGGAACTGCAATTATTTTCCTGAACATAACCATTATTTTTTTTGTTCTGTTCCGACCGGCAAAATAAGGTTCTGAACTGGTTCGAACACATAAAAAGTAACGGATTATATCATTCCCTTCTGTTCCTTTTAAAACTCTGAAATAGCTAAATTGTTTATATTTAGCTCAACATTAAATTACTTCACCAATGGATAGAGCAGCTTGCTATGGAGCTGGCAAGATACAGTACCTTCAGACATTTTGTTGTTACAGCCTGAATTCTAAATGGATGAAATATTTTTTTTTCTTACCTATCTACTCACAATGCCCCATAATTACAAAGTGGAAAACATGTTTTTAGAAATTGCTGCAAATTTATTGAAAATGGAATACAGAAACATCACATTTACATAAGTATCCACACCCATGAGTCAATACATGTTAGAGACTGCCAAAGGAGATTCTAAGAGCTTTGCACACCAGGATTGTACAACATTTGCACATTCTTCTGTTTAAAGTTCTTCAAGTTCTGTCAAGTTGGTTGTTGATCATTGCTAGACAGCCATTTTGATATCTTGCCTCAGATTTTCAAGCCAATGTAAGTCAAAACTGTAACTAGGCCACTCTGGCACATTCAATATTGTCTTGGTAAGCAAAGGTGAATTTGTATCCCAAGGTATGTTGGAAAGCAGACTGAACCAGATTTTTCTCTAGGATTTTCCCTATGCTTAGCTCTATTCCGCTTCTTATCCAAAGCAAATCCCTAATCCATGCCGATGACAAGCATAACATGATGTAGTCACCATCATGCTTAAAAATATGAAGAGTGGTACTCAGTGATGTGTTGGATTTTCCCCAAACATAATGCTTTGTATTCAGGACAAAGTTAATTTCTTTGCCACATTTTTTGCAGTTTTACTTTAGTCTTATTGCAAACAGGATGGATGTTTGGAATATTTTCACTGAGTTAGGAAGGACATCTGAATCTTTGTAGTGACTGGCTGCATTGATACACCTTCCAATGTGTAATTAATTACTTCAACCATGCTCAACGGGATATTCAATGTCTGTTTTTTTTTCTACTAATAGATGCCCTTTTTTTAAGGAATTGGAAAACCTCCCTGGTCTTTGTGGTTGAATTTGTGTTTGAAATTCACTGCTCGACTAAGGGACCTTACAGATAATTGTATGTGTGGGGTACAGAGATGAGGTAGTCATTACAAAATCATGTTGAACATTGTTATCGCACACAGAGTCCATGCAACTTATTATGTTACTTGTTAAGCAAATGTACACTCCTGAACTTATTTAGGCTTGCCATAACAAATGGGTTGAATACTTTGACTACTTTGACTTTGACTCAAGACATTTCAGCTTTTTATTTTTAATTCATTTGTAAAAAAATAATAATCTAAAAACATAATTCCACTTTGACATTATTGGGTATTGTGTGTAGGTCAATAACCCATAATGTCAATTTGATAATTTTTTTATTCAGGTTGTAACAACAAAATGTAGAAAAAGTCAACGGGTGTGAATACTTTCTGAAGGCACTGTATGTACAGTACATGCATTGGGCAGATAATTGTAATGTGACTGAAGTTTTGCTGGTGAGGAGAGCACTGGGCATGAAGCACTCGTTATCTTGTTATTATGACATGCATTATCAGAATTAGGCCCACAGAATGGAAGGAACTTTGAATAACTTTGAACTTGGCTTAACTAATGTTGGACCAGAGCTAGCCCTTGATCACGATCTCAGTTCCATTACATTACATATACTGTAATGCCGCCTAGAGTTTTTAGGAGCTAGACCAGAGCTAGCTAACAAGCTTGTGCATGCGAAGCGGCACCAGAATTGTAGTTAATAAATCCAATATGAAACATGATAACTATAGTATCCTTAACTAGCATTGAAAATGTGAATCCATTGTTCTCTAATTTCAAAAATCTCTCTCCTAATTTCTGAATCACACCTGTAACGTTAGTAGTTAATGCATGCTTCGGAGGGAGGGGGTGGGCAGGTAGCCTACACACATATTGGGCAAAGATTTTCAGCTGGCAGACAGTGGAATAAGTTTCTGAGTGACAGTGAGGGCTTTGCACAGGCGTTTTATTGCGCTTTTTGTGGGACTGGGAAGAAATGCCCAGAATGTAAAAGGACGTTATTAACCTGTTTCCATGTTTTTAAAATAACGGTTCTGTTCCAGAACAGTATAGATTAATTTGTTCTCGCTTCTGGTTCTATTCTTCGAATAGAAATGTGGTATTTTCCAGTGTCCGGTTCTGTTCCCTAAACCGGTTCCAACTCCTGCTTCAAAGACTGCATGAAGTGTGTCAAGACATGACAACCCTATTCAACGATCAATTGGAAGACATCTGGTGCATGGGACTTTGAGAACCAGTGCAGCAATCCCCAGGTATTACTCAGGAGAAAGAACAAGACAGTACACAAACCTTGTTAGCTTCCCTATGTCACGCCCTGACCTTAGTTCCTTTTTTATGTCTCTGTTTTAGGTTGTTCAGGGCGTGAGTTGGGGTGGGAATTCTATGTTTTGTAGTTCTATGTGTTTGGCCTGGTATGGTTCCCAATCAGAGGCAGCTGTCAATCATACTGAGCCATACTTTGGTAGCCTGTTTTCCCACTTTTGGTTGTGGGTGGTTATTTTCCGTTTCAGTGTTTTCACCATACTGGACTGTTTCGGTTTTCCTTTATTCTCTTGTTCTTTTATATTTCTGTATTCATTCTTGATTAAAAGGTATTATGGATTACGTACCACGCTGCATTTTGGTCTACTCCTTCTTCCACCAACGACAGCAGTTACACCCTAGCCTCAAGGTATTGATTTAATTTACCTCTGGGTTCTCCCACTGCTTATACAGCGCTGATGGAGCTTTCGTTTTAAGTGATGTAAAAATGGTTTAACAGGGAAACTTAATGAAGATGCCCAATTGGGGTTTTCAAGCTAACATCGCTAATTAAACAACCAGGGTCAGGGATTCCATTGAGACCCGACAATAAGAGCCAATAAAAATGACAAGCGGCGAGGGGGAAAATAACAGGAATTACAGTACTCCTTTTCACTTTCATTACTTCAGTACATTTTATACTAGTTATACAAGTTACTAAATGGTTTTGAATACAACCCACCCACTCATCAATCAATTTAAGTCAAATATTTTGAATCTTTAAGAAAGTGTAGGCCCATCCAGGATAGGAAAGAAAATATATTTATGCTGGTAATTGGAGTTTCATATTGACTTTAGTTAAATAGTGGGAGGGAGAGATTATAGGTTTAGCGAAGTTCCAAACCTTTCCAAAAGCAGAGAGATTATGGGACAAAAAATCCCCATGTTACTTATTTTATATCCTTGTGTTATTAAGCTGCACCAAATATCACTGACATGAGCCGTTTTTTTCTTTAGAATATCACTACCTAGAAATAAACAGAACATCTTTACTATGTCAGTATATACAATTACACATTCATGTATTGTTAAGGTCCCCTGACATTGACGCTGAGTAACAGCAAAATGTAATACTGGACACAACCATGTTTTGTAGCCACGCCATTTGAATTTAAAAATGTCTCAATCTGAAAAGTAATAATGAATGTCAGGAGAGGTTAGAAGCTGTCATGTCATTTTTAGGACACAATGAGTAAAACAGTATATTTGGTGAACTTTGTCTGTGCTTTTTCACTCCTAGACCTGGCTTGGTCATCAAGTGTCTGAAGAAAGAAAAATCCTGTGTCGGGATCGATATATACACACTACATGACAAGAAAGTATGTGGACACCTGCTTGTCGAAGATCTCATTCCAAAATCCAGGGCATTAATAAGGAGTTGGTCCCCCCCTTTGCTGCTAAAACAGCCTCCGCTCTTCTGAGAAGGTTTTTCACTAGATGTTGGAACATTGCTGTGGAGACTTGCATCCACTTAGCCACAAGAGCATTAGTGTTGGGCGATTTAGGCTTGGCTCGCAGTCACCGTTTCAATCCGTCCCAAAGGTGTTCGATGGGGTTGAGGGGCTCTGTGCAGGCAAGTCAAGTTCTTACACACGTCTCGACAAACCATTTCTGTATGGACCTCAATTTCTGCTTGGGGGAATTGTCATGCTGAAACAGGAACGGGCCTTCCCCAGACTGGGTTCCCGAGTGGCGCAGTGGTCTAAGACTGCTTCTCAGTGCACGAGGCGTCACTGCAGTACCTGGTTCGAATCCAGGCTACATCGCATCTGGCCATGATTGGGAGTCTCATAGGGTGGTGCACAATTAGCCCAGCGTCGGCCGTCATTGGAAATAAGAATTTGTTCTTAAATTATTAAAAAATAAATAAAAAGCTGATGTCAAAGTTGGAAGCACAGAATTGTCTAGAATGTTGCTGTAGCATTAAGGTTTCTCGTCACTGGAACTATGGGCCCTAGCCCAAACCATGGAAAACAGCCCCAGATCTTCACAGCTGAGCTGTTGTTGCTCCTAGATGTTTCCACTTTATAATAACAACACTAATAACAACACAATACACCCGTCAGCAACGGTGTGGGTGAAATGGCCGAATCCACTAATTTGAAGGGATGTTCACATACTTTTTTTTATGGGTGTGTGGATGGATGTGGTTTAGTGTATCCAATGAAAATGTCATTGGGATGTCAGTCTTTGAGCACTCATAAAAATTATAGGAAGCAGCTTCAGAGGTGTGTCAGCCATAACAGACTTTTTTTTTCATTTAACCTTTATTTAACGAGGCAAGTCAGTTAAGAACAAATTCTTATGTACATTGACGGCCAAACCCTGGGCCGATTGTGCGCCACCCTATGGGACAGCCGGTTGTGATACAGCCTGGATTCGAACCAGGGTGTCTGTAGTGATGCCTTGAGCACTGAGATGCAGTCAATCAAATGTATTTATAAAGCCCTTCTTACATCAGTTGATGTCACAATGTGCTGTACAGAAACCCAGCCTAAAAACCCCAAACAGCAAGCAATGCAGGTGCAGAAGCAGACGCATACAGTGCCTTAGACCACTGTGCCACTAGGGACCACTGTACATGCCCAGTAACCTGTTTAGGGCCCCATACACATTTGGCACAATGGTTGTGATACAACTGAAAGCATTTCTGCACAGAATTAAATAAACAAGCAATGTGGGCACACTGTGCCATGGTGGTGTAAACATTTTTGGGTAGAGAAACTCTCCATTCTATTACAAAAACATCAGTTATATGACAACCATTGTGCCAAATGTGTTGTAAATCAGTTGTACAACTTGAGTGTGTATGGGGCCTTAGAGTGTCCATTTATCTTGGAGTTTGCCGGCCTGTATCAGAAGCTCATTAAATATGGCTGATTAATTGTGAAGAGAGCCGGTCAGACTGACAAATGTCAATAGACTTAGATGGAGCTCTGCTGTTTTCTACAGTCATCACTCACCCACGACCTTTACAAGGCAACCAGGGTTTGTGCTCAAACTGATGACTCAGGCTTGGCTACACCTCAAGCATACAATGCCCATATAAGAAGAGTATTGTGAACTCTGTGGCCTAGAAAATATCAGTCGGAATAAAACATATACAAATGTCAACAGTCATTGTAATCAGATTCTTAAAATATAAAATAGACATATTTCAAAGCCACACAATCACTTTACTTCCCCTCAAGACCAAGCTGAAGAAAAAAAGAACTAACAAAATCACCCAGTGTCAAAGACAAAAGACAGAGGTTTGTCGTCAAAGTTATTAATGGCCAACGTGCATTACTGGGACCTCCCTCCCTGGGTGCTCTTCGCCAAGGGTTTGTCTGGAATCAAAAGTTATTACAGCTGCACAGGCTCTGTGGCCGGCGAGACTAAGGAAGAGCGACAACGTTCTCGCTTGGGAAAGTTGACAATAGAGGACAGAAAGCAAGACGGGAGAAGACAAAAGGGATGTGACTTGTGAATGAAGCTGAAGAGAATTACTCTCCTGTTTTGGTCTCCATAGCCCACTATGTTGGAGATAGATAATGGCTAAATTAAACGTATCCCTGGCACGTACTGTACTCTAGAGACTGGTTGTTCCCAACATGATTAGGGAGTAGAAGAGAGGTAAATGAGAGGCTGGTTCAGCTCATTAAGTTCAAAACAGAATATTTGACCAAGCGCCTCATTTGCACAGCTCTAGTAATTAGATACTCCTCAAAATAATTATTGCAAATTTAATGTATCCAGCATAATTTTATATTATGCAAGGTTATGTTTAGATTTAAGTATGCCTATGTGTATGTGTGTTTGAAATCCAATAGCAAGAAAGGTGGTGTTATACGCATTCCCCAGAACATTGCTGAGCGCCAAACAGAACCAATTTCCCCATTAACTTTGATTATTCTTAATAACTGAAAATACATTTGTTAGTTACTGAAGAGGCATTTTAAATTGAGTGATGGTATGGAATGTATTGACTTGTTTTGCTAACGTTTTTCTTTTCCGGTAATGTCAACGTGGTTGAGAAGTAATATAGTAGGGAGGTTGTAGCATGTTTGTGGGAGGGTCGTCCGGGATTTATTTCACTTTGTTTATTTCTGTGTCGATGTTCTCAACCTGTGTTATTGGTCTTTTTGTTCAAATTTGACCTCTGACCTTCCGGTCAGGGGCATAAATGGGCCCATCTATGTCACGTTCTGACCTTTATTTCCTTTGATTTGTCATTATTTAGTATGGTCATGGCGTGAGTTGGGGTGGGCAGTCTGTTTGTTTTTCTATGATTTGGGTATTTCTATGTTTCGGCCTAGTATGGCTCTCAATCAGAGGCAGGTGTCATTAGTTGTCTCTGATTGAGAATCATACTTAGGTAGCCTGGGTTTCACTGTGTGTTTGTGGGAGATTGTTCCTGTCTCTGTGTTTACACCAAATAGGACTGTTTTGGGTTTTCATGTTTCTTGTTTTTGTATTCAGTTTTTCATGTGTACATTTACGTATTAAAAGAACCATGGACACTTACCACGCCGCATATTGGTCCTCTGATCCTTTTCGCCTCTCCTCTTCGGAAGAAGAGGAGGAAATCCCTTACAATCTATTGGGGAGCCCGGCCCACTAAATCAGATTTTATATGCTCTTTTACTTGTCAGTGTTCCAAATGAGACATGATATGTCTTTTTCCCTAAACATGCAAACACCATCAGATATCATTCATAGCCAGCAGGGCCCTGATTTCGTCAGATTTGATGAAGTATAACAGAACAGATGAACTGGAATGAGACTCATGGGATGTGTTGCCAAAAATAACTAACTAAAAGCCACACCCCCAATAAACCACGAATATGACTGCATTGAGGCATACGTCATTGTGCTTCTATGGCTTTCTGCACCATGCCACTGCCTATTTAATTTGTTCATTTAGCAAACAAGACAGCTCATAATCCTGTGCCTTTATAACATTTACAGTTGAATTCATAAAAACTAATTTTTCAACCACTCCACAAATGTCTTGTTAACAAACTATAGTTTTGGGAAGTCGGTTAGGACATCTTCTTTGTGCATGACACAAGTCATGTTTGACAGACAGATTATTTCACTTTTAATTCACTGTATCACAATTCCCGTGGGTCAGAAGTTTACATACACTAAGTTGACTGTGCCTTTAAACAGCTTGGAAAATGTGAGAAAATGATGTCATGGCATTAGAAGCTTCTGATAGGCTAATTGACATAATTTGAGTCAATTGGAGGCCAACCTTCAAACTCAGTGCCTCTTTACTTGACAACATGGGAAAAATTCAAAATAAATCAGCCAAGACCTCTGAAAAAAATTGTAGACCTCCGCAAGTCTGGTTCATTCTTGGGAGCAATTTCCAAATGCCTGAAGGTACCACGTTCATCTGTACAAACAATAGTATGCAAGTATAAACTCCATGGGATCTGTCTCCTGGAGATTAACGTACTTTGGTGCGAAAAGCGCAAATCAATCCCAGAACAGCAGCAAAGTACCTTGTGATGATGCTGGAGGAAACAGGTACAAAAGTATCTATATCCACAGTAAAACCAGTACTATATCGACAAAACCTGAAAGTCCGCTCAGCATGGAAGAAGCCATTTGCTCCAAAAACCGCCATAAAAAAGCCAGACTACGGTTTGCAATTGCACATGGGGACAAAGATATTACTTTTTGGAGAAATGTCCTTTGGTCTAATGAAACAAAAATATAACTGTTTGCCATAATGACCATCGTTCTGTTTGGATGAAAAAGGGGGATGCTTGCAAGCCGAAGAACACCATCCCAACCGTGAAGCACACAACAGCATCATGTTGTGAGATGCATTGCTGCAGGAGGGACTGGTGCACTTCACAATATAGATGGCGTCATGAGGCAGGAAAATTATGTGGATATATTGAAGCAACATCTCAAGACATCAGTCAGGAAGTTAAAGCTTGGTCGCAAATGGGTCTTCCAAATGGACAATGACCCCAAGCATACTTCCAAAGTTGTGGCAAAATGGCTTAAGGACAACAAAGTCAAGGTATTGGAGTGGCCATCACAAAGCCCTGACCTCAATCCTATAGAAAATTTGTGGGGAGAACTGAAAAAGCAAGGAGGCCTACAAACCTGACTCAGATACACCAATATTCACCCAACTTATTGTGGGAAGCTTGTAGAAGGCTACCCGAAACGTTTGACCCAAGTTAAACAATTTAAAGGCAATGCTGCCAAATCCTAAATGAGTGTACATATGTCAACTTCTGACCCTCTGGGAATGTGATGAAAGAAGTAAAAGCTGAAATTAAACATTATACTATTACTCTGACATTTCACATTCTTAAAATAAAGTGGTGATCCTAACAGACCTAAGACAGGGAATTTGTACTAGGATTAAATGTCAGGAATTGTGAAAAACTGAGTTTTGTATGGTGTATGTAAACATCCGACTTCAACTGTATATTTGAGCTTTAATTAGCTATAAAAATACTATATTTCCTCTCAGCCTCATGGAAAAATGTGTAGAATAGCATGAGATTACTTATAATATTGAAACTGTTTTCTTTTCTCCATGGTAAAATGTGTAAAATTGCAGCAAGTTGCTTTCCCCAACAAATGAATTTGTCCACTGAAAAATATCTGCTCTAAAGGATTTCTGGCTACATCAAGCCATCTGCTGTCATGTTTGACAGTACTGTTATGCAGGGTCCAACATTAATATTGTCCTGGGTCTAGTAAAACCATGTGTCGGGCCAGTGGATCTTGTCGGCCAGTAAATTCTGTGCATTTTTGCTTTCCAGTTCTACATTCACCTGCTCTGTCAGCTACAATAAATGCAACCTCCAGTTTACATAGAGTCCAATGAAGTTCTTTCAGGGCCATCGAGGTGTCTGCATGGGGGGCTATACACGGCTATGATTATAATCGAAGAGAATTCTCTTGGTAGATAATGCGGTCGGCATTTGATTGTAAGGAATACTAGGTCAGGTGAACAAAGGACTTGAGTTCCTGTTTGTTGTTACGATCACACCACGACTCGTTAATCATAAGGCACACACCCCCGCCCTTCTTCTTACCAGAGAGATGTTTGTTTCTGTCTGCGCGATATGCATGAAGAAACCAGGTGACTGTACCGACTCTTATAACGTATCCTGAGTGAGCGATGTTCACGTGAAACAGAGAATGTTAAAATCTCTGATGTCTCTCTGGAAGGCAACCCTTGCTCGAATTTTGTCTACCTTTTTGTCAAGAGACTGGACATTGGCGTGTAGTATATTCGATGTACCCATCTACGGAGTCTGACCAGTCTGCCCCTTCTGCGGCGCCGTTATTTTGGGGTGCCTACTGGGATCTTATCCATTGTCCTGGGTGGTGGTCCAAACAGAGTATCCGCGTCGGGAAAGTCGTATTCCCGGTCGTAATGTTATATCCAATATTTCCTCCCGGCTGTATGTAATAAGACTTAAGATTTCCTGGGGTAACAGTGTAAGAAATAATACATAAGAAAGCAAAATACTGCATAGTTTCCTAAGAACGCAAAGCGATGTCACCATCTCTGTTGGCACCATCACAGTAGTCCACTAGGGACCTGTTTCATTGCATTATATTAGTAATCAATAACCCATACCGTTTGTATCTGTGTATCGTTGATTCATCACTTTGCACAGATTTATGAATTCAACAGCGTTCAGAATGAGACTGATATGAGGAAATAATTATTGATGTAAGAGATATTTAGATCATCTTTAGAGTTTGTCGGGAGATAGTAACTTGGTAAACAACTTTTCCCGTGGTGTCCCTAATGAGTTAATGGTTACATGATTAATTTAATTGAGTAATAATTAAAAGTAGTAGGTAATTATTCGATAAGTAGCAGTCATCACATTAATGATATTAACGACATATTGTGAGCCCCGTGCAAATATTCTAAGATAGAATGAGGCCTTCATGTTGAATTCCGCCTAGTTGAAATTGAGGAGCAGATTACGTTATACACTAGTAGAGCTGTCGGTAGGAATTGTTGAGGTGTGTGTTTTTCCATTTGAATAAGATGCATAGAGGTTGCCTCCGGTGTTGTTTCTCTAAACATAGTTTGTAGGGTCAATTACTGAATGCGACGAGCCAGGTCATACTGTATGGGCCAGCCAATGTAGGCATTCAGAGGAAATGACAAGTTGGGCCACATATAGTACCATTTTTGTCTTGGTCACATATGGGCCAGCCAAAATTTGACCAGATACATTAGCTTGACTGAAGCGAGTAATTTTCTCTTCATCTCTCACGTTTCAGTAACGTGGGGAGAAAAACTGTAATTCTTTGTTACCACGTGTTCCGGTAAACATCGTGAAAAATAGCACCGAAAGGGTTTGATGGTGAGATGTCACTAGTAAACCCATTCCCTTGTTAGAGGGGACCCTATGGTGCTTGGAAGAGATTTACAAGTAAGTTTAGCTTGCACTAGATGCCTAACTAAAAAAGGAAGTGCAACCAATTTTTCCTTTCTTTACGGTGAAATCCCATGCCGTGCGGGAATCCCGTTTGACCCCAGCTTTCTGGGATCAGTGAGCGACAGAAGTTCCGCCTCCTCGGGACTCCCGTTTTCGATCAGTGACCCCTGGTGGTAAAGATTCGCCAATCTTATTTGGGGGGAAAAATACATTCCATTGAGGCCCAACATCATCTCACATTTGGAACAAGTGGTTTCTCTTCCTGATATCCAGCAAATCTCAACTGATTGGATATCGCTGTCTCAATCAATTTTACATGGAAGCTCAAATTGCCAAACTTACCTTTTCAGGTGGATCATTTGGATAAGGTCCAAATTGATTTGTTTCTTAAAAAGTGATATTTTAAACTTTCCACAGCAGCGCTTTCAGGTTATTTGACGTTTAATTCCCTGATAGCCTATACAGGTATGATTGATTCAATTTGCTGTTGCCAATTCATTCCCAACCAAGTCCCACATTACAGATCCAGTATTGATGGTTCATTAACGTCTTTAAATATAATTTTAGTCTATTTGTAGCTCCACACCAACTCAAAATCCAAACTTTTTTTGAAATAATTGACTGTTATTGATGTAAGAGATATTTGGATAATCTTGAGTTTAAGTCGGGAGATAGTAACTCGGTAAACAACTTTTCCCATGGTGCCCCAAATTCTCCAGACTGAGGGTTGACCACATGTGTTTTAAACAGTTGCCTCACAGGTATTCTACTTTGGGGAGGGTTAAGTGCCTTGCACAACAACAGGAGATAGTACATGGGATCAGAGAGCAGCCTCCCAGTGTCTCATTACACTTTTTTGTATACGTACAGTGCCAGTCAATAGTTTTGACACTCATTCAAGGGGCTCTTTATTTGTACTATTTTCTACATTGTAAAATAACAGTGAAGACATCAAAACGTATTTTATATCTGAGATTCTTCAAAGTACAGTGGTTCCTCCTTTAAAAGTTGAAGTGTACTGTGGCACAGCTTGCATGGTGACGAAGAATTCTATGGCATGTTATTTAAGTGTGAACCACTGGTACCATTAATGCTAGTTAGTGCTCATTTGACCACCAGAGGACATCTTTGAGCAGCATTTGACAGCCTTCAATAATGGCTATACTAGAGAATGCAGGCATGCGGGTGACAATTCCCCAACGGGGAGGAAGGAGTAGGCTGTCCTTGTAAAAAAGATTTTGTCTGATTCCATATTTGTTATTTCATAGTGTTGATGTCTTCACCATTATTCTACAATGTAGAAAATAGTAAAAATAAAGAAAAAGCCTGTAATGAGTAGGTGTGTCCAAACTTTTGACTGGTACTTGCGTAATTAATTTTATTATTATTATGGTGTTTCTATTCAAAGAAAAGTGGATGGAATGGAAAATATGGCACTGTACAATGTGACAGTCGGGAGTACAGTACTGGGCTATTTAGCTAAAGAATTCTTCTGTTGTGCGGGCACGCGGGAGACCGGGGTTCAATTCCCCGACGGGGAGGAAGGAGTAGGCTGTAAATAAGAATTTGTTCTTAACTGACTAGTTTAAATGAATATTTTCCCTAAGAGCATAACATTTCTACACCCTAATTTTCTAATCTAACCAATACCCAAATGGAGATTTAGTGAAAATAAAAATCTCATTGATTTATCAAGACCAGTCCCCATGCTTGTCTCAGAGCAGTGCGAAACAGTGCTAAAATAGTTGTAGGCTTTTGCTTCAAATCCAATCGCTTATGCTCTTTAAATAAACAAGACATACACCACTTTTAACAGCACATTATTTAACACTAGTGAGACTCATCTTGCCTACGATAGGCCTACAGTATATTGAAAAATATGATGTGACTCTCCTCCAGTAATTACATATAGAGGATTGGAGGATATTTCTGTAATTCAGTGATATGTATCCATAACTAAATAAACATCGGCACAGTACTGTGCATCCATCTTCGTCGACCTGGCCATGGCTTTCGACTCTGTCAATCACCGTATTCTTATCGGCAGACTCAATAGCCTTGGTTTCTCAAATGACTGCCTCGCCTGGTTCACCAACTACTTCTAAGACAGAGTTCAGTGTGTCAAATCGGAGGGCCTGTTGTCCAGACCTCTGGCAGTCTCTATGGGGGTACCACAGGGTTCAATTCTCAGGCCAACTCTTTTCTCTGTATATATATACCCGCATGCCCGACTAGCATCACCACCCTGGATGGTTCCGACCTTGAATATGTGGACATCTATAAGTACCTAGGTGTCTGGCTAGACTGCAAACTCTCCTTCCAGACTCATATCAAACATCTCCAATCAAAAATCAAATCAAGAGTTGGCTTTCTATTCCGCAACAAAGCCTCCTTCACTCACGCCGCCAAGCTTACCCTAGTAAAACTGACTATCCTACCAATCCTCGACTTCGGCGATGTCATCTACAAAATGGCTTCCAACACTCTACTCAGCAAACTGGATGCAGTATATCACAGTGCCATCCGTTTTGTCACTAAAGCACCTTATACCACCCACCACTGCGACTTGTATGCTCTAGTCGGCTGGCCCTGCTACATATTTCGCCAGACCCACTGGCTCCAGGTCATCTACAAGTCCATGCTAGGTAAAGCTCCGCCTTATCTCAGTTCACTGGTCACGATGGCAACACCCATCCGTAGCACGCGCTCCAGCAGGTGTATCTCACTGATCATCCCTAAAGCCAACACCTCATTTGGCCGCCTTTCGTTCCAGTACTCTGCTGCCTGTGACTGTCATCGCTGAAGTTGGAGACTTTTATCTCCCTCACCAACTTCAAACATCAGCTATCTGAGCAGCTAACCGATCGCTGCAGCTGTACATAGTCTATTGGTAAATGCCCACCCATTTTCACCTACCTCATCCCCATACTGTTTTTATTTATTTACTTTTCTGCTCTTTTGCACACCAATATCTCTACCTGTACATGACCATCTGATCATTTATCACTCCAGTGTTAATCTGCAAACTTGTAACTATTCGTCTACCTCCTCATGCCTTTTGACATTGTATATAGACTCCCCCTTTGTTTTCTACTGTGTTATTGACTTGTTAATTGTTTATTCCATGTGTAACTCTGTGTTGTCTGCTCACACTGCTATGCTTTATCTTGGCCAGGTCGCAGTTGTAAATGAGAACTTGTTCTCAACTAGCCTACCTGGTTAAATAAAGGTGAAATATATATATTTTTTTTTAAATTTAAAAAAATAAATATACGATGTCGCTCTTGCCTGCGGGTGATTCCCTGATCCACCTCTACGCAGACGACACCATTCTGTATACACTGTGTTAACTAACCTCCAAACGAGCTTCAATGCCATACAACACTCCTTCCGTGGCCCCCAACTGCTCTTAAACGCTAGTAAAACCAAATGTATGCTTTTCAACTGTTCGCTGCCCCCACCAGCCCGCCCAACCAGCATCACTACTCTGGACGGTTCTGACTTAGAATACGTGGACAACTACCAATACCTAGGAGTCTGGCTAGACTGTAAACTCTCCTTCCAGACTCATATCAAATATCTCCAATCCAAAATCAAATCTAGAATCGGCTTTCTATTTTGCAACAAAGCCTCCTTTACTCACGCCGCCAAACTTACCCTATTAAAACGGACTATCCTACCGATCATTAACTTCGGCGATGTCATCTACAAAATATCTTCCAATACTCTACTCAGCAAACTGGATGCAGTCTATCACAGTGCCATCCGTTTTGTTACCAAAGCCTCTTATATCACCCACCACTGCGACCTGTATGCTCTACTCGGCTGGCCTTCGCTACATATTCGTCGCCAGACCCACTGGCTTCAGGTCGTCTAAGCTCCGCCTTATCTCAGATCACTGGTCACGATAACAACACCCACCTTTAGCACGTGCTCCAGCAGGTATATCGCACTGGTCATCCCTAAAGCCACCACCTCCTTTGGTCGCCTTTCCTTCCAGTTCTCTGCTGCCAGTGACTGGAACAAATTGAAAAAAAATCACTGAAGCTGGAGACTTACATTTTCCCCACTAACTTTAAACATCAGCCAACCAATCGCTGCAGCTGTAAATAGCCCACCCAATCTACCTACCTCATCCTCATATTGTTTTTATTTACTTTTCTGCTCTTTTTTACACCAGTTTCACTACTTGCACATCATCATCTGCTCATGTGTCACTCCAGTGTTAATCTGCTAAATTGTAATTACTTTGCTACTATGGCCTATTTATTGCTATACCTCCTCACACCATTTGCACACACTGTGTATAGACTGTGTTATTGAATGTACGGTTGTTTATTCCATGTGTAACTCTGTGCTGTTGTTTGTGTCGCACTGCTTTGCTTTATCTTGGCCAGATCGCAGTTGTGAAATAATTAAACAAAAGTATTTTTACCATTTTACCATTTTACCATTTTATTAACGAAAGCATAAAGATGCCAGTACTAGTTACATTGTTTTAGTTTGAACGTGCAGAGTGGCACTAAGAACAGAACAGAGGAAATGTTTCCCTTGTCAGCTCCCTTCTTAGTGCAATGCCCCTTAAAACGTTGCCAGTGTGGCGGTCTTCGGAGCTCAGCTCTGCGGCCCATCCCCTGCCCTTGTGCCTTGGACCTTGCGCGCTTTCAGTGGATACAGCTGGAAAACTGCAAGGCAATTCCTTGTGCGCCACTAGGAGCCATGAACAATACATATTATCCTGCTAATAACAGGGTTAATAGTATATCTGTGAGAATATCCAACGGGCTTTTATACAATTCTAAAATAATAATCACTTTGCGAGAAAAAAGGCCATTCTTGAACATGGAGTGAGACATTGTTACTAGTTTGTAAATAAAGCCAGTGTTTTATTTAGAACCTACAATCTCATGGGTCTTCCAGTCAAGGGCAGCAAAGGTATTGAACCAGCATCTGTCGCAACACAGCTTGCACTGTTATGCAGTGTCTTAGACCGTTGCGACACTCTGGCACTGTATAATGTGACTGGTCGGGAGTGGCCTACAGTAAAACCAAAATAAAATAAAAAACATTTAATGTAACAACAGTTTTAGTAAGTAATACTGAAGTCTTGCACAATTATCAGTTTCTATCTAGGTTCATGTCGCCCATTCATTGTCAGTTCGAGACACAGTAGGACCCAAAAGCATAATCAGTGGTCTAACTCCCCCTTGCGCTGGTCTGGAGCAATGAAGTGGTGACGCAGGGTGCCGTAGTAAACCATAAATTACGTCTAAGTCCCGCGACGTAAGTTTGCAATTTTTAAAGGAGGAACCACTGTAGCCACCCTTTGCCTTGATGACAGCTTTGCACACTCTTGGCATCTGTCAAGATGTGCATGAACGCTGTTTATATCATTTGATACATTCTATTTTGTTTGCCTTACGCATTTGTTTTACTCGTATATGAATCCACTGCCGATGATTCCTGCCTGTATTATTCCTTTGTTTTATTGAGGTTCCTGAGTGGCTTTGTATGCATTTATTTGACCTTATATGAAATTGTTTTTTTTTTGCCTCCTCGTTAACCATCTCATCCTTAAATCATCCTCAACGTTATCATCCTGCAATAATAAACCAGGCAACAGCCCTTTAAACTGCAACCTGCATCTGTGTTTTAATGGACACGCCACCCTGATAGTCCCACCTCGAACCAGCAACATCAAGATACAGTCCTTTATTCAAACACAACTGTGTAAAGACATATGCAATCAAGGCATCCATTTTTTATTTTGAAAATGTGGAGGAGGTTGTGTATATCTGTAAGGAAAAATTGACTGCCTTTTTAGATTTCATTTTAAGGCAGCTAAATGTGAAAACTGCAAGGCGTGTGTAGACTTCCACTAGGAACTGTATATGTTCATCATAAGCTACTCAAAACATTTACCATGTTCCTCATCATATAACAGTACAGCAACATGCACCCACAGACACACGCACGCACAGACACATATTCACTAGCTATTTTGCAGCAGTGTGCCTGCTCTCAGTGGTAGGCCTGCAGAGGTAGAGTAAGCTGATTATCCCTGTCAGAGGAATGCAGACTCAACAATTTGTCACCTTCTCTATTACTGTACTACAACTCTGCAACTGTGCCTGGGTTATATCTGGGTACATAGAATACAGCACATTATCTACCCAGCTTGCACATAATGTTCGGATAACCATATGTGTCATGGGGCTTGTTGAGAGCGTGGATGTCCTATGGTTATTTTGCATACAACCTTCCCTCAACGTTCTGTGAATGGTGCAGGATAGTAGCTTAAGAAACGTGAGAACTTTTACTAAAAGTTCAAACATGGTTACATTTCATTTACATTTTTGGTAATGTTTTAGGAACATTTTCCAACTGGTTTAACATTGGGAATGTTCTTGGAACTATGTTCTTCTGTGGGAATTTCAGTACTTCAGCATAACTTTTTCTGCAGGTTTCCTCATGGTTCTATTTAAATGAATGTTCTCAGAACATTAAGCAAACCACAATAAACCTTTTTAAAATGTTCAGAAAATGTTATTTTAAATGATACATTCCGTTCTCAGCGTCAACAAAACTATTTCCTCTTAAGTGTTTTGGCTGTGCCCACTAATTGGCCAACAAGTGCTTGTTTCCTTTGAAATGGTGTCTGTGTAATGCTCCGGGTGTCGTGGGTGTGGAGTCAAATGCAGGAAACAGAGAGTTCAATGCTGTGCGTCTTTTAATAGCGCTTAACACACCACAGGGTGCTCACAAAAGTAACGTTCCCAAACACAGGGAATCAAAATGTACAATGGAACAAATCACGACCAGGCACAAAACACGTACCTCTACAACAGAGCCGAAGGTTACATAGAAATAATCCCGCACAACAACCAGCACAACAACCAGGCGGGCCGGCTGTCTAATAAAGACAAACTAATTAACCCTACACAGGGTACCACTAAACATACAAGGAGGGGGAGGAAAAACAATCAGTGGCAGCTAATAGGCCGGTGACGACGACCGCCGAGCGCCACCCGCCCGGGAAAAGGAAACACCCTCGGGCGGACTCGTGACAGTACCCCCCTGACGCGCGGCTCCCGCAGCGCGCCGACACCGGCCTCGAGGTCGCCCCGGAGGACGAGGTGCAGGGCGATCCGGATGGAGGCGATGGAAATCCCTCAACATGGAGGGATCCAAGATGTCCCCACCGGTACCCAGCACCTCTCCTCCCGGACCGTACCCCTCCCAGTCCACGAGGTACTGCAGGCCCCTCACCCGGCGCCTTGAGTCCAGAATGGCCCGGATCGTGTACGCCGGGGTCCCCTCGATGTCCAGAGGGGGGAGGGACCTCCGGTACCTCACTGTCCTGCAGGGGACCAGCCACCACCGGCCTGAGGAGAGACACATGAAACGAGGGGTTAATACGATAATAGGAAGGGAGTTGTAATCGATAACACACCTCGTTTATTCTCCTCAGGACTTTAAAGGGCCCTACACACTGCGGACCCAGCTTCCGGCAGGGCAAGCGGAGAGGTAGGTTTCGGGTCGAGAGCCAGACCCTGTCCCCGGTACAAACACGGGGGCCTCACTGCGGTGGCGGTCAGCACTCCTCTTCTGCCGTCTCCAGGTCTCCTTGGAGCGCTGTACCCATTCCTCCACCGCAGAAGCCTCGGTCTGGCTCGGATGCCATGGTGCCAGGACCGGCTGGTACCCCAACACACACTGAAAAGGGGACACGTTAGTAGAGGAGTGGCGTAGTGAGTTCTGAGTCATTTCAGCCCAGGGAATGTGTCGTGCCCACTCCCCTGGCCGATCCTGGCAATACGACCGCAGAAACCTACCCACCTCCTGGTTCACTCTCTCCACCTGCCCATTACTCTCGGGGTGATAACCGGAGGTCAGGCTGACGGAGACCCCCAAGCGTTCCATGAACGCTCTCCGTACCCGAGACGTGAATTGGGGGCCCCGATCAGAAACGATGTCCTCCGGCACCCCGTAGTGCCGAAAGACATGGGTGAATAATGCCTCCGCAGTCTGTAGGGCTGTAGGGATACCGGGCAACGGGAGGAGACGGCAGGACTTAGAGAACCGATCCACAATCACTAGAACCGTGGTGTTCCCCTGAGACGGCGGAAGATCGGTCAGGAAATCTATGGACAGATGTGACCATGGCCGCTGTGGAACGGGGAGGGGTTGTAGCTTCCCTCTAGGAAGGTGCCTAGGAGCCTTACTCTGAGCGCACACTGAACAGGAGGAGACATAACCCTTAACGTCTTTAGCCAACGTAGGCCACCAATACCTCCCCGAAGGCTCCCCACTGTCCTCGTCACCCCAGGGTGACCCGAGGAGGGTAGGACGTGAGCCCACCGAATCAGTTTGTCCCGAACACCAAGCGGCACGTACCTTCGCCCCGCTGGACACTGAGGAGGCGCGGGTTCAGCCCGTAACGCCCGCTCGATGTCCGAGTCCACCTCCCATACCACTGGGGCTACCAACTTTGAGGCGTGAAGGATGGGAGTTGGTTCGGTGGACCCATCCTCCGTGTCGTAAAGGCGGGACAGTGCGTCAGACTTTACGTTCTGGGAGCCCGGTCTATAAGACAAAGTAAACCGGAACCGGGTGAAGAAGATGGCCCACCTTGCCTGACGTGGGTTAAGTCTCCTAGCTGCCCGAATATACTCCAGATTCTGGTGGTCGGTCCAGATGAGAAAGGGTGCTTAGCCCCCTCAAGCCAGTGTCTCCACACCTTCAGTGCCTTAACCACCGCTAGCAACTCCCGGTCCCCCACATCATAGTTACGCTCCGCTGGGCTGAGCTTCCTTGAGAAGAAAGCGCAGGGGCGGAGTTTTGGTGGCGTACCCGAGCGCTGTGATAGCACGGCACCCACCCCAGCCTCGGACGCGTCCACCTCCACTATGAATGCTAGAGAGGGGTCCGGATGCGCCAACACGGGCGCATCAGTGAACAGCGCCTTCAACTTGTTGAATGCTCCGTCCGCCTCGGCTGACCACTGCAAACGCACCGGGCCCCCCTTCAGCAGTGAGGTAATGGGAGCCGCTACCTGGCCAAAACCCCGGATAAACCTCCGGTAGTAGTTGGCAAAACCCAAAAACCGCTGCACCTCCTTTACCGTGGTCGGAGTCGGCCAATTACGCACGGCACTAATGCGGTCACCCTCCATCACTACCCCCGAGGTGGAAATGCGATATCCCAGAAAAGAGACGGCTCGTTTAGAGAACACGCATTTCTCAGCCTTGACGTATAGGTCATGCTCCAGCAGTCTACCAAGCACTTTGCGCACCAGAGACACATGCGCGGTGTGAGTGGCCGAGTAGATCAGAATGTCATCGATATAAACAACCACTCCCTGCCCGCACAGGTCCCTGAGAATCTCGTCTACAAAGGATTGAAAAACGGCTGGAGCATTCTTTAACCCATACGGCATGACGAGGTACTCATAGTGGCCTGATGTAGTACTAAATGCGGTTTTCCACTCGTCTCCCTTCCGAATACGCACCAGACTATACGCGCTCCTGAGATCCAGTTTTGTGAAGAACTGCGCTCCGTGGAACGATTCCACCGCCGTAGCGATGAGAGGTAGAGGGTAACTATACCCCACTGTGATGGCGTTTAGACCTCTATAATCGATACACGGACGCAAACCTCCCTCCTTTTTCCTCACAAAAAAGAAACTCGAGGAGACGGGTGAAATGGAGGGCCGAATGTACCCCTGTCCCAGCGACTACGGGACATATGTCTCCATTTCCAACGTCTCCTCCTGGGACAGCGGGTACACGTGACTCTTGGGAAGCGCAGCGTCTACCTGGAGATCTATCGTACAATCCCTTCCCGGTCGATAAGGTGGTAATTTAGTCGCTTTCACTTTACTGAAAGCGATTGCCAAATCGGCATACTCGGGGGGAATGCACACCGTGGAACCCTGGTCTGGACTCTCCACCGACGTGGCACCGATGGAAACTCCCAAACACCTTCCAGAACACTCCTCTGACCACCCCTGGAGAACCCCCTGTCTCCACGAAATTTTAGGATTGTGCCGGGCCAACCAGGGAGTCCCCAGCACCACTGGAAACGCAGGCGAATCAATAATAAAGAAACTGATACGCTCCCTATGATTCCCCTGCGTCACCATGTCCAGTGGGACCGTGGTCTCCCTGACCATCCCTGACCCTAATGGCCGGCTATCTAGGGAGTGCACGGGGAAGGGAGAATCTATCGGCACCAGCGGAACCCCTAACTTAAGGGCGAGTCCGCGATCCATAAAGTTCCCAGCTGCGCCTGAATCGACTAGCGCCCTATGCTGGGAAGAGGGAAAAAGTGAAGGAAAAGGTTAAGACAAACATGTGGCCAACAAGGGGTTCTGGGTGAGTCTGATGCTGACTCACCTGGGGTGACCGAGAAGCGTTCCGCCTGCCATCTCTACTCCCAGACGGACCCCCCCAGCACCGATCAGACGTGTGTCCTCTCCGACCACAGTTGGTACAGGGAAGGCCTCCTCCTCCGGTACCCCTCGGCGCAGCCCCTCCCAACTCCATCGGAATGGGAGCGGAGGGGCTGGGTGGTGGAATGCACAGGACCCTCTCTGAACGCCCGCGGGCAGCCAGCAGATTATCCAGTCGAATGGACATGTCAATCAGCTGATCCAGTGACAGAGTGGTGTCCCGACACGCTAACTCCCGGCGGACGTCCTCTCGGAGACTACACCTGTAGTGGTCCATGAGGGCCCTGTCGTTCCACCCAGATCCGGCTGCCAAGGTCCGGAACTCCAGCGCGTAATCCTGGGCGCTCCTCCTCTCCTGCCTGAGATGAAATAGTCGTTCTCCCACCGCTCGGCCGTCTAGAGGGTGATCAAACACGGCACGGAAGCGGCAGGAAAACTCTGGGTAGTGCTCCCGCGTTGAGTCTGGGCCATTCCAGACTGCGTTCGCCCACTCCAGAGCACGACCCGTGAGGCAGGAGATGAGGACACTCACCCTCTCTGCTCCTGAGGGAGTGGGTCTGATGGTGGCCAGGTATAGCTACAGCTGAAGCAGAAACCCCTGGCAACCCGCCGCAGCTCCATCATAAGCCTTCGGTAGCGTCAGACGGAGGGTGCTGGAGTCGGGAGATGGAGAGTCCGGAACCGTGGGTGCCGAAGGTGGAGAGAGGAGACCACTCCTCTCCCATCGGTCCATTCTCTCCATCACTTGATCCATCGCGGATCCGATCCGATGGAGGACGGTGGTGTGGTGGAGAACCTGTTCCTCCATCGATGGGAGAGGGTTGGCTGCTGCTCCTGCTGAATCCATTCAATTTGATCGTGGGTCGTGGGTGTGGAGTCAAATGCAGGAAACAGAGAGTTCAATGCTGTGCGTCTTTTAATAGCGCTTAACACACCACAGGGTGCTCACAAAAGTAACGTTCCCAAACACAGGGAATCAAAATGTACAATGGAACAAATCACGACCAGGCACAAAACACGTACCTCTACAACAGAGCCGAAGGTTACATAGAAATAATCCCGCACAACAACCAGGCGGGCCGGCTGTCTAATAAAGACAAACTAATTAACCCTACACAGGTGCTACCACTAAACATACAAGGAGGGGGAGGAAAAACAATCAGTGGCAGCTAATAGGCCGGTGACGACGACCGCCGAGCGCCATCCGCCCGGGAAAAGGAAACACCCTCGGTCGGACTCGTGACAGTCTGTTTGAATAGACAATAAATTATCAGCATTGTATGAGTAAAAAATCATGGTATGCTAGTTCAATCCTGGTGGCGCAGTGGACAAATTCCATGGTTGGATAACAGATCATGGGTTCAAATATCTGAAACCATGCCACAATAAACAAATAATGTGTTTGCATGATTACTGCCTAAGTAAGCAAATTAAATTAATGTGTCCTAACTGTGCTTAGAGTTCAAAATGGTTAGTCTAAGCTAGCAGTATTATTAAAAGTCAGGGAATGTTTTAAGGAAGTTATTAACAAAAACTCAACAACATTTAGATATTCCCAGAATGTTATTTAATTACCTTCAAGTAACCTATCATTTTAGTTCTCAGCATGTTAAAACTTTCATACGCCTAAATTCCATAGCTATCAGGAAACCAGGCCCTGGTCAGTACATAGAGTAATACCAATTCACTTTTACGGTATTTTTTTAACCTTTTTAAAAGTGTTCTTATTTGTGGCAATTTGTGCTAAGATAGTGTTTTGTTGTTGTCACAATTGTTTTTTGTACATTTATCATTGACACATACTGTATGACCTTGAACTAGAGAACATAATTGCATTCATGATTTGTGGAACTAGTGAAAAGCACAGATTATCTGAATTCAATCAATCATATTTCCAGCGACGTGGAGGAAGTGGTGTGCGATTGGCAGTTAACCATCAAATTCAGTTGCAGTGATGTTGAAAGGGAGGCAATTTGCCGGAGGGATTGGGGTGAATCCCCCCAAAACATTCTCAAACGCACAGATGTACACCACTTATCTTCCTATGGGAATTAAATACCCAGATTTCGGGTATGGATTGTATTCTGACATGATTACTATTATGAGCTTAATCATACAACATTCTCCTTCTGTTTTCCTCACAAATCCCTCACAACAATATTGAGCATGAGCCATCAATGTCTAGTATTTGAGCATAGCTCCATGGACCAAAATTGATATTTTCTACTGTACACAGTTCCCCACCAATATGCATTTGTGTTACATAACTGCTCACCATATTTGTCATGTAGGTGAAGAAAATCATGCCCTGGAGGCAGAACGGAGTAATTTCTGCTTGATGTGCCAGCTCCAAACTACATCATAGTAAAAATGTTTGGTCTTAATTTAAGTTTAGGGTTAGCTATGACAGTTAAGGTTAGGTTTCTAAATCAGATTTTAGGACTGTGTGGCTGTGCCAGCTAGTGACCACTCTGCAGAGCTGCCTCCGGAACAAGATTCATGTTGAAAAATGCTAGCCTGTGAATCAAAATGCAAATTGGATCCTTATTGGATGCCTTTGCAGTATTTGATTTGACAATTGACAACATACTGTACCATTTACACCGCCAATGAGAAAAGGTATCACTCGGGGCAGGAGTTCTGCTCTCCGCCATGGTTATAATAAGCTTCACAAAGTCCAAATGAAAACTTCCCTCCGTGTGGCTCAGTTGGTAGAGCATGGCCGTGATTCCCACAGGGTACCAGTACAAACAAATATGAAAATGTATGCAATCACTACTGTAAGTTGCTCTGGATAAGTGTCTGTGCAAACAACTTCACATAATCCCCCAGAAATGTCCGGGAACTGGCAGGTGCCTTGGTGGAAGATTGGGGTAACATCTCACAGCAATAACTGGCAAATCTGGTGCTATCCATGAAGAGGAGATGCACTACAGTACTTAATGCAGCTGGTGGCCACACCAGAGACTGACTGTTACTTTTGATTTTGACCCCCCCCCCCTTTGTCAGGGAGACATTAATCCATTTATGTTAGTCACATGTCTGTGGAACTTGTTCAGTTTATGTCTCAGTTCTTGAATCTTATGTTAAATTTGCTGAAAATAAACTGGGTTGGCGTGTTTTTGTTGTTGCTGAGTTTACACAGTCACAATCGCTATTGACTTTAGGATATATGAACCCGTTTTCCAAAGACACTACTGTGTTATACAGTTTTTTATATTCAGAGGAAGGAGACACGAACCTGCTCTCAGACTGAGGAGCAGGTATACCAACTTCCCAAATAGGGGAGAAACACTCAAAACCCACGAGTTGTTCTTTCAAATAAAATAATACAATAATGTTGAGTCTAACAACCTCTCATATTGCCAACCTTACATTGGCAGCAAATCTTCTTATGAATTCAACAACACAATGAAAGGAAACTTTTTTTTATGTCACACATTTTCCTGAAGTGAATGGTTTCCCCCACTACTCTACCCACAAACTGCAGCGTTCTTTGATATCTACATTGCGTGCGAGGTTTATGGAAACTCTACATTTCCACATCTGCTAAATGCAAACTGTAATTAGGATATGTTTCCCAGACAAAAATAATGTTTCATGACACTCATTGCCAGCAGCGTTCGTGGAGAAGATGCTCACTAGTGTAATCTATATCTACTGTACATTATATGGATTTTGCAGATCTAGACAGCTGCCCTAGGGGGAATGGTTCATGGTCAGAATAGTGAGTGAAAGGGTCACTAAGATGCTTGTATGGACTTAAATGGAGGAAGAATAAGCGAGAAAATGAAAACAAGTTATATATTATGAGGCAGAGACAGGAGTTTAAAAAAAGAACTATCACATTAATACGAGACACTCGCCCAGTCTTGAATCGCCTGCGGCACGCATTAACATTTTATTCCGAGCAGAATGCCAGTTGTTCTGGCTCTGCTACGGGCAGAGCGAACTCTCATGAATTTAGCAAGCACTGTGGGCTGCTACACTTGCATTTATAATCAAAAGGCATGCATTTCCCCATAAGGCCTGTGAGACAATACTGTATATATTATAGTCATACATACAAGAGAATATATCACCTCAAGACCAGGTCGCAGAAATGTAGTGTGATAATGTAAAATAAAATAACCTCCACAAAAACAGATGGGACCAAGTAGTCAATAATTTCACTGACCACAATTAGCTTTGTATTATGCATGGTGATTTTATGGTTTGAATTCATAAAATTGGTCAAGGACACTGAAACAGTAGAACAATCCATTGAGACAGAGCTGATCAAACAATCAAGCCCATTTTACAATAGCTGTCACGAAGTCCATACCCCCAAAGAGCAAGTAGAAACACTCCCCATAAGGGAGAAGCCTTGAGATGAGACTGATGTAGGGGCCATATATGAACTAAAATACAAAGTGACTGGAGTGAGCCAGGGAAGTGTCTTATTACCTATCAACTGAGTCATGAGGAAGACCACCAAAATGGAAACAACTTGATGACCTCGACTTTTATTAGTATCAGTTCACAGTTTAACAGATGCTGTAGTGGGAGCAGTAAAAAGCTTATGTTACTAGCGCCTCACAATGCCGTTAAAATATAAGTTAAGTACACTATATTTAAACATGAAAATAAATCAAGAAACATAGCAAATAAGTGTAACAACCCAAGTACTGTAGCACTGTAACCCAAATGCAATCTATACGTACAGTGCATTCAGAAAATATTCCTCCCCTTTACTTTTTCCACAATTTATTTTTTACAGCCTGAATTCAACATTTATTAAATGTATGTTTTTACCTCGTGAAAAAGTGAAAACGTGTTTTTAGAAATGTTAGCAAATTTATTGAAAATTAAATACAGAAAGATCTAATTTACATAAGCATTCACACCTCCTGAGTCAATACATGTTCGAATCAACTTTGGCAGCGATTACAGCTGTGAACCTAAGAGCTTTGCACACCTGGAATGTGCAATATTTGCACAATATATTTTTTTTAAATCTTCAAGTTTGCCTCCTGAGTGGCGCAGCGGTCTAAGGCACTGCATCGCTTGAGGCATCACTAACATGAAGTTGCCACCACACCACTGTGATGTGTTTGATTTGCCCCAAACATAACATATTTGTGACCGACCGGCTCAATTCGGTCTTATGTAGTAACATTTGAAATTGTGTTTTTTTTACAGTGGATAAAAGTAGAGACTAAGAGCTACAAAATGGTATATCACACACAGCAGTTGAGGAACAATGGGGAAGTAATTCTGCTTTGAAAGTTGATAAACTTGTAACCTCACCACTGAGAAAATGGCCCTTGAATGTTTTGGGAAACCTACTGGAGAGCTCTTTGTCTACAACCATTCAGTATCTTTCACACCCTCTTAAACCATAGCCCCACCCATCTCTTTATTAAGGATCTACATGTGAGGCCATGTACTAAACAACCAAAGATTTCAAGACTAAAAGCTGGTTCATACTACGGGTCACAACATAAATTCAATCTGGAGTGCCAGGGTGCGCACAGAGCGTTTCACTCTTGGAGAGTTCAGAGCACACACTGGTCGCTCTGGCTGAGGTGTAGTGTTGATCCGAGGGTTCTGATCTAATAACAGAGGTCAAGCACCCAAGCTAACTGGCTAAAATTGGCTAACTTGCTAGTTACTTCCAGACACAAATGAGAGAACAGCTCACTCTGACAATTTTACTCCCCTAGCAGAGCTGGTTAGGCTGCTTTTATGTTATCCAGAGTGTTGGTGACTGTAACTGTGCTGCTCTGCAACAATTCAATTGCTCTTTTTTGCCAACGTTTACTGACCCTGGCCATATTCAACCAGTGTTGAGCGTTTGTCAGTTATTCTGCACTCTGGCACACTCAGACGAGAGGGCTCTGAAATCGGAGTAGATAACCAGAGAGAATTTACCAGCTACGTCTATTGACAGTTGTCCCAGTGACATCATTAACCCTTTTATGCCTGAGTTCCAAATATCTCTAACGGTCGCCCCAGCGTGAGTTCTTTTTATGCACGTGATGTTAGAACGTTCTCTCCGTTCCAGAATGTGATTCTTACACAACAGTATATTTAATCCGTGCTGCCCTCAGCCTGTTTTTATGTATAGGCTGTTTCAACTTCAAATGATTTTATAACAAGTTTTATATTTTCTAAGAACAGTTTGAATTGAGGTTTGTTCCACCTCCTCATTCATTCTCATAAAAATAGTCCTTTTTACTTTTGCGGATAATAATATTATTTTTTTGTACATTTCTGACCCGCACAACTGGCCTAGCGTTGTCTGAGTTTGGCCGGTGTAGGCTGTCATTGTAAATAATAATTTGTTGTTAAATGACTTGCCTAGTTAAATAAATAAAAAATATGACCAAAGTTTATTTATTTGGTCTATTTAGCATAGCTCTGTTCTGCCCTGCCTTGCCTCCTTGTGGAGCTCAAAAGTTAGTTTCTTACTGTTTACAACTCAAATGTGATTTTGTCAATGCAATATACTATTTTTTATAGCAGTATTTATTATGTTAATTCTTTGTGATATTGTTTTATTGCTATATTCTTATATTGTATTCTAATGAATAATTCCTCTTTATTCTGTACTTTCAGAAACCACAAACAGTATCATAACTGGACCTGGAGCTGGACATCTTTGGAGCTGAAGATTGAGGCCAGCTTTTGTATGCTAACGTACGCTCCTTAACAGTCTACCTGGATGTAAACACAGCAAGAAAACACTTAGGCCAATATGTAATACTCATCTATTTTATTCCAGTATTGGTGGTGGTTGGTTGAACAACAACTTGTTTAACTAGAGGGGAAAAAACGGAATATGCATAACCCATATTTAATATTCATGCAGTGACTGAACAACAACTGCATTTCCACCCCCCACCTCTAAAGGCATAGTATCATGGCAGGTCACCTGTCAGGTCAGTCAGTCAGTAATTGCTGCAGATGTGCTCAATAGTGCTTGAGCATATGATACCCCCTAAAGCATGGTGAAACACATAGAGGTGTATCACAAGCTAAACACATGTATTTTGACAACTTCCTCTACTTACTACTCCTGGTGCCAGACAGGCAGACTTTGCAGTGCCTCCGTGTGCGACTACTTTGAGCAGCAGTTTGAGGGACTTTGCAGGAAAAATTCTGTGCAGTGAGGCGTAGGGGACCCCCAGTGGATGGGCGCCGAGGGGTGTGGTGCTCCTCCAGAAACTTTCTCATGAGGTTCTCTCTGTACTTTTGGTAGGTAATGACTTTACCCATGGGGGAGAGGGAGTGGGGAGGATGAGGGAAGGGAGAGGATGAGGAGGCAGTGGGGAGGTGGGTGAGATATTGTCACTCTAATTGCATAATGGAACTGTATGTGATGTGTATGTGAACTGTACATCCAATTCCAAAAATACCTTGTCCAGTTATCTTCTCACCTGTTAGTTGGTGGTGAACTATGTGGCCGTTGAGGGCAGCAGTGTCAATCAGATGGAAAAATATTGTCTTATACCACTTGGTTGTTATTCGAGAACATTCCACAAAGCTGTTTATCATGTCTGCCTTATCCAATGCACCCATTTTGAGGTTATAGTCAAGCACACTGTCTGGTTTGATATCTCTCTCTCCCGTCAGGTGGTCCACCTTCCCTGTGGCCAACATGGTTGCTGTATGGACAGTGGAGAGGACATGGACATCTCGTTTGTCATGCCACTTTGCTGTCGACCGTTCTCCTTGAATTCCACCTCCCCTTTCTGCATTTTCCTGCATCCGAATTCCGGCATCCCCTTCCTGTTCGAACTGACTGTGCCACAGGCCCCTGTGCTGTTGGAGAGCAGAAGCTGGAAGAGTGTGGGACTGCTGTACCAATTATCCACATACAGTACAAAGTGTGTCCCTTGCTGAGAAGAGGAGCCAGCGTGGTAATCACCACAGACCCGGACACCCCAAACCCCTCATAATGTTGGATATCAGTGGTGGACCCTGTATAAACTAATGTCCTGGACAAATCCTGTCTTCACGTCGCACATGACAATGAACTTGACAAAGACCCCAAACCTATGCCTTTTGGAGGGAATATACCTTTCCATAACATCAGGGACTCATCCATGCTTAGGTCCTTGCATGGCTCAAAGTCCCAACCAAATGCTGATGTCAGGCTGATAAGAACATGTATTTTTTGTATGGCAGTAGCATTGTTGATGAAATGCAGGCATCGCAGCAGAACTAGGAAGCGGTCTTGAGAAAAGAGGGTGGCAAAGAAGGGAGTTGCAAACATAGGATCTGTGTTCCAGTATTCACTTAAAGAGTTCTTCTTTACTATTACTGTCACCAGGACGGTATACATTTCACTAATTGTTGTTGTCACCCATTTAGCAAGTTTCCCCCCCACTCCTGGCTCTCTCTTCTCCTGTAGCTCCAAGGCATAGCGATTGGTCTCCTCTACTATGTCTCCCACCAGCTCCTCTGTCATATAACTTGAAGCACTCTGCCTCAGTTGGACATGGCAAGGGGCGTTGCACTCCAGACTGGGAATCAAAGCAAACAGCAGGGCCAGGAGGGGTGAACTGGCTGGTGACCTTCCAGCTACCACAGAACTCCTGTACTATCGGTCTGCCTCCATCACCAACAGCATCTTCAAAGGGAACTGGGACCCTCAGATTAAGGATTCTCAATGGCTACAAGGTTGTAGGGCAGCTCCTCACTGTCACTGTCAGAATCTGATTCCTGGCTTTCACACCCAGACTCATTGTCAGAATTTTAAAAACTCTCCCGAATTTCCAAATTTGTGAGTTGTCTCCTTTTGAAAGACATTGCTAATGCTACAGCTTAGCTCACTAGCTACATACTTAAACAACAACACTGAATGGCTCAGAGTGGGAGTGAAAGGTTACGTGTTTTACTGCCGGCACACGCCACTTCTATCAGAAAATGTTGTGTGTGGTAATTTATATATTTACTGTTTTATTCACGTATTCAATTACCGGTGACAAATCATGCATTCCGATTCTTGCATAGATTGTAATGGGCACATGTGTGTAAAATACTTTTTTGAAGGTTGTACTGATTATGATGAGCTAAGATAATTCCAGCTGTGTGTGGGGAGCCATGTTTGTTGACATACAATGCTTTCTGGGTTTCACTTGATTGTCTGTTGGACCAAAGTTGTTGTAGCAAAATGAGGTGAGTAAGACTTCTGGAAATTAATGGTGGGATATGAACGATGGTAGATGACCCCCCCGAATATGCATATTATAAACAGACCAATCTCATCTTGTCTTCTATTATTATCTTAGGTTTCTGTGAGGGGGAAAAAGCATGGCAGCGCACAGGAATTACCCATCGTCAGATTACTTTCGATTTCTAGAGAGTGTTTTACTCAATGGTGAGCTCACCCATGTGATTCATTATATTGTAGTTTGTTGGTGAGAGTTATACAAATATGACCACTTGTGTTACGTCAATCTTCCATCAGTTAGCGCTAGGACAAATGTAGCCTACATTCTTCCGGTTTGGATGATTGTCGGAACATGGCAAAAATAAACTGCTCACATTATGCGCAAACACAGGAATGTGTTTGTGCAAAATGTTTCTGAAAAAACAGTGTGGCCAGCTCAAATTCTGATTGTTGCGTCATTTGAAACTGGACGTTCTAATCACACCGGTGTGATCGTAGCTACAGGGACCACTGTAGAATGATCACACCCGTGTGATGGTACGTGTGACAGGGTTAACATTATATTGAAATGGTTACTTGCATAGATAGGAGTCTTTTGTTTAGACATGTAGCCAGCTAAACCATAATCCCAACTCATAACGTTACTACCTGCATGAATCTGTAGGTGGCTAACTAACCAGGTTAAATGCAAACAGCACTGATATATGAATACACAGATCATACATGTAACATTGGCTAGCGAGCTAACAGTGCGCTTTAACTTGAAATTAAAATGTAGCTAGCCTATCTTAACCTTATACATGGATGGACGCTTATTTTTTATTTTACCTTTATTTAACCAGGCAAGTCAGTTAAAAAACAAATTCTTATTTTCAATGTCGGCCTAGGAACAGTGGGTTAATTGCCTTTTCAGGGGCAGAACAACAGATTTGTACCTTGTCAGCTCGGGGGTTTGAACTCGCAACCTTACGGTTACTAGTCACACGCTCTAACCACTAGGCTACCCTCCCTCTCTGTCACAGCCATGGTTACCCTTAGTTTGAAGATGTAATCTGGAGACAGGTGTTTTATACAATAGCCTTCTGTGTGTTCTCTTTGACTTCCTCTGCATATTTGCAATCAAACACCAGAATTTTCTCTCCTTAGCTATCATACTCTAATTCCACTGATTAGGGCTGCAATCCCGTTAACGGGATTGATATGACAACAGCCAGTGAAAGGGCAGGGTGCCAAATTCAAAACAACAGAAATCTCATAATTAAAATTCCTTAAACATACATGTATTTATACCGTTTTAAAGGTAATCTTGTTGTTAATCCCACCATGGTGTCCGATTTCAAATAGGCTTTACAGCGAAAGCACCACAAACAATTATGTTTGGTCACCACCAACTCACAGAAAAATTCAGCCATTTTTCCAGCCAGAGTCACAAAAAGCACAAAGAGATAAAATGAATCACTAACCTTTGATGATCTTCATCAGATGACACTCATATGACTTCATGTTACACAATACATGTAAGTTTTGTTTGATAAAGTTCATATTTATATAAAAAAATCTCAGTATACATTGGCGCGTTACCTTCACTAGCAAAAACATCCGGTGATATTGCAGAGCCACATCATTTTACAGAAATACTCATTATAAATGTCGATAAATACAATTGTTAGACATGGAAATATAGATATACCTCTCCTTAATGCAACCGCTGTGTCAGATTTTGAAAAAGCAAACTATGGGATAATCTGAGACGGCGCTCAGAAAATAAATACAATTATCCGCCAGTCAACAGAAATCACATTATAAATATTCCCTTACCTTTGATGATCTTCATCAGAATGCACTCCCAGGAATCCTAGTTCCACAATAAATGCTTGATTTTTTTGTTAATGTTCATTATTTATGTCCAAGTAGCTACTTTTGTTAGCACGTTTAATACACAAATCCAAACACTCGTGCAGGTCCATCCGAACGTCGGACGAAAACTTCAAAACGTTATATTACAGGTTAATGAAACTTGTCAAACTAAGTATAGAATCAATCTTTAGAATGTTGTTATCATAAATCTTCAATAACGTTCCAACTGGAGAATTCCTATTCCTGTAGAGAAGCCATGGAACGCAGGTCACTATCATGTGAAATGCGCGTGACCAGCACCTGGCTCTCTGCCAGACCACTGACTCAAACAGCTCCCATCCGGCTCCACAACACAGTAGAAGCCTCATTCAAGTTTCTAAAGACGTTTGACATCTAGTGGAAGCCCTATGAAGTGCGACTTTATCCATATCCCACTGTGTATTCAATAGGGGCTGGGTTGAAAATCGACCAACCTCAGATTTCCCACTTCCTATTTGGATTTCTTCTTAGGTTTTTGCCTGTCATATGAGTTCTGTTATACTCACATACATCATTCAAACAGTTTTAGAAACTTCAGAGTGTTTTCTATCCAATACCAATAATAATATGCATGTATTAGCAACTGGGACTGAGAAGCAGGCCGTTTACTCTTGGTACCTTTCATCCAAGCTACTCAATACTGCCCCTGTAGCCATAAGAAGTTAATAAAACTCGGTCTTCCAGGAAATGGAGAGAAACACTTTTGCGGTTCTACTACGTGATATCTTTTTAAAAAAGCTGAGCAATGCAGACCAATCCGAAATCATCTCTCGGCATGTCCAGCCCACACATTATCTCAGCCAGTCTTTTCCCATTGCTAAACCAACTAGGCTTCTAATTTAACAATTTGGCATACAAGTTTGTTATTTGGGCACATGAAAGTTCACATGACTCTCCTGTGAAGTAGTGACGCGCGACATATGCATAGATTCCTGAAACGAGTGAGTCACATTTTTTGTAGTTTTACTTTTGTGACTTGTTGAGAACAGGATTAATTATCTGTACAGGCTTCCTTCTTTTCGGTCTGTCATTTAGGTTAGTATTGTGGAGTAACAACAATGTTCCATCCTCAGTTTTCTCCCATCACAGCCATTAACTGTTTTAAAGTCACCATTGGCCTCATGTTAGGAAGGACACCTGTATCTTTGTAGTGACGGGGTGTATTGATACGCCATCCAAAGTGTAATTAATAACTTGTCCATGCTCAAGGGGATATTCAATGTCTTTTTTTATTGGAAAACCTCCTGGTGTTTGAAATTCACTGCTCGACTGAGAGACCTTCCAGATAATTATCTGTGTGTTTTACAGAGATGATGTAGTCCTAAAAAAAATAATTAAGCACTATGATTGCACAAAGAGTGAGTCCAGACTTTTTCAGCAACATTTACTCCTGGACTTAATTAACCTCGCCATAACAAAGGGGTTGAATACTTATTGACACAAGACATTTCAGCTTTTATAAAAACATTCTAAAACATACTTCCACTGACACAACATTAAATGTAATCAATTTTAAATGCATACTGTAACAAAACAAGATGTGAAAAAAGTCAAGGGGTATGAATACTTTCTGAAGGCACTGAAAAGTAGCCTTCGGAAAGTATTGACCCCTTGACTTTTTCCACATTTTGTTACGTTACAGCCTTATTCTAAAATGGATTAAATAAAGTACATTATGCAATCTACATACAATACGCCATAATGAAAAAGCATAAAAAGGTTTTTAGAAATTTTAAAACCGATACCTTATTTGGGCTCTCGAGTGGCTCAACGGTCTAAGGCGTCACTACAGACCCTGGTTCGATCCTGGGCTGTATCACAACCGGCTGTGATTGGGAGTCCCATAGGGGGGTGCACAATTGGCTCAGCGTTGTTTGGCTTAGGGGAGGGTTTGGCCAGGGTAGGCCGTCATTTCAAAATAAGAATGGGTTCTTAACTGACTTGTCTAGTTACAGTGCCTTGCGAAAGTATTCGGCACCCTTGAACTTTGCGATCTTTTGCCACATTTCAGGCTTCAAACATAAAGATATAAAACTGTATTTTTTGTGAAGAATCAACAACAAGTGGGACACAATCATGAAGTGGAACGACATTTATTGGATATTTCAAAAAATTTTAACAAATCAAAAACTGAAAAATTGGGCGTGCAAAATTATTCAGCCCCTTTACTTTCAGTGCAGCAAACTCTCTCCAGAAGTTCAGTGAGGATCTCTGAATGATCCAATGTTGACCTAAATGACTAATGATGATAAATACAATCCACCTGTGTGTAATCAAGTCTCCGTATAAATGCACCTGCATTGTGATAGTCTCAGAGGTCCGTTAAAAGCGCAGAGAGCATCATGAAGAACAAGGAACACACCAGGCAGGTCCGAGATACTGTTGTGAAGAAGTTTAAAGCCGGATTTGGATACAAAAAGATTTCCCAAGCTTTAAACATCCCAAGGAGCACTGTGCAAGCGATAATATTGAAATAGAAGGAGTATCAGACCACTGCAAATCTACCAAGACCTGGCCGTCCCTCTAAACTTTCAGCTCATACAAGGAGAAGACTGATCAGAGATGCAGCCAAGAGGCCCATGATCACTCTGGATGAACTGCAGAGATCTACAGCTGAGGTGGGAGACTCTGTCCATAGGACAACAATCAGTCGTATATTGCACAAATCTGGCCTTTATGGAAGAGTGGCAAGAAGAAAGCCATTTCTTAAAGATATCCATAAAAAGTGTTGTTTAAAGTTTGCCACAAGCCACCTGGGAGACACACCAAACATGTGGAAGAAGGTGCTCTGGTCAGATGAAACCAAAATTGAGCTTTTTGGCAACAATGCAAAACGTTATGTTTGGCGTAAAAGCAACACAGCTCATCACCCTGAACACACCATCCCCACTGTCAAACATGGTGGTGGCAGCGTCATGGTTTGGGCCTGCTTTTCTTCAGCAGGGACAGGAAAGATGGTTAAAATTGATGGAGCCAAATACAGGACCATTCTGGAAGAAAACCTGATGGAGTCTGCAAAAGACCTGAGACTGGGACGGAGATTTGTCTTCCTACAAGACAATGATCCAAAACACAAAGCAAAATCTACAATGGAATGGTTCAAAAATAAACATATCCAGATGTTAGAATGGCCACGTCAAAGTCCAGACCTGAATCCAATCGAGAATCTGTGGAAAGAACTGAAAACTGCTGTTTACAAATGCTCTCCATCCAACCTCACTGAGCTCGAGCTGTTTTGCAAGGAGGAATGGGAAAAAAATTCAGTCTCTCGATGTGCAAAACTGATAGAGACATACCCCAAGCGACTTACAGCTGTAATCGCAGCAAAAGGTGGCGCTACAAAGTATTAACTTAAGGGGGCTGAATAATTTTGCACGCCCAATTTTTCAGTTTATAATTTGTTAAAAAAGTTTGAAATATCCAATAAATGTCGTTCCACTTCATGATTGTGTCCCACTTGTTGTTGATTCTTCACAAAAAAATACAGTTTTATATCTTTATGTTTGAAGCCTGAAATGTGGCAAAAGGTCGCAAAGTTCAAGGGGGCCGAACGAATACTTTCGCAAGGCACTGTAAATAAAGGTTAAATAAAATAAAACAATTGACATCAGTATTCAGACCCTTTGCTATGAGACTCAAAATTGAGCTCAGGTGCATTGAATTACAGTGAATTATAAGTGAAATAATCTGTCTGTAAACAATTGTTGGAAAAATGACTTGTGTCATGCGCAATGTAAATGTCCTAACCGACTTGCCAAAACTATAGTTTGTAACAAGAAATTTGTGGAGTGGTTGAAAACGAGTTTTAATGACTCCAACCTCCAATTTGAACTGTAAATATGCAGTGCGTATAAACAGTGTAACTAAAATGCAATGTACAGCAGGAGAAGTTTTAGAATAAGCCATGTCAAGAAACAGTATTTAAATACACAGTGTGAAATGGGAAGTTAAGGGGATTTAATGTCTCTATTGCAAAGGACAGCAGTGGTGTGAGCGAGTAAGCATCACCTGGTAGATGGTTAGTGATGGCCATTGAACATTCTGATTGCCTGGTCCGGTCACAACTTGCAGACTTGTTTACGTGATGCTGTGCGTTTTGTTGCCAACATTACTTTGATACTTGACAACTTTACGGTTTTTACTTTTTAATTACCGTTTATATTTTTCCCTCACTCAATTTTTTTTCATTCAACTTTTTCACTCCGGACATTTTATCTGGACATCGTTCGTCAGGACTTCCAACAGCCGAAGCTAAGTAGCAACATTAACATGATGCCTTCTTATTGCAGTCGCTGTACTCATAATATACAGGAGAACGATCGCCTTACGGCGAGGATAGCTGTGCTGCAAGCCCAGCTTCAGATGCAATCGTTAGGCAAGGGTATTTTCAGTGTAGGAAAGGATGAAACAACGTCTGTGCCACCAGTAAGTACAGATAGTAACGTTAGTATAAATCCCCTCGCACGGTCCCCGCAGCCAGACAACTTTCTCATGGCTTCTGGAGGGAAATGCTGTGGGAATGCTCAAACGGTGTCGCTCATTCAGCCGACAGCAACTTTCAACTTTCTCCCCATTAAGCAGCGAGTCGGAGTCAGATGCCGAGCCTTCTCTGGTCTCTACTCCTCCCGTTACGGGGTCCGAGACGCCGAAGCCTCCCACCATTAGCTCTGACAAATTGAAAACCCTAGTCATTGGCGACTCCATTAACCGCAGTATTAGACTTAAAACGAATCATCCATCGATCATTCACTGTTTACCAGGGGGCATGGCTACCGACGTTAAGGCTAATCTGAAGATGGTGCTGGCTAAGGCTAAAACTGGCGAGAGTATAGAGATATTGTTATCCACGTCGGCACCAACGATTATAGGATGAAACAGTCAGAGGTCACCAAGCGCAACATAGCTTCAGCATGTAAGTCAGCTAGAAATGTGTCAGCATCGAGAAATTGTCTCTGGCCCCCTCCCAGTTATGGGGAGTGATGAGCTCTACAGCAGAGTCTCACAACTCAATCGCTGGTTGAAAACTGTTTTCTGCCCCTCCCAAAATATAACATTTGTAGATAATTGGCCCTCTTTCTGGGACTCACGACCAAGCCTGGCCTGTTGAGGAGTGATGGACTCCATCCTAGCTGGAGGGGTGCTCTCATCTTACCTACGAACATAGACAGGGCTCTAACTCCCCTAGCTCCACAATGAAATAAGGTGCAGGCCAGGCAGCCAGCTTAGTGGAGTCTGCCACTAGCACAGTCAGTGTAGTCAGCTCAGCTATCCCCATTGAGACTGTGTCTGTGCCTCGACCTAGGTTGGGCAAAACTAAACATGGCGGTGTTCGCCACAGTGTCTCCTGACCCCTCCTGTCTCAGCCTCCAGTATTTATGCTGCAGTAGTTTGTGTCAGGGGGCTAGGGTCAGTCTGTTATATCTGGAGTATTTCTCCTGTCTTATCCGGTGTCCTGTGTGAATTTAAGTATGCTCTCTCTAATTCTCTTTCTTTCTCTCTCTCATGATGACTCCTTGCTGTCCCCAGTCCACCTGGCTGGGCTGCTGCTCCAGTTTCAACTGTTCTGCCTGCAGCTATGGAACCCTGACCTGCTACCTGTCCCAGACCTGCTGTTTTCAACTCTCTAGAGACAGCAGGAGCGGTAGAGATACTCTCAATGATCGGCTATGAAAAGCCAACTGACATTTACGCCTGAGGTGCTGACATGTTGCACCCTCGACAACTACTGTGATTATTATTATTTGACCATGCTGGTCATTTATGAACATTTGAACATCTTGGCCATGTCCTGTTATAATCTCCACCCAGCACAGCCAGAAGAGGACTGGCCACCCCTCATAGCCTGGTTCCTCTCTAGGTTTCTTCCTAGGTTTTGGCCTTTCCAGGGAGTTTTTCCCTAGCCACCGTGCTTCTACACCTGCATTGCTTGCTGTTTGGGGTTTTAGGCTAGGTTTCTGTGCAGCACTTTGATATATCAGCTGATGTTATAAGGGCTGTATAAAAAAAATTGGGGAATGAACCTAAGAGAGCGCCAGAGGGGAGGCAATGATAGTCCAGGTGTGCCTCATGATGAAGCGCAGGTGTGCATATTGATTGATGCCAGGTGCACGTAATGATGGTTGCCAGGACCGGTGGTTAGTAAACCGGCGACGTCAAATGCCAGAGGGGAGGAGCGGGAGTAGACGTGACACAGAGATAATTTTGAAATAATAGGAATTCTATATGTAATTCTATTAGGCCCATACCAGGAAGAAATCAATTCTACTTTCACCCTTGAATACAAACAGCACATTCTCCAGTGTTGAATCAACTCTGACAGAGTGTTAAATTTATCACTGTTCCAGTGTCTATACAGGTCTGTTAAAAAAAATCACTGTCCCACTAATCCATATTTGCATCTTTTTGTTGTATTGTTCAAACATGGATTTATGGCACAGTGGAACATCTGTCACGTTCTGACCTTAGTTCTTTTGTTATGTCTTTGTTTTAAGTGTGGTCAGGGCGTGGGGTGGGTTGTCTATGTTCCTTTTTCTATGTTTTGGGATTTCTGTGTTTGGCCTGGTATGGTTCTCAATCAGAGGCAGCTGTCAATCGTTGTCCCTGATTGAGAACCATACTTAGGTAGCCTGATTTCACTTTTGAGTTGTGGGTGCTTGTTTTCTGTTTTGTGTCTACACCAGACAGGACTGTTTCGGTCAATCGCCTTTGTTATTTTGTTTAGTGTTCTCGTGATTATAAATTATCAATATGGACACTTTCCACGCTGCACCTTGGTCCTCCTCTCTTTCTCCCAACGACGAATGTTACAACATCAAAAAAATATAGTGTAAAGACATCACTCAGAATGGGATTCTAATGTAATGAGGTAGTGTGGAGTGTTTTATATTATGCTTTAGACATATTTGCATATTTCAATATAGTAAATTGAAAGTGTTGACTATGTGACATTCAATTTCCTCTGTACCAAAAAAAAAAAAAAACATTTTGGGGGATCAACTACAAAAACAGAGAGAAAATGGGTGAGATTCCCTTATCCTACCTTTTATTTAACTAGGCAAGTCAGTTAAGAACAAAGTCTTATTTTCAATGACTGCCTAGGAACAGTGGGGTAACTGCCTTGTTCAGGGGCAGAACAACAGATTTTTACCTTGTCAGCTCAGGGATTCAATCTTGCAAACTTCCGGTTACTAGTCCAAAGCTCTAACCACTAGACTACCTGAAAAGCAATATTTTGCTTTTTCATATTTCATTTTATTCTACAAAGCTCCCAAGTTTGGACATGCTGTCAGATTTTCTCATACTTCTCATAGCCTTTTATATCGTCCGATTGAATCACTGCGTCTTTGTAAACTAATTTATGCTGGAATCAACATCTGCAGCGTTTACCATGAACTTCAGGGAAATTTTTAAGGTGCTATGCTGACAGTGCAGTGTGCTTAGGGAGGGAACGTTATAAGAAAATCAAATGAAAATGGATGACCCTCCCTTCAGCAAAATATATTTTCAGCACCACAATGTAAATTACTCAAATCTGGATTATTATGAGGTCAATAACTCTAATTACATCAAGGGCAGAAAAAATATTTTTTTTATAAATTAAATTATAGTATTAGCAAGCTAACATAGTTGACCTCCGGTCCTCCTTCTCATCTTCGTACTCTCCTTCTTAAACTGAACAGAACAGGCTATAAACTGGTCTGTGCACAACAGTGTAATATTTGGAAAAAAACCTTTGACTCTCTTGCTGTCTTGTAGCCATTGGTTAAGCAGCACACAAAAATGTTTTTGGATCAGCAAGAGCAGAGCTGGAATATCCAATGCAGTGTGTAATGCAGCCTAGTTTTATTTACACCATCCCACCTATCTTAGAAATATTCCTTTGCTCTGTGTTTCTCTGACTATGCACTTCATAGCCTATATTTGATTGAGATCACATTAAATAGCCTGTAGGCACAATTGATATTGCCCGCCCAGCGGAGATTCCGAGATGAGGGACGGCATCGGGCACAAATCGATATACACTATATAAACAATAGTTTGTGGACATCACTTCAAATTAGTAGATTTGGCTACTTCAGCTACACCCGTTGCATCAAATCGAGTTCACAGCCATGCAATCTCCAGACAAACATTGGCATTAGAATGGCCTCACTGAAAAGCTCAGTGACTATCAACGTGGCACTGTCATAGGATGTGAACTTTCCAACAAGTAATTTTGTCAAGTTTCTGCCCTGCTGGAGCTGCCCCGGTCAACTGTAAGTGCTGTGATTGTATAGTGGAAACTTCTAGGAGCAACAACGGCCACACAACCTCACAGAACGGGAATTGATTATTCTAAACGAAGTAGCGCTTAAAAATGGTCTGTCCTCATTTGCAACACTCCCTACCGAGGTCCAAACTGCCTCTGGAAGCAATGGCATCACAATAACTTTGTCTGGAGATTCATGAAATTGGGTTTTATGGCCGAGCAGCCTCAAACAAGCCTAATATCAAGTGTCGGCTGGAGTGATGTAAAGCTCCCCGCCATTGGACTCTGGCGCAGTGGAAACGCGTTCTCTGAGTCACACTTCACCATCTCGCAGTCCAACGGACGAAACTGGGCTTGGTGGATGCCAGGAAAACGCTACCTGCCACAATCCATAGTGCCAACTGTAAAAATTGGTGGAGGAGGAATAAGGGTCTGGGGCTGTTGTTCCATGGTTCGGGCTAGGCCCCTTTGTTTCAGTGAAGGGAAATCTTAACGCTACATCGTACAATGACATTCTAGATGATTCTGTGCTTCCAACTTTGTGACAACAGTGTTCCAATGGCACGTTGTGTTAGCTAATCCAAGTTTAGCATTTAAATAATGCTAATTGATCATTAGAAAACCCTTTTTAAGTTATGTCAGCACAGCTGAAAACTGTTCTAATTAAAGAAGAAATAAAACTGGCCTTCTTTAGACTAGTTGAGTATCTGGAGCATCAGCGTTTGTGGGTTCGATTACAGGCTCAAAATGGCTAGAAACAACATTAACAAGGTCTACACTGTATTTCTGATCAATTTGATGTTATTTGAATGGACAAAAAAAGTGAAAGAAAAGCAAAGACAATGACATTTCTAAGTGACCACAAACTTTCGAAAAATACCTCATTCCAAAATCATGGGCAATAATATGGAGTTGGGCCCCCCCCTTTCCGCAAAGGGGGGGCCCAACTCCATATTATTGCCCATGATTTTGGAATGAGGTATTCGACGTGCATGTGTCCACGTACTTTTGGTCATGTAGTGTATAGCCTAGTAATCAACTAATTCTAAAGTACTGAGAAATTCGATCATTGCTACAGGGACTCGCTTCCATTCAACCACTGATGTTGGGCAATTAGACCCAGCTCGCAGTCGGGGTTACAATTCATCCCAAAGGTGTTTGATAAGGTGTATGTCAGGGTTCTGTGCAGGCCAGTCAGGTTCTTCTTCACCGATCTCGACAAACCATTTCTGTATGGACCAGGCTTCGTGTACGGGGGCATTGTCATGCTGAAATACATTTCATCAATTATAAATTACATGACCCTACCCGGGTCTAGATTTAAAAAATCCTAAACCCTCCCCTTGACTAAAATTGAAAAAGCATGACCCTCCCCCATTTACTTCCAGGTAACCATTCTGTAAATTACAATCCATCCTTTAATCGCCAATGCGCCTTTGATTGAATCCCTACTACAATACACCGCTGATGATTCAGGTTGACAAAGGTATACTACAACAATAGTTACATGCTCCATACACAAAGGGAAAACACTAACACACCACTCTGTCCCATTAGGATTTAAATCTACTAGTAAAGTACAGTGGGGCAAAAAGTATTTAGTCAGCCACCAATTGTGCAAGTTCTCCCACTTAAAAGATGAGGCCTGTAATTTTCATCATAGGTACACTTCAACTATGACAGACAAAATGAGAGAAAAAAATCTAAAAAATCACATTGTAGGATTTTTAATGAATTTATTTGCAAATTATGGTGGAAAATAAGTATTTCCTTTTTACTATAACCACATGAACAAGCAGTCAGTCATTTTTTAATGGACCTTGCAAGCTTGTGACATGCACACACAAGGACTTGGCAGAAGGTGAGAGGCTATGGAAGATGTTCTCAGCCTGGCTAACCTTGTCGGCATAGGACTTAATGACACGCTTAATATCACAACCAATGTCATTAAGTACAAACAAGACCTGTGTCTCATGCTGATGATGGGGAACGATAATCATTGTTCGATTTGCATGAGAATTGTTGTAGCCGAACCGATTTGGGTCTTGGGTAAAGAAGTTTGCATAATAATACAGTTACTTAATTAAGGGTGAAGATACAGTTAATTAAACAGACGGCCTTGCTAAATGTCAATCAATAGGTTATCTCCAAAATCAGAGGCAGATTGGGCAAATGGAAGGGAAAATGGGTAAATCCGCCTAAATATGCTCTCCCTGAATTTACTAGTCTGTTGTTATTCTCTATGAACGATTATTAATTCCAAGGGTTTTCACAAGTGCGGGCTGAATACTGAGAGAGTAGGGCACCTCCGGTACATTGTGTCCGTGCAGAGTAAGATAATTATATAGCAGTATCCAACAACAGGTTCAGGGTTTTGGGTCAACAAGTTGAATGAAATTACCCTAAAAACCACTGCGGCCGCTTTGTTTCATGAATGTACTTTAATTGATTCAGGACTGCTTCTGCAGAGTTGGCAGTAATCCATCAATGCACTCCCTATGTTGAATATAATACAGTCTGCCCACTTCCTTCTCCCATTGTCATCCCCTGTTTGAAAGACAGATTATATTCCCCCCCCCATAGCGCCATCATCACTAACCATAAACGAACTGGCCTAATGCTGGCATCAGGGAGACCAGCGGGGCAAGGGCCCGTCTTTTTTTTCTTATGCACGAGGAGTTTGGATTTACTGTTTTAATAAAACTGCTGCATTTCTAACCCCCTCTGTTGTATTTATGGAGCTGTGAATTATGCCACCAAACATTATCCCAGTGAGCCAGGAGTTATGGGGACATCACCAGAGATGTATCAGTACAATGAAATATGACCTCACAAGAAGGGCCGATTAAGTATCCGGGGGCTGACAGAGCACGGGAGAGCAGGAAGATCCTTTTTGCTTATGGCCATACGTTTCATATTCAGCCATAGAAGACTTTTCCGGAATGGAGAAACAGGTCTTCAATCACAATAAATGCCAACAGCAGGTATTCAGACATTTGCTTTTAAGTCAAATGTGTACTTTTTGAGTTTGGTCTCTGGCCCATGCCTTTGAGTCAAAGCAAGTCAAGCTGAACCGCTTGTTTCCGATTTAAGTCACCGTCAAATATCTGGACAACAGAATTCTCTGAAGAATAGCTCACTTTGTAAGAGGAGTTTCAGAGCAATATCTTTCTTGTTCAGTCATAAAACTGCAAAGCCTATACTGTATATTGTTGGGGGCCCTCTGGAGGTAGGTGCCCCACGGAACCGAAATCCTGATGGCACATTCATTCTGATTGTCGATAAGCTGTTCAAAATGTAGATGAGCTGCTGTTACACCTCCATGAAACAAGCCTGGTGGATGTTTTGAATGTTTGGATCTCTGCAATCCCTTTCTTTTTGGTCAGGCAGCATTCCATCCAACGTTTCATCTATACTGAACAAAAATGTAAAACGCAACAATTTCAAATATTTCACTGGGTTACAGATCGTATGAGGAAAATCAGTCAACTGAAATGCATTCATTAGGGCTAATCTATGGATTTCAGATACCTTAAAATAAAGTGTTGTCTGTAGCTTATGCTTGCTCATACCATAACATCATCGCCACCATGGGGCACTCTGTTCACAATGTTGACATCAGCAAACTGCTCACCCACATGTTGTCTGCGGTTGTGAGGTCTGTTAGACGTACTGCCAAACTCAAAAACGATGTTGGAAGTGGCTTATGGTAGAGAAATTAACATTAAATTCTCTGGCAACAGTTCTGATAGACGTTCCTGCAGACATGCCAATTGCAAGCTCCCTCAAAACTTGAGATATCTGTGACATTGTGTTGTTTGACAAAACTGTGGCCTTTTATTGTCCCCAGCACAAGGTGCACCTGTGCAATGATAATGTTGTTTAAATCAGCTTCTTGATATGCCAAACCTGCTAGGTGGATAGGTTATATTGGCAAATGAGAAATGTTCAGGGATGTAAACAAATTTGTGCACAATATTTTTGAGAAATACATTTTTTGTGCATATGGAACATTTCTAGGATTCTTTATTTCAGCTCATGAAACATGGGACCAACACTTTACATGTTGCGTTTATATTTTTGTTCAGTATACATTCCATCATAATGCGAGACATGTCAATCAGAGTTCATAAGAACTATTGATATCCCATCTAGCACATAATGTTCTGAGAACCATATGTTTCTTAGTGTTTGGTGAGAGAGTAGTTGACCTATGGTTATTTTGCATTCAACTTTCCCACAATTTTCTGGGAATGGTGCAGGATATTTGATTGGCTTTGGAATATTCTCGGCACATTTTTTGAAACTTGATAAAATAAGTTATTTTCTTTGCATTTCATTAATTTAACAGAACATGGTTACATTTAATTAACATTTTGGTAAAGCTCTAGGAACATTCTCCAACTGGTTTGACATCGGGAATGTTTTCACATACTTCTGAGAACGTTAACAACGTTCTTCTGTGGGAATTTCAGTACTTCAGCATGAAAATTATAGGTTAGAATCTCACTGAAGCCATGTCACAATAAAATGTATTTGCATGATTAATGCCTAAGCAAGTTCATTTGCATGTGTCCCACCTGTGCTTGGTGTTTAAAAAAGTTAACCCAAAATAAGCTTGCAGTGTTAAAAGTCTTCCTGAAACAGTGAAAGTTTAAAGGAAGCTATTCAAAAACCTCCAAATAGCCAATCATTTCCCTTTAATAAAACCTCCTATGAAAACTTAAGGAAACATTTGCAGGAGTAAAACATTTACAGGACCTCCCTGCAACCGAAAAAATCTAGTTCCCATGACAGGGTAAATGTTCACTTCTGTTCTCAGAACGTTTAAAAAAAACATATGGCTTCATTCCCACAACAAATGTGAAAAATAGAACATACAGTACCAGTAAAAAGTTTGGACACACCTACTCATTCAAGGGTTTTTCTAAGTGTAGTAACACAAAAATATTTATATTATTCCAAGTAGCCACCATTTGCATTGATGACAGCTTTGCACACTCTTGGCATTCTCTCAACTAGCTTCACCTGGAATGCTTTTCCAACAGTCTTGAAGTAGTTCCCACATATGCTTAGCACTTGTTGCCTACTTCTCCTTCAATCTGCAGTCCAACTCATCCCAAACCATCTCAGCTGGGTTGAGGTCGGGTGATTGTCATCTGATGCTGCACTCCATCACTCTTCTTCTTGGTCAAATAGCCAGTACACAGCCTCGAGGTGTGTTGGGTCATTTTCCTGTTGAAAAGCAAACGATAGTCCCGCGAAGCAGATGGGATGGCATATCGCTGCAGAATGCTGTGATAGCCATACTGGTTAAGTGTGCCTTGAATTCTAAATAAATCACAGACAGTGTTACCAGCAAAGCACCCCCACACCATCACACCTCCTTCTCCATGCTTCATGGTGGGAACCACACACGCGGAGATCATCCGTTTACCTCTCACAAAGACACGGCGGTTGGAACCAAAAATCTCAAATTTGGACTCAGACCAAAGGACAGATTCCCACCAGTCTAATGTCCATTGCTCATGTTTCTTGGCCCAAGCAAGTCTCTTCTTATTATTGGTGTCCTTTAGTAGTGGTTCCTTTGCAGCAATTCGACCATGAAGGCCTGATTCACTTAGTCTCCTCTAAACAGTTGATGTTGAGATGTGTCTGTTACTTGAACTCTGTGAAGCATTTATTTCTGCAATTTCTGAGGCTGGTAACTCTAATGAACGTATCCTCTGGGTCTTCCTTTCCTCTGCGGTCCTCATGAGAGCCAGTTCCATCATAGCGTTTTATGATTTTTGCGACTGCAAAGTGAGACATTTTCCGGATTGACTGACAATGTCTCAAAGTAATGATGGACTGTCATTTCTCTTTGCTGATTTGAGCTGTTCTTGCCATAATATGGACTTGTTATTTGACCAAATAGGGCTGTCTTCTGTATACCAACCTTACCTTGTCACAACACAACTGATTGGCTCAAACGCACTAAAAAGGATATAAATTCCTCAAATAGGCACACCTATTAAATGAAATGCATTCTAGGTGACTACTTCATGAAGCTGGTTGAGCTTATGCCAAGAGTGTGCAAAGCTGTCATGACAAAGGGTGGCTACTTTGAAAAATCTAAAATATATTTAGATTTTGTTCAACACTTGTTTGGTTACTACATGATTCCATATGTGTTATTTCATAGTTTTGATGTCTTCACTATATTATTCTACAATGTAGAAATTAGTACAAATAAAGAAAAACCCTGAAATTAGTAGGTGTGTCCAAACTTTTGAGTGCTACTGTATGTTCCCACAACTTCCAAGGAACCAAATGTGCTAGCTGGGATGTCAGAGGATAGGGAATACGTGCAAATCCCCCTTTCCATCTTGAGGAAGAGAGGATGAGCCTCTTCCTTGGCTGTGATTAGAGGGGGAGATTGAATGTATTTGTGAGGCGCAGTAAAGGCTCATTACAATGCACTATCATGTTGTTGGAAATAGTCTCTGCCAGAAGCCCTAATCCTACCTGTGGATAATGAGAGAGGCCCTGCCTCTTCAAAACCGCAATGAGTGCAAAGGGACAGCTAATTCGAATAATGTATCAATCTAACTAATTGATATAGAAATTGCAATAATATAGACCCCTGTCTGCATACGGTGAGGTTAATTTCAAATGGTCAGTTGATTGTAAAAGTAGTAAGGGTGTTGCGTACTTGGTTCTGGTGTCTTGTAAACATAGCAGTTTTGAACAAGCCTGAAATGTCCATCCTCAAGAAACACAAAACGAAAGAGAAATTACTTAAAATACACAGTAATTATCTTCTCCTGGTGTGTTGTGAATTCTATATATGGAAAAGCTTTCCGAAATGTCAATGCAACACAATACACAACCACCTCTTGGCCTATTGTTATACTCAACTGTTTAATATTGCCAGCTTGCTGATCACAGTATACCCTAAAAAGCTTTTTTTTTGTCTGACAAGGAGAATACATTTTTTCCAGTCCAATCTCAGAGACACTCATTCAAACTTTTAGTGCTAATCGCTTCAGCGAAAGACAGTAACACCCAGTCATCTAGGTGCTTTTAGCAATGCGGGTCTATTTGCATACATTAGCGTTACTTTCAAATAGTATTTGGTTTTAATATAATTCATTTTACTTTGCCGATGGGCAGGAATGGTGTTCATTATGACGAGGGGAATTTGACACAAAATATCTAAAGGATCTTATTATCAAACAGAATTTCCAAACTTATGTCTGTAGACCCAATTCCTCTCTGTTTACCTCATGTCAACATAAAAGTTGTGCACGTACACCAAAAATCCCACACATATTATGTGGCATTAATGTATAACTCGTGTGGGATTTTTAGTTTCAAATTTGGTAAACACCCACCTAGCACATTTGGTTCCTTGGAAGTTCGTTACCTGACCGGTAAAACATTTTTTTTTTCAAATTCTAAAAACAGAAGTGAATATTTAGCCTGTTCTGGGAAGATTTATTGTTAGGTGGCAGATGCAATCAAGCGCACGCGAAGGATATCAAATATTTGAAAATATTCTGTATGGAGGAATGGTCTAACATCCCTCCCAATGTGTTATCAAATAAAACATGTTAGAAAAAGGCTCAGTGCCATTATCCTCACAAAGGGAGGGTGCCTGAGTTTTGAAAACAGGGGAGCCAAATAATTTTGACCCCCATCTTTTTTTAGATTTGAATTACTTGTTAAACTAAATCTCTTTCTCTGAGCAATTGTATTAGTATAAAAAATGCTCAGTATTTTATTTATTTTATTTCATAGTCTTTTTTGCTCATCTTTATCAACGGTGTAATTCTGGATCTGACTGTACATATATCTTGAATACTTTTTAAAGTATATGTCAACAGCCAAAGCTTGACATGGAGTAAACGAGTGACAAAAGTCATTGCATTTATTTGCATATTATATGTTTATAAGGGTGACGTACATTGATAATACATGTCTTATATTCTGAGCTCTGTCAATACACATATGTTATTGTGCAAGGATTGATTTTATTTGCCAGTTAACACATACAGTACATGAATAAAACAAATATTGTTAGTAATTTGCATAACATTTTATTTGTCACATGCTCCGAATACAACAGGTTGCACCTTAACTTCTTCAGGACAGGGGGCAGTATTCGGAAGTTTGGATGACTGAGGTGCCCAAAGTAAACTGATTTTACTCAGGCCCAGAACCTAGGATATGCATACAATTGGTAGTATTGGATAGAAAACACTCGAAAGTTTCCAGAATTGTCATGGCAGGCGAAAACCTGAGGAGAATCCATCCAGAACTTTTTTTGAGAGCTCACCACTCATTGAAATGGCTGTCTTTGGGAATATCAATGGAATACCTCCCAGATTGTAGTTCCTAGGGCTTCCAGTAGATGTCAACAGTCTTTAGAAAGAGTTTCAGGCTAGTTTTTTGAAAAATTAGCTAGAATTTGTAGTTTTTCTAGGTGGCTCCCATTTTGGCTGTAGTATTGTGGCGCATGTCGGTGAGTGCAAGCACTTCGTTATTTATCTCCTGTAATGAACATACTATTCTCCGTCTTAAATGTTATTGTTTATTTACATATTAGGGTACCTGAGGATTGATTAGAAATGTTTGACTTGTTTGGATGAAGTTTATTGGTAACTTTTTTGAGATTCATTTGTATGCATTTTGAACGAGAGAAACCGGTGGATTACTGAATGAAGCACGCCAACTATACTGACTTTTTTGGGATATAAAGAAGGACTTTATCGAACAAAAGGACCATTAGTTATGTAGCTGGGACCCCTGGGATTGCAAACAGAGGAAGATCTTCAAAGGTAAGTGATTTATTTTATCGCTGACTTTCGTGACGCCTCTGCTTGTTTGGAAAATGATAAATGCTTTTGTATGCGGGGCGCTGTCCTCAGATAATCGCATAGTAAAGCCGTTTTGAAATCTGACAAAGTGTCTGGATTAACAAGAACGACAATGTAAGACACTCATGAATGTTTAATATTACTTATTTTGAATTTGGCGCGCTGCAATTTCACCGGATGTTGTCGAGGTGGGGCGCTAGCGGCACAACTATCTCAAAGTGAAATGCCTCGATTTATGCCTTGATCCATCTATAGACAGTAGATTTAACATATGACAAGCTCTGACTCTTTTACAACAATTTGTCATTCCATAATGAAACCTCATTTTGATCAGATTAACAAAACTCTCTCTTTACTCTGTTCATGGGCAGGAAGATGGCCTCTCTCGCCTAGTGGGTGGCTGAAAATGAATGTTGAATTTGACTCGAAACCACATAAATTATTTTTATTCTGCTTCTAATTTAGTGCAAGTCTTGAATGCCATAATGAAAAAAATAGATATGCTGATATCTAAAAATTCACCATGTGAATTCCAATTACATCTGATACTTTTTTTTACACATCTCACTTGCTTGACACAATACTATGCTCTGTTTATGGTGGACTCTAGCCTACCTGAACATTCGTAAAAACGTTGAATTCTGCTGGCAACACCATGGCCACCTCTTTCACCAGAAACTTCTTCAATGCCCCCCATAGGCCCAGTTTATCAGAGGAATGCATGTAGAAATTTACACAATAGCTCTGTCCTAAAGAACCACGAAAATGAAGGGATAGAATGTGGTGGCTTTACAAACCTCTTCAATCCATGGGCCCAGCTTTGTTGTTATAAATCAGATTCACTGCCTATTTTAACTCATCGATAAATCAAATTTGAGAAAAAAATGCCGGATGATTCCATGGAGCGGCAGAAAACGACTGAAACGAGCAAGTTACTTCTAGTGCTACTTTGGTTTGAACACCGCAGCTCGTGTAATTACTTATTTATTTTAGCTGTCCTCTCCTTCCGAGAAATTAATCTCAGGCTGATCTGTCTACCATTGATTCAAAAAGAGAATGTCATTAGGAGGGAGAGGGGTAATTAGCCTGTCTTGTTAATTGCTCATATCATGTAAATTAAGAGTCTTGGCAAATTGAAATAGGATCAACAACCGTGTTACTAGATGGTAGACATAATACTTGTGTGTGTTGTCGAAGAGGATAAGATAGTAGCGGATGTTTAGCATGTTTTATAACTCAGAGAATGTAATGGAATTATTAATTGGGTTGAATCTGGCCGATAAATGATGGTGGAATGAGCTCTCATTCCTTAGGGTATGATAGCATCAGTAAACCACAGCCATAGCAGGCTGGGACACATCTCATCCATTGAAAATATGACAGATCTACATACCAAAGCAAAGGTTAGTGACCCAGTGCTGGCATGTTATGAAAGCACAGATAATGTGTTTAGAAGACATAATGTACACGCGATACATGTCATAGTAACATTGCTTGGCACAATTTGCTCACAAAGCATTCCCCATTACAGGTTAGAATAGGACAATGTTGAATAAATACTACCTAATGGGGCATACATTTTATCGTTATGGTTCTACATGTCTGTAATTACGAGAGCCCCACTCCTGACAAGCATGTTGTCTATTCCTCAGGTTAAATCTATGATGTCCACTGTCGAGGGGACAGAGAGACACAGCATTCTAAGGCACTGCATCGCAGTGCTAGAGGTGTCACTACAGACCCGGGCTTGATCCCGGGCTGTATCACAACCGGCCGTGATCGAGAGTCCCATAGAGCAGCTCACAATTGGCCCAGCGTTGTCCGGGTTAGGCTGTCATAGAAAATAAGAATTAATAATTTATTTTTAACTGACTTGCCTAGTTAGATTCTTGTTTTATTTAACATTTATTTAAGACCACATTCAGAAATTATCCAGATCAATAAAGATTATATAAGTGATGGCTTACCTCAATTTCCTAATTGAGCACTGCGATGGGGCTTTGGATGTATTGGGTTTTCAAAATATGTTTTTTCTGGGCCTCGCAAGTGTAATGACCTGTTTACCCTTTCTGTCAGAGCAGAACATAATCATCTCACTCATTTGCATCTGGCTTTAATAAAAATGTATGATGTACAACACTGATAGTTAATTGTGTGGCAAATCTTTCCATCTCTTCTTTGCCCCTCTGCTAGACTCGGCCGGGCTTACTCAGCAAAAGGCAAACATATATACACACACCATCACACACACAAAGGTGTGTGTATAATGAGCATGCCTATTTATTACACATTAGATTAAGGGGACTAAATCAAATATGCGCATCGAGGCTGATGTGTTTATGAGCCAAGGCGGGGAAATAGAACAGCTATGATTTCTATCGAGAATTGATGGGAAAAAATGTATGCTGGTAATTCCAGAATTATACCAATCGTGTTAGTCATGTTTCAATAGTGTGGTGGAAAACATGCAATTGAAAAAAAATCATTGACACTGCGTACCACTTTTGGGGTATCTCCCATGTAAGTGTGATTTCTCTTTAGCCAATTCGTGTAGGAGATGTTTTATGGACAGGTCGAAGCCATTTTTAGCACTGGACCAATTGCAGCTTCTTACACTGAAAAGTAACATTCAGTCCCAAATGTACCTATCACTGAAAATCATTTCAGTTGATAGTGTGTGAAAATGTATACTATTGATCATGGTCTTCCCAATGCATTAGTGTGCCTTTTGATATACACCGACTGTACAAAACATTAGGAACACCTGTTTTTTTTTACATGACACAGACTGACCAGGTGAATCCACAATCATTCATTGACATCACTTGTTAAATCCACTTCAAATCAGTGTAGTTGATCCGCCCCTTTTTTAAATTAATTTTTGCCTGAAATGACATACCCAAATCTAACGGCCTGTAGCAAGGATATGTATATTCTTAGTAACATTTGAGGAAATGTTAAATTAGTGTAGGAGAATATAACACATTAGATCTGGTAACAGATAATAGCAAGAGAAAGGCCATAATGTATTATTCCAGCCCAGGCACAATTTAGATTTTGTCCACTAGACGGCAGTGTATGGGCAAAGTTTTTGACTGATCCAATGAAACTTTGCATCAAGACTGCCCAAATGTGCCTAATTGGTTTAGTAATACATTATCAAGTTCATAACTGTGCACTCTCCTCAAACAATAGCATGGTATACTTTGGCTGTAATAGCTATTGTAAAATGGACAGTGCAGTTAGATTAACAAGAATTTAAGCTTTCTGCCAATATCAGATATGTCTATGTACTGGGAAATGTTCCTGTTACTTACAACCTTAGGCTAATGCGATTAGCATATGTTAGCTCAAGCATCCCGGGGGACCCACCGATCCTGTAGAGGTTAATTAAAAATAAGTATTTTTAAGCCTTGAGACATGGATTGTGTATGTGTGCCATTCAGAGGGTGAATGAGAAAATCAGAATATTGTGCCTTTGAACTGGGTATGGTAAAAGCTGCCAGGTGCACCGGATGGAGTGTGTCAAGAACTGCAATGCTGCTGGGTTTATCACACTCACCAGTTTCTGGTGTGTATCAAGAATGGTCCACCACACAAAGAACATCCAGCCAACTTGACACAACTGTGGGAGCATTGGCATCAAAACGGGCCATCATCCCCGTGGAATGCTTTTGGCACATACGGAATCATGTAGTAACCAAAAAAGTGTTAAACTAAATCTAAAAATATTTTAGATGATTTTTCAAAGTAGCCACCCTTTGTCATGATGTCATCTTTGCACACTCTTGGCATTCTCTAAACCTGCTTTTCCAACAGTCTTCAAATCAAATGTTATTGATCACGAACACATGGTTAGCAGATGTTAATGCGAGGGTAGCAAAATACTTGTGCCTCTAGTTCCGACCGTGCAGTAATATCTAACAAGTAATCTAGCAATTTCACAACAACTACCTTAAACACACACACACACACCACACACAAGTGTAAAGGAATGAATAAGAATATGTACATACAAATATATGGAGGAGCAATGCCGTGCAAGATGCAGTAGATGGTATAGAGCACAGTATATACTTATGAGATGTGTAATGTAGGGTATGTAAACATTAGATAAAGTTGCATTGTAAAAAGTGACGAATGATACATTTATTAGATCCACATTTTTATTATTAAAGCGGCTAGTGATATGAGTCAGTGTGTTGGCAGCAGCCACTCAATATTAGTAATGGCTGTTTAATAACAGTTTGATGGCCTTGAGATAGAAGCTGTTTTTCAGTCTCTCGGTCCCAGCTTTGATACAACTGTCCTGACCTCGCCTTCTGGATGAAAGCGGACTGAACAGGCAGTGGCTCGAGTGGTTGTTGTCCTTGATGATCTTTTTGGCCTTCCTGTGACATCGGGTGGTGTAGGTGTCCGGGAGGGCAGGTAGTTTGCCCACGGTGATGCGTTGTGCAGACCTCACTACCCTCTGGAGAGCCTTACGGTTGTGGGTGGAGCAGTTGCCATACCAGGCGATGATACAGCCCAACAGGATGCTCTCGATTGTGCATCTGTAAAAGTGTGAGTGTTTTCGGTGACAAGCCAAATTTATTCAGCCTCCTTCTTCACCACGCTGTCTGTGTGGGTGGGTGGACCATTTCAACTTTGTCCGTGATGTGTACGCAGATTAACTTAACTTTCCACCTTCTACACTACTGTCCCGTCGATGTGGATAGGGGGTGCTCCCTCTGCTGTTTCCTGAAGTCCACAATTATCTCCTTTGTTTTGTTAACGTTGTGTGTGAGGTTATTTTCCAGGCACCACACTCTGAGGGCCCTCACCTTCTCCCTGTAGGCCGTCTCGTCATTGTTCGTAATCAAGCCTACCACTGTAGTGCCGTCGCAAACTGATGATTGAGTTGGAGGCGTGCATGGCCACGCAGTCATGGGTGAGCAGGGAGTACAGGAGGGCTGAGAATCAGCGGGGTGGAGTTGTTTCCTACCCTCACCACCTCGGGCGGCCCGTCAGAAAGTCCAGGACCCAGTTGCACAGGGCGGGGTCGAGACCCAGGGTCTAGAGCTTAATGATGAGTTGAGGGTACTATGGTGTTAAAAGCTGAGCTGTAATCGATTAACAGCATTCTTACATAGGCATTCCTCTTATCCAGATGGGTTAGGGCAGTGTGCATTGTGATTGCATCGTCTGTGGACCTATTGGGGCAGTAAGCAAATTGGAGTGGGTCTAGGGTGTCAGGTAGGGTGGAGGTGATATGCTCCTTGACTAGCCTCTCAAAGCACTTCATGATGACAGAAGTGAGTGCTACGGGGCGATAGTCGTTTAGCTCAGTTACATTAGTATTCTTGGGAACAGGAACAATGGGTGCCCTCTTGAAGCATGTGGGAACAGCAGACTGGGATAGGGATTGATTGAATATGTCAATAAACACACCAGCCAGCTGGTCTGCGCATGCTCTTAAGCCGGCAGCCATGCGAGGGTTAACATGTTTAAATATTTTACTCACGTTGGCTGCGGTGAAGGAGAGCCTGCAGGTTTTGGTAGCGGGCCGTGTCAGTGGCACTGTATTGTCCTCAAAGTGAGCAAAGAAGTTGTTTAGTTTGTCTGGGAGCAAAACGTTGGTGTCCGCGACTGGGCTTGTTTTCTTTTTGTAAACCGTGTTTGTCTGTAGACCCTGCCACATATGCCTCGTGTCTGAGCCGTTGAATTGTGACTTTACTAGAGGTCGACCGACTATGATTTTTCAACGTCAATACCGATTATTGGAGGACCAAAAAAATGCCGACACCGATTAATCGGCCTATTTTTAAATATATATATTTGTAATAATGACAATTGCAACAATAAACACTTTTATTTTAACATAATACATCAATAAAATCTATTTATTCTCAAATTTTAAATTAAATAATGCAAAAACAAAGTGTTGGAGAAGAAATTAAAAGTGCAATATGTGCCATGTAAAAAAGCTAACATTTAAAAGCTGGTGGTTCCTTTTAACATGAGTCTTCAATATTCCCAGGTAAGAAGTTTTAGGTTGTAGTTATTATAGTAATTATAGGACTATATCTCTCTATACCATTAGTATTTCATATACCTTTGACTATCGGATGTCCTAATAGATACTTTAGTATTGCCAGCCTAATCTCGGGAGTTGATAGGCTTAATTAAAGTCATAAACGGCGCAATGCTTGAAGCATTGCGAAGAGCTGCTGGTTAACACAGGGAAGTGCTGTTTGATTGAATGCTTTTGATCATGCTGCTGCCTACCACCGCTCAGTCAGACTGCTCTATCAAATCATAGACTTAATTATAATATAATAACACACAGAAATACGAGCCTTAGGTCATCAATATGGTCAAATCTGGAAACTATAATTTCGAAAACAAAACGTCTATTCTTTCAGTGAAATATGGAACCGTTCTGTATTTTATTGAACCTGTTAAATCCATAAGTCTAAATATTGCTGTTATGTCTTATTTACGTAAAATTCTGGCAAATTAGTTCGCAACGAGCCAGGAAGCCCAAACTGTTGCATATACCCTGACACTGCGTGCAATGAATGCAAGAGAAGTGACACAATTTCCCTAGTTTACTTTGCCTGCTAACATGAAATTCTTTTAACTAAATATGCATGTTTAAAAATATATACTTCTGTGTAATGATTTTAAGAAAGGCATTGATGTTTATGGTTAGGTACATTCGTGCAACGATTGTGCTTTTTTTCGCAAATGCACTTTTACTAAATCATCCCCCGTTTGGCGAAGTTGGCTGCCTTTGTTAGAAAGAAATGGTCTTCACACAGTTCACAACGAGCCAGGCAGCCCTAACTGCTCCATATACCCTGACTCTGCGTGCAATGAACGCAAGAGAAGTGACACAATTTCCCCAGTTAAAATAATTAATGTTAGCAGGCAATATTAACTACGCAGGTTTAAAAATATATAGTTGTGTATTGATTTTTAAAAAGGCGTTTATGTTTATGGTTAGGTACACATTGGTGCAACAACAGTGCTTTTTTTCGTGAATGCGCTTGTTAAATCAGTAGGCTGTGATTCAATGATAAATTAAAAGGCACCGCATCGATTATATGCAATGCAGGACAAGCTAGATAAACTAGTAATATCATCAGCCATGTGTAGTTAACTAGTGATTATGTTAAGATTGATTGTTTTTTATAAGATATGTTAAATGCTAGCTAGCACCTTACCTTGGCTCCATGCTGCACTCGTATAACAGGTAGTCAGCCTGCCACGCAGTCTCCTCATGGAGTGCAATGTAATCGGCCATGATCGGTGTCCAAAAATGCAGATTACCGATTGTTATGAAAACTTGAAATTCGGCCCTAATTAATCAGCCATTTCAATTACATCGGGTCAACCTCTAGACTCTACTTTGTCTCTATACTGACGCTTAGCTTGTTTGATTGCCTTGCGGAGGGAATAGCTACACTGTTTGTACTCGGTCCTGTTTCAGGTCGCCTTTTCATGAATAAAAGCAATGGTTCGTGCTTTCAGTTTTGCACGAATGCTGCCATCAATCTACAGGTTTCCGGTTGGAGAAGGTTTTTAATAGTCACCGTGGGTACAACATCACTTGCTAATAAACTCACTCACCGAATCAGCGTATACATAAATGTTGTTGTCTGAGGATATCCGGAACATATCCCAATCCATATGATCGAAGCAATCTTGAAGCGTGGAATCACTGGTCGGACCAGTGTTGAACAGACCTGAGCACGGGCATTTCCTGTTTTAGTTTCTGTCTATAGGCTGAGAACAACAAAATGGAGTTGTGGTCAGATATGCCGAAAGGAGGGTGAGGGAGGGCTTTT